>NC_137156.1:98392088-99060188 GCF_951394435.1 Stenella coeruleoalba | reverse complement strand
TGAGCCTGTCTACAAGGTGGGGATTAAAGGGCTGATGGTAATGCCCAGAAATAGGAGACTTTGGATTCTGGATAACTGACAGACCATGTTACTATCCTGGGCCCCAGCTCTGACTTTCATGAAACTGAGAGGCAAAGGATTCCCCATTTGTTCCTCTGACCAGCCCCCTGTGCATTAGCATAACCCCACAACCAGAACTCACCTTGAATCCATAGTAAGCCCCCTCCCATTCCCTGGTGAGTCTCCAGGGCCCCCATATTTTACACTTTACCAGACTGATACACCCTTTGGAACTGAGTTAGCACTTGTGGTAGCAACTGTTATAAACTTTTTAAATTTTAAAAAATTTTTTAAATTTATATTTTTATACAGCAGGTTATTAGTTATGCATTTTATACACATTAGTGTATATACGTCAATTCCAATCTCCCAATTCATCACACACACACACACACACACACACACACACACACGCCGCTTTCCCCCTTGGTGACCATACGTTTGTTCTCTACATCTATGTCTCAATTTCTGCCCTGCAAACCAGTTCATCTGTATGATTTTTCTAGGTTCCACATATATGCGTTAATATACGATATTTGTTTTTCTCTTTCTGACTTATTTCACTCCGTATGACAGTCTCTAGATTCATCCACGTCTCTACAAATGACCCAGTTTTGTTCCTTTTTATGGCTGAGTAATATTCCATTGTATATATGTACCATATCTTCTTTATCCATTCATCTGTTGATGGGCATTTAGGTTGCTTCCATGACCTGGTAATTGTAAATAGTGCTGCAATGAACACTGGAGTGCATGTGTCTTTTTGAAATATGGTTTTCTCTGGGTATATGCCCAGTGGTGGGATTGCTGGGTCATATGGTAATTCTACTTTTAGTTTTTTAAGGAACCTCCATACTGTTCTCCATAGTGGCTGTATCAATTTACATTCCCACCAACAGTGCACACCCTCCACACCCTCTCCAGCATTTGTTGTTTGTAGATTTCCTGACGATGCCCATTCTAACTGGTGTGAGGTAATAACCTCATTGTAGTTTTGATTTGCATTTCTCTAATAATTAGTGATGTTGAGCAGCTTTTCACGTGCTTCTTGGCCATCTGTATGTCTTCTTTGGAGAAATGTCTATTTAGGTCTTCTGTCCATTTTTGGATTGGGTTGTTTGTTTTTTTTAATATTGAGCTGCATGAGCTGTTTATATATTTTGGAGATTAAACCTTTGTCTGTTGGTTCGTTTGCAAATATTTTCTCCCATTCTGAGGGTTGTCTTTTCATGTTGTTCGTGGTTTCCTTTGCTTTGCAAAGGACCTAAGTTTCATTAGGTCCCATTTGTTTATTTTTATTCCCATTACTCTAGGAGGTGGATCAAAAAAGATCTCGCTGTGATTTATGTCAAAGACTGTTCTTCCTATGTTTTCCTCTAAGAGTTTTACAGTGTCCGATCTTGCATTTAGGTCTCTAATCCATTTTGAGTTTATTTTTGTGTATGGTGGTAGGGAGTGTTCTAATTTCATTCTTTTACATGGAGCTGTCCAGTTTTCCCAGCACCACTTATTGAAGAGACTGTCTTTTCTCCATTGTATATTTTTGCCTCCTTTGTCATAGATTAGTTGACCGTAAGTGTGTGGGTTTATCTCTGGGCTTTCTATCCTGTTCCATTGATCTGTATTTTGGTTTTTGTACCAGTGGCATATTGTCTTGATTACTGTAGCTTTGTAGTATAGTCTCAAGTCAGGGAGTCTGATTCCTCCAGCTCCATTTTTTTCCCTGAAGACTGCTTTAGCTATTCGAGGTCTTTTGTGTCTCCATACAAATTTTAAGATTTTTTGTTCTAGTTCTGTAAAAAATGCCATTGGTAATTTAATAGGGATTGTATTGAATCTGTAGATTGCTTTGGGTGGTATAGCCATTTTCACAATATTGACTCTTCCAATCCAAGAACATGGTATATCTCTCCATCTGTTTGTATCATCTTTAATTTCTTGCATCAGTGTCATAGTTTTCTGCATACAGGTCTTTTGTTTCCCAAGGTAGGTTTATTCCTAGGTATTTTATTCTTTTTGTTGCAATGGTAAATGGGAGTGTTTCCTTAATTTCTCTTTCAGATTCTTCATCATTAGTGTATAGGAATGCAAGAGATTTCTGTGCATTCATTTTGTATCCTGCAACTTTACCAAATTCATTGATTAGCTCTACTAGTTTTCTGGTGGCATCTTTAGGATTCTCTATGTATAGTATCATGTCATCTGCAAACAGTGACGGTTTTACTTCTTCTTTTCCAATTTGTATTCCTCTTATTTCTTTTTCTTCTCTGATTGCCGTGGCTAGGACTTCCAAAACTATGTTGAATAATAGTGGTGAGAGTGGACATCCTTGTCTTGTTCCAGATCTTAGAAGAAATGCTTTCAGTTTTTCACCATTGAGAACAATGTTTGCTGTGGGTTTGTCGTATATGGCCTTTATTATGTTGAGGTAGGTTCCCTCTATGCCCACTTTCTGGAGAGTTTTTATCATAAATGGGTGTTGAATTTCGTCAAAAGCTTTTTCTGCATCTATTGAGATGATCATATGGGTTTTCTTCTTCAATTTGTTAATATGGTGTATCACATTGATTGATTTGCATGTATTGAAGAATCCTTGCATCCCTGGGATGAATCCCACTTGAATATGGTGTCTGATCCTTTTAATGTGTTGTTGGATTCTGTTTGCTAGTATTTGGTTGAGGATTTTTGCATCTATATTCATCAGTGATACTGGTCTGTAATTTTCTTTTTTGTAGTATTTTTGTCTGGTTTTGGTATCAGGGTGATGGTGGCCTCATGGAATGAGTTTGGGAGTGTTCCTTCCTCTGCAAGTTTTTGGAAGGATTTGAAAAGGATGGGTGTTAACTCTTCTCTAAATGTTTGATAGAATTTGCCTGTGAAGCCATCTGGTCCTGGACTTTTGTTTGTTGGAAGAATTTTTTTTTTTTTTTTTTTTTTGCGGTACGCAGGCCTCTCACTGTTGTAGACTCCCGTTGCGGAGCACAGGCTCCAGACGCACAGGCTCAGCGGCCATGGCTCACAGGCCCAGCCGCTCCACGGCATGTGGGATCCTCCCGGACCGGGGCACAAACCCGCATCCCCTGCATCGGCAGGTGGACTCTCAACCACTGCGCCACCAGGGAAGCCCTGTTGGAAGATTTTTAATCACAGTTTCAATTTCATTACTTGTGATTGGTCTGTTCAGATTTTCTATTTGTTCCTGGTTCAGTCTTGCAAGGTTATACCTTTCAAAGAATTTGTCCATTTCTTCCAGGTTATCCATTTTATTGGCATAGAGTTGCCTGTAGTAGTCTCTTAGGATGCTTTGTATTTCTGTGGTGTCTGTTGTAACTTCTCCTTTTTCATTTCTAATTTTATTGATTTGAGTCCTCTCCCTCTTTTTCTTGATGAGTCTGTCTAATTGTTTATCAATTCTGTTTATCTTCTCAGAGAACCAGCTTTTAGTTTTATTGATCTTTGCTATTATTTTCTTTGTCTCTATTTCATTTATTTCTGCTCTGATCTTCATGATTTCTTTCCTTCTACTATCTTTGGGTTTTGTTTCTTCTTCTTTCTCTAGTTCCTTTAGGTGTAAGGTTAGGTTATTTATTTGAGATTTTTCTTGTTTATTGAGGTAGGCTTGTATTGCTATAAATGTCCCTCTTAGAACTGTTTTTGCTGCATCCCATAGGTTTTGGATCATAGTATTTTCATTGTCATTTGTCTCTAGGTATTTTTTGATTTCCTCTTTGATTTCTTCAGCGATCTCTTGGTTATTTAGTAACGTATTGTTTAGCCTCCATGTGTTTGTGTTTTTTACGTTTTTCTTCCCTGTAATTGATTTCTAATCTCATAGCATTGTGGTCAGAAAAGATGCTTGATATGATTTCAATTTTCTTAAATTTACTGAGGCTTGATTTGTGACCCAAGATGTGATTTATCCTGGAGGACGTTCCGTGCGCACTTGAGAAGAAAGTGTAATCTGCTGTTTTCGGATGGAATGTCCTATAAATATCAATTAAATCGATCTGGTCTATTGTGTCATTTAAAGCTTGAGTTTCCTTTTTAATTTTCTGTCTGGATCATCTGTCCATTGGTGTAAGTGAGGTGTTAAAGTCCCCCACTATTATTGTGTTCCTGTCAATTTCCTCTTTTATAGCTGTTAGCAGTTGCCTTATGTATTGAGGTGCTCCTATGTTGGGTGCATATATATTTATAATTATTGTATCTCCTTCTTGGATTGATCCCTTGATCATGATGTAGTGTCCTTCCTTGTCTCTTGTAACATTCTTTATTTTGAAGTCTATTTTATCTGATATGAGTATTGCTACTCCAGCTTTCTTTTGATTTCCATTTGCATGGAATATCTTTTTCCATCCCCTCACTTTCAGTCTGTATGTGTCCCTAGGTCTGAATTGGGTCTGAATTGGGTCTCTTGTATGTAGACAGCATATATATGGGTCTTGTTTTTGTATCCATTCAGCAAGCCTGTGTCCTTTGGTTGGAGCATTTAATCCATTCACGTTTAAGGTAATTATTGATATGTATGTTCCTATTACCATTTCTTAATTGTTTTGGTTTTTTTTTAATTTAATTAATTTATTTATTTACTTTTTTGCGGTATGCGGGCCTCTCACTGCTGTGGCCTCTCCTGCTACGGAGCACAGGCTCCAGACGCGCAGGCTCAGCAGCCATGGCCCACTGGCCCAGCCGCTCCGCGGCATGTGCGATCTTCCCAGACCAGGGCACGAACCCGTGTCCCCTGCATCGGCAGGCGGACCCTCAACCACTGCGCCACCAGGGAAGCCCTTTGGGTTTGTTTTTGTACGTCCTTTTCTTCTCTTGTGTTCCCCACTTTGAGAAGTTCCTTTAACATTTGTTGTAGACCTGGTTTGGTGGTGCTGAATTCTCTTAGCTTTTGCTTGTCTGGAAAGCTTTTGATTTCTCCATCAAATCTGAATGAGATCCTTGCCAGGTAGAGTAATCTTGGTTGTAGGTTCTTTCCTTTCATCACTTTAAATATGTCATGCCACTCCCTTCTGGCTTGTAGAGTTTCTGCTGAGAAATCAGCTGTTAACCTTATGGGAGTTCCCTTGTATGTTATTTGTCGTTTTTCCCTTGCTGCTTTCAATAATTTTTCTTTGTCTTTGATTTTTGCCAATTTGGTTACTATGTGTCTCGGCATGTTTCTGCTTGGGTTTATCCTGTATGGGACTCTGCACTTCCTGGACTTGAGTGGCTATTTCCTTTCCCATGTTAGGGAAGTTTTCGACTATAATCTCTTCAAATATTTTCTCAGGTTCTTTCTCTCTCTCTTCTCCTTCTGGGGCCCCTACAATGCGAATGTTGTTCCGTTTAATGTTGTTCCAGAGGTCTCTGAGGCTGTCTTCGGTTCTTTTCATTCTTTTTTCTTTATTCTGTTCTGCAGCAGTGAATTCCACCATTCTGTCTTCCAGGTCACTTGTCCGTTCTTCTGCCTCAGTTATTCTGCTATTGATTCCTTCTAGTGGATTTTTCATTTCAGTTACTGTATTGTTCATCTCTGTCTGTTCTTTAATTCTTCTTGGTCTTTGTTAAACATTTCTTGCATCTTCTTGATCTTTGCCTCCATTCTTTTTCCGGGGTCCTGGATCATCTTCACTGTCATTATTCTGAATTCTTTTTCTGGAAGGTTGCCTATCTCCACTTCATTTAGTTGTTTTTCAGGGGTTTTATCTTGTTCCTTCATCTGGTACCTAATCCTCTGCCTTTTCATCTTGTCTATCTTTCTGTGAATGTGGTTTTTGTTCCACAGGCTGCAGGATTGTAGTTCTTCTTGCTTCTGCTGTCTGCCCTCTGGTGGATGAGGCTATCTAAGAGGGTTGTGCAAGTTTCCTGATGGGAAGGACTGGTGGTGGGTAGAGCAGGGTGTTGCTCTGGTGGGAAGAGCTCAGTAAAACTTTAATCCGTTTGTTTGCTGATGGGTGGGGGTGGGATCCCTCCCTGTTGGTTGTTTGGCCTGAGGCGACGCAGCACTGGAGCCTACTTGCTCTTTGGTGGGGCTAATGCTCGACTCTAGGAGGGCTCACACCAAGGAGTACTTCCCAGAACTTCTGCTGCCAGTGTCCTTGTCCTCACGGTGAGACACAGCCACCCCCCACCTCTGCAGGAGACCCTTCAACACTAGCAGGTAGGTCTGGTTCAGTCTCCTATGGGGTCACTGCTCCTTCCCCTGCGTACTGATGCACACACTACTTTGTGTGTGCCCTCCAAGAGGGGAGTCTCTGTTTCCCCCAGTCCTATCAAAGTCCTGCAATCAAATCCCGCTAGCCTTCCAAGTCTGATTCTCTAGGAATTCCTCCTCCCGTTGCCGGGCCCCCAGGTCGGGAAGCCTGACGTGGGGCTCAGAACCTTCACTCTAGTGGGTGGAATTCTGTGGTGTGAGTGTTCTCCAGTTTGTGAGTCACCCACCCAGCAGTTATGGGATTTGATTTTATTGTGATTGCGCCCTTCCTACTGTCTCACTGTGGCTTCTCCTTTGTCTTTGGATGTGGGCTATCTTTTTTGGTGAGTTCCAGTGTCTTCCTGTCAATAATTGTTCAGCAGTTAGTTGTGATTCCGGTGCTCTCGCAAGAGGGAGTGACAGCACATCCTTCTAATCCGCCATCTTGAACCAATCACAACTGTTATAAACTCTTGAGGAAATGCATTTCTGCTCTCTACAGCTGATAGGAGTGAAGGGGGAAAAATACCTCGGAAATGGCTGGGTCTACATCCATCCCCTCTCTCCTTTCTACAACTCAGCAGAGGCTTGATTATTTGGAATTCCTCTCCAAAGTTTCACTTCTTGGGCTGGTTTTAGGCCTGCTCAGTCCATAGTGATCAGCACTTTTAGAAACATCAGCATTTGAGAAACAGTATGTCAGACATTATTTGAAGCCCCTGGTGACTAGGGTATGTGTTGTTTTCTTGTGCCATTTGAGACTGATGTATCATGAGATAACTCAGGCCATATCCTGGGTGTGTGGGGTGGAGAGGGAGTAGCCAACTTACTAAGAGCATACAGACAGCAGAAGAAAAATGGTTAGCCCTTGTGTCAGACTTACCCTGTGTCAGGCTATTCTAAGAGTGTTACATAATCTAATATATCTGCTCACAACAATCCCATGAGGTAGGTACTATTATCCTATTTTGCAGAAGAGAAAACTGAGGCACAAAGAGATGAGGAGACTTGTTCAGAGAATACAGCTAGTGAGTCACTTCGAGATCAGACAGGTAGGAAGCAGCTGAACCAGGTCTGGAACCTGGATCAGTCTGGCTCCACAAGCCTATTCCTACTTCTGTGGTTTGTGAAAGAAAACTAAAAAGGGGGAACCACTTGAGCCCCTGCGTAGAGACTAGAGGTATGGATTAAAAAGAAGTAAAGATAAATTACAAGTTTGGGATTAACATATACACACTATTATATATAAAATAGGTATAAAAGAACAAGGACCTACTGTATAGCACAGGGAACTATAAACAATATCTTGTAATAACTTATAATGGAAAAGAATCTGAAAAAGAATACATGTATAACGAATCACTTTGCTCTACACTTGAAACTAACACAACATTGTAAGTTAATTATACTTTAATTTAAAAAAGAAGTAGATGAAAAATATCTACTCTGCCACTTGTTAGTTCTCTGCTTACTTTGCTTCTCTGAGCCTCTGCTTCCTCGCCTGTAAATGAGAATAATAACGCCTGTGCCACATCCAGGATTTCAGTGATGATCTTTTGGTAGCAGGGTACATTACACCCACTTATAACTAGCTTTAGCCAAAAGGGGCTTTAAACTGAAAAATGCAGGAAGTCATTCTGGATTCAGATGCAGACCATGTCAGAAGCTCAAGGGAAGTTGTCATAAATCTGTCTCTCTCTATCTCTTGACTGTTTGCTTTTGTATCAGTTTTATTAGCAGGCTGGGTCTCTCCACAGGGATGCAGAAATGGCCAGTTAAGCAATCGCAAGCCAAGAGATCACTTCCTTCCCCAAACCTCCAGCAAAAATCCTAGGGTTGACTCCCATTGTCCTGGCTTGGGTCACATGCCCAGCCCTGAAACCATCATGGTTGCTCTGATTGGCCAAACCTGAGTCACATGCTTACAACTGGAGGGGGGGGTCAGCCCCTCCCAAGTCACAGGACTAGAAGTGGGTTAGGGATGGTTTTGTAAAAGAAAATCAGGGTGCTATTAACAAAACAACAGGGCATCGGTGCTGGACAGGCACAGATGTCTACTTCCTCACAGAGCCATTGTGTGTTAGATACTCTTACGTATGCAAAGTGTTTGCCTCTGGTGGGTGCTCCGGAACTGAGTCCCTCCATTCTTTCCTCTCCTCTAAGCAACAGGATACACATCCCACCAAATCTAGGCCAACTGCTTCCTTGTTCACGTGGGGAAACTAAGAAGGTCCAGAGAAGGGAGGGGACTTGCCCAAGGTGACCCTGCAACCAGCCACAGAACCCAGCTGATCAGTCACAGAATCTGTGTCTTTTGACCTGAAACCAATCTCAGTTAAAGTCTTAGCTGACAACATTGAGATCCCCTACTAACCAAGGGAGTTATCTTCTCATTTGCACAGGGGAGACTGGAAAACTGCAAAGCACTTAAGCCCCAGAGGAAATGATGCCACTCACATTGGGCTCCAACTATGCACCAAGCTGTGGACTGGTAGACCTGGCAGAGTGCCAGTCCAGCTCCCCACCCATCATATTATGAACCTGGCCACTTCCTCAGGGGACTGCACTCTGGAGGCGGAGAGACCCAAGTGGGCATTTTTCATACGCCTGCCCAAAGTAGGCAAGATGGCCCTTCCCTTGTTTACTTTCCTGGCTAGTTTGTGAGAGCAGCTGTGTCTCCTTCAGGGCTAAAGTGGACCAGGTAGCAAGCATGTGATTTAGTGTTGTCAAAATTGATCCTTTCAACTTGACCCTTGACTCAGTTCTAGAGTTTCTGGCCTTGGGCAGGTAGTCTAACTTCTCCACTCTAAATTAATTAGACTGGCATGCTGTGAAGCTCTGTGTGTCAAGGAAGGTGAGCAAGAATGGCGCACATCAAGCTGGAATGACAAGGCTGCTCCCTCCATCCCCCCTCAAGTAAAGCACATGGGTTTTGCGTACACACTGCTGCGGGGAGTGTACCTTGCTACAGGCTTCCTGGAAGGTAATTTGGAGCCAGGTGTTGAGAGCTTTAAAAATGTTCAGACTATTATTCCATAGTCTAAGCATTTTTCCTGAGAAAATAATCATGGCTGTCACTAAGATACGCATAAAGATGTTCATCACAGGATTGCATATAATAGTAAAAGACTGAAAAGAATCCAGATGTCTAACCATAGGGGATTGTCAAATAAATTATGGTACATCGATAGAGTGAGCTATTATACAGATATTAGAGATACAGATATCATATTAGAGAATACAGAATTATGTGAAACCTGATTATAATACGAATGTTAAAGGAGCAAGTTATAAGTGACTAGGTATGCATAAACTCATTTTGTGAAAAAATATACATATTTATGTATTAAAGAGCTTAAAGTGGCCGTATCAGGGATAGATGGGAAGGAGAGAAAAATTTGTGGGTGCTTTCGGTTTTCACTTATCTGTATGTTTTCTAACATTTCATTAATAAATTTGTATTACTTTGTTAATTAGGAAAAATGCCCAGTAATTTATAAAAGGGTTTGTGTTGGTTTCTTTTTTAAAAAGCACTTTCACTTATTAAAAGATCACAATCAGAAGTGAGGTTAAATTGATATCTCTCTCCCTCTCTCTCTGTCTGTTTCTCTCTCTCTGGCTAGGGCGTGTGGAGAGGAATGGGGAGCTGAAGGCTGGAAGAGCAGCAACAGCTACAGAGCGATACAGTGCAAGAAGGGGTTGCACCAGGAGGCTGTACCCATTTGCTGTATGACCCTGGGCAAGTCACTCAACATCTCTGGGCCTCAGTTGCTACCTCCACAAAATGAAGTGTTTGGTTACATTATCTCTGGAGTTCTTTCCAGTGCGGAAATTCTAGTATGGATAAGTTCTGTGACCTCCAGTGAATGTTCATATATGCTCCAGGGGAACATGTAATGGCCCAGAAATGTGTTCAGCAAAAATTATTTTTGTCTCTCCGGCCCTGTGAGACTGTGGAAAACTCTGCTTGGCCTCTCTGTGTCTTAGCATCTTCTTTCTGCTCAGTCTCTCCATCCAGCTACTTTGAAATTGGCAAATTCATGGAAAAGCACCTAGAATATCGGGCTCACCTCCATGTGTTTCTCTTACTCTGGGATCTTGATTCCTCAAGTCCTGGCTTTCTGGATAGCTCTTTGAAGCCTTCTAACAGATTTTATTTTTCTTTTCAACAATTTTATCTAGGTTTTCTAGTTGTTTATTGAGAGGATTGATCTCTACAAGCTAGTTTGTCATGGACGTAAGCACAAATCACTTCATATGTTAGTAAGTGAAACAGCTATTTATAGAATGGTATGTACAGTGGGTTCTATTTATATGCAAAGTATATATATATATATGTGTGTGTTTATACAGAAGAATCAGAGAAAGAACAAAAGCTATACACAGTACCTAACTGGCAAGGTTTTCATTTTTTAACATAACTATTTCCAATTTTATATAACAAACACTGAGTATGTCCAAACTGGGATTGACTTTTGAGGTCATTTTTACCCATTTTGAAAATGAGGAAATTGAGGACAAGAACATTTAAATTTATTTCAATTTAACAATTACTGGAGACTTGTTGTGGCCAGAGAACCATACAAGGGGAATCAGAACTTCCAAAGCAATGTAATACCTAGTTGCCTACTCCTCCATTAGAAGTGTCTCCAATGTGTGCTAGATTTGGGGATATGTGGATGCAGATGACAAGAATCTGCCCTCAAGAAATTCTAGCTGTGGAGACAGATATTCAAATAAACCATCCCATATATGATGTGATAAATGCTAACCTGATGATATGGCAGAGACTGATTTTCTTCTTAATAGCCATTCTCTCAACTTCCAACTAAAAGATTGTATTTCCCAGCCTCCCTTGTAGTGAGTTGTGATCATGTGACAAAATTTTGGTCCATGAGATGTAAGGGGAAATGTTGTGGGGGTTTCTGGGAAGTCTTTTTAAAGGGAACAGCCAATCTCCTTTTCTATTCTCTGCTACTTGGAATGTAGATGCAATGGCTGGAGCTTTAGTAACCCTTTTGACCTATACTGTCACCTTGTGAAGGGATCACAATACTAGGATGATGGAACAGATAAAATAGCCTTAGTCACCAACACAATGGAGCTGCTCTATCAGCCCCGGATTATATATCTTTATACTTATTTTACATAAGAAAGAAACAAACTTCTTATTTCTTATGCCACTATTACTTAGGATTTTCTCTTACATGCAGATAAACAAAATCCTTACTTATACAAATCCTAAAAATAAAGTGTTATGGGAGCAAAGGAGTGAAGGAGGGAAGAATGAATATTTCCATTCTTGAGCATCAAGGAAGTCAGAGTAGGTGTGGAGGTTGTGAAGAGTTCACCAGTGAGATGGGCAGGGATTAAAGAGGAAGAGTGGACCATGCAGGGAGCATGGGCACAGGGCTGGGAATGGGCCCAGGGGTGTTGGAATCATGCAGCCTGGATTCAAATCCCATCACAATCACGTCAGTGCTCCATGCCTCAGCTTCCCCATCTGTAAAATGGGGGTAACAATAGTGTCGGCCTCATCAGCTTGTAGTGAGGATTACACGAGTTAGTATCTGTGAAGTGCCTGGTGCCTGGTGAGTGCTCAGTAAATTCTGGCTGTTAATGCGCTTATCTGCAAAATGGGATAATCATAGTCTGACCTCTCATGGCAGCCAATGTGGATAACACAGCACAGGGCTTTACCCATTGTAGGTGCTCAGCCGTGTAGCCCTCTTTCTTTCCCTGCCCTCAGGGAGCTTACAGTCAATATTTAACAAATTTTCACCAAGCCCCTACTCTGGGCCAGGAGGTCGCTGATTCCAGGTGAATCAGACCTTATCCCTGACCTCCAGTTACAGTCTCAAGGAGAGGAAACTAATATAAAGAGACAAGCATAATATCATGTGGAAAGTGCAACAGTGGTCCAAGTTCAGTCCATGAGCTCAGGTGAGCAAGAAAGTTAACTTTATTTTGGTTAAACGAGCTCACTCTCTGCTATGATCTCCCATATTGGGTGGGAGACCTTAATCTCAGGTAAGTTGAGATTTTCCTATTTCTCTGGGGGTGGTGTCTCAGTTCTAGGGATCTTGTGGGGAGCATCTGGGGTGCATCATCACTTATCCATGCTGACATCTGTTGAGACAACTTTACTTCTATCTGAGGAGGAGTCACCCACCTACGCAGGCCACTGCTAAGTTGTCCCTTGTTCTGAAGTCTCACCCCCTCTCTCAGCTGCTTCCAGGGCCCTTCCAAGTGCACGGGAACCACTGCTCAGCTCCGATGGCCCCCAGGGCACAGGAAACTCTGTTAGACATATGAGATTCTTCTGCCCAGCCACACACAGCCATTTTTCTACTAAGGGTCTGCCCAGGAGAAGAGCACAGGTCTTTTCCACATTAAATTTCCTTGAACTTATCTGGCGATTCTGTGGTCTCTCCAAGTTTAGGGCTGTGCCCCTAGAAGAGGCAGGTCTGCTCTTACTTTCCTCAGGGGTTACACCATCCATATCCCCCTTTGCTGATGCTCCAGCCCTCTCCTCACTCTTCTCTAGAAACTTTTGTCTAGTTTCAGAGAGGCAGAACCTTACTCTTAAACCCCCTGCATTTTCCCATATCAATCATGTCATCAATGCACAAAAGCCTTTTCCTGTTGCCCTGAGACCCTAGATTTTTGAAACTCAAAATCCAGGAAAAGATTCTGGTTTCTCTTTTTCTGCAGGGCCAGGAAAGGACAGTAGCCTTGAAACAACAGCCTACTGTTTTTTTGTTGTAATGGTGGTGGCAGGGGATTACATGTAAGGCTTCCGGGTAACAGAAATTAGCAAGAATGAAAAACAACACAATGAGCTCCCTCCATTTCCCCCTGCCCCCAGAATAGCTAGAATTAAGAAGACTGACGACATCAAGTGCTGGCCAGGATGTGGAGCCGCTGGAACACTGGGAATGTGAAATTGTATAGGCACTTTGGAACACCACTTGGCAACTTTAATAAACAGAGATCTACCTTGTGATCCAGAAATTCCACTCCTAGGTATATCTCCAAGAGAAATGAAAACAGATGTCTACAAAAGACAGTGCATAAATCATAACAACTTTATTCATAATAGCCCAAACTGGAAACCACCCAAATATCCATCAACAGGAGTTTGAAAAACCAAATTCTGGTAAGTTCATACTATGTGATACCACACAACCATAAAAGTAGATGAACTACTGCTGTCCACAAAACACAAGAGTCAAAACCATCATTCTGAATAAAAGAAACCAAACATGAAAGAGTAAATATTATATAATTCTAGCAATACTTATATGAAGTTCAGTAACTGGCAGAACTAGTCTATAGTTTTAGAAGTGGTTACCTCTTGGGGAGAAGGAGGGTGACTGTTATTGACCTAGCAGGGGCACCGGAAGTGACTGCTGAAAAAGTTCTAAACTTTGATCTTTGGGATGATAACACAGGTATGTAGATAGGAAAAATTTTTAATATTTGTGCATTTTACCATATGTAAATTATACCTCAGTTTTAAAAAATCAAATTTTCCTTAAAAACACAGAGGCTAACATTTCAAAAATAATATGCTACGCTGGTGCCACGAAGAGGTAAGCCCACAGCACTCTTTGAAAGCCCAGGAGAGGCAGTAACCACATAAAAAAGAGATGTGTGTGCCTGATGATATCGCTTGGGTTCCTAGATCCAGCCACGCCTGAAGGCTAACCTGGACTTTTCATCTACGTGAGCCAATGGATTCTATTCCTAGAATAACTGTTTGAGTTGGTTTTTTGCCACTTGTAACTGGAAGAGTTCTAATGAATATCGCCTCCACTAAAAAGCTTTTATGTGGATACAGAGCATCTATTTGGGATGATTTAAATTTATGGAAATGGATAGTGGGGATATGAATTGTGAATGTACTTAATGCCAGTGAATTGTACACTTAAAAATGGATAAATGATAAATTTAATGTTATGTCTATTTTACCATAACAAAAAATGTTAATAAAAACCTTTAAAAATATGCAAATAGAGAGACAGGCAATGTCATTACGAAAGATATGCATTTTGAGATGGAGCTTGAAAGATAAGTGATCAAGATCTGGTTCAGAGAGGCAAAGTATTTCAGGTAAAGGAACAGGGGGAACAAACCCTTGGAGGGAGGAAAGTAAAGAGAGCATTCAGGGATGGTGAGAAGCTGAGATGTCCTGAGCAAGCTGGAGATCATGGGAGGTGGGTCTGGAAGGTAGACTGGGGCCCAGATTGGGAGGGCCTTGAATGCCAGGGTGAGGGAGTTTATGTTAACCCAACCAGAGGTCAATTCCCATTGTCTAGAAAAGGCACTGGAAGTTCCAAGGCTGTTTGGGAAAACTTCATAAGAGAATTTAAGGAATGGCTTCTGGGGCCCAAGCTCCAGGTTGCCTTTCCTGGCAACTGGCTCCCCTGGAGCCAACTTCCACGTCCCACTGGCCCTGCAAGATAGATGGCTGGTGAGCTCAGGGACTGGTGATACAGGGTGTCCTTGCCTACCACGTCCCAGTCTGGGCTGTCTGGAGGTCTGGGCTGTCTGGCCAAAAAGAACCCAGACCCTTGCCCTCTGCAACCCACTCCCCACACAACAGGCAGAGGGCCCTTTTGACACACAGCAAGCCACTCTCATTGAAAACCCTCTAAAGGATTCCCAACCCACTTAGAATTCAGCCCACATACCTCCTACACCCCTCTGTCCTCATCTCTCACCCTTGTGCCTGGACTTACTCCCTCCAAGCACCCTGGCATCCCTGTTGTAAGTAGACACAGCAAACTTTTGTCCTGACTTGGGGCCTTTGCCTTCTGTTCCCTCTGCCTGGGATGCTCATACTCCCGTCTCCCCAGAGACACCTCATCATCATTCAGTCTGTGCTCAGTTGCTGCTCTTTGGAGAAGGCTTCCCTGGATGAAGTCATGCTCCACCAATCGCTTCACCCTTCATAGTTCACAGGCTGTCTGTAGTGGTCTTTTTCCTGGTTTGTTGATTGTCTCTCAGCCACCATTTGGATGTGAACAGCTGGAAGGTAGGGATTCTGTCATGTTCTAGCTCTGTCTCCAGCACTTAGCACAGTGCCGGGCCCATAGTAGGTACTCAATAAATGATAATTGAATGAATGAACTATTCACACAGTCAAGGTCCTTACAGGTAATTCTGCAAATGGGGAAGTTGAGCCCAGAGAGGAAGAGGGACTTATGAAAGGCATTCTGCAAATCAGCGTCAGAGACAGATCTTGACCCAGGATTTCTGGCTGCAAGTTCAGTTCATTTTCTGTAATTCCCCTCCACCTCCTTTTGCTAAAAGAGTTGCCAAGCTTCAGTGATTTCCCCTGTGATGCAAGCATCCCAGAACAGAAAAGGCAGAAAAGGTAGTGAACTAGAAGCCAGCATGCTTCAGAGCTGGATCTAGCTCTGCCACCCACACACCTTCCAGACTGTGAGTCTCCTTGAGGGCAAAGGCATCACCAGCATCTAGCACACTCATAGTACAGTAGGTGCTTAGACAAGGGTTGCTGAATGAATAAGTGATTGCTTACATGGAGATCATGGGTGTGAGCATAGGTTAAGATCTCGGAGTCTGAGCTAGACACACTTAAATTCAAATCCTGGATGTGCCACTTTCTAGTGGCTGGACACTTGGTCTCCCATGAAGAATATACTGTGGTAGCTAGTCCCAAGATGGGCCTCAATGACCCTCACCTGCTGGTATTTATGTTCATGTATAGCCCACATTAAATTAGGGCTGACCTGTGTGACCAACAGAATTCTGCAGAAGTGACAGTGTACGACTTCTGAATCTAGATCATAAAAAGTATTGCAGCTTCCCCCTTGGACTCGGATCGTTCAATGGGTAAGCCAGAAGCCACGTTGTAAGGACACTCAAACAGCTCTGTGGAGAAGCCCACCTGGAGAGGAACCAAGCCTCTGGCACTAATTTCGGGACATGTGAGTGAGCCACTTGGAAATGAATCCTTCCACCAAGTCAAACCTTCAGATTGGACTTCCCTGGTGGTGCAGTCGTTAAGAATCCACCTGCCAATGCCGGGGACATGGGTTTGAACCCTGGTCTGGGAAGATCCCACATGCCGCGGAGCAACGAAGCCTGTGTGCCACAACTACTGAGCCTGTTCTCTAAAGCCCACATACCACAACTACTGAGCCTGCGTGCCACAACTACTGAAGCCTGTGCGCCTAGAGCCTGTGCTGCGCATCAAGAGAAGCCACCACAATGAGAAGCCCATGCACCACAACAAAGAGTAGCCCCTGCCCACTGCAACTAGAGAAAGCCCGTGCACAGCAACGAAGGACCAACACAGCCAAAAAATAAATTAATTAATAAATTAATTAAAAAATAAAAAGTGGTTGTACCATTAAAAAAAAAAAAAAAAAGCCTCCAGATGACTAAAACCCAGCCTCATGAGAGAACTTGGGATAGAACTGCCTAGCCCAGATGCTCCTGAATTCTTCACCCACGAAAACCATGAGAGAGAAAAAGTGATTACTGACGTTTTGAGTTACTACATGTCAGAGTGATTTGTTATGTAGCAAGAGACAACTAATTCATCATCTATATCTTTTTCTTTTTTCATCTTTATCTTCATCACCAACATTTATTGTGAGCTTACCATGTGGTTTTTCATTTAACCCCTCCCCCCCAATAATGCTATGAGATAGGTACTCTTATTATCCCCATTTATAGACAAGAAAACTGAGGTTTAGAACAGTGAAGTCTCTCCCTGCAGAACCCCTGACCTTAAGGACTTTATGCTCAGGCCTGAGAGTCAGAAACTCAAATACCTATGATCCAAGGCAAAACACGGCTCTAGGATCCCAGGAGGGAGAGAATTTTGGATTCTGTCTTCTGGTAGTCGAGCCTTATAGGTTGAGAGAACACTCAAAAAGCAGCAGACACATCCCCTGCCCTTGAGCACCAGACTAGTAGAGGTCAGATGCTTGCAAAGAGTGTTTGGTATTTCCCTGAAGGGAAACACGTGCATGTCTATACATTAATGATGAGAAATAATAAGGCTTCATAGGGGTCTGGCACTTTGCACTTACAAAGCTTTACACATCCATAATTCCATGGAATCCCATCTGGCAGATAAGCATAGCATTATGGACCGAATGTTTGTGCCTCCCCCCTCCCAATTTTATATGTCAAAGTCCTAACCCCCAATATGATGGTATATGGATGTGGGGCCTTTGGGAGGTAATTAGGGTTAGATGAGGTCATGAGGGTGGGGCCTCATCATGGGATTAGTGGCCTTATAAGAGATAGCAGAGAGCTTGTTTTCTCCCTCTCCATGCACATACACAGAGAGAAGGCCATGTGAGGACACAGTGGGAAGACAGCTATCTGCCACAAGCCAGGAAGAGAGTTCTCACCAGAACCCAACCATGCTGGCACCCTGATCTCAGATTCCAGCCTCCAGAACTGAGAAAAGATAAGTATATGTTGTTTAAGCCACCCAAGCTATGGTATCTTACGGCAGCACGAGCAGACTAAGGCACATGGCAATGTGCATTTTATAGATGAGGACACTGAGACCCAGAGAAGTTATATGATTCTCACAAAGTCACACAGGCTTTAAGTGGCAGAGCCCAGGGTAAAACCCGGCAATTGGGTGTTTTTACAAGTGCAAATGGTTGATGGGAGGTCAGTGGGTTTCCTCTAAGAGAGGTTCCAGGAAGAGGTGAGCAGGCAGCAGGGTTTTAAAATGGGGAGGTGGTTTAGTGGAAAGGGTGGGGGCATGGGAGGGTCTGAAGGGGCAGAGTGAGTCCCCGGGAGGCTCCCAGGGTATGTGAAGTCAAAAAAGGAGCGTAGCTGGAGTGACAAGAATGAGCAAGTCTGGGCGTGTGGAAGAGGCTTGGTTAGGGAATTTGTGTTGGTGGAATTTCAGCTGGAGGACTGTGCAGAGAGATCTTGGAGCTGGCGCCAAAGTCAACCGTGTGCCTAAAGGGGAAGAAGGGCTTCTTTTGCTCCTTGGGTGGCTTTAGTACATTCCCAATTTTGTGCAACCATCTCCACTATCCATTTCCAGAACATTTCCACCCCCCCCCCCGCAAATAACTCCATATCTCCCAATTCCCCTTTTCCCCCATTCCTTCACAACCGCTAATCTACTTTCTGTCTCTATAGATTTCCCTATTCTTCACTTTCATATAAATGGAATCAACTCCACAGTGTTGTCTGATGTGACGGTCTTCTTTCATTTAGCATAACGTTTTCGAGGTTTATCTATGTTGCAGCATATATAGGTACCTCATTCCTTTTCATGGCTGTATAATATCCCATTGTGTGGATATTCCACATTTTGTGT
Source organism: Stenella coeruleoalba (assembly GCF_951394435.1). Classification (NCBI taxonomy): domain Eukaryota; kingdom Metazoa; phylum Chordata; class Mammalia; order Artiodactyla; family Delphinidae; genus Stenella; species Stenella coeruleoalba. The sequence continues at coordinate 99,041,613 of NC_137156.1, read as the reverse complement.
ATTCATTCATCAGTTGAGGGACACACAGGTTGTTACCTCTTTTTGGCGGTCATACAAAATGCTGCTATGAACATTCCTGTATGCTTGTATGAGGTTTTATATGAACCTATGGTTTTTTGGGGGGGGGGTTTTTTGCGATACGCGGGCCTCTCACCGTTGTGGCCTCTCCCGTTGCGTAGCACAGGCTCCACACGCGCAGGCTCAGCGGCCATGGCTCACAGGCCCAGCTGCGCTGCAGCATGTGGGATCCTCCCGGACCGGGGCACGAACCCGTGTCCCCCGCATCGGCAGGCAGACTCTCAACCACTGCACCACCAGGGAAGCCCTGAACCTATGTTTTTATTCTCTTAGATATATACCTGCGAATGGAATTGCTGGATCATATGGTGATTCTAGGCTTAATTTTTTGAGGAATCACCAAACTGCTCTCCAGGGCAGCTGCACCATTCTACATTTCCATCAGCAATGTTCAAGGGTTCCAAAGTCTCCACATCTTTGCCAACTTATCTGTTTTTTGTTTTGTTTTGTTTTGTTTTTCCTTTTACATATCCATCCTACTGGGTGTGAAGTGATATCTCATTGGTTTTGATTTGCATTTACCTAATGACTAATGACGCTGAGCATCTTTGCAAGTGCTTATTAGCCGTCTGTATATCTTCTCTGGAGAAATGTCTATTCAGATCTTTTGTCCATTTTTTTTTAAGTTGGGTTGTTTGCTTTTTAGCATTAATTTTAAGAATTTTTAATATATTCTAGATACTAGACCCATATCAGACATTTGATTTGCAAACATTTTCTCGCATTCTCTGGGGGTCACCTTTTTCTAATTCATACCAGGGTTCCTTTGGGTCTGATGGGGACTTTAACCCTGGTGCCACAGCCCTGGTCGCTCTCCTGCCATGAAAACAGAAACAGTCTCTCCGAGGTCTAACCAAGAGGACATGGAAGCACTTCAGCACCTTTACAACCGGTCTGCCACTTGGCACTAGGGGCTTAAATCTGGAGATAACATGGTCCCTTTCCTCCGCTTTCCCATCTCCTCAAACAGTGTCTACAATCAATCGCCAAGGCTCTCAAAGCCAGATACTCGGGCGCCCTTGACTCCACCCCCTCGCGTCACCAGCCAATCAGCTACCGCAGCTGTCACCTCTCCTTCCTCCTCCTCTCCACACCCCAGCCTGCGCCGCGGTTACCTGAATGATCTCAAGCTTCACAGTCGTGTGCAGACCTCAAGGCTGGCTTCTTCCAGTCCATCCCCCACTCCATCGACACAGGAGCAGAGTGACTTTTCTTAAGTAAAAATCCGTCCTGGGGTTCCCCCGGCTGACAACTTTGCCACGCCTATTGTCAGGACAAAAGACGCACAGGAAGCGACCTTTGGCTGGCACTGCTCTCCCCACCCCCTTCTTGAAGTGACTCAGCCAGGTCGAGTCTTCTCCCAGTTTGCCAACTCACCCCACCTCCATGCTGTACAGAAACCATCCCCTCTGAAATAGGGGATAGTAAAGAGATGGCAGTGGAAATTTCCAAAAGAAATCACAGGATGGGCAACAACTGGTCAGGGAGGAGCAGGGGTTTGTGTGGGGAAGGGGAAGGGCGCCCGTGAGGGGAGGGAACCTCCCTCAGTGTGTGCAGTGACACCCTTGGACACCCGGCCCGCTGGGGACTCAATCCAGTCACCTGAGAGGCTCCTGCGGGTGTGAGAGCCTAAGTCAGCCCCAAGCATCAGGAGGCAGAGTCCTCTGGCCCACTTGGGTCCCCTTAGACTCCTCACACCAAGGACTGGAGAAGCTGTCAGGCCACCTCTTCCTCCCTCTGCCTCCATAAACCTCCATCTAGACTCTTGCACTAAACTTTGATATCAAATGGGGAAACCGAGGCTCAAAGAGAGGAATAGGCAGTTTCCAGCCTTGGCCGTGTCTTAGGGTCACCAGGGGAATTTGAGGTAAATAAGCTTCCCTAGATCCTACTACCAGCTTGGGGTAGGGGCCCTGTCATCTGCATTTTTTAACAGGTGATTCTGCTGGGAACAGGAGAGCAGCTGAGTGCTTGGCGGACACACAGAAAAGTGTGGGATCTTGGGGGGGCCCATCTCCTGATGGCGTCTGGCTCTCTTCCCAGAACCCCGAGGTGTGCTTCTGGCGAGGGGTCACTAAGCCTGGGATGTGTGTGGCTGGACCAAATTTGCTGGGAATGCTTCTCGCCTCTGTGCTCTGGACTTTCGTTATGGATGTTCTTTGGAGAGAGAAGTCTCCTGGGAGGAAGCCCGGCTCCTCTGAGGAGTTTTCTCCTCGGAAACCTGAGAAGGAGAGATTTGGGGGCCTGAGGGAGAAGTGAGAGAGGAACAGAAGCTCCACCCCAGGGCAAGCAGAACTGAAACGAAATTAAAAAGGAGCCTGTTTGTCACCTGGGGGGGTGCGGACATGAGAGGTGGTGGTGCGGGCAGGCAAGTCAGCTGCCAGCCCCACTCCTGCCCCAGGCTCCCAGCACCCTCCTTGCTCCCTGCCCGCCCTTCCCATCACAACGTGTTCCCTGCGCAGGAGCTGAAACACATCCACCCTTCAGTGCAACTGCCTAATAACGCTGATCCAAAACATGACCATAGTCCCCTCTTTCTTTTCTTCTCTCTCTTCCCTTCTTCCCTCCCTCCCCCTCCACGTGCTGCTTTCTCATTTTGTCCCTGGTCTTGAGCTTTTAATCTGAGTTGCATTTCCTCAGGTCTTTATGTCTTCATTGATTATTTGTGTTTTCCACACTCACTTGGCAAAACCACAACTCTGGTCACGTGCACTCTCAGTCACCCCTGCCCCACCCCCGCACAGCTACCGCTGGGTGAGGCTGGAGAAGAGCTCACAACCACCCTGGCTGCGAGCGCGGTCTGGCAATTGGACCCTATCTCCCTATTCATTCACTCTGCAGCTCTGCTCCACGGCTGTTTTCACTCCTCTGCTCCCTAAACCCTTAGTGCCTCCTCCCCCGTCCTCACTCTTGGCTTCCTGTCCACTGAGAAAATCAAAGCAATCAGAACGAAGACATAAATAGACATTTCTCCAAAGAAGACATACACATGGCCAACAAACACATGAAAAGGTGCTCAACATCACTAATTATTAGAGAAATGGTCTAATAATCAAATGGTCAGAATCAATAGTCAGAATGGCCATCATGGTCAGAATGGCCATCATCAAAAAATCTACAAACAATAAATGCTGGAGAGGGTGCAGAGAAAAGGAAACCCTCCTGCACTGTTGGTGGGAATGTAAATTGATACAGCCACTATGGAGAACAGTATGGATGTTCCTTAAGAAACTAAAAATAGAGCTAACATATGTCCCAGCAATCCCACTCCTGGGCATATACCCAGAGAAAACCATAATTCAAAAAGATATATGCACCCCAATGTTCACTGCAGCACTATTTACAATAGCCAGGACGTGGAAGCAACCTAAGTGTCCATCAACAGAGGAATGGATAAAGAAGATGCAGTACATATATACAATGTAATATTACTCAGCCAGAAAAAGGAACGAAATTCTGTCATTTGCAGAGATGTGGATGGACTTAGAGACTGTCATACAGAGTGAAGTAAGAAAGAGAAAAACAAATATCGTATATTAACGCATATATGTAGAATCTAGAAAAATGGTATAGATGATCTTATTTGCAAAGCAGAAATAGTGACACAGACGTAGAGAACAAACATGGATACCAAGGGGGAAGGGGGAGTGGGATGAATTGGGAGATTGGGACTGACATATATACACTACTATGTATAAAATAGCTAACTAATGAGAACTTACTGTATAGCACAGGAAACTCTACTCACTGCTCTGTGGTGACCTAAATGGGAAGGAAATCCCAAAAAGAGGGGGATATGTGTATATGCATAGCTGATTCCCTTTGCTGTACAGCAGAAACTAACACAACACTGTAATGCAATTATACTCCAATAAAAATTAATTAAAAACAAACAGAAAAACCCAAAGCAATTGGAACATCCACAGACCATACACCGACCCTCCCACCAGCATCTCCACCCACTACTCAGCCTTCCTACCTGTTGCCACAGGTGAGCTGACCACTCTCTTATGCACCTGTTTTGTGCACTGGACCCCATCCCCCTCCCTCTGCTCAAGGACGTCTCTCTAGCAACCCTCTCTCTCCTTCCCCAGCATCATTTCTAACCTCCTGTGGGTCATTCTCATCAGCATACAAACACACCGTTATTTTTCCCATCTTTAAAACAATAACAACAACAACATACCAATCTTCTTTACTCCTCTTTCCCTTCTAGCTACCCCTTTATGTCTCCCTGTTTGGGTTAGTTATTGCTGTGTAATGATCCACCCCAAACTTAGTGGCTTTCAAACAATCACCATTTTATGATCTCTTCAGGGCCATGAAATCCTATTGGATCTACCTTCAGAATATATCCAGACTCCAACCACTTCCCATCTCTTTGGCTGCCACCGACCCGGTGTGAGCTCCCATCCCCGCTTAGCTGGATGATTTCGCATTGCTCTTTCTGTTTCCACCGTAACCTCCTAAAGCCTGCTGATTTATAACAGAGTGGCCAGAGGGATCCTTTTAAAATCTAAGACAGATCACAGCCCTCCCCTGCCCAACACCCTACTAGGACTCCCTTGTTACTCAGCAAAAATGCCAAAGTCCTCACCATCACTTACAAGACCCTTTGTGGCCACCCCGTGACCTCTGACCCCCTTCTACTCTCCCCTTCACTCCCTCTGCTCCAGCTGCTTAGCCTCTGATACTATCCTTCAAACTCAGCTGGCGCACTGTCAGCCAGAGCCTTTGCACAGGCCCTTCCCCCAGCTCGGAGGCTCTCCTCCTAGATCTCTGCAGGGCTCCCTCCTTCGCCTCCTTCAACTCTGCTCAGAGGTCACCTCCTCCATGATGCCTTCCTTGATCTCCCCATTTAGAACTGCATCCCAACCCTGACTCTCTGGCTTTTCCAGCCTCCCTTTCCCTGTGCTCTTCTCTCACCAATAGCTCTTAGCCTTCTAATATACACTATAATTTACTCATTTATTATCTTTATTGTTTATTGTCTGTCTCATGCTGCTCATATGTAAGGTTCACAAGGGGACACACCTTTGCCTCTTGTTCATGGATGTGTTCTAATGCCTAGAGCAGAGCCAAGTACAGAGACGGTGCTAAAATTTTATTTTTTAATTTTACCATAAGTATCTCAAGTCCCTTTAAGTATGTCAAATCCTTTGTGACACAAGGCAGGGTACAGACACATTTACTCTTGCATTCACTCATCCATCCATCCATCCAACCATTCAATCGACTGCCCATCCATCCATTTGTATCCATTTATCTGCTTATCATCATCCATTTATTCTGTCTCTCTGTGTATCCATCTATTCGTTCGTCCTGTCTGGTATATATCTAAACAATCCTTCAACAAACATTTCTGAAGCATCGAATTGTGGCCAGCCCTGTGCTGGGCTCTGCACTCAACCCATGACAATGACAGTCTGACCCCTGAGATGGCTGCTGTAAATAACTGCTCCAGGATGTCTGCATATGTCAAAAACAAAACAGAACAAAGCAGGCCCTCCAGCCTTAATGGAAAGGATGGCACCGTAAGTGACAGCTGTGAATTGCTTGGGTGGAGGTGGACTGGGGGAGGGAAAGGAAGTTCGTCTCCTCCTCTGTCTCTGCTCCAGGCTGCCCCTGCCCAGTACCAGACACAGACCTGGGACATCTGGGTTCTACTTTCTCCAGGTTCCTGAGCCCCAGGTTCCTCATTTGCAAAATAAAATAGTATTGCTCATCTGACCAAATTAACCAAAGCATGTGTGAAACTTCTTGTACCAGTGGATCTTGACCCTGGCTGCACATTCTAATCCCACAGGAAGCAGACACCCTTTTCAAACAATGAAATCTAAAAATCTTGGAATGGGGCCTGGGCATCAGCGTTTTAATTGCTCAGCTGTGGGGCCTGGGCATTGCTGCTTTTAGGAAGTTTCCAGGGGATTCTAATGTGCAGCCAGGCCTTTGTACCACCAGAGCTAGAGCTGTTTAATCAATGCCCTTTATCCAGTTAATTGATCTTGAATATTGCAGCTGGAGAAAAGCAGATTTAATTAGAGGAGGCGCAACATTTGTGAAGACGCTGATGACAATGTCTGGACATTTTCAAGGGCTTCACAAGTTGTATGTTGCTTGTTATTCTACTCTTAGTTGTTTTAGATTTAGGTTACATCACGGGAAAAACTCATGTTCATAAGGCTAATTTTTGGAGGGAGCAGTTAGAGAAAGAGTTGGAAACTATCAATGATTGAGCCCATGGGGAAGAAGATAAAGTGAGAGAAACAGAGACAGAGACACAGAGAGAGAGAGGAGAGAAGTTGAGGAAGAAATTTTCCCGAGCTAATTGGGCAAGAGTAAGTAGAGAAATGGCAAAGAAAGATCTGTGAAAGCACAGGAGAACGGGCCCGAGGTCATGCTCTCCGGCTGCTGACTACGAGCGATGGGAGAGCAGGCTGGGCTGGGGCTCCCCTCCTTCCAAGGGAAGAGGTGTGTCTTGGTGGGGAAACAACACTGGACCCTGGATCCCACCTTACAGTCTTACTGTGATGGAACACCTGTTCAGGTCCTCCAAGAAGCAGACCTCAAGACAAGAGGCATGCAAGGGATTTATTGGGGAGCTCCTCGTAAGGAATAAAGCAGAAAGAGAGCACAAGGTAGACAGCAGAGCCTCAGGTTGCAGTGGTGGTTGGACACCTGTGAAAGGAGAGAGGCAAGAAGCGGCTTGGGCAGAAGGAGCCTCAGGCTGCCGTGTGGCATTGAGAAAACGCTGGCTGGGCCAGCGGGGGTGGGGGCCCCAAAGAAAAGACTGGCTGTTAGAGGAGCCCCTGCTGGGAGGGGAAGGCCCAGCTCTGGTACCCCACCACCACCACCATGTGCAGTCATTGTCTGGGAGCAGCTGGGGCAGCAGCTGGAGGCTGTCAGCCAAACACACTCTCCCCAGGAGGGAATCTTCAAGGGGCAGCTCCACGGCCGCCATAGACACTTACAAAGTAATGAAAATATTCATTACCTATAACCAATATTCGTTGAGCTCACATTAAAAATAAAGCACTGTGCTAGGCACTGTGGATATAACAGTGAACTTGACGGGCATGTCCCTGTCCTCGGGAGCTTTTATACCACAGCTGGGAGACACACATTATATGATGTCTTAGTCACCATTAAGAGACGCTCAGAGAATCTGTAATAGGTGGGATGAACATATGGTTTACCTTTGAAACCTGGACCCCTCTGAGATGAAAGTGAGTGCTACTAATAACGATGCCTGGACAAATGGCATAAACTGGGACTATCCAGGGCAAACTGGGATAGATGGTAATTCTGAAATAGAGAAACATGATCTAGTCCAGGAAATCAGGGAAGATTTCCTTGAGAAAGGGATGTGGGAGCTCGAATCTGAAGGGTGTGTAGGCGTTAACTAGTTGCTCAGGCCCCATTGTATGTTATCAGAACCTGTCGATGGCTCCTAGATGGCTGTCACCACAGGTGTTCACTGACCATCTGATGGCTAATTTCTCACTGGCTCAGGGACTCCCATATTGGGGATGTCACTGTTGTCTGAAAAGGCCCTGCCTGGGATTCTTCTGATGGCACCGAAAAGGACATGCAGGCACTGAGAGCCTGTCCATGGCTTTCCCTCTGCCTGGGTGATGTCATTCTGGACAGGGAATATGGGAACCTGACAACATGGATTATTACCCGCTTTCAGCTTTTTAGAGACTGCGTCCCCATCATACCTCTCCCAGCCCCCAGCCCCCACCACTCTGCTCTCTGTCCCTGTGAATTTAACCACTCTAGGGACCTCACAGAAGTGGAATCATATGATATTTGTCCTATTGTGCCTGGCTTAGTTCACTTAGCATATTTACCACATTTTATTTATCCATTCACCTGTCTGTGGACATTTGGATCATTTCCACCCTTTGGTTATTGTGAATAATGCTGCTATGAGCATGGGTGTACAAATACCTTTTTTTTTTTTTTTTTTTGGTGATACGCGGGCCTCTCACTGTCGTGGCCCCTCCGTTGAGGAGCACAGGCTCCGGACGCACAGGCTCAGCAGCCATGGCTCACGGGCCCAGCCGCTCCGCGGCATGTGGGATCTTCTTGGACCGGGGCACGAACCCGCGTCCCCTGCATCGGCAGGCGGACTCTCAACCACTGCGCCACCAGGGAAGCCCGCCTTACTGTTTTTAACAGTGTCTTCACCATTTCACATTCCCACCAACAATGCAAAAGGGTTCCGATTTCTCCACATCCTTACCAACACTTATTTTCTCCTCTAATCTTTTACAGGGATTTGAATTGCTTTTAATTTTGAGATAATTGTTGATTCACATGCAATTGTAAGAAGTACTGTGGGGAGGTCCCACATACTCTTCACCCATTTCCCCCAGCGGTGACATCTTTCGTAACTTTAGCATAATATCATGACTAGGACATCAACATTGACACAACCCACTGACCTTATTCAGATGTCACCACTTTTACATGTACTCGTTTGTGTGTGTGTGTGTGTGTGTGTGTGTGTGTGTGTGTGTGTGTGTAGAATCAGTTTTTTGCAAATGTATCCCATGCATGGATTCGGGAGAGGCCGCGACAGTGAGAGGCCTGTGTACCGCAAAAAAAAAAAAAAAAAGTCCTTTAAAATCTTTTATTTTGGAAAAACTAGAGCTACACCAGAGAAAAGAGTGGAGTGTAATGAACACCCATGTACCATCGCCCAACTCCAGCAACTCTCAATTTATGGCGGAGTTTGTTTCCTCTCTAGCCTCACCCACTCCCGTGTCACTACGCAGTAAATCTCAGCCTTCTTATCGTTTCATTGTAACCCAGCATTTCAGACTGCAACTCTAAGAGGCTCATCACTTTTAAGCAGAACCATAACACTATCATTGTGCTCCATCCCCTCCCCACAGCCACCAGTAATCCCCAGAGGCTTCACAGAGAATTTGAAGATATCCTAGGTTCTCCTTCGCCAAGTGACCTCCTAGAAAGGGTGCCCATGGGCTGTAAGTAAGTTGCTGAAGGATAATAGACAAGAGTAACAAGTTCTTTTTCTCCCACCTCTCACAGCCAGTCCATCAGAAAACTCCATTCCACCACCTGCGAAACAGAATCAGAATCCAATCCTGTGTCACCACGTCTGCTCCCATCATCCCTGTCCCAGCAATCATGTCTCCAACCTGGGCTGCTGCCCAGCCTCCTCCCTGCTCTCTCCCTGCCTCCACCTCTGCTCCACTCCGCCTGGTCTACGCACTGAGCCAGAGGGATGCTGTCAAAACCTAAGCCAGAGCACGCTCTCCTCTGCTCTGCACCCTCCAGGGCTGCTCATCACATTCAAGAGCCTAGACAATCAGTCTCTCCCCAGCACCCCTGCCATCTTGGGATTTCATGCACTCCTCTCTTTCTCTTTGCTGCCGTGTAGACATGCCAACCACTCTCCCACCACACGGTCTTTGCCCATGCTCTGTCCTCTGCCTGGAATACTCTTCTCCAGATATCCATTTGACCTTGCTTCCTTCAGGTCTCTGCTCAAATGTCACTGTGCGAGTATCTTCTATTTGCACACCTGGATCTACTCAACACCTATTTCTACCCTGCTCTGCCCCCCAAGTACTGACTATAGGGACAAACCCCACAGACTCCTTTGTCCTCTGGCTCCCATTGGGTTTGGCCCGTGGGGGGGACCGTGAGAAGGTTGATGAGGGGAGAATAGAGTGAGGTCGGGTATTTATTCCCCAGGCTCCCTTCCCAGATGACTGTTGCAGGCCGTGTGCACACAGCCTTCCTCCTCTTTGTCCTCTGTCCTGTCTCCTCTTCTCCCACTCTCAGTGGGACGGTAGTCCCACGCCACTATCCCCGTGGTTTTCCTCCATCCTGCCCATATTGTTGTAAGTGGTCCCTCTGCTAACTCTCCTCCTGTGACCCCCTTGTCGTGCCAGCTGTTCCCTGCCGGGATGCTGACTGATGTAGTCATTTTCTCAGTGAGCCTGTCCCTGGCTATGCCAGCCTCCAGGACCACACCCTCCCTGTATTCTCTGCCTTGTGTTCCTCGGCATTTCTCACCACCTAACGTGGTACATACTCTACTCACCTATGTTTATTGTCTGTCTCCCCCAACTGGGTCAGCTGTGTCCTGTTGCACAGGCTGTGCACTGCACGGTTCCTGAGGTCACCATTTACACAGACGACAGTGTGATAGGTCAACGTCACCTCCTAGAGATGCACAACTGGGTGGCCCTGCTACCCACTGGAATACAAGCTCTGCCTTTTTCTTTTTTCCACTACTGTATGTCAAGTGCTTAGAACAGTGCTTAGCACATAGCAGTTCCCATAACATTGTCTTTAATGACAGTTCATCCTTTTTTACTTCCCATGAGGAGTGTAGGTATCCTTATAGGGTGGTGTCAGGAGGTCTTAGTGAGTTTTGGGAGGGTTTCCCTTGATATTTACCCCACGACTGTAAGGCCCGGACTGTTTTCCTTACCTACTGTATACCTGCTGTAATGTGTGCTCTTACTGCCCTTCTCAGTTCTCCTGAGAGTTGCCCTTGGCCAAGGAGGAGCCCCCTTGCCTTCCACACCTGGGATAGCCCATGGCCAGTGACGGACACAGGTACAAAATCCTGCCCGCTTGCCTCAAGGTGAGACCGACTCGGTGGTGCCGCCCTACAGGGCCAGGCGTCCTCACTTAGTACCCAGCCCACGGGCATAAGCATCCTGACTCGGGCTCCCCTTCCCGGGAACCTGCCCTGAGACACGTGTGCGCCCTCCATGCCTGGCATACCGTGCCGCGCACAGCAGGGCTGCTAAACATTTCTGAGTGCGTGAATAAAGCAGCACGGGTTGGCTTTCCAGCTCTATAGCCTCCCCGAGTCATCTTGATCCTGAGCCTCAGTTTCCCAAAAGGCCTGGTGGAGGTAATCCTATTCACCGACATGACCCTACAGAGCTGTGAGGGACCAACGCTTGTTGGGAGCATTTAGATACACCCAGCAGAGTGCCAAGAAAGTCACACCCCCGAATTTCTCCGACAGCTTTGGGAGGCGGGTGCAGCAGTCTCCAGCCGGCTCCGCGCTTCCCTCCTCTCTGAACGGTAAACCTCGTCTGGCCGACTTACTTGTTAGCTCCTGGTAGGGTGGCTTTCTGTCTCATGGCCTCTTGCCCCCAGGGGCTGGGGCTCAGAAGCTCTGTGTGGATGCTCTCTGTCTGATTGAGAGTGCTTTGGGAACCAGGAGGGACTCGGGGAAAGACAGCAATCAGAATGTACCATTAGGTATTAATGCCACCTGCCATCAGTGCGCCGGCCAGACTGGCTTCCCTTGAGTCTGCTGGGCTGAGCTTAATTAGTTTTTGGATTTCTTAGCTGTGGGGTGTCTCTGTAATCATCGGCCACCTGGCCCCAGCTCAGCCCCAGCGGGAGAGAGGCCTCTAGAAGCATGAGCTGATGGGAGGCTATTCTTGCAGAGGGAGAGCCCCTCAGAGCTGAAGCCATGCTTCGGCAGCCAGACTGCCCACCTGCTCACCCCACTTGAGGAAATGGCGGCCTCCGGAGGTGGGAGTGACCCTCAGCACACTGCAGAGCCGGATGAGAGCTCAGGCTTCCTGTGTTACGGTCTGGGGTCTTGTGCACTTCTGAATCCCTCCATCCCTTCCCCAAATTCTTCCCCAGCACCTTCGCAGGCTGGGACGCTGGGATTTCATGGCTGACTAAGCCAGAGTAGCCCTCCCGTCCCAGGCTTACACAGTAGTGGAAGCCCGCGCCAATCAACAGGCAAGCTGATAATGGCAAGTGGCGAAAAGGCCACGGAGGAGACAACAGCGCAGTGAAAGAACCTACCGTGGATCGCCTTACACAGGGACATCGGGGAAGACCTCTCTGAGGGGCTGACTATTCACTTAAGAATTTTCCTCATAGAGTGGCAGTGAATACATCGAGGAAACAACAGAACAAGAAAATCATAATTTCGCAACCCCTATTAGTGGATCCAGGCTTTGGGCACCAGTGGTTGCAAACATCACTAAAAGGGAGGCCAGCAGACACTAAGTGCCTCGTGATGGAAGAACACCACAGGGCCCTGAAATTGCCATAAAATTAAACGGAAATCTGATCAAGTCCCTAGCCCAGCACCAGCCAGTGAAATACACACGGAGGCGAATCAACTTATCACATACGTAAGTTAAAATTTTCTAGGAAGCCCACTGAAAAAGTCAAAAGAAACAGGTGGACTTAATTTAATAGTATGCCTTATTTAACCCAACCTATCCAAAATCTTATCATTTCAATATATAATCAATATGAAAAATGATCAGTGAAATCGTTTGCATGCTTGTTTCATGGTTAATCTTTGAATCTGGCGTGTGTTTGACACAGCACGTCTCAGTCTGGACGGGCCACATTTCAAGTCTTCGGTAGCCACAGGTGGCTGCTGACAGCCGTCCCGGACAGCACAGCTCTGAGTCAGCTATCAGCTTCCAGGAAACTCAGAGGACAAAGGAATACGTGAGACAACACCATGCTGATGCCATCAGCAAAATCCAGATACTCCGGACTTCTGGAAAACTACAGGAAAAGCAACCCAGCTTTTTTTTTTTTCTTTAAAGAAATGCATTGTAAGTGGGAAAAATAACGGAGAGATAACCCATAAATTAACAGTCTTCAGAGACATACATATCAACCAATCACAATGTGTAACCAATTCCAAACAATACATAAAACACTTTATAGGGTTCATGAAATAACTGGATATCTGAACACTGAATGTTTGATGCTATTAAAGGGTAGTTATTTGTTGTAGGTGTGATAATGATGTTGTGGTTATTTATTTTTTTGAGAGAGTCATTGTCTTTTAGAGAGACATACTGAAATATTTATGAAGGCATACTGAAAATAATATGAAGTCTGGAATTTGCTTCAGAATAATACAGGACGAGGGAGAAGAATGGAGGTGGGGGTAAAATGAAACAAACTTGATAATGGGTGATGCCAGGTGATGGATACATGGATTTTATTATACTATCCTGTCTACTTTTGTATATGTTTAAAATTTTCCAGAGTAAAAAAATTTTAAGGAAACTGGGATGATATTGGAAAGGAACAGGGATAGCGGAGGCCACAAAACAACAAATTCCATGAGGGCAGGGATGTCTGCCTTATCCATCAGTGTTTCATAGCAACTCACACAGACATGACACATGGTAGATACTTAGCACATTTTTTTTCTTTTTTGCAGTTATTTTTGTCCTTAGGGCTCTTTGGATATATCCCACCAGGGATGTACAGATTACTCTGTTTTTAAGAAATAATTCTTCTCTATGCGGTTATATCACCAACTTTTGCAAAGGTTTATTTATTAGATTTTATTTTTTACTTAGCGATTTTTTTAACTTTAATTTTGTTTCATAATTGCGTAAAATATTTGAATGTTTCCCAAGTCAAATCTACAAAGGAAGGCACGAAGGAGCTCAACTTCAATCCTGACAATTTCCTTTCGAGGATTTATCTCTACTTTTTGGCTATAGCTAATGGGAGTGAAGTCACGGACTCCTAGCTAACGGGGGTTGACCCATGGCCCATCAACTAGCCCACTGGTCACACCCTTTTGGAATCTGAGACTCTAACAGAGGGACAAAGAGATGAAAGTGGTTGGTTTTTACTCATCGGGGATGGCGTACTGACCAGAATGCCCTTGCTCTGGTCTCACTCCCAGGGTCCCGGCATCCAGCCCTCTGACGTTGCTTTGGATCCTGCATGGGTCCCAGGCAGGTCCTCCAGGTCCCAGGCAGGTCCTTCATGAAGTTCTGAGCCTCTGATATGAATTCACCAAATTCCCTCTGCCTTACGTTAGCCTGAGTCTGTTTCTGTTGCTTGCGCCTTGAGAAACCAAACCCACGCCATTAGCCATTAGCAGACTCTTGTGTTGGGGTCCACGAGAGTCACACCCATCCCTGTGCGGAGCTGCCAGATTCTGGTCTTGGAATAGTGCTTCTGAGCACTCGCTCCGCCCTGGGTGAGGGACTGCATTCCTTGGTCCACAAAGCTTACTGTCTGGTTACTCAGGTCTGAGGGCCCGAGGGCTATGGCTTCCTGTGCTTTCCCACTTTGCCTGGCCTCTGAGTATCTCTGTGCCCCCAGCCCCAGCAGGGAAGCAGCCTACCTGGCCCCCACCAGTCTCAACCCAAGGAATGGAAGTCACAGCGGCTGGGCCAGGATGGGGCTGGGAGGGGGTCTTCCCTTGGTCTGCCCCCATTTGCTTCCTGCTGGCTTCCTTTGACGAGCTTCTTCCTCCCCTGCTTCGCTGCCCACTTGGCTGTGAGGACACAAGAAGGCTCATCAGTTGCTATAACAACACCCACCACCTTCCTCTGCACTTAGCCAGGCTCTTTATTCCCTCTCAGAGAATGGATCTGCCTGCAGTGACCAGGCTCCCTTTGGCCTCAGAGTTGGGTTTGAGCAATTATTATTATTACTGTCAGTCGTGTTATCGTTATTGTTGGTTTGGAGCTGCCGTTTACTGACAGCTCACTATGATGACTCAGGATGCTAACTAAGCCTTTACAAGCACTATCTCATTTAATCTTCACAGTGACACTATGAGTCAGGGAATATTGCTCCCAATTTATGGCTAAGGAGAAAGTCAGTATGGTCTAGTTTATAACAGCAGGGGCTCTGTACCTGACTGCCCAGGTTCAAATCCTGACTCTGCTAGATGCTAGCTGTGAGGGCAAATTACATATCTGCTCCCTGCCTCAGTTAACCCATCTGCAAAATAGAGATAATAATGGTGCCTGGAGTAGTGCCTGTCATATAGCAAGGGCTTGTCTTGGTTATCCCAGAAGCATTTCCTGAGACAAGGATACCAGCAGAAGTATAGTTTGGGGGAGGTCTGAGGCCGGGAGTAGGGAATGAGGCGCGGAAAGGAAGGCAGCCCAGAAAGTGTGCTTTATTAATTAAGGGACCGCCGTGGACAACTGGAGATGAAGCCTGCTGGGAGCAAGCGAAGACACACGTGCAGTTACAGCATCTCAAGAGTGATGGACTCGGGCTATTTATCCACCAGCTCCCATCAGCTATAGGTTGAGGATTGCTCCTGGGTGGGTATGAACTCCCCAGCACTTCTGTCTTTCTCTATGGGCTCTGCAAAGTTACTCTGACAGCTGGAGAAAGCCTCCAACCAGGTGATGCAGGTGGCGGCAGCAGGAAGCTGGGGTGGGCATGTATTGAAGGCACCAATGGTGTCTGCTACAAAGCTAATGAACACTTGTCGAATGAATGAACAAAGGAAAGGAAACTGCGGGTCGGTCGGTCGCCAGAATACACCACCCCAGCCCCATCCACAGATGTCAACGGTCTAATCCCATCGTGAATATGACAATATGTTATGCTACATGGCAAAGGGACTTTGCAGATGTAATTAAATTTACAGACCCTAAAACAGGGAGATTATCCTGGTGGACTCAATCTAATGACATGAACCATTAAAAGCAGACTTTCCCTGGTTGGAGTAGGAAAGGAACCACAGGAGAAGCTGGAGGGTTTCATCAAAGCATGAGAAAGACTTGACCTGCATGAGAAGGAATGTGGGTGGCCCCAGGAGCAGAGACTAGCTCCCAGGTGACCACTGGCAAGGAAACGGGGCCTCGGTCCTACAGTCACAGGATCTGGATTCTGCCCACAAGCTGACTCTACTTGGGAGCGTGTTCTTTCCCAGAGCCTCCAGGTAAGGGCCTGGGCGGGCCGACACCTCTATTTCAGCCTGTGAGACTCTAAGCAGAATAGCCAGCTGAGCCTCCTGGACTTCTGAGCTACAGGCTGCGAGATAACAAATTTATGTTGCATTAAGCCACCGAGTTTGTGGAAATTCGTTACAGCAGCCCTAGGAAACCAGCACAGAAACTAAGGCTCAAAGTGCGCCAGTGACCTGCTCGACGCCACACAGCCAATAAATGACAGGGCTGGGATGTGGACACAGACTTGCTCATCTTCAGTTCCCAGGTTCCTGACCTCTACGTAATGCTGTCTCCTGCTCCTTGAGGGGAAGCAGGGGAGAAGGGAACCCTGAGAAAGGGGAAAGGGGGAGAGTGAGGAGAGCCCAGGTGAACAATGTAGCATCAGCTAAGAGCACAAATTCTGAGCCGAACAGGTTTGTGTTTCAAGTCTGCTCTGTAACTAATTAGCTGGGTCACTTGGGGCAAAATCACACTGCTTCCTTAAGCCTTATTTTCCTCATCTATAAAATGGGGATGATACTCCCTGATGGAGGACATTGTGACGGTTAAATGAGATTGTGCTTGTACAGAGCTGTGTGTAATGCCTGGACGCAGGAAGCGCTCAGTAAACTTTACCTGTTATTATAGTCACATGTTCAGCATCTATTTTGTGTCAGGTGCCTTAGAGGTGCCCCAATGCACACGACCACTCTCTGAGGTAAATACTGTTGTGCTCACTTTACAGATGAGGCAACAAGGCTCATGGAGATGAAGGGACTTGTCGAAAGTCACATAAATGGTGTCAGTGCTGGACTCAAACCCAGCTCTGCTTGGGTCCCAGACCCTGTGTCTTTCTCCTGCACTTCCCGGCAGTCCTGACCTCTCTGTTCGGGGCCTGAGCAGTGAGCCTGGGGGACCATCAGAGCCTTCCTCTCTCTGCCCTGAGCGCAGCCATTTCAAGTCCAGAGGTTCACAGAAAGGTTTCACCTCCCAATTTCATTTTGGTCTGGCTGACTCATGGTCCCTACCTGGTGCCAGAACAGGGCCTCCTGGCTTCACGAAGCAAACACTCAGAGGGTCCTTGGCTGTGTCACACCCTGTCCTGGGCACTGGGGGGCACTTAGCTCGGACAGCCCTGGGCACACCCAGCCCTTGAAGAGCACCCAGTCTCATGAAGGAGACAGACATGGGGATAATGACAGCACCACATGCCCAGGTTATAACCCAGGTCTGAACAGCGGGTGGTGATGACGATGGTAATAATAACACACTGTACTGGGATTGTTTTCAGAGCTGGCTAGTGAGATAATAGAAATTCAGGAGGAATAATGCAATGCCAGGGCATCGTATGTTTGTGAGAGGTGATAGGGATTTAAGAAAAAAAAGGAAGGAAATAGGAATGATTTGGAAAGGGTGTTGAAATTTAGACTGTTTCTAGAGGAGGCCTTACAGAGAAGATCCATCTAAATGAAGCCCTGAGGAAGTGATGGAGTGAGCTGTGAAGATACCTAGGAAGAGCTCCCCAAGGACAGGCAAGAGCCAGCTCAAAGCTCCCAGACGGATGTTAACTCAGCACGTGAAAAGATGCTCCACATCATTTGTTATTAGGTAAATACAAGTTATTCAAAGCATGGTATTGAAGTCTCTGACATTACTGAGTTTTCTGTTTCTCCCTTCAATTCCGTCAGTTTTTGCTTCATGTATTTTAGGACTCTCTTGTTAGGTACATATATGTTTATAATCGTTACATCTTCTTGAGGCATTGACCCTTTTATTATTATAAAATGTCCTTTGTCTCTACTAACAGGTTTCTTCTTAAAGTCTATTTTTTTCTCATATTAGTATAGCCACTCAAGCTGTTTTGATTGTGGTTTGCATGATAGAGCCTTTCCCATCTTTTTATTTTCAACATATTTTTTTCTTTGAATCTCAAAAAACAGCACAAAGTTGGACCATAGTAGGCCTTAAAACAAGTCTTTATACACTTTTAAAAGATTGAAAATCATATAAAACATGTCCTCTGGCCACAGTGGAATAAAATTAGAAATCATCATAGCTGTAAATACCTACAAAAAAGGAGAAAGATCTCAAATCAATAACCTAACTTTACACCTTAAGAAACTAGAAAAAGAAGAGCCAACTGAACCAAAAGCAAGCAGAAGGAAAGAGGAAGGAAGGAAAGAAGGAAGGAATTATTAGAGCTAATAATTAAATTCAAGAAGGTTGCAGGACACAGGATCTGTATCTGAAAATCAGCTGTATTTCTGTGGACTAGCAATGAATGGGCCAGAAGTGAAATTAAGAAAACAATTCCATTTACAACCAAAAGATTAAAATACTTAGAAATAAATTTAACAAAAGAGGTGAAAGACTTCTTTTACATTGAAAATTACAAAGCACCTTTGAAAGTGACCAAAGACGTAGATAAATGGAAAGACATTTGTGTTCATGGACTGGAATACTTAATACTCTTATGATGGCAATACTGCCCAAATTTATCTATGGATTCATTGCATTCCCTATCAAAATTATAGTTGCCTTTTTTTTTTTTTTTGGCAGAAAATAACAAGCTGATCCTAAAATTCATATGGAAATGCGAGAGACCCAGAACAGTCCAAACAATCTTGAAAAAGAATAACAAAGTTGGGAAGAATCAAACTTCCTAACTTCAAAACTTAATTCAAACCTATCAAGTAATCAAGACTGTGGTGCTGGCATAGGGTAGACATACATTTGGAATAGAATTGACAGTCTAAAAATAAACCTCTGTCTTTATGACCAATTGATTTCTGACAGGGTGCCAAGACAATTCAACAGGAAAAGAAAAGTCTTTTCAACAAAAGGTACTAGGAGAACTGGATATCCACACGCAAAATGAATCATAGACACACATGTAAGAGCTAAAACTGGAAAACTCTTAGACAGAACATAGGTGTTAATTTTAGTGACCTTGGATTAGACAACAGTTTCTTAGATGTGACACAAAAAGCACAAGCAAAAAAAGAAAAAAATAAATTGGACTTTATCAAAATTAAACCCTTTTGTGCTTCAAAGAACACCATCAAGGAAGTGAAAAGACAATGCACAGAAAGGGACAAAATATTTGCAAATCGTATATCTAATAAAGGGTCTAATGTTCAAAATACATAAAAACTCTTAGAACTCAACAGTAAAAGACAAATAATCCAGTTTAAAAATGGACAAAGGACTGAATAGACATTTCTCCGAAGAAAATATAAAAATGGCCAATAAGCACATGAAACAATGTTCAACATTTGGGAAATGCAAATCAAAACCACAATGAGATACCATTCCACATCAATTATGACGACTATAATAAAAGAGGAAAAACCAGCAACAGCAAGTGTTGACAAGGATGTGGGGAACCTGGAACTCTTATACATTTCTAGTTGGAATGGAAGTGGGGCAGCTGCTATAGAAAACAGAGTGGCAATTCCTCCAAAAGTTAAACACAGAATTACCACAAAACCCAAAGATTTCACTCCTAGGTATATGCCCAAGACCTGAAAACGTATGTTCACAAGAAAACCTTTACACAAATGTTCATAACAGCATTATTCAAAAAAGCCAAAGAGTGGAAACAACCCAAATGTTCAGCAACTGATGAACTGATAAACAAAATGTGGTATATCCATGCAAAAGAATATTATTCAGTCATAAAAAGGAGTGAAGTACTTACACATGCTCAACATGGATGAACCTTGAAAATATTACGCCAAGTAAAAGAAGCCAGATAGAAAATGTCACTTATTGTATGATTTTACATATATATATATATATACATACATACACATATATGCCAGAATACGCAAATTCAGATTCCGAGAGTAGATTAACAGTTGCCAGGAGCTGTGGGAGAGGCGAGTTTGGAATGACTGCTAGTGGGTACAGGTTTCCTTTTGGATGATGAAAATGTTCTGGAATTAAATATTGGGGATAGTTGCACAACCTTGTGAATATACTGAAAACACTGATTGTGTACTTTAAATGTTATATAGTTTAATAAAAACAATTAAAA
Source organism: Stenella coeruleoalba (assembly GCF_951394435.1). Lineage (NCBI taxonomy): Eukaryota > Metazoa > Chordata > Mammalia > Artiodactyla > Delphinidae > Stenella > Stenella coeruleoalba. The sequence goes on along the minus strand of NC_137156.1, from coordinate 99,021,801 downwards.
GAACAGCATGTATACCCAGCACTTGTATTAGGACCCTTTTAGCTGCGGATAACAGAAATACAACCTCCACTAATTTAATCAGCAAGTTTACTGGCTCGTGAAACTTGGAGTCCAGAGGCAGAAGGAGCCTTCAGGATTCATTGATCCAGTAACTGAATGTTGGTATCATGAATCCTGACTTGTTAAATCTCTCTGCTCGTAGCCCTCAGTGTCAGATTTTCTTCAGGCTGGTAGTAAGATATCTCAAGTTACTCCGGGCATCACCTCACAAAGCACCATCCAAGGCAAAAAAGAGAGCTCATCTTCTTAAAAGTTTTCTCTTAAGAAAGGGGAAACTTCCCCCAAAGCCCCCAACAGACATGCCCTCACAGCTCACAGTCAGAATTGGCTCATGTGCTCATCCTAAGGCAATCAATGCAAACAGGGATAGGATTACTTTCAGACCACTGAGGTCCAGTCTGGATCTTGGGGTCCAGCAGTTGGCTGGGTGGGGAAGGAGTGGATATCGAACGTAGTAAGAATTAGGAAAGAAGGGGAAAATGGATGCTTGATAGGAAACCAAGAGCTTAATTAAGTTATCTCAACAGAATATGACTGATTCAATTTTTATAAATTTGATTAACCTAATATTAACATATTTAATCAATGAACTAGAAAGAAGTGCATGGACAATGTGGAATCCAGTATTCTCTACAGAGATTTAAGATGTAATAGTACCAACCAAGGATGCATCATAACCTCCATCCTCACTGCAAGAGAATCTCCTGAGAGGTTCCATCTCCCAATAGCTGGAAATCCCCTAGCAAGAGACCTCAGCTACAGAATAAGAGGAACACTTTGGAACTGCCTACGCGTGTCTCAACAGCACAAATGAGTTGATTTATAATCATTCCTCTCTAAGAAAGGGTGATTTGCAGAATATTTCTCTCCTATTTATAAATGGAAAAATAGTTAACAAAAATAAAAATAAACACATTTTTAAAAAGTAGGCAAGGGAATTCCCTGGTGGTGCAGTGGTTAATAATCCGCCTGTCAATGCAGGGGACACAGATTCAAGTCCTGGTCCAGGAAGATCCCACATGCCGTGGAGCAACTAAGTCCATAAGCCACAACTACTGAGCCCACGTGCCACAACTACTGAAGCCTGCGTACATAGAGCCCATGTTCTGCAACAAGAGAAGCCACCACAATGAGAAGCCTGCGCACCGCATCGAAGAGTAGCCCCCACTCGCCGCAACCAGAGAAAGCCCGTGTGCAGCAGCGAAGACCCAACGACCCAAGACAGCCAAAAATAAATAAATAAATTTATTTATTTAAAAAATAAATAAATAAATTTATTTATTTAAAAAATAAATAAATAAAAATAGGCAAAAGACTTGAATAGATGCTTCACAGCATAATATATACCAATGGCCAATGAGCATGTGCAGAAGTGCTTGACTTCAAAAGTCAACAGGGAAACGCCATTTCTAAAATTAAAAGCACTGAAAAGCCAAATGTTTGTGACGCTATAAAGCAGCTCAAAATGTCAAATATTGCTGGTGGGAGTGTAGGATGATATGTCCACTTTAGAGAACAGTTTGTTAGTTTCCTAGAAAGTTAGCAATGCCACTTCCATGACCCACCGATTCTTCTCCTAGTTATTAATCCACGGGAAATGAAAACATATGTCCACAGCGTTATTCAAGAATGTTCATAGCAGTCTTATTCATAATAGCCAAAAAGTAGAAACAACCCAAACGTCCCTCAACAGGACAATGGAGGAATAATTGCGGTGTATTCACACGATGAAATACCACTCAGTAAAAGACGGGAGTCACGACTGCTGCCTGCCCAGCATGGACGAATTTCACAGATAAGACGTTGAGTGAAAGATGCCAGACCCCCAAAAGTACATACTGTGTGGTTCCATTCATAAGATGTTCAAGAACAGGTACATCGAATTCATGGTGATAGAAATCAGAACAGTGATTGCCTACAGGGGTTAATCAGAAAAGAACACGAAAAACCTTCTGGGGTGATGGAAATGTTCTATATGCTGAGAAGTGTGTTCATTACACAGGTACACATTTATCCAAATTCACTTATTGGCACACCCAAGACTGGTACATTTCAGTGTATGTAAATTTGACTTCAATTAAAAGAAATGAAAAAGCTGAGAGCCAGAAGTTGTGACTGGAGGGAGGGTGTCTGGAGCCAAATGGGAAGAAGCAGGGATTCAGGGCTCAAGAGTTTGCCTCTGATGTTCTGGGCCCTGGGGACATGCAGGGGTGTGTGGCTCAGCCTCTGCTGCATGTTCTGGGGACACTGTCTCCCGTTACCCTGCTGTGCAGCTTTGGTGGCTGAGTCAACCGAGCTTCCTGAAACACCTTGGAGAGTTTGTCTCTGAGGAGAGGCTCAGGTGGAGGCACAGCAGCCTCTGGGTCTCCCTGCCTCCGATCCTGAAGCAACCAAGTGTGGGGAGGAACATCCTGCACAGCCCCTGCTTTCCTGAGCAGAGCTGGACGGAGGCTTCTGAGAAATCTCATTTCAAGTGCCTGCTGCCCGCCCAGTCCTGCTCCATGATTTCTCACCGCTCTGCATGGATGATGACTCAGTGCGGGGGAGGGAAACAGGAACGGCGCTCTGCCCGAGGAAGCCTGGGCTGCAGCTGGGGGAGGAGAAGCTGCCCATCCCTGCCAGGACTTGGGGTTTCCTCTCCTGATCTGTCTGCTGTCCATTCTGTCCAGGCAGGATGAAGGAACAGAAAGGGCTTGAACTTTGGGGACAGACTAAGCTGGGGCGGGGGGGGCATCCTATTTAAGCCTCAGTTTCCTGTTCTGTAAAATAGGGTGGGGGTATCTTAGGACATTGGGTGATTTATTGAGGAAGAGCACTTAGGAAAAAGCTTTAAGGAGTGAGGGAAACAGGATAGGGAAGCGGGGAGCCAAGTGGGGAAGTGGCCACAGGTAAGGTCCAGCCTTAGCCTGATACACTGTGGGCTGTGGGTTGTTCATGTCACAGAGTTGTTACCCACTCCAGATGCATCCCCATGTCAGCATTGACTGTGCGGTGCTCTTGAAAGGACGTAACCACCTGGTGAGGTTCCTGTCAACAGACGGCAATTCTCTGGAGAAGGGGGGTGGCTGTGAGCTCTTGGCAGTCAACATGCTGGAGAGTGGACATGCTGGCCTGGCGACGGAGACCTACTGGTGCTGGGACCCCAACAGCAACTACTCTAGGGGTAAAATACCCGTTGCCCAGGGCTTTTGTGAGTTCACACAATAGGCAGTGAAGAAACAGTAACTATTTCTTAGCTGCGTGAGAAAGTGTACCCAGTACCATAAATGTGTACGCTCTGCCTACTGCAGATTCAACATGTTTTAGGGATCAGGGCAGAGTGAGACCCCAATATCTATGTATCTAAGCATGAGCAATACAAAGAAACACTTAGCAGATGAGAACTATTGTATATAGAATGGATAAACAACAAGGTCGTACTGTACAGCACAGGGAACTATATTCAATATCCTCTGATAAACCATAATGGAAAAGAATATGAAAAAGAATGTGTGTATGTATATATATATATGAATCACTTTGCTGTACAGCAGAAATTAACACAACATTGTAAATCAACTATACTTCAATACAATAAATTAAAAAAAAAAAAAAAAGAAACACAACAGCCGGAAGTTGGCAGAGCAGCTGTGTCCTGAAGACCCCCTTTTATTCCTGGATCACAGGAAAGTTTGGGGTTCCCAAGGAAGGTAGCTGGAGCAGTGTGGGGGACCCTTTAGGGACCTGGGGCAGTGGCTGCCTACCATCTGGCCTTACTGCCTTGCCACATAATTTCGCCTTCCTTCCATGTACCTAGAATATCTTCATGCACACCTACCTGAGCCTCTGGTCATCTGTATCAACTCCTCCCCTTAACATTTCTCTATTTTGTGCTTCTAAGAAATTGAGAATTGACCACTAGGTACCACCACCTGGTCCATCCAACCCAAGACTCTGCTTTTGCTGGGGCTTTCCAGAAACAGTGAGTGGGAAATGTTCCTGGGATGTCCACACTTCCTCTAATAGTGTACGTCATGGGAGGAAAGAACAGTGACTTTAGAGTCAGACACACCTGGGTTTCAATCCAGCTCTGCCATCTGATGGCTGTGTGCTCTTGATCAAGTTGCTTTACCTCTCTGAGCCTCAGATTCTCCCTCTGTAAAAATGTGTAAATTAATGTGCTTGCTCAGAACGGTGATTAGGAAGATGAAGAGCCTCATCACGTGAGGTGCTCAGCACACAGTAAGCCCCTGATAAGCACTGACTCTTTGCCGCTTGTCTCCTCTGGAATGATGTCATGTATTTGGTCCTGTCACCCCTGGGGGAGCAGATTTCCTACGGTAACCACCTGCACTAGGGGGTCTGGCTTGTTTAGCCTAATGAACTTCTTTACCCTCTGGGAAGAGGCCCTCATCCTGTCGGTTTCTGGCCCCCGTTCCAGGAACTGCCCCACAAAGCCTCAATTCTTTCCTCTCAGCTGTTTCTTGCATCTCCCAGGAGACTATCTCTTTTACGAGCATCGTCTTTGTTCCCTCATCCGCACTTTTTCCTTGTAAAGATGGTTTGGCCAAGGTGGTGCCTTTGCCAGTAAGCTGTGTCTTTTGTTTGGAATCCTGGTAAGATGGTATGGAGTCCTAGTGGAATTTGCCATCACAGAGGAGGACTTGAAAGGGGCCAGTGGTCGGGTGCCTGAGCACCTGTTTCCTCCCTGTATTAGAGGTGCCTCTGCAGGTGAGGAGGGACTTTGAGGTCTAAAATGTCAGGGCACAGACAGAAATATCCCAGCCTGACCTTGGGGTAGCTAACAACTAAAATGTGTCTTTTGACACAGTCTGGGGGTTCAGAGAAAGTAGGAGAGAGACCCAAGCATGGAGGGGCCCTGCCCTGAGTTCTGGGACTATCACATGCAGGGGGAGGGGATCTGGGTTCAAGTTCTGGCATGGCCACTTACCAGCTACGTGATGTAGGGCATTTTATTGAACCACTTTGTGCCTCAGTTTCTACTCCTATAAAATGGGTATGATAATGACAATGAGCCTTTTTCCCCAACACTGGCTTCTTAACTCCTTTACATATGTGCATCGTCACTTCTATAATAGCACCTGCTTTCCCTGGGGAGAAACCCCTGCACACCCAAGCCCTGTGTTTGGGAAAGATTGGCCTTAACCTCCAGGCTTCAAGTTGGGCATGTATTTCAGCCCTAGCCTATGAGCACATTCTACCCTCACACCCTCCTTGATAGTTCAGATATGGATGCTAGACCCCTGGGGGCTCAATGACACTCCAGGGCTTCTGTTGGAAGTTGAAAAACCGGAAGGTCTCTTTCCCCAGGGATTTCAGAGAGATTAGGGTTTCTGCTCAGAGCTGCTCATGGTCATTTTGCCTCCACAAAAGGAGAACATGATTGAGAAAGAAGCCGACACAGAGCCAGGAGATGAAGAGACAAAGGTTCTTTTTTTTTTTAAAGCATTTTTTAAAATTTATTTATTTATTTTTGGCTGTGTTGGGTCTTCATTGCTGCACACGGGCTTTCTCTTGCTGAGGTGAGCGGGGGCTACTCTTCATTGCGGTGCACGGGCTTCTCATTGTGGTGCTTCCCTTGTTGCGGAGCACAGGCTTTAGGCACGCGGGCTTCCGTAGTTGTGGCACATGGGCTCAGTAGTTGTGGCTCACGGGCTCTAGAGCACAGGCTCAGTAGTTGTGGTGCACGGACTCAGCTGCTCTGCAACATATGAGATCTTCCCAGACCAGGGCTCGAACCCATGTCCCTTGCATTGGCAGGTGGATTCTTAACCACCGTGCCATCAGGGAAGTCCCGAGACAAAGGTTCTTGATAACATCCATTGAACGCCTGGATCCAGCTGGGTCTGAAGATCAGCCTCAGGGTTTTTAATCACTGTTTTTTGCTAAAGCCAGTTTCTGCTGGGTTTTCTGTCCCTTGCAGCTGCAGAGTCCTTCAGCCGTATTGTATATACAATAGTATTATACATCCCTCTCTGGTTGTTTGGAGAATTAAGGGAGACAAGCCATGTGAGGCTCTTAGCACAGGGCCTGGCATGCAGTAGGTATTTAATAAATGCCCCTTTCTCCCAGGGCTTCAGTTTTCTCATCTGTCAGATGGGTGCATTAAACTATATCCTATCACTTGTTAGTGGAGGTAGAGACCGTGAAGGAGAAGTCTGGGCAGTTTTTTTTTGTTTTTTTTTGTTTGTTTTTTTGCGGTACGCGGGCCTCTCACTGTTGTGGCCTCTCCCGTTGCAGAGCACAGGCTCCGGACGCACAGGCTCAGCGGCCATGGCTCACGGGCCTAGCCACTCTGTGGCACGTGGGATCTTCCCAGACCGGGGCACGAACCCGTGTCCTCTGCATCGGCAGGCGGACTCCCAACCACTGCGCCACCACGGAAGCCCTGGGCAGTTCTTTTAAAGTAACAATGAAGCACTGTGGTAGGAAGAGCAATGGTCCCACACAATGTCCACATCCTAAACCCTGTACCTGACAGTAAGTTATGTTATGTGGCAAAAGGGCTTTTGTAGATGTGATTTAATTAAGGATTTTGAGATGAAGAGATTCTTCTAGATTATCTGGGTGGGTCCAACCCAATCACATGAGTTCTTAAAAGAACGTAAGAATTAGGTCAGAGAGATGCAACATTCCTGACCTTGAAGATAGAGGAAAGGGGCCTTGAACCAAGGAATGTGGGCAGCCTCTAGAAGCTGGAAAAGGTAAAGGGATGAATTCCCCCTATATCCTCCAGGAAAAAACGCAGCCCTGCCCACACACTGATTTTAGTCCAGGGAGAATGGCGTCAGACTCCTAACCTCTAGGACTGTCAGATAATCCATTTGTGTTGTTTTTAGCCACTGAGTTTATGGTAATTTGTGTTAAAAAAGAGACAACAGGCCCAAAATGGAGTCACTTATACTAAGCTCCATGTCACCAAACTGAGACTTACTACCTAATTTAACTATAATTTCAGACTCTCCCAGGAATAGAATCTTAAACCAGTCAGGAACGACCTGGTCAGCACTACTGAACCTGCCTGATAGAAGTCTGTGCCCCCACTAAAGGAAGGTCACCTTGCATATCCAATTGCTTTGTGCTAGTATAACTTCCTCGTCCTGCTCCCTTCTTAAAAGCCTTTCATTTTGTACAGCTCCTCAGAGCCCCTTTCCGTCTGCTGGATGCGACACCACCTGGTTCCTGAATCACTGAATAAAGGCAATAAGAGCTTTAAAGTTTACTCAGGTGAATTTTGTTTTTTAATTTTGTAGCAGCAATGGGATCTGGAGGAAACTCCCAACAACTTTGGGGGCAACAAGAAACACAGGCAGCGGTACCCACAAATGCTTTTAGTTCTCTGCCTTTCTTGCCATTTCCAAGGGTTCTCCTTGGTACAGAGCTATGTTCTCTTTGCATTGAGCCACTGATGTAATTGGCTTTCTAGCCCAGGGCAGGTCAGCTTGAGTTAGCAGACAGTTCTACTAGAATCCAAGTCCCAAGCTCTTGGCCCAGTCCCTGGTTCCACTTTGGGAAATGCTGCTGGTTTAGTCCGCAGTGCCCCATTTGACTGGAATCCCAGTCCACAGTCCCCATTTGTTGGGGATGTGCTGGTTCAGTCCTTTCTCCGGTTCTACACTGGAATTGCTGGTGGTGCACACAGGCCTTCTCTTGGCCAGTCCACAGTAACAGCTCTTTGGTTACTGCTGGTGTGTTAACACGCACAGGAGGGAAAGGCTATTTCTAATGGGAATCTCAGAAGCCAAAAGCTGCAACACTGGTGGACATGGACTGAGTACTTCAAAGCTGTTAGAGCACTCACCACCTAACTCCAGGACTCCTATGTTAGAATACATTGATCACAGAATGGGTTAGAGTAACACTAGGTCACTCAACATCCTCAAGAAAATTTCCACGCAGCGAGGTACACTGTAAAACACCACACAATCCCCGACCCAGGGGCACATGCTTCTTAGGTATTTATTTGGGTAATGGGATCCTGAAATTCCCAAGAACCGAGCACACCTTCTGGCACACCCGCTTGTTTATGTCTAAGAACTGTGGTCCCAGGAGCTGTGGATACCCACAAAAATGGCAGAATCTTACCAAGACAACCTAGAATTATAATGGCCTTTATGAGGAATGTTCCAAGACAAGATCAATTAAGAAATGCACTTTAAAACAAGGGCTCCCAAATCAAACAAGCAGAATAGGTTACCTAATTTAGTTGTCATGCAGAAGCCTCCAGAGGGCTTCAAAACTACAAAATAGTTTCATTAGAAGAGTCACTGCCAAAAGCTAATGAAAAATTAAAGATGTAAGATGCACATAAAATAAAAGACTATGACATAACTCAGGCCACTCCCCTCCACCCCTCTTTATCTGCCATCTTCACCAAGCACCCTGGCCAAGGCTGGTGGGCTGGACGTAGCCAGACGCTGCCCTCTCCTCAGCTTCCTTTCACTTCTGCTGACCGTGGGCCCTGCCCAGGGCTGGAACGACTTAGACAGAATATTGTTGTGGGATGCAAAAGCTCTTACCCTCCACTAGGACCGCTACACCACTTCTCGTGGGTCGGCTCCAATCCCACAGTGAAATGTACTGGAGGCGTAGCTGGATGGGATGCTTATACCCCCAAATTCATACCGTGTCACAACACAGGGTGGGATGGTTACGGTGTACAGTGGGAATGTAAGACTGATTTAGATATCAAGTACAAATTTGGAAAAACTGCCAGGCTGTAAAAGCTATGAATCCTCTGAAGGTACATACTAAGAGGCTCCTATACCTTGGAGTATAACTTAGATCACATGGAACCTGGCCTGAAGAAATTGAGAGAGTCTAGGGAAAACCATGGCTTTGACTCTTTATCTGATTATTATAAGAAGTTGTACTCCCCAGACTCATGTGGCATCAGTGGACCGATTACCATCGTGGTGCTACTTGCTATTGACTTTGGAGTTTATATATTGTTCCTTAGTGATGGTCAAGATTCTCCTCCACCATATTCTGAGTATACTCCACATTCCCATCATTATCAGAGATTCACCAACTCAGCAGGCGCCCCTCCTGTGGGCTTTAAGGCTGAGTTCACAGGTCAACATGGTGCAACCTCTGGTTTTGGCAGTGCTTGCATGGACAGCAAGGAAATGAACATTCAGGACCAGGGTTCTGGACTGGCTTGGGACCTGGAGGAATATTAGAATATTTGGCAGCAAGAGAGCAGCAACACCCTTCTCAGACTCATGGTACCACCCGTCTCACCCTCCCTCATACTCCAGCACGTGGAAGAGCCCTGCTTACCACTTCTTGGAGGCACACGTCGCTCTTTGGCATATTCAAGCTCAGAGACCAGACCCAGAACAGCAGCAGGATATGGTGGTACTAGAAGATGATAAAGTAAAAAGTTGAAGTCAAACACTGGTTGCAAAATTTCTGATTTTTCATCACTTTCTTTTTAAAGCAGTGCTACCTGCTAACAACTGGGGAAAGGGAATATACAAAAGTTCTGTGGTGTTTTGTTCTGTAAAGATTTTTGTATTATTTGAGGCTAAGAGGTGATATATGACAAAATGCTTATGTAGAGAATGATATGTTTGTGTAACATACAGATGTATATTACAGTTTTTGAAAGTGATGATTACTGTGGAACGCTAAAAATGTATTGTTTAGTTTATAAAACCTGTGATGCCACAAGCAGCATGAAGAATGAAGTCTTTATGCCAACAGACACTGAGTACAGAAAGTTTCAGACTTAGGTGGTTTTAGTTTATGAGTCGTTGCCTCCTAGAAACAATGCTGATATATTTATTACTGGGTGGTTCCTGTTCTTCAGATATTTAAGCCAAGCTTTGGACTACTAATTATACTCAGCTGTGCGTTCTGATCACTTTTGAGCTCAGGAGCTTTGAATTCTTCAGTGGTGGGTGAGGTTCTAGTAAATGAGAATTACCTTTTTTGGAAAAGTAGAAAATACGTTATCTAGAAGGTTGTTGTGAACGTTTGTGTGCTGAAAACAACACTTGAAACCTCCATTTCATTTTAAAAATTGAAATATTTCCATTTTTACAATATTGATTTACAATATTATATTAGTTTCAGATATACAACATAGTGAGTGATTCAATATTTTTATATATTATACTCCATTTCAAGTTATTATAAATTATTGGCTATATTCCCAGTGCTATACAATATATCCTTTTAGCTTAATTAATTAATTAATTAATGGCCACGCAGCACGGCTTGTGGGATCTTAATTCCCTGATCAGGGACTGAACCCAGGCCCTCGGCAGTGAGAGCACAGAGTCCTAACCACTGGACTGCCAGGCAATTCCCTAGCTTATTTATTTTACAGATAGGATTTTGTGCCTCTTAATCTCCTAACCCTATTTTGTCCCTCCCCACTTCCCTCTCCCCACTGGTAACCACTAGCTTGTTCTCTATACCTGTGAGTTTGTTTTGTTATATTCATTCATTTGTTTTATTTTTTAGATTCCACATATACGTGATAACATACAGTATTTGTCTTTCTCTGTCTGACTTATTTCACTAAGTATAATACTCTCTAGGTCCATCCACATTGTTGCAAATGGGAGAATTTCATTCTATTTTATGGCTATTCTGTTGTAGACATTTTATATATATATATATACACACACACACACACACACACACACACACACACACATACACACACACCACATCTTCTTTATTCATTCATCTGTTGTTGATGGACCATATTCATTTTTTTAAAGAGGTAAAGTTCAAATACTTCAACAAATGTCTTCTAATAGCAAAATCATGCAGTTCTCTGTGGAATCTCAAGTGTTGCTGTAGCAGTCTGTTCAATCTTACATTAAAATGACAGAAAAATAAAATAAAATAAGACCACCTGTGGGTGCAGGTGATTCTCTTCACTTCTTGGTCAAGGACCGAACTAAGGATTAAAGAATTTTCTAAACCAAGGGAGGATTCCCCAAAAGTTTTCTGAAAAATTTAGAGCCCTTATTGAGGCCTAGGACCCCAGGCTGCCAGGTCTTTATCAGCTTGTGCACATGCTGGTAGGACCTGGTGAAGCCCAAAAACGGATGCGGGAAGCAAAACGGCACGACCCAAGGATAACATTTGAGATCCTCAGTCTTCAACACGGTCTCCTTATGGACGAGGAAAAGCTTGCAGAATAGCAACTGATCTTTTAAAAGCTATTTCTAGAGTCTTCCCTGCCTGCACTGATCGGTCAAACATGCAAACAAAAGGAAGATAAATCTGTAGCGGACTTTCAAGCCCATCTGGAAGATCTCTTCCTATGGCGTTCTGGGTTCCATACGATAAATGATGTCACCCAACCTGCTCTAGCTGCCTTATTTGTCAATGGATTATCTCTTGAGGTTGGTGGTTTGATAAAAGGCAGAAAAAAGGATGGGAGGCCCTTGGCCTGACTGGACTTGTGACTATAGCTGAGCACTTTGAAAGGATTGTAAACAAAGGTCCATCAAGCTGCAATCACCCCAAGGCCAGAAACCTAAAATAATACCCGGGCGTCCTCCGCTGTAATCTGCTAGGGGTCCATCATCAAAATGCTGGCCCGTGGGTCAATGTCTCATTTGTAATCACCTGGGACAGTGGGAAAATATTTTCCTCAAAGGTTTTATGCAAATCCTTCCACATCAAGTTGAATGCCCCCACATACCTACCATTGAAGGAGGACTCCCAAATGGTTCACTCCCAGGGTTGATGGGTCTCTGAAGGATTTTCTGGTAAACTGCTATGCTATTCCCTTAAATAGCCAAGGGAAACTAAAATTAAAATTAATGGAAAACCATGCCAAATTCTGGTAGATACTGGAGCCTGCAGATGGGATCCTGGGAAAACTGGCAGAAGCCAGTGAAGGGTGAGAATTCTTACCAAAAGCAGCTCTCCTGAATCTCTGCCTGTAGTGCTTGGTGGAAAGAGGAAAATACACCTTCACACTGTCCCTTTGCAAATCCAGACCCATTGGTTATTGGTCCTTTCTCTCCCAGGGACAGCTGTAACCTTCTTGTTTGTCTTCTCTTGTGTCCTGACAGCTTGGCTTGGTGACTGCCAGGCTGGGGGCCTCAAAATATGGCCAGACAGAAATGTGGGTTGAACGTTAGTGGCTAGTGTCCATTGCCAGCCCTCCAGGGAAGTGTCTAGGTCCTTCTTTCTCTTGGCTCCCTTTGGGAGTGGCTCTAGACCTTGGGAGAGTATTATATTTTGCACCCTCTTTGAGGATGCCTCTTGTATCCATGGGATTGTTCAATACTGCCAGAAATATTTACTGTTTGTCCCAGCTGAAACCTGGCAAGATATTTGAAAAGATTTTTAATGTAGCTCTATTGTCAGAAGTTGGCCAAATTGGAAGCTAATATTCAGAGCCTGATAGGAACTTTGTTTAGGCGTCTTCCCTTAAGCTAAATGTATCTAGAGAGAAAGTAAAACCTTCTGAAGCCCTTATGGAAAAATTTACTAAAACATTCCAAAGACAAACAGCCCTATACCCAGAACATAGATCTCACTGAATTTCCATCTTAGGTCTCCCTGATATAAAGAAGCAAATTGAAGATAATATAGCTGGAAGGAGAGATCAGCCCCTAGATATCATTTAGGCTACAGCCCATTCTTTGAAAAATTAAAAGTCCTTGGCTTTCAAATTTTTGCAAAACCAGAAACGCAGCTCTGGAAACAATTCAAAGTCCACTTATCCTTACCATCTGCAATTCCTAAGATTGAAAAAAAGAAAGAAAGAGGATTTTTAAAACTACAAACTGCCAGGGACTTCCCTGGTGGTCCAGCGGTAAAGAATCCACCTAGCAATGCAGGAAACGCAGGTTCAATCCCTGGTCAAGGAACTAACATGCTGCAGGGCAACTAAGCTCACGTGCCACAACTACTGAGCCTGCACACCACAGCTACTGAGTTGGCGCACCCCAACTAGAGCCTGCAGGCTGCAAACTACAGAGCCCATGTGCCCTGGAGTCTGTGCACTACAACTAGAGAAGAGAAAACCCACACGCCACAACTAGAGAGAAGCCTGTGCGCCACAACGAAGAGCCCACGCACCACAACAAAAGATCCCACATGACTCAATAAAGATCTCGCATGCCACAACTAAAACCCAATGCAGCCAAAAATAAATGAATAAATAAATCTTTTTTAAAAAAAATACAAATACAAACTGCCAGAGAAGCTCCCTTGCCCAAAATCTAGTCCACAGCTTCCATAAGATGACTTGCCAAGGATGAATACAAATCTTAAGTGTCTTCTCTAAAAATATTAATAGAAAAACCTTTAGCCATCCTAGCAGGTAAACTTAACTTATTCCAACTGCCAAAAAAAAAAAAAAGTTTGAATCCATCTGTTCTTTTATAAGCCAGTGAGTTTTGCATTATCATACCCATTTCACAGCTAAAAATGTGAAGTTAAAGCTATAAGATCTCTGCTTGCATTTGTCTAAATGTTTGTGTATGTCTATGAATGTATGTTGTAGCTGTGTGATATTTTTCTACCTTTGCGTGGCATTGCTAAGAGCAATTTGTAAAAGAACTTTAATTCACTTAAAGGAAAATACATGCTTCTAGACTCTCAAAAATATAGAAATTAACCCAAATGCTTTTCAACTTAACATGATTTAGGATAAATCTTTAGTAAATAAAAGCTAGTTTAAATTTTTTGGTTTAATTAAAAGAGGCCTGTCTTTAGACTTATCAGCACCAAATATAAAGCTTTTACTCTACTTAAGTTTACTAAAGTCAAATAAGCTCATGTTATCTTTGTTACAGAATTTGTCAGCAAGAAAAATAGCTTGGGATGACAGCAGACTTTGTCCAATGTCCCGAGAAGTTTTCGTGGATAGTTAAAACATAATTGTTAAGAACAACTGATGTAGACAGATATAAATGAGATAAAAGTTTTCAGGTGAACTTTCAGCAATAACTATGTGTAAAAGTATGTCTACTAAAAAATAGTTTGCCAAGTAGTTTTATAAACTGAAACTTTAAAGTTTTGATAAGTTAACTTAAATGATGGAAATTCATTGAAAATCTAGATCATTTCCAAATACAGCGCATTCATTACTGAATACAGATTTATCCACTTTTAGCTTTTTCTCAGAGGAACTAAAGCTATTTGGGTCTACCCGTAAACATGTCTTCTTCCACATTTAAAAAATTGTACTGTGAGGAAGCATATGCTTCTAGAGGTAATTCACGTATTCATCCATTTGCCAATCTAAAGAACGCTAGTGTAAGAGACAGTCTATAATTGCTTACTTCTTAGTTTTCCCTAGAAATTAAAGGTTCTTAGACTTAAGAATTCTAATCAATATATGTACTTAAAACTACTTAGAAATAATAAGGATGAAAGGAAACAAGTGTTTGTGGAAATTAGGTAAAGAAAGCAAAATGACTGATCCAGGATGAGAAAGAGTAAAAACATAGGACAAAATCTGAAGGGGTATTAAAAAAAAACTTGTGGAAGTTTTGTGGAAAAGGAATCTTAGGAAAGGAATTTTATGCATGGTCAAGCTAAGACTGGAATGAATTAATTAAAAAAGGGAGTTTTTATATCAAAAGTACACTGGTACAAAATCAGAATTTGGTTTTCTCTTTCAAAGTTGTTTTGTTTTTTTTCTGACTTTTGGTCTGCTTTTGGTAAGAATGATATTGTGAAAGGTTTTTCTTTACCTTTTGAGTAATCTGCCTAGAAAGCAAAGATTTATGTCTTACCAAAATAATTTCCTGTGCTTCATGTTGTCTTAGGTCTTTGAATATTTAAGAAAACTGAGTTTTCTCAATTGTAAAAGAGCTAAGTTTTGCTTACAACTATGTAACCTTTTGTATATGCCTTGGAAATCTTTCACTGTCACTTTAGTTAAATATCTAAGCGTTGTTTCATGACGATCTTTATTTAGTCAAGGGTCAAAAACTTTCTATATTTATTTACCAACTTTGTCAAATTCCAAATGAAGTCTTTTTGACTTAGAAGTAACTTAGGGATTTTTCCAGAGGACCCCTGGAACATCTCAGAAGATGTGTTCTCTCTCCTTATATTGATAAAAAAGAAGATGTTGAGCTAATTAGGCTTATTTAATATGTTAAATTATATGGGAAGCATTGTTAAATAAAAAGTAATACCAAGCCTTCTTTATGTTGTACTCATAAAGGTATAAGTTATAAGTGTTCCAGAAATTATTTGAAATTCCTAAAATTCTGACGTGTCCTGGAATGTTATCAGTCATAATTCTAGTTATCTTACAATATTGTATGTCTCAGAAATAACCAAATTTCTATTGCATTATAATGAACTCTAATCAGATCTTTAACTATCGCCATTATTAAAATCTTTTGTCATTTACAGACAGTTATTGTCCTACTCTGATGCTTTTGTAAAAGTGAGATTCATGGAAAGGACCCTACCAAGTATTCTTGACCCCTGACACTACAGCCAAATTACGAGGTGTTGAAACTTTGGGACATATTTCACAGCTGAAGAAGACCCCATCTGACATCTGGTCTTGTGTAAATGCCAGAGACCTCAAAATCAAATTGACTAGGAAGAGAAGCAGTCAACACTGAGGTAGACTGCTTCCTCCCAAAACATCAGATCAAGGGGATCAAGCACGTTTCCTTCCATTCCTCCTTCCCTTTCTGACCATTCTTTTCTTAATTCTTACACCATGAGGCTCTTTATGATTCTTTTGTCCACCTTTTTCTTTGCTCTGGCCTGAAAAGTTTACTGTTCACATATCTCAGGCCACTGTAAATGAGGATAAACTGACTGTTGGATTTGCTTTGATGCTGATGATACTGTAATTCTTTCTGCCTGTCACAAATGTCTTCCTGATTTCCAACACCTCAGTTTCTCAAAAAAAAAAAAAAACCACAAAAAGCAAAACTCATCCCCATCTCTATTGTGTCAGACTCTCTGACCTTGGGAGTCCATTTCCTTGTCTCTGGTTAACAACCTCAAACCCAGAGAACCTTGCATCCAGGCTGTGTATAAGGAAAGGAACCCAAGGCACAGGTAAGTAGAATAAAACCTCCTGTGTAGTCTACCGACTCTTAAATTTTATTGACCTGGCTGTCACTTTCTAGGCCTGAGCCACAGACTCAAACGGCAATTACCAGGAGGCATTCGTGATTCAAAATTAGCTTCCTTTGGTAGATCACTCCTCCCCTTGCTCAGAGTAAATGCAAACAAAGCTATGATCAGAAACCTCTCCTTAACTTTTGAAGATTTTGTAGAATCTGCAGCTAAAGCAATAGCTGCCCCACAAAAATTCTTAAATTCTCTGGCCACAGCTGTTCTTGCTAACAGGCTAGCCCTTGATTATCTTCTAGCTGAGCAAGGAGGTGCTTGTGCAATGGCCAACACCACTTGCTGAAACTGGATTAATACTTCTGAAGAAATTGAAACTCAGCTACATAAAATCACTGAACAAGGCACTTGGCTTAAGAAATTGACTCCTTTCTTTGACTTATTTGATTCTGATTGGTTTGGGTCTCGGGGAACATGGCTCTGAAATGCACTCCAGACATTGAGAATCATCCTGCTTATAATAATCATAGTAGTTCCCCTGGTGTACTGTATTCTCTCAGAAGCTTTAAATTCATGTTTGCAACTGCCAGTCACCAAACAAATGATCTCCCTAAGCCCAGAATGTCAGAAAAGGAATGAAGAGAATGACCAACCAAAGGAATGAAGAAATGAAGAGAAAGACTGCACTTGTGACCTGTGAATACCACAGAGATCCAGCAGAAAGATGTCATGACCTGTAAATACCACACAGAGGGTCAGGAAAAACTGTGAGAACTCCGGAGAGGTAGCTGGGAGTAGCGTTAATGGCTTAAATTTTGATAGCATCTCTGTTAGACTGAGAGCTTGACCAAAAGGGGGATATTGTTAAAAAAGAGACAACAGGCCCCAAATGGGGTCACTTATACTAAGCACCACATAACCAAATTGAGACTTAATACCTAACTTTGTTATAGTTTCAGCCTTTCCCAGGAATGGAAACTTAAACCAGTCAATCAGGAATTACCTGGTCAGCACTAGTGAGGTCATCTGCTTGACAGACCACTGCCATTCTCTCTAGGAAGATGACCTTGCCATAAGCAGTCCACTTTTTGTTAGTATAACTCCCCTGTCCAACCCCTTTCTGCCTATAAGATCTTTCATTTCATACAGCTCCTTGGAGCTCCCTTTTATCTGCTAGATGGGATGCTGCCCAATTCATGAATTATTGAATAAAGCAAGTAAGATCTTTAAAATTTACTCAGTTGAATTTTGCTTTGTAACATTTGTTACAGCAGCAACAGGAACTCATGTAAGCATTCACATATATTCTTATTCTTTTCATTCATTCATTCATTCATCCTTCAACAACTATGTGCCAGGTCCTATTAGTAAAACACAATTTCTGCTCATAATCTACGTGGGGACACAGATAATTAATACCCACTTTGAAAATCTCTGTAATGGAAAAATTAAAGCTCAGTTTGATGAGCACTACAACAAAGGTCAGACAGATTTCTATGGCAACAAAGAGGAGGCACCTAACACATCTTGGGAGTGGGGCTGATGGTGGTCAGGGAAGACTTCCTGTAGGAAATGCCATTTAAGCAGAGACCTAAAAGGATGAGCAGAATTGACCAGAATATGAGCAGTGTGGCCTGGGGCATGCTAAAAAGTGTATGGTGGTGTATTAGTTACGTTTCTCCAGAGAAACAGAACAAACAGAATGTGTACATATGTATATAGAGAGGTTTACTTCAAGGAATCAGCTCACATAATTGTGCAGGTTTGATAATTCTAAAATCTGCAAAGTAGGCCTGCAGGCTAGCGGCCCAGGGAAGAATTGCAGTTTGAGTCCAAGGGCCAACTGCTGGCAGAATTCCTTCTTGCTTGGTGGAGGTCAGTCTTTATTTTATGAAGGCCTTCAACTGATTGGATGAGGCCCACCCCCACTATGGAGGGCAATCTGCTTTACTCAGAGTTCACCAATTTAAATGTTGATCTCATCCAAAAAATGCAAACATCCAGAATAATGTTGGACCAAATATCTGTGGTCCAGCCAAACTGACATACAAAACTGACCATCACAGGTAGGCACCAACTTGCTCCACAACATATGGACACACAAAACATCACATTATCTTATTTGTCTCAATCGCGTAAGGGTGTCCCTCTGCCCACACTCACCCGATTGGCAAGCACTCAGTCTCAGGCATGGTTTTGTGGGCTACTCTGTTTTAGGCTCAAACAAGAATCAAGGATGGGGGCTTTCTGTGACAGTGGGAAAACAGGGATGGGAAACAGGGATGGGGCCTGTTCTTCAGCTCACTGAGAGGCTACTGTGGCCATTTATTCTTCTGCTCTCCTTAGCAGCTCTTTAGCCTGCTTCTCTGTGCTCCATTGACCAGCCCCTGTTGACTCCAAAAGTTTCCTTCACCACCAGCCACATACCTGGGCATGGAAACCCTCCTGCCTCAAGCTCTCTGGGTGGTCTCTCCAGCCCCCCCAGGCATTCTGGAACCATAAAGACACTCCCTGTCTTCCTGCTTTGCAAAACCAACAACGCTGAGAAACCCTCCCTTCCCTTCCTGCCCCTTCCTCCCCAGTCAGATCTCTGCCTCTGCCGCTGCCTCCCTCCATGGACCCCCTCCCATCCCCACATTTGCAGTCTGGCACAGGTGAGGGCCCTTCCATAGGCCTGGAAAGTTCTCTCTGAGGCACTGAAACACAAAAGTTCCTGGAGGTATCAGAATCCACACTGAGAATTATAAAGGGGTTTGGGGGAGAGGGGAGGAATTAATACAGGCTTCTCATTTTTTGAGCCATGTGCAGGGGTGAGAATCAGTCGGAGATGAGTTCCTCAAGACACATGGACACATTAGACAAAAGGACGGCTTGTGCAAAGGCCCCAGGGCAGGGGCAGGGCAACAAGGAGGCGGGAGTAGACCAGGAAGGAGAATGGTGAGAGATGAGGAGGGTGCAGGAGGCAGGGCCAGACCACCGTTGGGCCTTGAGCCAGGGTGAGAAATTTGAAATGTATCCTGAGGATTGAGGGGAGACATGGAATGCTTCTGAGTGGGAAGCAACACAATCACATTTGTGCTTTGGAAAGCTCCCTTTGGCAACTGGATAGAAAGTGTCCTTGATGGGTGTTATGGGCTAAATCGTGTCCCCTTAAAACCCATATGCTGGGGACTTCCCTGGTGGTGCAGTAGTTAAGACCCCATGCTCCCAATGCAGGGAGCCTGGGTTCAATCCCTGGTCAGGGAACTAGATCCCACACGCATGCCACAACTAAGGAGCCTGCATACTGCAACTAAGGAGCTGGCGAGCCACAACTAAGGAGCCCACCTGCCACAACTAAGGAGCCCGCCTGCTACAACTAAGGAGCTGGCAAGCTGCAACTAAGACCCGGTGCAACCAAAAAATTAAAAAACCCGTATGCTGAAGTCCTAACCCCAGTACCTCATAATGTGACTGCATTTGGAGATAGGGCTTTTAAAGAGGTGATTCAGTTAAAATCAGCTCACATGGGTGGCCCCTAATCTAAGATTTCTGGTGTCCTTATAAGAAGAGGAAATTTGGACACACATACACACACGGAGAAGACAGTCACGTACAAGGAAGGAGAGAGGCCTCAGCACCTTGATCTTGGACTTCCAAACTGCAGAAGAGTGAGGAGATACATTTCCGTAGGTTAAGCCCTCCGGCCTGTGGCCCTCTGTCACGGCAGCCTGAGCCAATTCATACACTGGGGCAAGAGCAGCCGCCAGGACACCACCGAGGCAGCTGCTGTGGTTTCTCAGATGAGAACTGACTGTGCCTCAGGGTGGGGCTCGGCCTGGGGGTGATGAGCAGATGGTCCTTGGAGGTGCTCAGAGGCCTGCAGCTGGGCAGGGCCTGGACCAATCACATCGCTTCCCCTTCAAGGATTTGAGAAAGGCGGGGTTTGGTGGTGATTCGGCCACATCTGGAAAACAAGTCTCCCAGCCCCATTCCCACCATGACTTGCTGAGTGGGCTCCCCTGAGCCTTAAGCAGACTTCCTCAAACCTGAAGTTTTCTCTTCTCTCGTCTCTTTGACAAACTGGCATTTTCCAAAGCTTGGTCATACCGAGAATATGACCAAGTTCTTATCAAAAAGGATCAGACCGTTTTTCTTCCTTTTAGAGCACGAGCACACCCAGGGGTATACTTCGTTAATTGTTTTGTGAAAACTTGGCATTTGGACACTTCCAGTGGTTTTTATTGTGGACAGTTCTAGAAGCAATATACACACATATATGATTATATATATGTATATACACATACATAGTATTTGTGTATTAAGATTTGTATAATTATATATTAATAGTGTTTTATTGAGTTGTTATTAAAGTACAGAAAAGTGCATAAATCTTAGGTGTACAGCTTGATGAATTTTCACCTCTGCTCATACTGCTGTAACCCCCACCCAGATCAAGGTGTTGAACCCCTTCATCCCCCCCAAAAGTTCCCCATGCCCCCTCACAGTCGATAACCACCACCCCTCCACACTCACAAAGCAACCCCTCTATTATCACTACAATTAAGTTTTGTCTGTTTTTAACTTTGTATAATGGACTCTTACAATCTGTAGTCTTTTGTGTCTAGTTTCTTTCACTCGAGATAATATTTCTGAGGTTCATCTACGATGCTGCATTTACCGGCAGCCATTCTTTCTTATTGCTGAATAACATTCCATTATATGACTGGACCTCAATGCATTTACCCAGTCTCCAGCTGATGGACAGAGGCCAACTTATTTTGAACAAAACAGACATCGGTCATGTTGAATTTCAATGAACAAAATGTCAGGGCTGAGTAGAGGGAACCCTAGAGATCATCTGTTTCTATTTTCTTATTTTGTACATGAGGCCCAGGGAAGGAAGGTGACTAGCCCAAGGTCCCACAGCTTTGTAAAGGCACAAATAAGATCCAAACCAAGTCTTCTTCTTCCCTGGCCAACAGAGGCTCTTTTTTTTATTCAACTCCATATCTCACTGTATCTCTTAAACAAATGTGAAAAAATCAATCTTTTACATCCTAAATGGACACATCTTTTCGGCATGTAATGGCAAAGAAATGGGAATTCGGTCTGGAGTGTGTGAAACACAATTTTCTCCCTCTAAAGTCTGACATTTTCCTTGGCAAGAGCTGTAAGCCTTTCAAGCCTCTGGTGCCTGGCCTCGTCTATCTGCTTTGCTCTCCCTACGGTTCCATCTAGAAAGGGAGGCTGGAAAAAGGGCAAGGTTCCTGTTGTCTGGAGGGCATAGGGCTGGGCAAAGACAGCCTTGGTGTACAGACCTAGCTTGGCACTGAGCCTGGTAAGGGTCAAACAGCAAGAAAAAAGGAACAGAAAGGCCCCAAGTAGGTGACTGATGTGTTGTTTTGTTTTTAAATAAATTTATTAAATTTATTTATTAAATTAAATTTATTTAAAATTTTAAATTTAATTTAATTTAAATTAAATTTATTAAATTTATTTATTTTTGGCTGCATTGGGTCTTCGTTGCTGTGCGCGGGCTTTCTCTAGTTGCGGCAAGCAGGGGCTACTCTGTTGTGGTGCGCAGGCTTCTCATCACGGAGGCTTCTCTTGTTGCGGAGCACGGGGTCTTCAGTGGCTGTGGCATGCGGGCTCAGCAGTTGTGGCACACGGGCTCAGTTGCTCCGCAGCATGTGGGATCTTCCCAGACCAGGGCTCGAACCCATGTTCCCTGCATTGGCAGGTGGATTCTTAACCACTGCGCCACCAGGGAAGCCAGTAACTGATGTTTTCTTTAACTTTTCAGGGCCTTAGGAGACCCTCATGAATGGAGCTTCAAGATTTGGGGTGTCCAGAGCAGAGGGAGAAACCCAGCTTGCTGGACAGCCCTGAGTTGGGATCCCTGCTCAACTAGCTGTATGGGCTTAGGTGAGTCATTTTCCTTCTTTGAGCCTGCGTTTCTTCCTTTGCAAGATGGGGAGAGTCATTCCCACTGGGAAGGTTCAAGGATCCAGTGAAAAGACAATGGGAGAATGGCGATGGGTCAGGCTGAGTTTCTTTTCCCTTCCTATAGTTGATGGCTGAGAAGACTCCAAGGTGCACCTACTAACTGAACTGCTAAGTTACTGAAGCCTCCCCACACCCCCACCCCAGATCCATGGCAAGTCTGGCAGCTTCCACAGGTTTGTCCACAATTCCCATCTGTCCAGCTCCAGGACAAGTAGGCAAGCCCAGCACCATGGTGGAGGAACATGGCTGTCATTTTCCAGGAGAATCAAGGGGTGTGTCTCTGGGACTTTTCTCGGGGACAGATACTACTTGCCATGTGACTTGGGCAAGTGTCTTCCTCTCCCCATTTCTGTTGCTTTAACTGTAAAGTGGGATTAAATAATTCCCCCTATATTGCAAGATTATCACCAGGATTAAGTGAAGTAATGACTGCAAAGCACTTTACACAGAGCCCTGTTAAAAAAGAGGAAGCAGACCCAAATGGAGTCACTTGTGCTAAGTGCCATGTTACCAAACCAAGACTTAACACCTAACTTAATTACAGTTTCAGCCTTCCCCAGGCATGGAGTCTTAAACCAGCCAATCTGGAATTACCTGGCTAGCACAAGTGAGGTAATCTGTCTGATAGAAGCCAGCTGTCCCCTCAAGAAAGGTGACCTTGCCACAAACAAACAGCTCGTCCGCGGTGTAACTTCCTTGTCCCACACCCTTCTGCCTATAAAAGTCTTTCACTTTGTACAGCTCCTGAGAGCTCCTTCCTTTTTGCTAGTTGGGATGCTGACGATTCGTGAATAATTGAATAAAGGCAATAAGATCTTTACATTTACTCAGGTGAATTTTGTTTTGTTTTGTTTTAACAGCCCAGCAAAGCACAGTGCTTACAAGAATGGGCCTGGGATTCAGTCTGGGTTCAAATCCTGTCTCCACCACTTCCTAGCCATGTAACCTTGAAAAACTCGCTTAAGCTCTTTGGGCCTCAATTTCCTCCTCTGTAAAATGGGGCTAGACCCCACTTCACAGATGGTTTAGTAGCACCAATAAGGTAACAGACGTAAAAAAAATAAAACGATTTGAAGCTGACCACAGGTTCTAGAATGATAGGACACAGACATGGCCTGGGTGGGATGACAATGGTTAAGGATTCTCTGTTCTTAATCCCCCTGTCTACCAATCACAGCAGTATAATGTAGCTTTAATCAGTTACAGGAATGCAACTGAATTCTATACTGCTACGGCAACCTCTTTTTCACTTTAAAAATGATTCCCTTCCTAGCAGGGCCAACGTGACAACTGGAAAGAATGTGGACTTTCGGTTCAGACTGCGTGTTGAAGCCTAATTCAGTCACAGACCAGCCGTGTGAAACTGGGCAAGGACACCCCCTCTCTGAGCCTCACTTTCCTCCTCTGGAAAATGGGGGTGCTGTGCTGATCTTGCAGGAGTCCCCTGATGACACATGGGGCCCAGCCCCCAGGCCACCCTCTGGCTGAGGCTCAACGCCCGCCCCCCACTCCCACCCCACCGGACAGGGCTTCCTGGTTTGCCTTTGTGTTGACGTTGCCATGGGAGTGGAAATTTGGCTCAGGGCGGATTGACTGCTGGCCATTAAGGGAATGTTGGTGTTTCTTTACTGTTCTGCGGACTCACCCTCACCCTTCTCATCTGCATTCTGCAAATGGACAGGAAGGCACAGCCCCGGGTGCCAGGAAGTAATCAGGATTCCTGGCTTCCTTGCTTTCCTCTGGCTGTCCAGAAACAGGGCTCAGGGGGCTGCTCCAGGGAGCGGCAAGACCTCTGGGCTTTGATATCAGACAGACCTGGGCTTGCATCCGTCTCATTCATTTTAAACCGCGAGTGACTTCAAGCTGTGACTCTAGGTTTCCCCATCTGTCAAATGGGGATAACAATGGTCTTCCCATTCCCAGATAAATGGGGTGTCTTCTATTCTTGTTGTTGAAGAGGGGCCTGGTGTAGTTTTCTGACCCAACAGTGAGTCCGCCAGCATGAGCAGAGCCGTGCCTTCCTATCACACCTCTCCCCAGGCCCCAGGGAGTGTGGCAGGATACATGCGCACTTGACAATGTCCACTGAGTGCTTGACACACAGCAGATGCTCATTAAGTGCTAATTCCTGCTCCTCCAAATCTCCAAGGCAGGTCTGAGAAGGTCCGAATTTTTTTGGAGGTCATGGTCATCATTTCCTTCTGCTCAGCCCCTTCCCACGTTCCAAGGGCCTAAGGTCTCCTTCCCCCAGGACAGCCCCGTGAGGCCTTGTTCCCTTGCAGGGGAGAAAACTCAGCAGGGAGACTCTCAGTGAGGCAGAGCTGGTGTGTGATAGTAACTATATCCTCTTCATCTGCTTCCCATCCATCAATCATTCACTCAACAAATATTTAACGAGTACTTCCTATGTGTTCTGGCCATAAAGTGGTTAACAGGACAGACTCCTCTTGGCCTGTGGAGTTTATTTTCTAGCTGGGAGAGAGACATGAATAAATAACTACACAAAAGTGAAACAGCAGCAGCTTAAACTGGTTTTGCCTCCTTAAATAGGCTGTTGATTGATCAAACCTTGAGTTATTTTGCAGAAACAGCAATATGCATGTGCAAGACGGGAGCCCAAGCCTCCAGGATGACCCCAGATCCAAAAATCTTCAGTCTGCAGAACTCAAAGCATAGAAATGTTGCCACTGGAGCCCTTTATAAAGCAAGAAGTCCTTCAATAAGGAAAATCTGGCTTCCAGCAGCACAAGTACCTTTATGGATCCATTAGCCAGTCGGCTTCCAAATTTGAAATTCCCCTAACCCTCGATCAGGGAGACAGATCTGAAAGCCTTGCCTCCCGTCTCCTTGCTGGTCGACCTGACAATAAAGCTCTCTTTCGTCAGAAGCTGGTACCACAGTGTTGGTTTCTATGTGTGCTGGGCAGCAGGCTCTTGCCCAGTAACACAAGGATGACGGATCTTCTGCAAGGAAATGCAGGGGATGGCCAGTGTATGGGGGTGCCCCAGCCTGCTCTGAGGGGGTCAAGGAAAGCCTCCATGAGGAGGGTCTCAGCCCAAGTCCCCGAGAGCAGAGCTTGAGGCAGGGATTTGTCTGCAAGGGGTTTATTTGGGAAGGGTTAGGGTTAGGGAGGGATTAAAGAAGTGAGATGGGGCAGGAGGAAAGCCAATATAAAGAGGTGTCATCAAGGCCGTGACCGTGGGCACCTGGGCTAGCTCTCCTGAGACCACCTGAGGAGGGGACAGAGGGCCTCCTGGCAGTGTCTTCCCAAAGGGAAAAGGGAGCATCGTCCTTGTAGGAGGCCCAGCCAGCTTCCCCAGTGTCCCTCCCATGGAAGGAGCCCAAGGGCGGCCATCCAGCTCAGCCCCATCTGGACTAGAGCTTGGACCCAGATGAGATGGATGCAGGAGGTGACATTTTCCGTGCAGCTTGGAGGAGCCTTAGGGAGTGTGCCAGGTGGAGGGACAACTCCAAATTCACAACCTGGGCACCAGGCATTTCTACCAGGCCCTCTGAGTCTTGGAGTGGAAGTGTTTTCTGGAACAGCACATCTTTCCAAACTCTCAGCTCCTCCTGGACACCTACCCAAAGCTGCACTTCTCGGAGTGTCCAGCAGGATCGCTGTCTCCACCAGCAGATCTCTGGATCTGCTGTTGATCTAGGTGGGCATGGGGGGCGTTGGTGAGAAGTAGATTTGTTCCCTTCTCCTCCTCTCTGGACTTCCTGCCTCCCTGACCCTCAAAGGCTTTGGACAGTAGGAAATTCCCAAACAAGCTAAGGAGGACAGACGATGGCCTGTGCCTGGGGTTTGGGTTATGGAGGGGTAGCTCTGGAAGGCCCTTGGTGACCACAGAAACCCAAAGAAGACACTTCTCAAACACAGATCTCTCTCATGAAATTCAGGAACCCCAAGGCATTTTCCACCCTTGCACTGCTCTCCCCCAGCCTTCCTATTTGCTACACAAATGGCTTCTGGCCAGTGGCCCAGTCCCCAGTCATGGGGCTGGAGGGAAGATGTCTTCAAGGAGGTGGCAGAGCTGCATTTTGGCCCCTCCCAACTGGCGGGGACAGAGCAATGGCCTGGGAGTAAGGAGGACTGGTCACAGGCTCACTGATTCCTACGGTCATTAGTGCAAAGAAACCTAAGCCAATCTGAAATGCACAAATGAGGTTCATTTTTGTGGGATCGTGTGAGGATTTGCAGCTTTCCCACAGTCTTGCTACCAGCCTACAATGAAAGCAAGTCGTGGACAGAATTGTGTCCCCACAATGACATTTATTAAGCAACCATTATAAGCAAGCAGGCCCCAAACAGTTCATGCAACACATTATTTTTTTTAATTAAAAAATTTTTTTTGTTTGCATTGGGTCATCGTTGCTGCACGCAGGCTTTCTCTAGTTGCAGCGAGCGGGGGCCACTCTTCGTTGCAGTGCGCGGGCTCCTCATTGCGGTGGCTTCTCTTGTTCTGGAGCATGGGCTCTAGGCATGCAGGCTTCAGTAGTTGTGGCACACGGGCTTAGTTGCTCCGCAGCATGTCCGATCTTCCCTGACCAGGGATCGAACCCGTGTCCCCTGCATTGGCAGGCGGATTCATAACCACTGCGCCACCAGGGAAGTCCCCAAATTAAATTATTAAATTATTAAATTCAATAAATATTAGACAGAGATAAGAATATTCCAGAGCCACATTCTGTGATAGTTAGAGTCCCCTTCAGGCAACCAGAATCGCCCTGCATCGGTGGCCAGATGCAGATGCAGAGGAAGCAGCCTGGATTGCCATCCGAGAGCTCATGGAGTCTTACACCCTCTTCATGCCAGGGGAGGGAGTGTCTCTAAAATGTTTTAGCCAAGCTACACACTCTCAATGCCATCAATTTCATCAACAAGTGCCTGTTTCTAGCACTCATTAAGCTGGCTAACAAGCCACTGATTTCACCTCTGAAAACCCATTTTTTTTTAATTTTTGAATTTCACTTATTTTTTATACAGCAGGTTCTTATTAGTTACCTATTTTATACATATTTGTGTATGTATGTCAATCCCAATCTCCCAACTCATCCCACCACCCACCCCCCCCTTTCCCCCCTTGGTGTCCGTATAGTTTTTCTCTACATCTGTGTCTCTATTTCTGCCTTGCAAACCGGTTCATCTGTACCATTTTTCTAGATTCCACATATGTGTGTTAATATATGGTATTCGTTTTTCTCTTTCTGGCTTACTTCACTCTGTATGACAGTCTCTAGGTCCATCCACATCTCTACAAATGACCCAATTTCGTTCCTTTTTCTGGCTGAGTAATATTCCATTGTATATATGTGCCACATCTTCTTTATCCATTCATCTGTCAATGGGCATTTAGGTTGCTTCCATGACCTTGCTATTGTAAATAAATAGTGCTGTAGTAAACACTGGGGTGCATGTGTCTTTTTGAAATATGGTTTTCTCTGGGTATACGCCCAGTAGTGGGATTGCTGGTTCGTATGGTAATTCTATTTTTAGTTTTTTAAGGAACCTCCATACTGTTCTCCATAGTGGCTATATCAATTTACATTCCCACCAAAAGTGCAAGAGGGTTCCCTTTTCTCCACACCCTCTCCAGCATTTGTTGTTTGTAGATCTTCTGATCATACCCATTCTAACGGGTGTGAGGTGATACCTCATTGTGGTTTTGATTTGCATTTCTCTAATAATTAGTGATGTTGAGCATCTTTTCATGTGCTTCTCGGCCATCTGTATGTCTTCTTTGGAGAAATGTCTATTTAGGCCTTCTGCCCATTTTTTGATTGGTTTTTTTTTTAAATAGATCTTTATTGGAGTATAACTGCTTCACAATACTGTGTTAGTTTCTGTTGTACAACAAAGTGAATCAGCCATATGCCTACATATATCCCCATATCCCCTCCCTCTTGAGCCTCCCTCCCACCCTCCCTATCCCACCCCTCTAGGTCATTGCAAAGCACCGAGCTGATCACCCTGTGCTATGCTGCTGCTTCCCACTAGTTAACTATTTTACATTCAGTAGTGTATATATGTCGATGCTATCTCACTTCGCCCCAGCTTCCCCCTCCCCACCCTGTGTCCTCAAGTCCATTCTATATGTCTATGTGTTTATTCCTGCCCTGCCACTAGATTCATCAATACCATTTCTTTTTTTAAGATTCCATATATATGTGTTACCATATGCTATTTGTTTTACTCTTTCCAACTTACTTCAATCTGTATGACAGACTCTAGGTCCATCCAGCTCACTACAAATAACTCAATTTCATTTCTTTGTAAGTCTAATATTCCATTGTATATATGTGCCACATCTTCTTTATCCATTCATCTGTCGATGGACATTTAGGTTGGTTCCATGCCTTGGCTATTGTAAATAGTGCTGCAGTGAACATTGTGGTACATGTCTCTTTTTGAATTATGGTTTTCTCAGGGTATACGCCCAGTAGTGGGATTGCTGGGTCATATGGTAGTTCTATTTTTAGTTTTTTAAGGAACCTCCACACAATTCTCCATAGTGGTTGTATCAACTTACATTCCCACCAACAGTGCAGGAGGGTTCCCTTTTCACCACACCCTTTCCAGCAATTTTTTTTTCTAGATTTTTTGATAATGGCCATTCTGACCGGTGTGAGGTAACACGTCATTATAGTTGTGATTTGCATTTCTCTAATAATTAGTGATGTTGAGCATCTTTTCATGCGCCTCTTGGTCATCTGTATGTCTTCTTTGGTGAAATGTCTATTTAGGTCTATTGCCCATTTTTTAATTGAGTTGTTTTTTTGATATTTAGCTCCATGCACTGTTTGTATATTTTGGAGATTAATCCTTTGTCCATTGTTTCATTTGTAAATATGTTCTCCCATTCTGAGGACTGTCTTTTCGTCTTGTTTATGGTTTCCTTTGCTGTGCAAAAGCTTTGAAGTTTATTTAGGTCCCATTTATTTATTTTTGTTTTTATTTCCATTACTCTAGGAGGTGGGTCAAAAAAGATCTTGCTGTGGTTTATGTCAGAGTGTTTTTCCTCTAAGAGTTTTATAGTGTCCAGTCTTACATTTAGATCTTTAACATTTGGAGTTTATTTTTATTTTTGTGCATGGTGTTAGGGTGTGTTCTAATGTCATTCTTTTACATGTAGCTGTCCATTTTCCCCAGCACTTTTACTGAAGAGACTATCTTTTCTCCATTGTATATCCTTGCCTCCTTTGTCATAGATTAGTTGACCACAGGTGCATGGGTTCATCTCTGGGATTTCTATCCTGTACCAATGATCTATATTTCTGTTTTTGTGTCAGTACCATATTGTCTTGATTACTGTAGCTTTGTAGTATAGTCTGAAATCAGGAAGTCTGATTCCGCCAGCTCCATTTTTTTCTCTCAAGATTGCTTTGGCTCTTGAGGGTCTTTTGTGTTTCCATACAAATTGTAAAATTTTTTGTTCTAATTCTGTGAAGAATGCCATTGATAGTTTGATAGGGATTGCATTGAATCTGTGGATTGTTTTGGGTAGTATAATCATTTTCACAATATTGATTCTTCCAATCCAAGAACATGGTATATTTCTCCCTCTGTTTATGATCTTTGATTTGTTTCATCAGTGTTTTATAGTCTTCTGACTACAGTTCTTTTGCCTCCTTAGGTAGGTTTATTCCTAGGTATTTTATTCTTTTTGTTGTGATGGTAAATAGGATTGTTTCCTTAATTTCTCTTTCTGATTTTTTGTTGCTGGTGTATAGGAACGCCAGAGATTTCTGTGCATTAATTTTGTATCCTGCAATCTTACCAAATTCATTGATTAGTTCTAGTAGTTTTCTGGTGGTATCTTTAGGATTTTCTATGTATAGTATCATGTCATCTGCAAAGTGACAGTTTTACTTCTTTTCCAATTTGGATTCCTCTTATTTCTTTTTCTTCTCTGATTGCCATGGCTAGGATTTGCAAAACTATGTTGAATAATAGTGGTGAGAGTGGACATTCTTGTCTTCTTCCTGATCTTAGAGGAAATGCTTTCAGTTTTTCACCATTCAGTATGATGTCTGCTGTGGGTTTGTCATATATGGCCTTTATTATGTTGAGGTAGGTTCCCTGTATGCCCATTTTCTAGAGAGTTTTTATCATAAATCGGTGTTGAATTTTGTCACAAGCTTTCCGTGCATCTATTGAGATGATCATATGTTTTTTTCCCCTTAATTTGTTAATGTGGTGTATCACATTGATTAGTTTGCATATACTGAAGAATCTTTGCATCCCTGGGATAAATCCCACTTCATCATGGTGAATGATCCTTTTAATATGTTTGATTCTGTTTGCTAGTATTTTGTTCAGGATTTTTGCATCTATGTTCATCAGTTATATTGGTCTACAATTTTCTTTTTTTGTGATATTTTTTTCTGGTTTTGGTATCAGGGTGATGGTGGATTCGTAGAATGAATTTGGGAGTGTTACTCCCTCTGCAATTTTTTGGAAAAGTTTGAGAAGGATCAGTGTTAGCTCTTCTCTAAATGTTTGATAGAATTTGCCTCTGAAGCCATCTGGTCCTGGATTTTTGTTTGTTGGAAGATTTTAAATTAGTTTCAATTTTATTACTTGTGATAGGTCTGTTTATATTTTCTAATTCTTCCTGGTTCAGTCTTGGAAAATTGTACCTTCCAAGAATTTGTCCATTTCTTCATGGTTATCCATTTTATTGGCATATAGTTGTTTGTAGTAGTCTCTTACAATCCTTTGTATTTCTGCAGTGTCAGTTGTGATTTCTCCGTTTTCATTTCTAATTTTATTGATTTGTGTCCTCTCCCTTTTTTTCTTGATGAGTCTAAGGGTTTATCAATTTTGTTTATCTTCTCAAAGAACCAACTTCTAGTTTTACTGGTCTTTGCTATTGTTTTTTTTGTTCCTATTTCATTTTCTGCTGCTCTGATCTTTATGATTTCTTTCCTTCTACTGACTTTGGGTTTTCTTTCTTCTTTCTCTGTTTGCTTTAGGTGTAGGGTTAGATTGTTTATTTGAGATTTTTCTTGTTTCTTGAGGTGAGACTGAATTGCTATAAACTTCCCTCTTAGAACTGCTTTTGCTGTGTCCCATAGGTTTTGGATCATTGTGTTTTCATTGTCATTTGTTTCTATGTATTTTTTTAT
The DNA here is from genome assembly GCF_951394435.1 of Stenella coeruleoalba. Lineage (NCBI taxonomy): Eukaryota > Metazoa > Chordata > Mammalia > Artiodactyla > Delphinidae > Stenella > Stenella coeruleoalba. The sequence continues at coordinate 98,990,583 of NC_137156.1, read as the reverse complement.
TTCTTCTTTGATTTCTTCAGTGATCTCTTGGTTAATTAGTAGCATACTGTTTAGCCTCCATGTATTTGTGGTTTTTACAGTTTTTTTTCCTGTAACTGATTTCCAATCTCATAATGTTGTGGTCAGAAAAGATGCTTGATATGATTTCAATTTTCTTAAAATTTCCGAGGCTTGATTGTGACCCAAGATGTGATGTATCCTGGAGAATGTTCCATGTGCACTTGAGAAGAAAGTGTATTCTGCCACTTTCAGGTGGAATGTTCTATAAATATCAATTAAATCTATCTGGTCTATTGTGTCATTTAAAGCTTGTGTTTCCTTATTTATTTTCTGTTTGGATGATCTGTCCATTGGTGTTAAGTGGGGTGTTAAAGTCCCCTACTATTACTGTATTACTGTCCATTTCCCCTTTCATGGTTGTTAGCATTTTCCTTATGTATTGAGGTGCTCCTACGTTGGGTGCATAAACATTTATAATTGTTACATCTTCTTCTTGGATTGATCCCTTGATCATTATGTAGTGTCCTTCCTTGCCTCTTGTAACAGTCTTTATTTTAAAGTCTATTTTATCTGATATGAGTATTGCTACTCCAGCTTTCTTTTGTTTTCCATTTGCGTGTAATATCTTTTTCCATCCCTTCACTTTCAGTCTGTATGTGTCCCTAGGTTTGAAGTGGGTCTCTTGTAGACAGCATATATATGGGTTTTGTTTTTGTATCCATTCAGCCAGTCTGTGTCTTTTGGTTGGGGCATGTAATCCATTTACATTCAAGGTTATTATCGATATGTATGTTCCATTACCATTTTCTGATTTGTTTTGGTTTGTTTTTGTGGGTCTTCTTCTCTTGTGTTTCCCGCCTACAGCAGTTTCTTTAGTATTTTTGTAAAGCTGGTGTGGTAGTGTTGAATTCTCTAGTTTTTGCTTGTCTGAAAAGCTTTTGATTTCTCTGTCGAATCTGATGAGATCCTTATTGGGTAGAGTAATCTTTGTGGTAGGTTTTTCTCTTTCATCACTTAAGTATATCCTGCCACTCCCTTCTGGCTTGTAGAGTTTCTGCTGAAAAATCAGCTGATAACCTTATGGGGAATTCCTTTGTACGTTATTTTTTGTTTTTCCCGTGCTGCTTTTAATATTTTTTCTTTGAATTTAATTTTTGTTAGTTTGATTAATATGTGTCTTGGTGTGTTTCTCCTAGGGTTTATCCTGCATGGGACTCTCTGTGCTTCCTGGATTTGGGTGACTATTTCCCATATTAGGGAATTCCACTATAATCTCTTCAAATATTTTGTTAGACCCTTTCTTTTTCTCCTCTTCTTCTGGGACCCCTATAATTCAAATGTTGGTGCGTTCAGTGTTGTCCCAGAGGTTTCTGAGATTGTCTTCAGTTCTTTACATCCTTTTTTTCTTTATTCTGCTCCTCAGCAGTTATTTCCACCATTTTGTCTTCCAGGTCACTTATTCATTCTTCTGCCTCAGTTATTCTGTTATTGATTCCTTCTAGTGTATTTTCCATTTCAGTTATTGTGTTGTTCATCTCTGTTTGTTTGTTCTTTAGTTCTTCTACATCTCTGTTAAACGTTGCTTGTATTTTCTCAATCCGGCCCTCCATTCTATTTCCGAGATTCTAGTTTATCTTTACTATCATTATTCCGAATTCTTTTTCAGGTAGATTGCCTATTTCCTCTTCATTTATTTGGTTTCATAGGTTTTTACCTTGCTCCTTCGTCTGTGACATATATTCTTGCCGTCTCACTTTTTTTTCCCATTTTTTAATGAGTGGGATTGTGTTCCTGTCTTACTGATTGTTTGGCCTGAGGCTTCCAACAGTGGAGTCTGTAGGCTGTTGGTTAGAGCTGGATCTTGGTGTTGAGATGAGGACCTCCGGGAGACCTCACTCTGATGAATATTCCTCGGGGTCTGAGGTTCTCTGTTAGTCCAGTTGTTCAGACTCGGAGCTCCCACCGCAGGAACTTTGGCCCGACCCCTGGTTCGTGAACCAAGATCCCGCAAGCTGCGGGGGGCGGCAAAAGAAAAAAAAAAAGAACAATAACAAAGTAAAAAATAAGATTAGACTAGGAAACTAACAGCTATGTTAGAAAAAATATAAAAATAAAAATATAGATGAAACAACAACCGGAAGGTAAAACAGAACCACAGTAGTAAAAAGGAGAAGGGGGCTTCCCTGGTGGCACAGTGGTTGAGAGTCCACCTGCCGATGCAGGGGACGCGGGTCCAAGAAGATCCCACATGCCGTGGAGCAGCTGGGCCCGTGAGCCATGGCCGCTGAGCCTGCGCGTCCAGAGCCTGTGCTCCACAAAGGGAGAGGCCACAACAGTGAGAGGCCCGCGTACCGAAAAAAGAAAAAAAAAAGAGGAGGAAAAAGAAAAAAAAAAGGTGGTAAAGGCCCTGGCTGTGGATTGCACTGAATCTGTGGATTGCTTTGGGTAGTGTAGTCATCTTCACAATATTGATTCTTCCAATCCAAGAACATGGTATATCTCTCCATCTGGAAAACCCATTTATTTTTAACAGTCATTATGCTAATCAGCAAAGTCTCTGGTGCTGATCAACACTGAAGGTAAAGCTCTTGTCCAAGTGGCTTCTGGAGCCAGCAAGGCCTTGCTGGAGAGGATGCCAGCTGGACTGTGAATTCTGGAATAAGCAACTGAAAACTCCTCTGGAGCTGCAGCTTGAACACAAACACATGTTCATATCACATTATCTTCTCTGAAGTGTTTTAGACTTGACATCCGACACCATGGTGGTAAACTTCTGACAGTCAGCTCCCCCAGTGGGCCTCAGTGTCCCCATCTCTAAGGCAGAGCTTTGGGCAAGGCTGGTTCCAGGCTCCCTGTGGACAAGCCTGGGCATTTTTCAACACCTACCTTTCCTCCTTTTTCCCTTCCTTCTCTCCCTCCCTCCCCTCCCCTCCCTCCCTCCCTTCTTTCCTTCCTTCCTTCTTCCCTCCCTCCTTCCCTCTCTTTCTGAGATATCATTGATATATAACATTTTATTAGTTTCATGTGTACCACATAATGATTCAATATTTGTATATATTTTGAAATGATCACCACAGTAAGTCTAGTTAACATCCATCACCAGTTACAAATTTTTTCTTGTGATGAGAACTTTGAACACTCTCTTAGCAACTTTCAAATATCCAACACAGTATTGTTAACTATAGTCACCATGCTGTACATTACACCCCATGACTTACTTAATTTACAAACTGGAGGTCTGTGCCTTTTGAAGCCTTTACTCATTTCTCCCACCTCTCACCTCAACCGCCTCTGGCAACTATCGATTTGTTCTCTGTATCCGTGAGCTTGGATTTGTTTGTTTGTTTAGATTCCACATATAAGTGAGATCATACAGTATTTGTCTTTCTCTGACTTATTTCACTTAGCATAATGACCTTAATTAAGGCCCATCCATGCTGTAGCGAATGGCAAGATTTCCTTCTTTTTTATGGCTGAATAATATTCCATTGTGCATGTGTTATATATGTCAATAAATAAAATGTGACATATGTATATATCACATATCAACATCACATTTTCTTTATCCATTCACTCATTGATGGACACTTAGATTGTTCCTAAATCTTGGCTATTGTAAGTAATGCTGCAAGGAACACAGGGGTGCAGATATCTTTTTGAATTAATGTTTTTGTTTCCTTCAGATAAATACCCAAACATGGAATTGCTGGGTCGTTTGGTAGTTCTTTTTTTTATTTTTTGAGGGCCTCCATGCTGTTTTCCATAGATGCTACACCAAATTATATTCCCACCAACAGTGCACAAGGATTCCCTTTTTTCCACATCCTCACAAACACTTGTAGTTTCTTGTCTTTTCTGTGATAGCCATTCTAACAGATGTGAGGTGATATCTCATTGTGGTTTTGATTTGCATTTTCCTGATGATCAGTGATGTTGAGCACCTTTTCATGTACCTGTTGGCCATCTGTAGGTCTTCTTTGGAAAACTGTCTATTCAGATCCTCTGCCCATTTTTTTTTTAAATGATTAATTTATTTATTTTTGGCTGCACTGGGTCTTTGTTGCTGTGTGTGGGCTTTCTCTAGTTGTGGTGAGTGGGGGCTACTCTTTGTTGCAGTGCGTGGGCTTCTCATTGCTGTGGCTTCTCTTGTTGTGGAGCACGGGCTTTAGGCACACATGTTTCAGTAGTTGTGGCATGTGGGCTCAGTAGTTATGGCTTGCAGGCTCTAGAACTTAGACTCAGTAGCTGTGGCGCACAGGCTTAGCTGCTCCACAGCATGTGGGATCTTCCCAGACCAGGGCTTGAACCCATGGCCCCTGCATTGGCAGACGGATTCTTAACCACTGCGCCACCAGGGAAGCCCCCTCTGCCCATTTTTAAGTCAGACTCTTTGTTAACACCTTTCATTTTGGAACAGCAGTCCTGCCAGCCAGTTGGGCCTCCCTTTGTCAGAGGTCACAGATGGTCATCCAGAGGCTTCCATCCCAGAGTGCTCATCCTGAGGAAAATGTGCCTGATGGCTGCTGAAAGAACCAAGCCTTACCTCCAACACTCTTGTTCAACTAATCATTTGTTCATTAATAGTTCTGGGGGTTATTTTCCATGTGCCAGTGACTGTGCTGGTGTTAATTTTCTGTCTCCCCTGCTAGACCATATGCTGCACCCTCTGTGCCTAGTACAGTGCTGGCGCTCAGGAAATATCGAACTAGAGCGTGAAAGAATGGCAGGATAGGAGAAAGGGCTGTGGATGAGGGTAGCAGAGGTGTGGCTGCAAGCTGCTGTCACCCTGCCTCTCTCTGAGGTTTCCCTGGCCCCTCCGTCTTAATGCTTCTCCCAGGTTGGGTTAAGCCTTGAGAGAGACGTAGAATTAAGTGTGAAGCTTCCTTCACTGAGTGCCCTGGAAGAGCTACGCCAGTTAGCCGATGGCCAGAGCGAGAGGCAGTTTTCCTCATCTGACTCCCCTGAGACTCTGAAAAGCCGAGGCCTGGTGAGGTTTCATGGACAGAGGGAGACAGAGGAAAAGGAAAAGCAAGGGCAGGTAGAGAGACAGAGTCAGAGCCAACTAATACCAGCTGAGATCTCACTCCATGTCAGTCATGCTGGGAGGACCTAGAGGTCTGTTTGTAAAAATTAATCAGGCCCTGCCTTAATGGAGCTTGGAGTCTAGAGCAGAGGCTGGCAATCTCCAACCAGTGGTCCAACTCTGGCCCACAGATTGTTCTTATAAATTAGGTTTTATTGGAACACAGCCATGTTCATTCATTTGAGTACTGTTTATGGTTGCTTTCATCCAATGACAGCACTGAGTATTTGCAGCAGGGACTGTGTGTGGCCCACCAAACCAGAAGACTGACAGTCTGGCCCTCCACAGAAAAAAGCCTTCCAGACCCTGGTGCAGAGCCCAAGCAGACACACAATCATAAAGAGAAGCAGAGAGAAGAGTGAGGGAAGTGAAAGTACACGCAGCCAGAAAACTGGGAGAGAACAGGAGACACCTGCCCATGTGACATGATGCAGAAGGACAGCAGTTCCCCAAATATTCCACTTGCCAGGACAAAACTCCACCATCTGGAGACTGCTCCTTTGGGCTGAGCAATGCTTTCAAATATCCCCCTGAGGAGGGTCGTTCACCCTCACCTTACACCCTGACTGTGGGTTAGCGGACGAGATCTTGCAGGTGGAGACAAGGCTACCAGAGGTTTCCAGAAGACTGGAAGAAGGGAGAGGGAAAGCCAGTAGCACTGTAAGCAAAAGCAATTGTGTTTATCAGAGATGAGCCAGTGCTGGAGTGTCTCCAAGCCACCCTGGGGTTTCTGAAAGGTGGGACTGCATTTGTGACTTAGGGGTCACTTGCCTCCTACTTGATTCCTCCTCCCCTCCCTGACCTTGGAGAGAGCCTGCCTGGGGTGCCTGCAGGCGTGTGGATGCCAAGATCTGCACACATGTGCAGGCACGCATACATCCTGTACGCTAGTGTGGGCTAGGGATGTGTTCACATTTTGGGTTTTTTTGGAGGGGGTTAAAGTTTATACCATTTGGGAGACCCTCATTAAGACAAAGATTTCAAAATTGTCAATACAAATTTAGGTACATATGTACATACGTATTTAGAATTTTTAAAGATCACATTTTTTAAAAACTGACAAATACAAGAAAAATCACAAAAGCTAGAAAATTCACATATATTTTATTAACTACCTGATACCATTGGAAATGCATTTTCTACTCTTTTTTTGGGGGGCTGTAAACTCTTTGACAGCCTCTTCATATGTGCAGGATTTTTATATTTTTATATTTTCTATAGAGAGAAAAGAAAGATAAACCAGACTTTTGTCTGGCATGGTGGTTGCAATTTGCTTTTATTAACAGTTAGAATGTAAATTGGTGCAGCCACTGTGGAAAATAGCATGGAGGTTCCTCAAAAAACTAAAAATAGAGTTTCCATATGATCCAGCAATCCCACTCCTGGGCATATATCCAGACAAAACCAGAATTCAAAAAGACACATGCGGGCTTCCCTGGTGGCGCAGTGGTTGAGAGTCCGCCGCCGATGCAGGGGATACGGGTTCGTGCCCTGGTCTGGGAAGATCCCACATGCCGCGGAGCGGCTGGGCCCGTGAGCCATGGCTGCTGAGCCTGTGCATCCAGAGCCTGCGTGTCCGGAGCCTGTGCTCCGCAACGGGAGAGGCCACAACAGTGAGAGGCCCGCGTACCGCAAAAAAAAAAAAAAAAAAAAAAAGACACATGCACCCCTATGTTCATAATAGCAGCACTATTCACAATAGCCAAGACATGGAAGCAACCTAAATGTCCACTGACAGAGGAATAGGTAAAGAAGATGTGGTACATACATACAATGGAATACTACTCAGCCATAAAAAGAATGAAATCATGCCATTTGCAGCAACATCGATGGACCTACAGATTATCATACTAAGTGAAGTAAGTCACAAAGAGAAAGACAAATACCATATGATATCACTTATATGTGGAATCTAAAATATGACAGAAATGAACATATCTAATAGACTCACAGACATAGAGAACAGACTTGTGGTTGCCAAGGGGGAGGAGGGGTGGGGGAGGGATGAAGTAGGAGACTGGTGTTAGCAGATGTAAGTGTTTGTAAATAGAATGGATGAACAACAAGGTCCTACTGTATAACACAGGGAACTATATTCAATATCCAGTGATAAACCATAATGGAAAAGAATTTTTAAAAAAGAATATATACGGGCTTCCCTGGTGGCCCAGTGGTTGAGAGTCCGCCTGCCGATGCAGGGGACACGGGTTCGTGCCCCGGTCCGGGAGGATCCCACGTGCCGCGGAGCGGCTGGGCCCGTAAGCCATGGCCGCTGAGCCTGTGCGTCCAGAGCCTGTGCTCCGCAACGGGAGAGGACACAACAGTGAGAGGCCGGCGTACCGCAAAAAAAAAAAACCAACAAAAAACAAACAAACAAAAGAATATATACATATGTATAACTGAATCACTTTGCTGTACAACAGAAACTAACACAACACTGTAAATCAACTATACTTCAATTTTAAAAAATTTTATAAGGAATTAGGATATGTAAAACTGGACTTTGTTCAGGTATTTGCTGCTTAGCGTGGCTTTTCATTTGGGCCCTATAGACACAGGGATTCTGATCAACTTTATTTTGTATGTTTCCTATCACATACTTGGATGTGTACTTGGAGTGATGTACGTTGCAGATTTGGGCATATACTGCATTATCAAACATATGCCCCAAAAATTTTTGACTAGTTGTCAATGAGAACTGAATCCAACTATAATACTACATGTCTGATGATTAGAAGAATGTTTCACTTCCATTTCCAATACTAACTTCTGGCTCTGTACCTATCCAACCTTGCTTCCTTTACCCATGTGTTCCTGGCATGTGAGGCACCAGAGCACATACTGAGACAGCTCAGCCCAACCTCAGGCCTCACTCCTCCGGGTCCTGATGCAGGGGGAGTTGGCACCAAGCAGCAGAGCGATTCCTGGAGGCCACTGCTATGCCAGGATGGCTAATGATAAAAAATATATAGGGTAGACATGAACCCCACACATACGCCACACGGTCCCACGTACCCTCAACTCAGCTTCCCCCAAATGCTGCTGTCATGACCGAAGTATGGCTAAGGGGAAGGCAGAGCAGTCTTAACCAGCTGCGGGATGTGTTACTTTTCCTGAATGTTCATCAACTGATGAAAGCATAAAGAAAACGTGGTCTATCCACACAACGGAATATTAGTCAGTCATAAAAAGAATGAAGTACTGATACATGCTCAACATGGATGAACCTTGAAAACATTATGCTCAGTGAAAGGAGCCCAACACAAAAAACCACATATTGCATAATTCCACTGATACGAAATGTCCAGAAGAGGCAAACCCGTCGCGTCAGAAAGTAGATTAGTTGTTGCCAGGGGCTGGAAGGAGAGGACGGAGAGTGACAGCTAGTAAGTATGGGGTTTCTTTTGGGGTGATAAAAAAGTTCTGGAATAAGATAGTAGTGATGGCTGTACAACTCTGAATATGCTAAAAAAATACTGAATTGTACACTTTAGCCGAGTCTAATGGTATGTGAATTTAATCTCAAGCTGTTATTTAAAAAAGAAGATTACTTTTTTAAAATTTACGAAACCCTATCATCAGGTGAACACATTGCTAGGGTGCCCTCCCAGCTCTCTTAAAAGGCCAATGCACATCACCATAAATTCTCCTTTGGTATATATACGTATCCATTATCTACTGGTACAGTAACGCTGTGTAACAACCAACCACAAAACCTCAGTGGCACCTAACAATAAATACTTATTTGGCTCATGAGTCGTCTGTGCTCCGCTGGGTGGTTCTGGTTTTAGCTAGTGTCCCACTTGTGATGGTTGGCCACGGGCTGGCTGATCTAGGTTGGATTCAGCTGGGACCATTGGGGTGACTTGGTTCTGCACCATGTGTCTTGTCTTCTAACATTCTAGGCACGTTTTCACAGTGAAGGCCAAGAGCAAGAAGAAGCACACAAGCACTTTTTCAAGGGTCTACTTGAATTGTGTCTGCTACCACTCCATTGGCTAAAGCAAGCCCCACGGCTGAGCCCAAATTCAATGGGTAGGGAAACAGATCCCCCTCTTAGAGGAGAGGAACTCAAAGCCCCATGTCAGAAGTGGATACGTGGAGGGATGGTAACTCAGGACCATTAAGGCAATCAATTCTGTGTGTGCTTCTATGTATATACAGGTATGTGCCTGCTTATGCGTTTGCAGGTGTATGTCCATGTGAACCTGCTTCTGTATGTTACATTTTCTTTGACTGTGTATACATGTGCTACATGCATGCATGTATGGACACATTCTGGAAGCTTTTCTGCTTGTTGGTCTGTGCAAGTGTGAACTTTCCTAGATAAGTGCCAGGTATAGTGGGCCACAGGTAGTGTCAAGTCAGTGCATGTGCCCCCCAACCCCAATCCCCATGGGGATTCTGGAGTCTCTGTGTCCTTGCCTGTCAGTTCCCCAAGATGGGCAACTATTACAGGAACAAGAGCACAGGCTTTGAAATCAAATACCAGTCCTGCCACTGACTCCAGCCCCAGTTTTCTGATCTGTAAAATGAGGACACCACTTCCTAGCTTCCTTGTGAGTACCCCGTGAGGTAATGCTTGTGAAAGTGCTTTGTAACAGTCACTGTGCTATGGCTTTGTTAGTTACAAGGATGCTGGGGGAGTGATTTCCCTCCCTCCTCCATATCCCAAAGGCTTGACCCTTTCCAGATGCTGCAACTGAAGGTGGCTCTGCATCTCTGAATGTGCAGCCATGGCAACCACTGCCTCCTGCTCGTATGTCAACAGTGCAGGATGGGGTTCTGTCTCCCCATCACTGCGGGGCCTGGGCGTGGCAGAGGAGCAGGCTCACGGCAAGTCCTCCCTTCCTTCCCTTCCGAAGTGGTCAGGGGAGGATTCAGGGAGGCTCTTACCTATCTTTGTCTGCTCTGCCCCCTCCAACAGCAGCTCGCTTTGGTGCTGGAGCAGTATCTTCCAACTTTAGCACACCCCAAAATCAACTGGGCAGCTTACAAAAATGCAGAGTCCTGCGCCTCACTCCAGAAAGTCTGATTCAACAGGTCTGAGAGGGTACTGGGCACCTGCATTCTTACTCTGCTCCCCTGGAGCCACACCTGCAAAAACCCTGCACAGTGGGGCAACCCACTGGCTTATACTGCTAGTCTCCACAACATGGCCAGTCACTTCATTATTCATTCATTCTTTCACCCACTTATTCACTCATCAGTTTATTTGCTTAATCATTCAATTATTCATTCATCCACTCACATGTAAATAATCATTCCCTCATTTGTTTTCTTACTTATTTAAAGACATTTATTAATGTCTTAAGCTCTGGGAGATGAGGAGAGAATTAAGGCTGCAATCCCTGCAACCCTGCAGGAGGTTCCAGGCAGTGTTTTTCAGACTGTAGCAAAATGAATTTAATGGATCCACTAGCATATTTTAAAAAGTGAAACAGAATAGGCTATAATACAAAATATTAGTGTGCATAGCAGTTAGCAAGGGAAACTAGTGTTTGGGAAACTTTTGCATCCAGTGTACATGTGGGTGTGGGTATTGGATTTTAGTGTGAAATGTATTTTCCGCTGGGGGGCTGGTGTCATGGAAATAAATGTCAATGCTGCATGCTGGTTGTTATGGGGGGTGTGCTGGGGGGCAGCACAGCTCTATCCCTCTGCCAGGATGGCACTGGGAGGCTTCACACAGAAGGTGACATTTGAGCTGGGTCTTGAACCATGAGAGGAGTTTTTCCACTGAAGAAGGAGGAAGGGGGGTGCAGGTGGATGGAACAGCATGTGCAAAAGCACAGAGTCATGGAAAAGCAGAGAGAAGAGCAAGGTGACCAGTGGGCCTGTGGTGTGGAAGGTGCAGGTGGAAATGGAGTGAGTGGAGGCTGAAGATTAAGAGAAGACTGGATCCCAAAGGGTGTGAATGCCAGGGAAAGTGCTTGGGTTTTAGTATGATACCATCAGACCCCCTGGGGAGACAGCCAGGAAGTGACGTGGTCAGAGTGGCCATCTGGCGAGACCACACCAGCAAGGCTGGGGCAGGGAGGCCAGCGGATGACTGAGGCTGTTAGGTGGTGTGAGGTGGTGATAATCAGAGCCAGGCAGTGGTCTGTGCTTGGGGTTGGGAGGTAAGGATACGCGTGAGAAGGATGTGATGACTGGCCAGGTGGGGAGAGCATTCAGAAGAGTCTGCAGTGATGCCTGGGTTCCTGTTGTAGGAAGCTGGGTAGATGGAGAAACCGCTGATTCTCCTCCTCTTAAGGGTCCCCACGTGATCTCAGCACAGATACTCTCCCTGGGAAACGGAGGTAGTCGCTCAGTCCTCCAATCGGGAGAGGAGGTTTTATAGCCTTATAATTAAAAACATTAAGTTGGCAATATAGGCTCGTTATACGAATCATAAGAGCAGTGTGATGTCCATTGCTAACCCTACTTCCCCTATTCTGAGTATCTGGAGGATTACACTTCCCCTCACCCCTGGGATGGCTAATTTTATATATTAACTTGACTGGGCCATGGGGTACCCAGATATCTGGCCAAACATTATTTCTGGGTATGTTTGTAAGGGTGTTTCCGGAAGAAATTCATATTTGTGTTGGTGGGCTTCACCCAACCTGTGAAGGGCTTGAATAGAACAAAAAGTAACAGAAAGGGAGTATTTTCTCCCTCTGCCTGATTGCTGGAGCTGGGGCCTTGTTCTTCTCCTGCCTTCAGACTGGGGCTCACACCATTGGCTCTCCTGGTTCTCAGGACTTTGGACTCAGACTAGAAACATACCATCAGCTTTCCTGGGGCTCCAGCTTGCAGACAAAATATTGCGGAACTTCTCAGCTTCCATAATAGCACGAGCCAATTATTATAATAAACCTCTTTAGACAGATAAATAGATATAGATGCAGACAGATATCTATGTATCTCCTATTGGTTCTGTTTCTCTAGAGAACCCTGACCAATGCACCCTTAAAGTGGGGCATGGGCCTATGACTCACAGGGCTGCTGTTCTAAAACTGGGCTGTCTCACACAAAGGGTGACAGCAATACCGTGTGAGGATTCTCATCTTTATGTGGAGTGTCTGGAGGGCTGTCACTTCAGACTGGTCCCACTGCCCAGGTCCCCCTTCCCAGCTTGGCAAAGACTGATCTGTGGGGTGGAGGGCTCTGGACTGTTGCTTCTGGGGCTTCTGAGTCAGGCAGCAGCGCCACCTGCTGGAGATATGAATCCCTCTGCATCTCTTGCTGCCTGGTGGCGGGGAGGGAAGGGGCCAGGCAAGCTCTGGGACTTAGCCCTGAGGCCCTCAAAGATTTGAAGTATGTGCCTACAGGGCATGAGTGGAGAGACCCCATCATTCCCACATTTATTCACAACATGGTTAAGAGCTCCAGACCCGGGCTCTGACAGACCTGGGCTCTGACAGACCTGGGTGCAGTTCCTAGCTGGACCATTTTCTAGCTGTGGAACCCTGAGCTACCCCCGAGCCTCAGGTGCCTCATCTGTAAAACGAGTGTGATCATAACACCTACCTCATGGATGTGGTGAGGGTCAACCTGGTAATGACCACATAACACACCTCAAAAAGGCCTTCCCAGACTATGCCCTCCTGAGAGTTCCCCCATCTCCCTCCAAGCCATTTTTATCCTTTTACTTTGCCTTGTTTTTTTCATTATATATATATAGCACGTACCACCATCTGACATTTTAATATTCCTTGTTCACTATCTTTCCCACAAAATGACACCTCTGTCATGGTAAAGACTCCGTTCACTGCTGTGTCCCAAGAGCCTCCTGCAGGGCTGGGTACATCGCACAGCTCAACAAAAATATTCATGGGTTGAAACACACCTTGTATTTTAACACTAAGTATTCAGTAAACATTACTGTTACTGTGATTATGCATTCATTTATGCATTTATGCATTTATTCATTTGCTCATCTCTTAGTTGATTCACTCACTCACATATATATATTTTTAATCGTGGTAAAACATATATAACACAAAACTTACCATTTTAACCATTATTTTCTATTTTTTTATTGGAGTATAATTGCTTTACATTGTTGTGTTAGTTTCTGCTATACAATGAAGTGAATGAGCTATTATGTTTACATATCTCCCATCCCTCTTGGACCTCCATCCACGCCCCCATCCCACCCATCTAGGTCATCACAGAGCACAGAGCTGAGCTCCCTGTGCTATACAGCAAGTTCCCACTAGCTATCTATTTTACACATGGTAGTGTATTTATGTTAAACCTAATCTCCCAATTCGTCCCACCTTCCCCTTCCCTGCCATGTCCACGCGTCCATTCTCTACGTCTGCATCTCTATTCCTGCCTGCAAATAGGTTCATCTGTACCATTTTTCTATATTCCACATATATGCGTTAATATACAATATTTGTTCTTCTCTTTCTGACTTACTTCAGTCTGTATGACAGACTCTAGGTCCATCTGCATCTCTACAAATGACCCAATTTCGTTCCTTTTTATGGCTGAGTAATATTCCATTATATATGTGTACCACATCTTCTTTATCCATTCATCTGTCGATGGACATTTAGGTTGTTTCCATGTCCTGCCTATTGTAAATTGTGCAGCAATGAACATTGTGGTACATGTCTCTTTTTGAATTATGGTTTTCTCAGCGTATATGCCCAGTAGTGGGATTGCTGGGTCATATGGTAATTCTATTTTTAGTTTTTTAAAGAACCTCCATACTGTTCTCCACAGTGGCTGTATCAATTTACATTCCCACCAACAGTACAAGAGGGTTCCCTTTTCTCCACACCCTCTCCAGCATTTATTGTTTGTAGATATTTTGGTGATGGCCATTCTGACCTGTGAGGTGATACCTCACTGTAGTTGTGATTTGCATTTCTCTAATAGTGATGTTGAGCATCTTTTCACGTGCCTCTTGGCCATGTGTATGTCTTCTTTGGAGAAATGTCTATTTAGATCTTCCGCCCATTTTTTTGATTGTATTTTTTGTTGTTTTGATATTGAACTGCATAAGCTGTTTGTACATTTTGGAGATTAATCCTTTGTCCATTGCTTTATTTGCAAATATTGGGGTGGCCAAAAAGTATCTTTGGTTTTTAAGTAAAAATAAAAGACACATTATTTATTTATTAATTTATTATTATTATTATTAATTTATTTATTTATTTTTGGTGATATGCGGGCCTCTCACTGTTGTGGCCTCTCCCGTTGCGGAGCACAGGCTCCAGACGCACAGGCTCAGCGGCCACGGCTCAGCGTGTCCATGGCTCATGGACACGGCACAAACCCGTGTCCCCTGCACCGGCAGGCAGACTCTCAACCACTGCGCCACCAGGGAAGCCCAAAAGACACATTTTTAATTTTCACCAAGAAGTTTATTGAATAACGTATTCACCCTTTTGTTCCACTACCTTCTGTCATCTTTCAGGCAACTTCATAATTCCATCTTCCCAAAATTTTTATCTTTTTGAGCAAAGAACTGTTCCAGGTGCCTTTTATAGTCTTCCAGTGAATTGAAATTTTTTCCATTAAGAGAATTTGGTAAAGACCAAAATAAACGGAAATCCGAAGGTGCAATGTCTGGTGAGTAAGATGGATGAATCAGAACTTCCCAGCTAAACTGTAACAGATTTTGCCCGGTCATCAAAGAAACACACGGTATTGCGTTATCCTGATGGAAGATTATGTGTTTTCTGTTGATTAATTCTGGACACTTTTCATCGAGTGCTGCTTTCATTTGGTCTAATTGGGAGCAGTACTTGTTGGAATTAATCGTTTGGTTTTCCGGAAGGAGCTCATAATACAGGACTCCCTTCTAATCCCACCACTTACACAACATCACCTTCTCTGGATGAAGACCAGCATTTGGTGTGGTTGGTGGTGGTTCATTTCACTTGCCCCACGATCTCTTTCATTCCTCATTATTGTACAGCATCCACTTTTCATCATGTGTCACAATTTGTCTTAAAAATGAAATGTTTTCATTATGTTTAAATAAAGAATCGCATGTAGAAATACGGCCAAGAAGGTTTTTTTTGCTTAACCTAAACATCAAAGCGATGAACATAACCAAGCTGGTGCAAATGATTTTCAACACTTGATTTGTATATTTTGAGTATGTTGGCTATCTCCCGCGTGGTATAACGTTGATTGTTCTCAATGTCTCAATTTGATCGCTATCAACTTCAACTGGTCTACCCGACTGTGGAGCATCATCCAGCGGGAAATCTCCAGCATGAAACTTTGCAGACCACTTCTGACACGTCCGATCAGTCACAGCACCTTCTCCATACACTGCACAAATCTCGGCTGTGTTTTTACCTTTCCCGAAATAATGAAACATAATACACTGAAAATGTTGCTTTTTTAATTCCATTTTCAATATTAAAATGGCTACACAAAAATTCACCAATTTTGATAAATCTTTGTTTAAATGCATGCTGATATGACAGCTGTCACATACAATCTAACAAAATTGTTTCAAATGAAGTTAAAGACAACTAAGTGCTACTAGAGTCATCTTACGGAAAAAACCAAACAAACCTTTTGACCAACCCAATATTTTCTCCCATTCTAGGGGTTATCTTTTTGTCTTGTTTATGGTTTCCTTTGATGTGCAAAAGCTTTGAAGTTTCATTAGGCCCCATTTGCTTATTTTTGTTTTTATTTTCATTACTCTAGGAGGTGGGTCAAAAAAGATCTTCGTGTGATTAATGTCAGAGAGCGTTTTTCCTATGTTTTCCTCTAAGAGTTTTACAGTGGCTTGCCTTACATTTACGTCTTTAATCCATTTTGAGTTTATTTTTGTGTATGGTGTTAGGGAGTGTTCTAATTTCATTCTTTTACATGGAGCTATCCAGTTTTCCCAGCACCACTTATTGAAGAGACTGTCTTTTCTCCATTGTATATCCTTGCCTCCTTTGTCATAGATTAGTTGACCACAAGTGTGTGGGTTTATCTCTGGGCTTTCTATCCTGTTCCATTGATCTGTATTTCTGTTTTTTGTGCCAGTACCGTATTGTCTTGATTACTGTAGCTTTGTAATACAGACTGAAGTCGGGGAGCATGATTCCTCCAGCTCCATTTTCTTCCCTCAAGGTTGCTTTGGCTATTCAGAGTCTTTTGTGTTTCCATACAAATTGTAAAATTTTTTGTCTAATTCTCTGAAAAATGCCATTGGTAATTTGGTAGGGATTGCACTGAATCTGTAGATTGCTTTGGGTAGTATTGTCATTTTGACAATATTGATTCTTCTAATCCAAGAACATGGTATATCTCTCCATCTGTTTGCATCATCTTTGACTTCTTTCATCAGTGTTTTATAGTTTTCTGAGTACAGTTCTTTTGCCTCCTTAGGTAGGTTTATTCCTAGGTATTTTATTCTTTTTGTTGTGATGGCAAATGTGATTGTTTTCTTAATTTCTCTTTCTGATCTTTTGTTGTTAATGTATAGGAACGCAAGAGATTTCTGTGCATTCATTTCATATCCTGCCACTTAATCATATTCACTGATTAGCTCTAGTAGTTTTCTGGAGGCATCTTTAGGATTTTCTATGTACAGTATCATGTCATCTGCAAATGACATGATAGTTTTACTTCTTCTTTTCCAATTTGGATTCCTTTTATTTTTCTTCTCTGATTGCCGTGGCTAGGACTTCTAAAACTATGTTGAATAAGAGTGGAGAGAGTGGACATCCTTGTCTTGTTCCTGACCTTAGAGGAAATGCTTTCAGTTTTTCACCATTGAGAGTGATGCTTGCTGTGGGGCTGTCATATACGGCCTTTATCATGTTGAGGTAGGTTCCCTCTATGCCTACTTTCTGGAGAGTGGGTGTTGAGTTTTGTCAAAAGCTTTTTGTGCGTCTGAGATGATCATATGGTTTTTATTCTTTAATTTTTTAAGTGTGCAGGTACATTCACACTGTTGTGCAACCATCACCACCATCCATCTCCAGAACTTTCTCATCTTCCCAAACTGAAATTCTGTCCCCATTAAATACCAACTCCCCATCCCCCGCCCCCAGGCCCTGGAAACCACCATTTTACTTTCTGTCTCTATGATTTTGGATACTCTAGGGACCTCATACAAGAGGAATCACCGTTTTATCTTTTTGTCACATGTATTTCTGAGTCCCTACTACATACGCAGGAAGTGGTTCTTGTAGTGTTACAGTAAGGGTTGGATGAGATCAATGCAGGTAAACCACCTGGAACAGGGCCCGTCACAGGAGCTGTGAGGTGCTGCAGCCTGGGCAGGGAATTAATTCTCAGACTCCTGTCTCTATTTTTCTCTGTGGCTGCTATACTCAGCACGGACACCATGTGGCAGCCTCTCGCCATGAAGAGGCCTTTGGTTGCTGCCTTTAGGGGAGCAGAGATGCTGGCAGAAGAGGGGGCCTGTCTGGGGCTCCAGGGGCAGCAGGAAGTGGTTAAGAAGAAGATTCCAGGGGGTGGGATACAGGGGCCTATGTCCTTAAGGGTTTGAATCCAGTGCAGATGGGTGGCAAGGCCCCAACAAGGAGCAGGCAGAGGAGAAGAGAGAAAGGGGCAGCATTTATAGGGGAAAGTGCACGGGCTGGCACGGGACACATGTGGGCTCAAGCCCAGCTCAGCCACTTTTCTGCTGTGTGGTGTTGGGTGAGTCTCTTCACCTCTTTGAGCCTCCACTTCAGCATCTGTAAAATAGGTCTCCTGATAAGACCCTCTGCAGGGTAGTCAGGAAAAGTGAAAACACAGCAAGTGTTACTTGTTTATTGGTATTTATTTGTGTTTACTGATGTGGACGAGAGAAAGTTTCTCTCTGTGACCATCGCAGAGCCAGGAGGTGAGGGGAATCTTTATTCCTCTTCCTGCCGTTCACACTAAGGGTCACCCTGTTCCCTACTTACTAAGTTCTCACTGCCCGCCAGCCCCTGAGCCCGGTGTTTGGCCACCCTGGGAGGTCAGCAGTTCTCCAAACCACTTTATAGCCTGTGGCTCCGGAGGCTCTCCTGCCTGCTTCTCAGCCCCAGCTGCTTCTGTAAGCTCTTTTTCTTTCCAAGCAAGAGTGACCAGGCAGGAGTGGTCATATCCCCATTTTACAGATTCCTTGCTAATCTCAGAAACTAGTTTTTATTGCCCACAAGAAGTCTGATTTAAGAATCAGACACAAAAACTCACATATGGTATGATTCCATTTATATGAAATGTCCAGAGACGGTACATCCATAGAGACAGAAAGTAGGTTAGTGCTTACCGGGGCCTGGGGGAGGGGAGGATGAGGAGAAACTGTTTAGTGGGGTTTTATTTTGGAGTGACGAAATGTTTTGGAACAAGATAGAGGTGGTTGTATAACGTTGTGAATGGACTGAACATCACTGAATTGTTCTCTATAAAATGGTTGATTTTTTGGTAATTTCACCTCAATTTAAAAAAAAAGAAGTCTGATTTAGGAATATGTTACTGTTATTGTGACTATCAAAGATAAGGCTGGTGGGCAGGTGCAGTGGCCTTCCAAACCTTGAAATCCAAGACTAGAGCTTTACTCCCTCTAATAATTGAGGAAGGACCAGCATCCATTCATCTGTCTATGTGTCCACCAGCCTTCCAATCATTCATGTATCCACCCTCTCACCTACTCATCCACAATTTATGATTAATCTATCTATACTCTTATTATTCATCCACCAATATATCATCCCCTCTTGCCACTCAGCTACTTGTCTGTTCATCCACCTACCCATCTATCCATCCATCCATCCACGCATCAATCCATCCATCCACCCATCCATCCACTCAGCAACCCATCTACCCAATCATCCACCAACCGCCCATCCATCCATCCATCCATCCATCCACTCATTCACCCATCCATCAGACCTTAAGCACCTTCTCAGTTCCAGGCACCATTATTTTAATGACAAGCAGCCCCAATTAGTCCCTAACCTCAAGGAGTTCCCTAAGCCCAATGGATGAGACATATTTTTAAGCAATTACAACAGAGTACGACAAATGCTCAAGGAGGGAAGCTGAGAAGTTGTGGAAACCCTTAGCAGGAGCAGCTAACTCAGCTTGGAGTTAGGGGAGTGTTAGGGAGGGCTTCCCCAAGTGCAGCAGTTTTCAGGAGGGGTGGGGTGGAGGAGGAGCAGGAAGGGAGCTTCCTGCAGAGGGAACTGCGAGTGTGGAGGTGAGACAGCACGGCAAAGGAATGTTCAGGGAGCTCAGAGTTAGTTAACAGTGGACGTGAGGGAGGGCAGTGACCAGAAAGGACGGAAGAGGGACCCCAGCCCCAGACCAGGTGGATGTGGGCTCCCCGGGTCATGGCAAAGAGTCTGGGCTTCATGGGGAGGGATGGAGGGAGATGGGGAGCCTTGGAAGGTTTTAGGCAAGAGAGTGACAAGATTAAATCAGATCTGCATCCTAGACAGATCCCTCTGCTGCAGCTGGAGGCTGGGCTGGAGGGAGCGGGACTCGAGGAAGGTGGGGAAGAGCCAGACGAGGGGGTCCCGGGCTGCCTAGCTGTCTGTGGAAGTGACCGGATTGCAGTAGCCAGTGTTGTGGGGTTCTCACTCGCTGCCTCCCAGCCCCAGCTGCCCTCAGCAGGCCCCCCTTCCCTCCTCTAAGCCCAGCTGACTGGGCCCCCGCTGAGATCTCAAGTGATGGGAGCCTGATGCTTCATCACTTTGCAGGAAGTGGTGGTTACGGGGTCCAGGGTTTTGCCTCTGGCTGTTCTGTGGACTCAGAACCACTGAGAGGGGCAGAGAGTGGAGGAGGGAGGAGGATCCCCTTCCAGGGGCAGGGGTCCAGGATCTACAGGGGACAGGCCCTTCTTCTGGTGGCCATACCCTCCCCACCCCATGTCACAACCCTGCACAGGGGCTGTTCCTGCAATGCCTCTTACTCTATTGCCTCCTTGAGAAGGGGCAGGGATCCCATTTCACAGACAAGGAAATTGAGGCACAGAGAGGCTGAGTGACTTGCCCAAAGGCACACACTGAGAAAGCAGCCCCATGGAGGCTTGAACACACCTGCCTGACCCCTGAGCCTCCGCCCTTTCAACTCTTATAGCCACTCCCTTAATATGTCATCTTAAAAAAACTGCTACAAAGTACAATGCATGCCTGATTTCCACATCCACACGTCCACACTGAGAAGCAGAATAAACTGAGGACCCAGCGTGCAGGCCAGGAGCCCTGGGGCCTGGCCCTGAATCCTGCTCCTCTCCTTACCAGAAGAGCTGTGTGACCTTGGGCAGGCTCCCTAGCCTCCCTGTGCCTCTGTGTTTTCATTTGCCAAACGGGATAATGAAAGTGACTACCAGGTGAGATATCGGGATGGACCAATGAATTAGCTTGTATAAATGTTTTAATAACAGTTAACATTTACTGAGTGCAGGTCATGTACCAGGCACTCTTCTTACAGTTCACACATATTTATTAATTTAATTCTCACAACAGCCTTATGAGACAGGACTCACTATTAACCCTATTTTACAGATGAGGAAACAGAGGCCCAGAGAGGTGGATCACTTTGCCCTCGGTCATACAGCTAGGGAGAGCAGAGGCTGAGCTCTTCAGTCCGTTCTCTCACTGGTGCACCCTGAGGGACAACCATGTTCAATAACTGCTGGCCACAATGACTGCACCCATCACCACCACCAGCACCAGCATCACCCACCATCACCTGAACCTCAGCCCTGCTGCCAGGCCTCTGGGGAGATGGCTCAAGAGAAGAGACAAACATGGGCAGGGAGTGTCCTTCCTCCCCTTCATTTTGTCTGAGTAGACAACCCGAGAAGCCAGGCCGGCCAGCAAGGGGGGCAAGGGGAGCAGGAGAAGGAGCAAGGAGGCCTGGAGACACAGAGCCCCTGTTCGCCCCTGTGGCCCACACCACATTCTCCCGCCTCCCCTACACCACTAACAGCTAGTAGTCACAGTAATCTCATCTGCGGGGAGGGGCCCTCTCGGGGGGTCCTGGGTTCTGAGATCAGCCACCCTTCCTCACTGCAATTAGAAGACCCCAGTCCTGCAGGGGCCTCAGGAGGGAGCTGCAGGGATAGGAGGTGGCTCCCTCCCCACAGCCCTGCTCCCTCCGACCTCCACCCCAGCCTGCCCTGCCCTCCACCCCAGCCTGCCCTGCCCTCCACCCCAGCCTGCCCTGCCCTCCCTGGCCAACGTCACCGTTCAGCACACAGGGGTTTCAGAGCCACCCTGATTCTCACTTTAGTTAAAAGGAAATGTCCTCCCCAGAGTTGTTGGGCTGGTTTTTCTTTTCCTCCTTGGCACATTGGCTCAGCCTCTGAGCCGGAGCCTGGTGCCTGGTTAATTGAAAGTTACACATGAGCAAGGACACAGCCCTCTTGGGAGGGAAGGAGGAGAGACACAAGCTGGTGTTGGCATTTTTCCTGCAGGGAGGAGCGACCAGGGGCCAGGGGGCAGAAGGCGAGCAGGGGGCTGGAGACGCCAACCCCGCCCCCCCTCAGAGCAGGCCCCCTCCAGCTGCTGCAGACCCTGTGGAAGCCCCAGACACCAAACATATCCCAACTCTAAATAATGCCTGTGCTCACTTTCTACAGAAAAAAATGACAAAACAGAGCAAGATAAAGAGACCAGAATGCTCTAGTCCTCCCACCAGCTGGAGATAATTGTTGCAAACACCTGGGTATGTACAGCCTTCCAGAACTTCTGGACACTTTGCCTAAACAAATCATTTTATTGCCTTCCCCCTCTTGATTATATAAGTGATAGATGCTCATCGTAAACAGCTTAGAAAATAAGTTTTAAAAGCATACAAAAAGTTTTAACCACTTACCCATAAAGGCACACCAAGAGACTGTGTATAGAGAAGAGTGTAGAAAATGTGGGCTCTGGAGTCAGACAATCTTGGCCTTGATGAGAAACTTAATTTCTTGTGCCTCAATGGTCCCACCTGTGGAATGGGAATCATAAAAGGCCATCTCAGGGGTTGTTATGAAGGGGAATGAGATCAATGCATATCCTGCCTTGCCCTGCTCAGTAAATTTAGCCAGTATTGCTGCATACAGTGTTAACCTTTGGGGAGATTTCCTTCCACGCATACAATACAATACAATACAACCCAACCCAACCCAACTGAATACAATGTGAATGACACTATGTATGTATAATTTTGAATCCTACTTATTTTACTCATCATTGAATTTTCGACACTTTCAGAAAAATGACACTGACTTTTCTTTTACCACATCACTTCTAATGGCTGGGTCATGTTTCGTGGGCTGGGAGTGCCATCATTTATCCCACAAACCCTACTGCTGAACTAATGGGTGAATTCCTTTCTTCTGTTGTTGTTATATATAATACTGTAATGAAAAACTTTTAATACAAATTTTGCCCAGCATTGCTGAGTATTTTCTAAGAGATTCCTAGAAGTGGAATTGCTGAGTCAAAAAGAATGAGAGGGGCTTCCCTGGTGGCACAGTGGTTGGGAGTCTGCCTGCCGATGCAGGGGACACGGGTTCGTGCCCTGGTCTGGGAGGATCCCACATGCTGCGGAGCGGCTGGGCCCATGAGCCATGCCCTCTGGGCCTGTGCGTCCGGAGCCTGTGCTCCGCAACAGGAGAGGCCACAGCGGTAAGAGGCCTGCGTACCGCCAAAAAAAAAAAGAAAAGAGAATTCTTACTCTATTGCCAAATTATGTTCAGAAAGTTTTAAAAAAATCAATTTAGGTATCTGTCCTACATCTATAAATGTGTTCATTTCCCTGCGTCCTTGCTGATACTGCCATTTATGTTTTTTTTTAATTTTGCAGATTTAATGGATGAGGAAGATTCCCTATAGAAGCTTTTTTAGTTACTAGGTGAAAAGATGAGTATCTTGGTATTTGGTGTTGAGTGTTTGGTAGCTAACAGAGCAAGTGTCTCATCTCTCTGCGCTTCTGGTCCCTTAACTGTAAACTGGGGATAATAATAATGTCTATTCCATAGGGTTGTTGTGAAGATAAAATGAGTTAATACATATGAACCTGCTAGAGTTCTTCTTGATAAATGTCAAATCAACCTCAGCAAGTATCATTATCTTTGTTGCTGTTGCTGCCAAATTTCACAGGCATAATTCAGGGCCTGTCTGCTAAAGGAAAGAACACTGTGTGATTTTGTGTAGGTCTCATGTCCTCTCTGGTCCTCAGTTTCTCGATCTGTCAAGTGGGGCTGAGAATGCCTGCCTTGTCCATCTTGGAGGGTTGTTGGAAGAAATCAATGAGGGTTTCCCTCTCAGAGGGCTGGGCACATGTGAGGGTTTATGGCCTCTCTTCTTGCTTTATGGGCCTCATATTCCAAAAAGAGGTGCAGACAGTCCAGGAAGTCTGCCTGGAGGAAGGGCACCAAAGCCAAGACTTGAAAGAGAAGTTGGAGTCAGCCAGCTGGACATAAGGAGGAGGGGGCTGCAAGCAGAGCAAACAGCATGTGCGAAGGCCGAAGGTTAGAAGAGCCTCAGGAGGTGGAGGAAGTGGATGGTGAGAGAGAGGATGGGAGTCTGAAAATGCGACTTGTGACTGAACATTTGATCATTTCAGTCTTGGGCTGTTACACACAGTGCTTCTATGAACATTCTTACACACACCTTTGAGTGAACATGAGCATGCATTTCTGTTCTACCTAGGATAAAAATGGTTGGGTCATAGAGTATGCATATATTCAGCTTTAGTGGATACTCAGGCTTCATTTTTTAAAACATTTTGCTGTGAAAAATTTCAAACATACAGAAAAGCTGAAAGAATAGTATAGTGAGCACCCACATACCACCACCTAGATTCTATCATTAACATTTTATTATACTTGTTTTATCATATCTCCATCAATCCATCCATCTTCCATCCATTCATCCCCTTTTTTTTTTCCCCAGCATCTACATATTTTCAAGAACCAAAAAATTCCCCTACCTCTCTCACCATCTGGCTCCTCACACCTCATTGGCCATAACTGCTCCCATGCCTATGACTCTACCAATCACTGTCCAGGAGAACAGAAATCACATGATTGACATAGACCAATCAAGATTTACCCTCTGGAGCTGCGGAATAGGATCAGGGTTTGGTACTGAGGAAGAAGGGGGGAAATGGCTGTTGGTTCACTGTCTCCAGACACCACCTTTGCAGACAGAAAAATGGGCTGCGTGGGAGCTAAGCATCCCCCAAGGAAGGGAGCATCCCATACGGCTGAGAGCTGGGCGCCTCCAGTTGGCCGCCTTGCCTCATTTACTCCTAGTTGTGACCCCCTTGGGTCTTGGCAGGCCTTGGGGGCCCTGGAAGCAGGGGATAGATCTGCTTCTTCCATCAGGGTAGGGGAGAAGCAGGAATACTGGTCTAGCTGAGTTGGAGCTGAGCTGCCATCAGGGACCTCCCATCCCTAAGTTCTGTTGACTGGAAAAAAAAAAAAAGCACAACCTATAAGTTGAGGATTCTGTTTCATTTGGGGCATTACTGAGGACTTAAGCCTGAGATAGCCTCTCAGATAGCTCTCGGGGACTGTTCCGAAGAGTTAAGTGAGAAGTCAGGATACACAGAAGTTTAAAAAAAAAACAACCCAGGTAGTTAAACATCAAAAGATGACTGCTAATTAAAGAAAAACCAGACATCTCAGGTTAATGAATTTAGCGCTTTTCTATCTATGGGAAGATGCAAGAGTCTGGGCCTGTTGAAATTATTCCTTTGATATGAACCTTAACTAGATAGGCCCAGTATCCTGTTTTTCTTCATTCTGAATCCCACGTGCACCATTGGCGTGGCTGCAGTGGCTGAAGGCTTGATGGCCACAACACCCTTTGTTTACTGAAATGGAAGGTGACATTCTTTATCCACAGCTCCAACCTTGGGGTGCTGTGTCAACCTGGAAGAGGCCAGGTCTGAGTGAAGAGGCCTGCCCCCCAGTTCAGAACCATGCCTGGCACATAGCAAGTGCTCAATAAATATGCCATTAAATCAGTTTTTAAAAAGATTTGATTCTAGGCTTTGGGCAAATTACTAATCCTCCCCAGGCCTCAGCTTCCTCATCATGAAAATGGGAAAGTAAAGAAAAAGGAGAAAGATTGATAGAGCAATCCCTGTCCTACCCTTACATAGCTTCCTGCCCCAGGCCTGCACGCATTACTTGTCAACCCCTCCCATCCTTCTTTCTCTATAAAGGACTGGAGAGAAAGGGCTTCTAGAACCCTGGACCTCCAAGGGCACCCCAGCCAGTAGCACCAGCAGCATCTGGGACCCACCCCAGGCTTCCAGAATCAGGTGATGACCATGCTCATGTTGGAGGAACACTGATTTCCCAGGCAAAGCGGATGCTGCTGGTCCAGGGACCGCATTCTGACAACCACTCAGCCCTGGCTGCATGTTAGAATCACCAGGGGCTTTAAAAAGTCTGAAGCCTCAGCCTCCCCACTAGAGATTCTGAGTTAATTGATCCAAGATGGGGCCTGCCAAGATATTTTAAAAGCTCCTCAGGTGATTCCAACATGTAGCCAGGGTTGAGAACCATTGCTTTAAACGATCTGGGGGAATGCTGTCACTTATTTACTGACATTTATGTATTCATCTATTTAATCATTCATTTGTGTTTATATTTGCTGATTAATCTGTCTTCCTGTATTCTCACTGGTTCATCCATCCCCCCATTTCAGTCACCACATGGTTACTGAACTTTACAACCTGACAGGCACGTGCTTGGTGCTGAGGAAACAGCAGCGGGACAGTTCCTGTCCTCGTGGGACTAACAGTGTATCTGGGGAATGAGAATGGGAGGGGACATATCAATACAGTGCATTTGTGCACAGCCAGGCAGGTCTGGAGGCCCCCAGGGCATGCATGCAAGGGGTCTGGCTCAGAAAAGGGTTCTGGGGGAAGAGGATGCCCCAGAGGGCTCTTGAAGTATAAGCAGGAGTTTACAGAGCAGAGCACAGTGAGAGGCGCAGGACGTACCTGGCAAAGGACAGGCACGTGCAAGGCCATATGAGTGTGCAGAGGGCCAGGAGCAGCTGGATGTGGCCCAAGGTGGGGGACCAGGTGAGACAGGGCCTTGCGGGGTACAGCCAGGAGCTTGAACTTAATTCTCAGCACAGCAGGAGGCTGTTGGAGGGTTTCCAGCAGGTGAGTCTCGTGAGTTGTGTAAGCTTTAGAAAGAGCTATGTGTGGATAGTGGGTTAGACACTCGAGAGTGGAAGCCAGAGACCAGTGAGGGAGGCATTGCAGCCACCAGGTGAATCGTGAGATGGGGGAGAGGAGAGGTCTGAGCTGAGCTATATTTGGAGGGGGGAACTCCCAGATCAAGGGCTGGTGGGGGTCTGGGGTGGGAGAGCTGGGTGGGGTGGAGGCTGAGAGCCCGATCCTGCCTGAGGCTCAGAAGATGCAATTTTGAATGTCCCAGTTGGCTCTCAAGCCCCAGATGGGACCAGCTGTGGACCCCATGTGACCCTATTAGTCTCACTGGGAGTTGGCTCCCTTGCTTCAAACGAAGTCTAATGAGGCCATCGTTTTGTTAAAAAGCTTCAGCTTGAAAATATTCTAAGTGCAAGGGCCAATTTTTCAAATTCATGTTTTAATGGGCCAGGACTTGGCAACAAGCCCTTGGGGGAGTGTTATTCTTGGAGTGGGGGTAGCGGATGAGGAAAGAGAGTACATGCTTATCTTCAGGTATCCGGTGTCCCAAGTCCCTTTTCCTACTGGACCATTTCAGAAATCATCTCTACCAGGAGAATCGTAGAATCAGCCCCTCCCAGGTGGGCAGCCAACTCTCATCTTCCTGTCATCTCTATCAAGTGGATCCCTCTGCTTGCATACCTCCAGGGATGGGGACCTCACTCACTACCAAGGCAGCATGTTCTATTGTTGGAGAGTCCTGACCAGGGGAATGTGCTTCCTTCAGTTGAACTGGAGTCCGTCACCCACCCACCCCTAATACACACACCTTTGGCCCCTCTGGGATCACAGAACACCCTGACCTGACCTTCTACCTTATTTGCTTACTCATTTATTCAATAAATGTTTCTTTTTAAAGCAAATCACTTCATTTTTCTAAGCATTA
Organism: Stenella coeruleoalba; assembly: GCF_951394435.1. Classification (NCBI taxonomy): domain Eukaryota; kingdom Metazoa; phylum Chordata; class Mammalia; order Artiodactyla; family Delphinidae; genus Stenella; species Stenella coeruleoalba. Next base: position 98,963,485 of record NC_137156.1, on the reverse strand, counting down.
TTTTTTCATCCGTCAAATGGGAGTGATCAGGCCTACTGTCACCAGCAAAACCTGTGAACAATTCCTGGGGAATATAAATGGAATCTGGGTAATGAAAAAGTCTAACCTTTTTAAAAATTTTCTTTTGCCCTTAGTCTAGTTTCACTCGCTCATAGGGTGTTGCATGCAGAGATCTTGCACCCAGTTCCTCAGACCAGAGCTCCTAGTGCGACAAGGCCGCACCTGACACTTCTGCACACGACACTGCAATTCAGGATGGTGATGTCAGGCCATGTGCAGAGACGCTATGCCTGGCACCTGGATCTGAAGCCGTGAGCAGCACAACTGCGCCCAACCAGTAAGAACTCCGCTCCCTCTCTGCTGGGGGGAACCCTATAAAGCAGCCCCACAGGTGGCCTTTTGGGGACAGCGTGTGCTCTAGATCCCGAGCTCACACCTCTCCATTCTTCGATCAAAGAATAAAACTTTCCTTTGCTCCTGAACCAAATTCAGTCTCGTTCTATTGATGCAAGTGACTCGGGGCAGGAGGACCCTTGTTGGGGCCTGACTCAGAAGGGCTGGTAATAAGTTTTGGTGACCCAGATGGGCTGGACCATGGCCTTTTGCCTGCACCTATCCACTAGGCTCCGGGCTTGCCCCGACTCCAGCAGGAGGATGGCAGAGGCTTTGGGAGGTTCACATGGAAATGATCTCCTCTGACTTGAGGACACTGATGGGGTAGGACGGCAGTAGCCTTCTGCGGAATACAGAGCAACTCTGCCCAGCAACCCAATACCCAGGTGTGCTACACACAGAGTACAGCCCCAGAGTCATCTGGATTGTGCCCCCTTAAGGGATCACACTGTGGCATCACTGGGATCAGAGAGTGAAAACTCAGGCACGTCTGTCTCCTGCCTCTGGATGGCCTTCCAATGGTACCAGACGCCCAGGAAAGGTGGGGACCTGTGGATGAGAGGGAGGTCTCTTACTGGTGCCACTTACTCGGTTCTGAACACCAGATCAGGCAAACTTGGTCACAAGAGTTGTAAAATTATTGGGTATCAGAAAAGGCCCAAGAACTGGCGTTCACAGAGCCATTAGAATGTAAAGTGGATGAACACACTCTCACCCATTTCTTCCTATATGTCCCCAAATGCCCTATACCCCCCTGCTAGGAAGCGATATCTTACATAAATTGGGGGCTACTATCCACCTAATGGGAGACAAACTGGAGACTGTTGTCCCCTTAGACAAGGGGCACAAGAGGATAATGTTAATGACTGAGGACAAACCTTCCCGGACAGAGCAAGTCAACCTCCCTGGAGTAAATCCTGAGGTCTGGGCCGAGGGACGGGTGGGATGAGCTGCAGGAGCCAGTTCCATGGTAGTCCATCTAAAACCTGGACATACATGGCCCAGTAGAAAACAGTACCCTCTCTGTTGGGAGGCCTTGTTGGGCATCGCCCCTGTGATACAGGGCCTAAATGACCAGGGCCTTTTTAGGCCAGGCCAATCAGCCTGTAATACCCTCAATCTCCCCATAAAGAAACCCAGAGGGGAATATGTGATGGTACAGGACCTCAGGGTAGTCAGTGAAACCACTGAGAATACACATCCAGTAGTCCTCAATCCCTACACACTGCTGGTCACTCTACGGTCCACAAGGACCTGATATTCTGTATTAGATTTAAAAGATGCCGCCTTCTGTTACCCATTAGCCCCAGAGTCATGAGAAATTTTTCCGTGGCAGGACCCAAACACACAACAAAAACAACAATACTGCTGGACAGTCCTGCCCCAAGCGTTCGAAAACTCCCCCACCATCTTTGGGGAAACTTTAGCGGAAGACCTAGAAGATACACTCCAACAAAAATACTGTAACCACCCTGAACCACCTAGCTGATAAAGGATATAATGTGTCCAAGAAAAAGGCTCAAATGTCACAAACTAGGGTGACCTACCTAGGCTTCATTCTCACAGAAGGTCAGAGGAGCCACCCCAGGAAAGAAAAGAAGCCATGTGCAGCCTCACCCCTCCTACAACTAGAAGACAGCTTACAGGCTTCCTGGGGATGGCTGGGTTTTGCCGCATCTGGATCCCTAACTACGATCTAATAGCTCGGCCTGTATATGAGAAGCTGAAAGGAGAGGATGACGACTCTTTTGAATGGAATTCAGAATGCAAAGGGACCTTTTAAGAATTGAAAAAGCAATTACATCAGGCCCTGGCCCTCCCAAATTTAACTAAACCTTTTGACCTTTACTTTCATGAGAGAAGGGGAAACCCCTTGGAGTGTTAGCTCAAAAACTGGGATCCCTTACTCAGGTGGTTGCTTTTTTCTCTGAACAATCAGATCAAACCACTAAGGGGTGGCCTCCTTGCCTATGGGCAGTAGCAGTTACTACAACCCTGCCAAAGGAGGCTTTAGTTAAAAGTTCATGTTCGGTCAGCCAATCACTGTATGGACCATACACCAAGTTCAGGCTTTAGTTAGTTCTAAGAGAACAGAATGGCTATCCCCCAGAAGGTCAGTTCAGATTCAGGCTATGCTTTTAGACAACCCAATAGCTACCACAAAAACCCGTCACACGCTAAATCCTGTCACCCTGCTACCCACAGAAACGGAGCCCCTGGAGCATGACTGTACAGAAACCATAGACACGACCTATTCCAGCCACCCCAACCTAGGAAGTGAGCCTCTCCCAAACCCCAAAGAGGAGTGATTCACAGATGGGAGAAGCTTTATGGGCAGGGAAAAAGCCTGGTGGGACACGCAGTGACCTCCCAGACCCAAGTCATAGAAGCAAGCAGCTTACCTCCAAGGATTCTGCCCCAAAACTGCGCTGATAGCCCTCACCGGAGCTTTAGAGCTCGGTGATCTTAAACGTTTACACAGATTCCAGGTACGCATATGCCAACCTACATACACACGGGGCTATTTGTAAGGAAAGAGGTATGCTTACTGCAGAGAATAAACAGTGAAACCTGGCTTAAGCATATGGAAGCTCTTAGCACTAGTACAGCTTCCAAAAATCACGTGGCAGTGATTCACTGCAGGGGTCACCAACAGGGGGATGCAGAATTAATAAAGGGAAACAAGGTGGACGGAACTGCCAAAAGGGTGGCCCTAGAACCAGTAACTTGGCGACCACTCCTCACACCCTGAAAGCCAGATCCATCCAATTATTCCCCCGTCTACACAAAGGAAGAATCAGACACAGCCCCCAAATGGGACTTCAGTAGAGATCTAGGGGTGGCTAGTTAAAGAACATGGGCAATCCTTCCTTCCCCAAACTGCAGCTTGTCAAGCCATCAGGGAGGCTCATCACGAAACTCACTACGGGAGGAAAGCCCGTTTTAACTGCTTAGTTGGTTGAGGTCGTGGTAACTCCTGGCCTGATAGGTAACACCCCCGACACAAGACCCCCAAGAGGCCCCCAGATAAGGCCCATTCAGACCAGAGGAACATATCCTGGAGAAGACAGGCAGATTCACTGCACCGTCAGGCCGAGGGCACCGGCCAATTTCAGGCCTCTCTCGGTGCTAGTAGACACAGCTGAAACGGCAGCTGAAGTGGTTAAGGCATTATTAAAAGAAATAACCCCCAGGTTTGGGCTCCCAGGATCCCTACAAAGTGATAACGGTCCAGCATTTGTGTCTGAAGTGACACAGGGGATAATGAGTGCCCTGGGCAAAGGATGGACCTTTCATTCAATCACTGGGGAACGGTGAGAGATCCCATCAGACCCTGAAATGGGTCTTAGCCAAGCTATGTCAGGAAACTCAAGAAAATTGGATTAAGTTGCTTCTGATTGCCCTGCTCCTTGCGCAATCAGCCCCGAGGGATGAGTTAAAGTTAAGTGCATTTGAACTCAGGTACGGTAGACCCATTCTCCAAGCCCGAGAGATGGGGCACCTTAACCTCCTTGAAATGGAACCACCCAAGTGTGCCCTCCAGGTAGAAGAAACCAGGAAGCTCTCACGGAATATGGTGACCAGGTGCTGCCCGCACCCACCCACCAGGCCCCCAGCCCATCCGGCCAGGGGACCAAGTGCATCTAAAACCCTGGAAAACCGGCGGCCCGCCAGCCCAGCTCGCCCCTGAGCAGATGGACCCCACTCGTGACCCTAACCCGTCACACCGGAAGTAACAGAGATCACTCCATGGGTGCCTCACACTCGAGGGAAGAGACCCCCCCCCAACCTCCACACAGACGACCTGGAGCAACGGCCCCTCGACTACCTGGGGGAACCTCTCTCTGAGCTGAAGCTTCTCTTCCGAAAAACGACCAAAGTGTGACCAGGGAGATTCAGCCCCAGCAGAGCCTCGACGTCAGGGCCCGCTCGCCCACGGCCCAAAGACTGAGAGACCCGTGTTTTCAGGAAAAACTTGACATGTGACCATTATTCTCTTGCTAATATTTGGGCCACGGATCTTAAATTGTCTGGTGTCCTTTGTCTCCAAAAGGTTAGACAAATGGGGGTCGCTCAGGGATACGAACAGTCAGGGCTGAGGCCTGGGGGCAACCAAACGTACCTAAAGGCAGCCGCGGAGCAGTTCCGCGCCTCCACCGGGGCTATCATGATGCCCCAAACCAGCAGGAAGCAGCCACAGAAGACGAGCCAGGGCCCCTCAGCGCCCCTCGACAGTGAGGAGGAGGACGCACGACACAGGGGGGGTTTGTCACCAGCAAAGCCCATTAACAATTCCCGGGAAATAAAAATAGAATCTGGGTAATAAAATCAAGTCTAACCGTTTTTCTTTTTTTTTTCTTTTGTGCTTTGTCTAGCTTCACTTGCTCACAGGGCGCTGCAGGCAGACACTTCGTCAGAGAAGAGTTACTGGTACAAAATGGCGGCGCCGACACCTCCGCTTGCGGGCTGTGTGCAGAGGCACTGCGCTCCGCACTGCGACCTGGAGCCGAGAGCCCCGTGAGAACTCCGCCTCCTCCCCTGCCCCGCCCAGGAGAGCCCTACGCAGCAGCCCCGCCCACGGTCTGTCGGGAAGAGCACGCGCACTAGAGCGAGCTCGCACCTCTCCACGCGCACTAGAGCGAGCTCGTACCTCTCCAGGCTTTGGTCAAAGAAGAAAGCTTTCTTCTGCTTATGAGCTGAACTGGGTCTTGTTCTATTGGCTTGAACAACACCAGGCAGGAGGACCCTTGTTGGGGCCCGACTCCAAAGGGTCAGTACCTTATAGGTTTTGTGGGTATTAATGAGATAGAGGCTAGGCAGGGCTTAATTAGCTAGTGTGTATTGTGAAATGCTGGATTTCAGGAATCAGAAACCAAAAGCGGATCTCTTTTGAGCACTGGCGTGTGATAAACTTCATGCCATGACTAGGGACCCAAAGACGCATGAGACACAGCCACTCCCCTCCGGCCCCCAGAGGTTCGTGGGCCGGTGGGGAGACAGTGCGTGAGCAGAGAGGGGAGGACCCTGCCCCGCAGCTCTGACGGAAGCGAGGGGCCCCCCACGCAGCCTAGGAGGTAGTGAGCCTGGTAGGATCCAAGGAGGTGACTTCTGGGCTGAGACCTGAAGGCTTTCCAGGAGAAGAGGGGCAATTACAGCCATGGGAGTGCATGAGTGAGGAGTGGTCCTGGTCCAAACCAAAGACTGTGTCCATCTCTCCGCCCCCCTCACCCCGGCAGGAACCCCCATCCCCACAGCCCTGTGCAGCGCTAATCAAATGAAGGTGACACCCAGGCCCTTCCTAGATTGTTTGTTTGAATAATTTCACACTTAGAAGTTGCAAAACTAGTATAAAGAGTTTCTGTACAACCTTCACGCAGATTCCTCAGGTGTTATTTCTCCACATTTGCCTGTTTCATCACTCTCCCACTCGACACATACAACACACACATACACATACCACATATGTGTAAATTATTTTTCCTCAATCATTTGAGAATAAATTGTAGACAAGATATTCCTTCACCCCTGAATATTTCCTAAAAGCAATGACATTCTCTTACGTATCCACAACGCATTGATCAAAATCAGGAAATTAACACTGATAAAATATTATTATCTAATCTACATATCGTATTCAAATCTCACCTAGTGTCCCACTAATGCCCTTTATAGCAAAAGAAAAAAAATTTGTTTTCCTCGGCCCAGTGTCTAATTCAGGATCAGGCATTGCATTCAGTTGTCATATCTCCTTCATCTGAAACTCTTCCATTTTGTCTTTTATGACCTTGACATTTTTTTAAGAGCATAGATCGGTTGTTTTGTAAAACGTCCCTCAATTTGGGTTCCTAGATTCTTTTAAACAATGTTTCTTGATGTGATTGGCTACCAACTTTCTCCATCAGAAAGGCTTGGAGTGCTTTTTAGAAGGCAATTCCTGAGTCCCTGCCCGATGGCTCCAGCACCTGCGGGCTTCCTGCATCAGAACGACTTCCTGCATCAGAAAGTTTGAGATGGGGCCGGTGCCTTGTGCATTTGTCTGCCCAAGTAGACTGCTGTGGTGTCCAGTCCTGTGACTTAGAGCTGTGTGGCCTTGGGGGAGTTGCTGTCCCTCTCTGAGCCTTAGCATACTCATCTATAAATGGAAATAATAGCCTGCCCCTTTTTGCAGGTTGGTGGTGGGGAGTAAACAGCATTCCAGGAGAAAGTGCTGGGCAGGTAGAAGGCCTTCAGAAATGTAGACATCCTTTCCTTGTCCCTGCACTCCTGGAGAACTGCTGAGGGGAGTGCAGCTGGCTAGCGGTCTCCAGCTGCGGCTGTAGCATTTGCACAAGTCCACCTTCCCCTGGCAGCCCAGTCAGGATCCAGCATGGTGGAGGTGCTGTGGCCTGGGCAGTCCTCCATGTGGGGCTCCTTTCATGACAGCCGTGGCACTGGGGCTGTCCTTTGGTCTGGCTGACACCATCCCAGCCCTGCCCCATAGTCTGAGGCTCTTCCTACTCAAGCCTCCTTCCTTCTCTCTCTCCTGGCACAGGTGCCCGAGTGTTTCCCTGCTGGCTCCTGTCCTTTCTCCCCTGTACCATTTAAAGACATTTACCTCCCCCTTCAGATCTCTTGCACTTCTAGCTCTGTCTTTGGCGTCTTCTTCTTTCAGACCTGAGCGGACCCAAACCTCAAGGAAAACACCAACAAATCCCCTTGAAAACATCAGGGGACACCTCCAGCAAGCAGGTCTCCGGAGCCCCTGATTTCTCCTTGATCAGTGTTATGATGTTATCGTCTTCATCATGGCTGGGCTCCCCGCTCCATGTCCCCATTAGCATTTATTTTAGCACAAGAAGACTTTCCTTCAAGAGCAAAATATTCAGTCCTTAAATGTATGTGCATCATGATGAGATGTTCTTGTCAGTAAATTGTCCGCCTCCACACTGGCAAGCCCACGTGGCTTTGTGGGTTTTCTTGTTAAATACCATTTGTTATGTATTTCCCATTATAAAAGGTAATAGCCACGTTTGTGGCACAGAGTGGAGGTGGTGGATATCGGAGCTGGTGCGCACAAAAAACGGAAACGAGAAGGGAGCCAGAGCAGGGGTGAGGCCAGGGCATGAGCGTGAGAGCGCCGACACATCATGGGGGTGTCCTGAGGGTCAGCTGAGAAAATGCTTGGGAGGAGTTGGTGCAGGGCCTGCTGCTTAGTGGAACCACAATGGATCTGTTATCATCATCACTGTTGTGACCATCCCCACGGCCAACCGCCCACGGGGCAGCTCCCCCAAGCAGCCCCACAACAGCTCAGTGAGCCTGAGGCGTGTCCCGGGGGAGGGTCTACGGAGGACCATGAAAGGGATGGTTTGCCAGGACCGAGAGGGGAGTAATCTGCTGGCGCTATCATGGGCACTCACAAAGCTGGTCTTCAGAATGGGCCCATCTGAGCATTGATGTGTACCAGGCCCACTCCTACCTCTCCTGCTCACCTGGTTAGTGACTTTCCTCTGATCTCCCAACTCTCTCTTTCAGACCATTACTTCCTACCTTCTCCCACAACTGTATAAGGCTTGTTCCTCTAATAAACACCTTATTCCAGAATACTCATAGTGGTCCTGCTTCCCAGACTGAACCTTGACAGACAGACTTAAGGTGGCAACGTGTCAAAAACTGGTGAACCTGGGTGACTGTTGAACCTTTCTTACAACTTCTCTGTAGAATTCAAATTTTAAATAAGATTTTAAAATTAAATATTTTGAGGAATGAATCACGAGGGAATGAATGTTGTTAACTTAATGTGCTCCTATTATCCTAGTTTTAGACCTTCATTTCGTTGACCACATTTAAGTTTCTTAGAAGAGTGAAAGCACCTCCCTTCGGTGGCTCAGAATCATTTTCTATCCACTCATTCCAAGACTTCTGGGGAAGTCCAGTTCCATGTCCCTGGATTTTGAGCCCAAATCTCTCTCTGTTGGGGAAAAATGTATTCTGTGTATCTCTCGCTGTTTTGATAAAAGAGGCTATTGTGACCCCCACCCCAAAGAACTGAAGGTCTGACATTGTATATCATAGAACCTTTATTATTTTTCCTCTATATTCTTAGAAACGTACATAACGCCCGTGCTCTAGTTATAACACCATTTATAGACATTTAAAATGCATCTTCATGTATAAATATTTTACATTTGGTCCATAGAACAGATAATTTTACTAAATAATACTGTAATATTTTTTAAAACAGGCTCTGTATATAGTTTGAATATGTATATATTACATATATTTTTTAATATAGAGATAGATTTACTTGGTGTTCTGAGAATAAATCCTTATTGCAAAAAAAAGCATATATGATAATACAATATCTTTCCCTCCCCAGGGCAAATACTAAAAAAAGTTACACATATTCACAGTTCTCACAGTAATTGTACGACACATAATATTGTGCTATATAAGTAGGTTTGGATGGAAATCAGTTAAGGGATTTCTTGCCAAACATCTCACTTAGATTTGATTACAAACATTAAATACGCTGCATTTGTCTTCGAAAGACTTGTTCTTAGTTTCAGAATGAAGAACAAAGAGAAAGTTAGAAGTCTTCCTGCCCTTATTCTAAAGGAATTCACACAAAGGATGGGGGCTGGGACCATGAGACACAGTGAAGGGTTCCTTTTGTTCTAAACCCTATAATTTAACAATACATATGCATTTTGATCCTGGATTCACCAGTTGGCATTTGGGATGCCTTAGTAATGAGACTATTTTACAGATGACTTCAGGAAAAGCTTTTAGATTTCCTACACAATATCAAATGAGACCCTATGTACCAAGCATGAGGATGAATGTACATATGTGTGCATTTATATGTGTACGCAGACTTTTTGTTTTTTCTCTACAAGAATGTGCTTAATATTCTGAGGGTAATACCTTATTGCAAGAACTGGTATGCTGGTCACTTTTGGACGAGGATGACAGATTAAAAAACCCACAGTCACAGTTATTTACCATAGTTATTAAGGATTAGTCGTAAAACACAACTCGTGAGTTAACTAGCTAAGGAGTACAGGGCACAACATACGATTTGCTACATGGGAACCCATGTTCCTGGCAAATGAGAAGCGCTGAGTTGCTGGAGCTTGCAAGAAACTGTCTTCACCCGATTTGCTGCCACCACTGTGGAGCCCAGTTCTGGAACGGAACAAATACTACTTCCCAACGAAGCAGCTTTAATCTCGGAAGCACTTGGCGGGGCAGGTCTGGATTAACACTAGCTCCTCATTTACTGGGCTGGCAGATCTTAGTGGCAGTGAGGAGATTCTCACCGGGGGACTTCAGGGAAGGGGAGAGGGCAGCAGCCTTGACTGGGGTTGCAGTGAGGGAGACGTTTTAAGAAGGAGACAGAAGGATCACTGGATCCACTTTGCCTCAAGGACAGAGCCTCACTTTGATTTCCTCTGCAACTGTTCTGTGCTCTGCAAAGCCGGGCAGCCTAGGAGAAACTGGGTCTCCTGATTAGGGAATTTCCCCAGCGGGATCTGAGGTCCCCGGAATGGTGATTAAAAAAATCAGTTGTGCTTGTGGCAGTTTTCCGAGGAGCAGCGCCCATCGGGAACGATCGCTGTTGGGCCAGGCGCAAGCAGAATGGCGTGGTGAGAAGCGGGGGACGGGGGGGCCAGGAAAGCTTAGTGCACAGATGCTCATTCCGCCGGGCGGCAGGGAAACAGGACACTGGGCGGAGTGCTTGAGAAAGCAGTTCTGGGAATACCGAAGGGGCTGGGGGTTGTCAAGCTGCCTCGGGAAGGAGAAAACCAAAAAATGAAAGAGCTCTGCTGGCTCTCTGCTCTTAAGAGTGAGCTCTCCCTGGAAATGTCCATTATACAAAATGCCCTTTTCATGTGCACAGAGCAGTGTTCCGACGGAACCGAACTCCTGCCAAGTCCGAGATAACAGTCATGGGTTTCGGCAGTAAGAGAACAGTCAGGAATACAACTAAAAGCCAGGAGTGCGCGGCCTCTCCGCATCACACTCGCTGGCGGGATAAAAATGATCTATCACAGCGGTCACACAGGCCGACTGCTTGATGCTGATGGGGCCCAGATTAAAAAGGTCACCAGCCCGCAGGTGCTGGAGCCATCGGGCATCTTCTTTGCCCACGGCGGGGCCCACGGGGGTGTGACTGTCCCCACCTCCCTCTCTTTGCATGGTGATGGTGTCTGGACTCGCCACTCGAGGTAGGTTGAGATAGACGGTATCTTCAGACATCAAGTGGTGGTCGTGTACAGCCAGGGTCGGGGTGAGAGTGTGGGTGGGCGAGCCGCCCTGCACCCCTAGATGTAGGCCTCTTTGCTGGCGGAGCCGCTGGCCTGCGGCTGCTCTGGGCCATTCTCGGGGCGGACAATGTCTTCGCTGGGCTGGATCATGACCTGGATGCGCTGTGGACAGCAGGAGGATTCAGGCTGGGAGGGAGGGGGGCTGGCCTCTCGTTGGCCCACCCTCTTCTCAAGTCTCCCCTGTTTGTTCTGCCTGCGAGGTGCTCCCAGGTGCCAGCCCCCTCCTGCACACCTTCCAAAGCTCCGCTGGGCCACACCCACTCCCTCTCACTTGGGTCCCTGCAGTAACTGCCCCCAGCCCTCCACTTCCATTCCTGCCCCTAATCCCCTTCATTCTACTCTCAACACCCCAGCCAGAGGGGGATCACATCCCTCTGCTCCTCAGGACCCCACGAGGGCTCCCATTTCACCAAAGTCCTACACGGCCCCACAGGATCTGGCGCCCATCACTGCAGACCTCAGTGTTCTCCCCTCAGCCCCTTGCTCTCTACACTGCAGCCACACTGGCCTCCTCACAAGCACCAGGCAAGCACCTGCCCCAGGGCCTTTGCACTTGCCGGACCCTCTCCAGGGACACCCCTTTCAGACAGTGACACAGCTCAGTCTCTGTCTCCTTAGGTCTTGGCTCAGCGTTATCTCCTCAGCGAGGCGTTGCCCAGCACCCCCTACACCCTCTTTCTCCATATTCCTCATCCCCATCAAATGTGACTTTATTTTGTTAATTGCTGATCTTCCTCTCTCAGAATGTAAGGTCCATGAGGGTAGGATTTTGCTCATGGCTGTGTCCCCAGCACTGACAATAGTGTCTGGCACATAGCAGGTGCTCAATGCATGTTTGCTAAAGGGGTGCAACCTCCCCACCTTCTCTGCACACCCGCCCTGCCATCCTGCCCCATCAGCACTGTCCTCAGACGAGTCTTCCCTTTCCCACCGCTGGGCCTTTGCACAGGCTGTGCTCCCTTCCACAAATGCACCCCTTCTGCCTCTCTGCCACTCTCAGACCTGACTACCTTTTGAGACACAGCAGCGAATCATGGTAAACAAAAGTGTTGGACCTGGAGTTGGAAGAAAGGGCTGTTAAGGCCCCAGCTCTGCTAATACCTGACTGCAAGGGATGGGGAAGCAGTTTCCCCACCCGGCACCTCATGTGCTCTTTCTGTGAAGGGAGGAGGCTGGCCCAGCAACTCCAGGGGCTGCGCACAACACGCCACCCCTATGATGCAGACCTTACAGACCCTCCGTCTGGCTCTGAGTGTGTCTGGCAGGGACATCTTGGTGGGCAATAAGGCTGAGAGGCACAGATCTAGGTCCTCCCAGCTGTGGCCTTCCACCTCCTCAGTGAAATCTCCCCGGGCTACACTTACTTCATCAATGTCTCAGCACCTGGACCTCCAGCACTGCCTTGTTTCACTCAAGAATTCAATATAATTTAACAAAGAGCTGACGTGGACCTCACATATGCCAGTGGGTCCCTGCTGGGGGCAGCGTGCCTTACGTGAGGTCTAGAGTTAAGCTCTTAACACATCTGATCCCACCCTTACCTGCTCTGAAACCTCAATGGCTCCCCATTTGCCACTGGATAAACTCAGGATAAAGTCCAAAGTTCTTGTCCTGATTTTCAAAGCCCTTCATCATCTGGTCCAACCTTCTTACATTCCCAGCCTCATGTCTTATCACCTCCCTGCACCCCTCCCCACTCTACCCTCCAGCCTCACTGATCAGTTTATACCCCTGGGACTTCTCTCTGCTTCTACTTTTATTATTTATTTATTTTTTAAAAAATTGAAGTAGAGTTGATTTTATGTTAGCTTCATGTGTACAGCACAGTGATTTGGTTTTATATATATGTGTGTATATATATATGTACATACACATCCTTTTTCAAATTCTTCTTCCTTATAGGTTATTACAAAATATTAAGTATAGTTCCCTGTGTTATACTATGTCCTTGTTGTTTATCTATTTTATATATAGTAGTGTGTATATGGTTTTTTTTGTTGTTGTTGTTGAATTTTTTGCGGTATGCAGGCCTCTCACTGTTGTGGCCTCTCCCATTGCGGAGCACAGGCTCCGGACACGCAGGCTCAGCGGCCATGGCTCACGGGCCCAGCCGCTCCGCGGCACGTGGGATCCTCCCGGACCGGGGCACGAACCCGTGTCCCCTGCATCGGCAGGTGGACTCTCAATCACTGCGCCACCAGGGAAGCCCAGTAGTGTGTATATGTTAATTTCAACCTCCTAATTTATCTCCCTTTGGTAACCATAAGTTTGTTTTCTATGCCTGTAAGTCTACATCTGTTCTGTAAATAACTTCATTTGTATCTTTTTTTTCCCCCCTGCTTCTACTTTTAAGTCTGGATAGTCCTTAGTTCTCTTCTTTGCTGTCCCCTCTTTAGGAAGCCTTCTCTAACCCTCTATAATGCAGGAGGATGTCTCCCTGGTTCACCCCAATCGTGACCTCTGACACTCTACTTTCACTGGCTATCAAGTTGTCTGTCTCCCCAAATAGACTGTGCTCCATGAGTGTAGGCGTGGTGCCCAACAGAGTGGGGAAGGGGCCCAGCGACAAGAAGGGTGAAGAAGGGACTTACCTGCTTCAGGGAGCCCTTTAAGGTGAGGAACATGTAGGCCATGTACCCCGGGATGAGGACCATGGAAGACAGGGCCATGAGCCAGCCCACACCCTGGCCCCACTTGGGAAAAACGTAGCTTCCCATGGTGAGAGGGGTCATCTGCACAGCACTGAAAATGAACACACCCTGGGGAGGGACAGGAAAGAGGAGGGAGGCAGGCAGTCACCCAGGCTGGACTGCCAAGGCCCCTCCCTAGACCCTGCAGCTGATAGGTCCACTGCCCTCTACCCCTGCCCTGGGGCTGACCCTCACAAGGGCCCAGCATCTTGGGAATCCTGCACCCAAGGCCACTGCTAGGACATAAGGTGCCTTTGTGTATAACAGAAGAAGCCACTGCTTCCGGGAGGACCAACAGAAAAAGGTGCCTTCTCAGTGGCAACCAATAGAAAAGGGCATCCCTTCTGGGAAAGCCAATACGAAGAAGGTGCCCCCTCTGGAAGGACCAATAGCAAAAGGTAGCTTCTCCGGGAGGACCAACAGAAAAGGGCATCCCCTCCTCCAGGTTAACCAGTTTGTCAAGCAGAACAAGGGTGGGAGGTCGCCCCGAGTCGGCCATTGGCTGAGTGTCCCTGTGCAGGACACAACATATGCAGTGGCCCAGCCTCACTGCAAGGACCTGGGCAGCCCCTCCCAGGCCTGCTCGTGCCTCGGCTTCCCCTTGCAGGAGGGAACGAGGGATGCTGAGGATAAGAAGCCTCCCCGAGTGACTGGTTTGGCTTCAGAATCAGGTTTGAGTGCAGCACCAGCCCACTGGGTGATGCTGGCTGGTGAGCCCCAGTACCGACAGCAGTCAAGTGGGGCAATAACGCCTACTGTGCTGATGTTTGAGGATGCTGCAGCGTGTCTGGTACCATGCAGGGCACAGAGTAGATGCTCAGCACAAATGAGAGAATAGTATTCCTAGGGAACAGAGGTCTGTGGGTCTCTTCCCCCTGCCTTTGGCTCCAGAAGTGTCTCTCTGGACCTGAGTCACCCCAGGGCCCGGTCTGGTCCTGCCCTTACCGCCACAATGATGGGGGTGAAGAAGGACCAGCAGAGCTTCCACCAGATGCAGGGCCTGGAGCCAACCATCTCTTGGATGTTGTCATAGAATCGGTTGACACCTGTGACAATTGGAGCAAGAGCAGGAGGGATGGGCGAGCCGTGGGGACTGCAGGTTCAAGGCCCCGACCTGCTGTTTTGTCACAGTGTGACCACGGGCAAGTCACCTAACCTCTCTGAGCCTCAGTTTCCTCATCTGTAACATGGGGCTAACGCTCTGGGGTGGGGGTGGGGGTCCTTATTAGCTAAGGATTCAATAACCAAATCCCCCAGCAAACGAGTTGTATGGGAGAGCAAGTCACCTGAATGTGAAAACATCCACCAACAAAAGGATGTACTTACAAAGAGCATCCCCGTCACTCTCAGTGTCCCTCCCACCCAACATCTCTCCCAGCCATTCCTTCAAAGCTTTGCTGGGCAGGGGTGGTTTTCCCTGCTGATCTGATGCATAAGCAACTGGTGATGGATTGCAAATTGCAAAGAAGAACTGCCAATCTTGCAAAAAAAACAAAACAAAAAAACCCACTGCAGATGTCCTGAAGTTCATGAGAGTGACACTGGGCACTGGGCACTGCTCAGATCATCAGCAAAGTCACTGACAGTGAGGACCTGACAGTGCTAGACCAGTTAGAAAGCAAGAAGAAAATGATGAGGAAGGGTGAGGTGGCAGGACTACAAACAACATACACAGAATACCAAGGACCCAGAGGGACTCTGGAGAACACTTCTTCCAAAAACATCATCTTGCTGTGACAACCAAAGTGCCCGGAAGGACAGCCTTTTCACTATCACGCAGTTGGGTCAGGAAACTTAGCCCACAAAATCAACAAATAAAAATCATCATGTCCTACATTCTAAGATAGTGCATACTTTTAATTATAGCCTAGCTTTTAAAAATATTTAACTTTAGAACTTTTTTATAGTTTCAGTTTCCTTTTTCTCGATAAAATCTCAAAGAGGTCTTTTATGGCAAAATTTATGAAGAAATTTTGACTCCCATTTTAAATGAGTTTATTTAACTCTTCTTCTTATGGTATCTTCTAAACATGGGACGTCCTGTGCTAACTTCATCGAACTGCAGTGAGGACCGAATAAATTAATGTATGGAGAGGGCCTGGTGCTCAAGTCGTATTTACTGAATGATGACTGAAGAAAGGGATGAATGAATGAATGAACAAATGAACGAGGGAGGGAGGGAGGCGGGGTTGGTGCTTACCATAAAACCAGGAAATGGAGACGCATTCAAAGAACACGAGGAACAGCAGGCTCATGCCACTGGCGGAGTAGTAATCAAAGAGTTTGAAGACGTAAATGCCCCCCTGCGAAAGCAAAAGAGCTGAGAGAGGGTCCACTTCCCCGGGGGACCAGTGCATTCAGTTCCCGGTCAACACAGGCTGTGTGGGTTGGGATTAGGCTACACTGCATCAAGAAGGCTTGAGGGTAGATGAGAGGAAGCACAGAGGTCTTTGCGACCCTGCAAGGATGTGGGCATGGACTCTGGGGAATGGGAAGAAAATGCCCAGGTGGCGGAGGGAAATGTCCCATTTCTGGGAGGGCTGGAGGGCAGAAAGAGGAGCTGGTCATCTGAGCCATCTGTTCACAATGTTAAACCAGTCATGTCTCTCTCCAGAAGCTCTTCCATAGTTTAAATAAGACTGTAATGTAATATATAAAATGTAAAGAGATATAAAGTAAAATAAAATAAAATAAAATAAAATCCAAATGCCCACCTGGAAGGTCCTGCATGATCTGGCTCTGCAGCCACTACCTACTCCCCCGCTCCGTCTGTCGCTACCACGCTGGCCTTCTTTCCGTCCCTCAAGCTTGCCAAGCCCATTCCCACCCCAGGGCCTTTGCACCTGCTGTGCTTTCCTCCCCTAGCTAGATCTTCCCCTGGCTGACTCTTCCTCGCCATGTGAGTTTCAGCTGAAATGTCACTTCCTCAGAGGGACTGCCCTGACTACTCTGTCCAAGGCACCGTCCTTCCCACCCCTGCTGTTCATTCTCTGTCCCACTATCCTCTGTTCTTCATGGCATTTAATGATCTAATTTGCATGTCAGTCTTGTCCACCAAAATGAAAGGTGGGATGGGACAAGGCTGGGGCATAGAGGGCCTGGGAGTGGCCCCGGGCAGGCAGCAGCAGAGGTGTGCCAGGTGCTGACGCGCTCACCTGGGTGATGTTAGACAGGCCGATCAGGTAGGAGACGATGCAGACGGCGGCAATGAAGAGCTCCCTGCGGTTGCGGAGCAGCCTTGGGTACTCATCCACCAGGGCAGTGATGAAGCCTTCCACGGTGCAGAACTGCGGGGGGCGGAGGTCAGCCACCCCAGGCAGCCCCAGCCCCACCCACCCAAAGCCTCACCCTGTGGGGACGGCAGGGCCAGGGGAACCCTGGGTTCCAGGCCTGACTCTCCCTCTGCCTCCCTCTGTGACCTCAGGAGAATCCCTTCCCCCTGGGCCTCGGTTTCCCCATCTGGAAAATGCGGAAGGTAGCTGAGCTGATCCCTGAAGTGTCATGTGGTAGAACATCCCGAGGGTTTGAAACTCTTGGCCAGCTTCTAGGGGGCCTAAGACAATGGGCTCCTCTCCCTGCTTGGTCCTGGACCAGTGAGGCTGGGTGGGGGCTCCTCAAGGCGCCAGGGAGGGTAACCTCACCTGGCTGTCAATGCCCAGCATGAGCAGCATGGAGAAGAACAGGATGGCCCAGAGAGGAGAGATGGGCAGCTGTGTCACCGCCTCCGGATATGCCAGGAACGCCAGCCCAGGGCCTGTGGCAGGAAGGGCAGAAGAGGAAAAAATACAAGGCGCTGAGCCCCTGCGGCATCCCCAGCGCACCCACTTCCTGAGCTTTATTTCATCTCTTCAGAGGAAACGTTTCAGTGAGTGTTATCAGCCTCCCTTTCCAGACAAGGAAACAGTTGGGGGGAGGGGCTGAGGAAGGGGGAGGCAGGAGGCTACAGAGTTGGGTCCAGAGGCAAGGGGACCAGTGAGATAAGAGGAGGGACTGCAGTGACCTGGCCAGCGGTGGGGACTGGGGACAGTGCTGGCGCAGACAGGGGACCGGATGGAGAGATACTCAGGAGGCAGAGTGGGCAGGTCCTGGTTTTGGTTGGTTTGCGAGGGAAGGGGAGGGAAGACAAAGGAAGGGTCCAGGATGATGCTGGGGGCCTGGCCTGGGCACTAGACACTGGAACCCTTTGCTACGATGGGAGAACAGGGTAGGAGAAGGCTTGATGAGTTTGGGACACTGTGAGTGTCTGGGGGTGGGTATTCAGGAGATCAGGGAAAACAGTGGAAGAAAGAAGAGACTGTAACCCCTCTGGGGTCTGGCTCTGGAAAGGGGGTTGGCTGGGAAGTTCCAGAGAAATGAGATGCTGCGCTGCCCGTGCAGGGGAGAGCAAGCCCTTGGAGGGGAATGTTCCTTTCCACACGACACGCCCAGCTCCCCACGACAGAGAAGGGACAGGTCACATTGCCTCCCTGAGCCTCTGCTGAGCACATAGTGGGTCCCCCGCGTTTGAGCAGGGAAGGGGGTGTGTCTGGGGCTGTCCTTGGACCCTGTGGCATGGATGACTGTGTGGAGAGCAGAGTGGGCACAGCCCAGTCGGTGAGAACCTTTTTGGAACTGGGACAAAAGCACCGATGCGGGCGCTTTGAGTCACGATGGTGAAGGTGTCTGGGTTGGACCGAAGTTGATATCCCAGGGGACAGAGTAGGTCTGCTCCCCCCAGATGTCCAGGATCATGCTGGAGGTGCCAGAATGGCCTGGCTTTGCAACCAGCCAGGTCTGGGGTCAACTCCAGTCCTACCACCTTTGAGCTCTGTTAATTTGGGTAGGTGACCTTGGTGAGTCTCGGTTTCCTCACCTATGACATAAGGATAACAAGAGCACTGACCCCATGGTGTTGGGAAGATTCAGGGACACTGTCCATGTAAATGCTCAGGGCACTGCTGGCAGGTAGGGACACTCAACGCCAGCGAGCCACGGTGGTGATGACGGTGACAGCGATGAAGATGTACAAAGTCCGCGGGGTTAGCCCCTCCCCCCAGCCCTCCCCAGTGCGGTGCTGACCTGAGGCCGCCACATCAGCAATGGACCTCTTGGTGACATGGGCCATGAAGCCCACGATGGAGAAGATAACAAATCCTGCGAACATGCTGGTGCAGGAATTGATGCAGCAGACGATGATGGAGTCCCTGCAAAGAGGGAGGGATGGGGTCAGGAAGGGTGGGGCTCGCGGGAAGGTGAGCTAGTGGGCCGTGGTTATCAAGGGGCGAGGCGGAGTAGGGTACCTGTGAGCCGAGCTACTGGTGTGCCCCTCCCCCCGCCTCCCCCGGAAGGGGTGGAACCGGAAGGAGTGGCCAGAAGGTTTTGGCTCAGAGATGGGTGGAGTTGACAGGCCAAGGGAGGGGCGTGCTCTCGGAGGGGCGTGGCCGCGGGGAAGCACCTGTAGACGTTGTTGTGGAAAGAGTTGTAGCTGCCGAGAGCGATCAGGGATCCCAGGCCCAGCCCATAGGAGAAAAAGATCTGGGTAGCCGCATCCAGCCACACCTATAGGCAGAATGATTAAAAAAAAAAAAAAACACGTCAAAGTCATAATCATAGCCCGGAACGCCCCAGGGCCTTTCACACGTGCTAACCAGCTCTACCAGGCAGCAACCCCAGTTCACATACGCGGGTCCCTCCGAGAGGTGCGATAACTTATCCTAAAGGTGGTAAACGATGGCTCAGGACTCAGATGTGCTCTTATCCCAGCGGGGGGCGCTCCAGGACCAGGTTGGGAGGTCGCTCACCTCAGAGTCCGACAGCTTGCGGAAGTTGGGCGTGATGTAGAAGAGGATGCCCTCCTTGGCCCCGGGGAGCGTCACTCCGCGGAAGAACAGGATGATCAGCATGATGTAGGGATACGTGGCAGAGAAGTAGACCACCTGGGAGGAAAGGGGGCGAAGGGTTACGCCCCTTCCAGCGCACCCATGCTCTCCTTAACCACTTTACCTACATCCCTACCTGTTGTGGCTCTGGGCTTGGTTCCAATTCATCTTCCTCCAGGAAGCCTTCCTGGATTCCTAACCTGCTCCTCTTGGCCACTTTTCTGAAGCTGCTCCTTGGTGTCTGAATCAACCAGCTCAGCACGCATTTTTTCCCTTTTCCCTACCCTTCCTATTTTTTTATTTTTATTTAAAGTATTCAAATAATATATGTGGTGACAAGGAAATTTTTTAATTACATATGAATACACACACAAATTAGAGTTCCTTTCAACAGCCCGTAGAATACAAGTTACATGAGGGACAGGACTTGTCGTGTTCACTTCTCTGTTTTCCCAGTGCCTAGAACAGTCCATGGTATATAGTAGACACTCAGTAACTGCCTGACAGATACATAAGTGCATGGATGTTAATATTTTAATATTCTCTTTTGAGACTTTCCTTTGCATATATGATTACATTTTCTGACAAATGAGGTGCAAATTATATACTTGCCTTTTCATTTAACATGTTTAAAGTTAAAAAACACAGTACGTACAGCTTTGTTTCTTGTTTCGTTTACTGAATGCTGTTTTACTGTCTCATACACTGTGATTTTTAATTATACAAAACAGTCCCTCAGGAGGTCCCACCACCCTTTTTAAAATTTCCCCTACTGTTATCCGTTCAGGTTATTTCCAATTTTATGTGAGTCTCAATACTACTACACCAGACACCCTGTAGATAAAACTTTGTCTACAAAATTATTATACTATTCTCGAGAAAAATTCTTAGAAGTGGAATTACTGAGTGAAAAGGAATAAACTTCTCAAGGCTTTTCGATCCACATTGCCTAATTACCTCCCAGAAACTGAACTTCGTCCAGTACTACAGACAGTGCCTTTCCCACAAAGGGGCCAGCACTGAGGATAATCACCTTACAAATTACTTTAAATTGATAATCAAGAGACTGACGTCACTGTCTGAAATGGCATTTCTTTGCTCACCAGTGTGAAAGAGCAATTTTCAAGGTCAGTAACCTCTGTACCTCCAAGTCTGCTGTGCCCCTACTTCCCGGTCAGCATAAATTATTCTCTGGGTTAGTCTCATCTCCCTGACGACTCTGAGACTCTTCAGGCTTAGGAAAGGCAGCCACGATCCAGCAGAAAAAACACTGTACTTGGAATTAGGAAAAGGGGATTTAAAACCATCTGTGTCACCTACAAGCTGTGTGACACTGGGTCAATTTCTCATCCTCTCTGAACCTAGCTTTTTCTTGTCTGGGTACAATCAACCTTTTTGCTCAGACAGGTTGGGTGTATGAGGACATACAACATGCTTAATCCATGTCATCTATGTCTTGCTCTTCACTGGGTCTTTGGCATGGAGCCAGGTATACAGTAGGAGCTCAGTAAATGCTCATTGATAGACTGGTTGACTCACTCAAAAGATGCAGTGAGAGGGGCTCTACTCTCTGTCCCCAAGAAGTAGTCAGTCTCCTAAGGCAGCAGGAACTTTAGGTACCACCCACAACCCACAAATAATTATAATAGACATCATGTATTGAGTGCCGACTGTGTGCTAGGCATACGCTCTACATTCTATGCAGACTGATTATCTCACTTAGCCTTTGAGACAACCCTGTAAGGCACTAATACTGTGACCATTTAGCAGATGAGGAAACTGAGGCTCGGAAAAGTGAAGTGACTTGCCCAAGTGCACACAGCTAGGGCCCAGGGGACTGACATTCAAATTCAGCTCTGTCTCCGCCAAAGCCCTTGGGCCCTACATTCTTCTGCTGCCTGAAGTTGGGCTGGGAGACACCCGTGCCCTCCTCCTGCTCACCTAGCCTAGGGACAAAGCAGAGATGTTTGACAGCGGCCTTTGTTCTGAGAACCCGGTGGATCCGAAGGTCCCACCTGACTGCAGTTGGGCAGCTTCTCGTTAGCTGGGTCCGTGCCCAAGTGTGTAATTCACTGAGGTTCTGTTTTGCTCGATTCAGCTTCTTGGGCAGTCTGGACCTCCCTGTCTGAGCCGGATTCAGTTCAATTCCTTTCTTTCCCTTACTTGCTCTAAGACCTCAGACAATACCCTTGCCCTGTGAGTTTCCTTCCGGTCCAGGCCAGTGAGAGACTTGGCCATCTTCTGTCCCCAGACTCCTGGGATGGGGCTTGAAAACAGAAAGAGGTGGGGGTGAGGCCAGTCCCCACCTCACCCCCGATCTGATTGGCAATTTAATCCCCAGGTGTCCCCAGGCTGGACATCCCAGCTTGGCACGGCTCTGCCTTTGCCAAAAACAAAAACAATAACAACTCCTCTTGCTAGCTTCTGATTTCTTCACAAAATCAGCAGCTCATTTGATTCACATAACAAACCAATGGATAAGCGGTTATTGGTCCTATTTTACAGAAGAGGACACTGGGTTTCAGAGAGGCAAAGCGATTTGTTCCAGGTCACACAGCCACATAAATGGCCAAGATGGGTCAGAACCGTTTGAACACAGGGCCTGAGTATTTAACCATGAACCAATCCATCTCTATTACCTCCTCAAAGGCCGGGATGTAATTGTGCTCACCTCTGGATCACCTGCACCTAGAACAAAGCTTGGAACAGAGTAGATCTCAGGGATGGTTTGTCAAATGGTCCAGGAGCCACATTTGCCCTCCGCTTTGCAATGGCTCTGCCCGGCCCAGGGGAATCTCGATCTCAAGGGATTCACCATGAGCCTGGCACTGCACTAACAGCATGACTTGCAGTATTTCCTTTAATCCTTTTATTCCTATTTTACAGGAAAGGAAACTGAGGCACAGAGAGATGAAGGCACCTGCTTAAGTCAAAGCTGGATGGGGTTCCTGGGAGCTATTGACTCCTCACCCAGAGCAGAGATCCCTTTGTAGACCCATCCCCCTTGGGTCCCCACTGTGCACACCTCTTACCTTTCCAGTCCAGCCAACACCCTTCCAGATACAGAAATACACAAGGATCCAGGCGATGGCCAGGGTGATGGCCAAAGGCCAGCGGATTTGACCTGGCTTATCCAGCCCGTCTGTCATCTGATGCATGTTGCGCCTGGTGGAACATCGGAGGGAGGACAAAGTTACGTGGGGCTGGCGGGGGCTGGAGTGGCCCGGGGGCGCCCAGGGCGTGATGGTGCTGACAGCTGTGATCACTGGGCTCCAGGAGCTGGGCGGGGGCCACGGGTCCGTTACACTAATCGGGAGAAAGTGCTGTTTGCTCAAGGGACCTGCCAGTGACTTAGTTCTGCCACCACGGCTGCTCACCTGGATGTCTGCAGAGGCCTCCCGGCAGGACCACCCCCTTCACTTCTGCTCTGTCCCCACTCCAGCCCCTTCTAATGTCTGATCATGTCACTTTCCTGCTTAAAAGCTTGCAGTGCATAGCTCGCTGTTGTTCTCACTGGCCCTGAGTGATACGCCACCGCCCCCAGGGATGGCCCCGCACTCACTCCCAGAACTCCACCACGGCACTGGTCATGGTGCTGGTGTTGACGATGCTGTAGTTGGAGAAGCAGCGGTCTGTGTTCCAGGGGTTGTCACACTGTTTCCACGGCAGCGTCTGCAAAGACACAGCGGCCCAGATAAACCACATAAGACCCCAAGAGCTGGCCCCAGTGGCCCCAGCACATCCCGCACATCCTCACAGTCCTCTGAGCCTGCTCACAGCCATTACCGCACCTCCCATTCCCAACAGCTCCAGATGCAGGTCATGTTGTGAGCCCCATTTTAGAGATCAGAGAGGGGCAGCAACTTGCTCAAGACCACACAGCTCCTACATGTCAGGGCTGAAATTTGAACCTCAGCCTTTTCACTCTGAAAACCAGCTCTCCGAGCTGTACCGAAAGGTCTCCTGTGTCCACCCTGGGGCCACTTCCCAGCTACGTGACCTTGGGTAAGTAACCATGCCCGTCTGAGCCTGTGCACGATGAAGTTAACAGTGAACACTTACAGTGTTTGTTCTTTGCTGGGTATGGTTCTAAGCACTTTACACATATTACTCCTTAATCCTCACACAACCGTATGAGGTGAGGTGAGTTTTACCTTAAGCCCCATTTTATAAATGAGGGCACTGTGGCTCAGAGAGGTTAAGTCTCTTTCCTGAAGCGGCACAGTTGGTATAGACTAGGGTCAGGATTTGAACCCAGGCTGTCTGGGTCTATATAACATGGGCGAATGGTGCTATGACGAGGACACAAGGGCTACTGAAGGCAAACCACGCCCGCCACCCGGAGGAATGGCCCTGTCGGCAGAACGGTGGTCCCAGTAGAGGGAGGGTGGGGTCTGGGTCTGCCTCCTTCTGGGGGGCGGGTGTTCCAAGGGGCCACTCACTGTGGTGAAGGAATTGTACAGGTAGTAGATGGCCCAAGAGATGATGACAATGTAGTAGATGTTCAGCCAGAACGACAGCACAGCAGCGGCAAGGCCCACACCTGGGACCAGACACATCATCACGACCTTCATTTAATACAGTAAGAATCATAACCATCCCAGCTCCTGTCATCGTTGTCATTTTCCAGGACATCTACAGTGTCACTGGAACTTGGAGAGAAGCAGGGACTTGGCTAAGGTCACACACACATGGCAAGTGAGGGAGCCAGGACTTGCGTCTGGGGCCCAGCACAGGCTGGTTGCAGGGCGGACCGGGGCCTTGGCTTGCCAGGCAAGCACGACCCTGCACATGTCCACCCGAGTGTCCGTCAGGCACTGAGCAAGGAAGCAGAGGAAGTCGCGCTCAGCCCCTGCTGGGGAAATGAGCTCAAGGGGCAGGGCAGGCTGACGTGCGTGCGGGGCCTCTGGACTGGGTCCTCCTCTGACCAGCATTGCCATGGGTCACCTGGCCCCTGCAAGGGCTCCCCGCTGCTCAGACGTGACCCAACAGCTCCCTCTGTCCAGGGCCCGGAGCTGTGGGCAGGAGCACGACCACAACCCACAGCTCCACTCTGCACACTCACCCTTGAACATGGGGGCCAGCTTCCACACCCCCAGGCCCCCGATGGACGTGTACTGGCCCAGGGAGCACTCCAGCAGGAAGAGCGGGACCCCCGCAAAGATGAGCGTCAAGAAGTAGGGGATCAGGAAGGCCCCTGCGGGGTCGAGAAGAGAGATGCTCGTGGCCTTGAGCTTTTAGAAACCCGGTCGGTCAGAGAGAGCATCACAGCGGGGCGTTCTGGGGTCCCTGCCACGATTTCATTATATTCTACCTTAAAAGCAGCCCCCGAAGCCAAAGTGAGGCCCGAGGACGTCCTTTGCTCAAGACCCATGCCCTGCACTTTGCAGAATGAAGACGGGACCTTTCAGGCATCATTAACAGAGGACTACTGCCCTTTGGGAATCCTTTGGAAAAGGACAAGAAGCAGAAGTGGGGCCTGGCACTCCCATTGGAGTCTTTAGGGGACCCATTTCCCCAAGGTCACCCCAGAAAATGCCTAAGCAGGACACTCTCCGTGTGTGTGTGTGTGTCGGGGGGGGGGGGGTGCAGACCCAGCAGGAGGTCACCAGGCCAGCACCTACCGCCACCGTTTTTCCCGCAGAGATATGGGAACCTCCAGACATTGCCCAGCCCGATGGCGTAGCCCACGCAGGACATGAGGAAGTCGAAGCGGCCCTTCCATGTGTCCCGGTCTGGAAGGTCCGCCGCCTTTTTCTGCACCTTGACCACCAGCGTTTTGGGCTTGTCATTGGCCACAGGGACCTCGCTGACCTCCGTGGAGATCTGCCCATCGGCCACCTTGCTGCCATTGGTCGCCATGTCTCGGAGTTTGGACGCAGGGGTCCTGGCAGGCGGACGTGCGATGTCAGCCCTGGTCTACGTGGACAGCAGTTTTGCGGCTCAAGGTCACCCTAGGAGAACAGAGGGATAGGGTGACAGGCACTGAAGGTGTTAAGATCCTGGAGTCGCCCCAAAATAACAAAACAAAATAACCCACAAACCAAGGGACGAAGAGGGCTCTCCCTCTTTTTCCTGCCAGCTCCTGCCCCAGGAGGAAGGAAGATGCCTTTTGCTTCCAAAGTCAGCATGTGAGAATGTGGTCTTGACGTCTCCTGGGCTAGCATCAACGCTGGCCATCTGTGTCACGTGCCCTCCGTTACGTGTCCACGTCAGAGAGTAGCCCCAGGCAACCAAATTTCCAAACAGAAATATTATGTGCACTTCACCTTTGCCTCCCAGGATGCAGTTGGGAGATTTTCCATTCGCTGAGGCCGTAATAGCCAAGGCAGGGTAAGCAATGCAGGATTTTCCTGTGAGGCTGAATAGGGAGGTTTCCTGGCTGCAGCGGTAGGTGAAGGCGGTATGTGAGCACAGACTCTGATCATGATCAAAGTCCTCTTTGCCACTTCGGAGCTGTGTGACTTTGAGTAAGCTTCTTAACCTCTCTGGGCCTCACTCTCCCTATCTTTTAATTTGAGGATGATCGTAGTGGACCCCTTACCGGGCTGTTGTTCTTCACTTAGTGAGCACCCAGTGGCTGCAAACAGTGAGGACCTGCTACTAATTCACCAGCAGTCCCCAAGCCTGGCTGTGTTTCCAAGTCATTTAGGAAGCTCTACGAAGACACAGGTCCCCAGGTCCCTCCCCAGATGTGCCACATCAGAATCTCTAGGAGACAGCCCCAGATCTATACTTTTTTTTTTTTACATCTTTATCTGAGTATAATTGCTTTACAATGGTGTGTTAGTTTCTGCTTTATAACAAAGTGAATCAGTTATACATATACATATGTTCCCATATCTCTTCCCTCTTGCGTCTCCCTCCCTCCCACCCTCCCTATTCCACCCCTCTAGGTGGTCACAAAGCACCGAGCTGATCTCCCTGTGCTATGCGGCTGCTTCCCACGAGCTATCTACCTTACGTTTGGTAGTGTATATATGTCCATGCCTCTCTCTCGCTTTGTCACAGCTTACCCTTCCCCCCCTCCATATCCTCAAGTCCATTCTCTAGTAGGTCTGTGTCTTTATTCCTGTCTTACCCCTAGGTTCTTCAGGACATTTTTTTTTCTTAAATTCCATATATATGTGTTAGCATACGGTATTTGTCTTTCTCTTTCTGACTTACTTCACTCTGTATGACAGACTCTAGGTCCATCCACCTCATCACAAATAGCTCAATTTCGTTTCTTTTTATGGCTGAGTAATATTCCATTGTATATATGTGCCACAAATAGAACTACCACGTGACCCAGCAATCCCACTACTGGGCATATACCCTGAGAAAACCATAATTCAAAAAGAGTCATATACCACAATGTTCACTGCAGCTCTATTTACAATAGCCAGGAGATGGAAACAACCTAAGTGTCCATCATCAATGAACGGATCTATACTTTTAACAAATCCCGATAAAGGAGATTCTTAGGCCGGGAGCCCAGCCCAGCCCTCAGGCAAGGAAGGACTACCAGCTTGGATGACCTCTCTGACCCTCGGTCTCCCCCAGATGTTCTACCTACATTCTGTACCCTTCTTACCTATTTAGTTGCAGAGGCAGCATGGGGTAGAAGACAGCATATGACACTGGATCAGACCTGTCCTGGATTCAAATCTCCAGTCCACCTTTTACCAGCAGAGTGACCCTAAGTACTACTCTTGATTTCTCTGGCCTCAGTTTTTCCACCTATAAAATGGGGAGGGGGAATCCTATCTGGCTTGTAGAATTATGGCCAAAATAAACTTTAATGGCTGTGAGGGTGCTTTTCACCCAAATGGTTCAGAAAAGAACTCCATAGATTGTTGTTTTGATTTTGGTTGTTGATGTTACCTGATGGTTTTCTGTGCTGGGTCAGCTCCAGAGCAGCTCCCTCTGCAACCCCTGGGTGAGAGCCTGCAAAGCAGAGGACAGGAGGGACGTTGAACGGACAGACGGGCTGATAGCAGCCCTGGGCAGAGAGCAGCAGGGGTGCAGGAAGCCTGCCAGCATCTGAGCTGCAGATGGGCCCCATGGAGCCACCCAGCAGGGGTGACCACAGCATGTGCACACAGCAAGATGCCAGTCGCCGGCGCTGGGAACGTGCAGGAGTGGGCTTGCTGCCCTCGGGACAGTAGTGGGGGTGGGCATGAGGGTGACGTGAGGAAGACGTTCCATAATTTTACCAGAAGGAAAAGAGAAATCAAGAGAGGGGCTGCAGCTCCGCAGGGCCCCGTGGGGAGCCAATGAATGCAGCAGATATTTTTCTCCATCCTCCACCCAAACTTGCAGAAGTGTTGCCAAAGACCATGTACGAATATGGGAGAGAGTGAAGAATGTAGGTTTCAAAGCAGTTCATTTAGTGTGACCCCATTTTTGCCCCATCCCCCCAAAACTGTTCATTAAAAAAAAAAATCAAAACCTAAAACACCCGAAGGATATACCCTAAGACATTCACAGTGAGTAGTTTCTAAGTGAGTTGTATTTTCTTCTTTGTTCTTTTCTGGATTTCTATAATGTTCCACATTTTTTAAAAAAATTAAAATACCAGAATAAACTTATGGAACCCTCAGAGCAAACGGAGCACGTGAGCACTGGCCAGTGGGCTCTCAGTTGTAGGAGCTGAGCCAAAGCAACGTGTGGCGTGGGCCTGGCCCTGTCCCAGCGGCCCCTCCCCTCAGCTCTGCCCCACCTGGGGGCACCCTGTTTGCTGTGCACTCATCCCCCCACCACATGCAGTCCCCGTTACCAAACTCCACTGTCTCTTCCTAGAGTTCACAGAGAATCAGACCATCTTCGGATAATCCAAACTTTACCGCCAACCCTGCTTCTTGTTCTCAAGGATGGTCTCAGATGCCCATCTAGATCCTGGCCTGAGCAGGGGAACATCAGAGGGAACTCCAGACTCGGGTGGGGTGACTGCCTTCTAACATCAGGAATGGCAGGAGGCAGCCGATTCTATGTCCACCAGGGAATCTTGGGGACAGAGCAGCCTCAGGAAAGTGGGGAGAGGCTAAAGCAGCCCCTCTTTTGGGGGAGGAAGGGTCAACCATTAACTGTTAAGACAATGATGCCCTTAACTGTCTCCACAATTTAAACTTACAGGTACTAGCCTCCATATTTGTTCAAAATGATCCAACCACTTTGCACCAGGGCTGGTCACCTGACCCCGGCAAGTCAATCGAGCCTCCTTCCCTGGGAATCCGGCGCGGGGCCGAGAAAGAAGGCAGTCTCTCCAGCGACTTGGGAACTCTGAGGCGGCCATCTTTTGCCCACCTTGTCCTCAGAGCAGCAGAGAGAGTTGGTGTGCTGAGGAGGGAGGAAATCAGAGATCAAACGACAAAGAGAGGGTCTTCAAGGCATTCTACTCTGCGGTTCCAGGCTTTCTTAAGACTGGCTACGTTCCTGCTCTCGGAGTTTACAAAGCATCCCCATGGTTGTAAAACAAATTCCCCATTTTTGCAGGTTGGGTCCGGGGTTCCTGCTACAATCCTGAATCTCTGCACACACCCCTGTGTCCTGGAGGAACAGCAACTTCTGGGCTTCATTCTGGGTTTACTTGTTGATTCTCAGGGAGACTCAAATCAAACCAAACTCTAAAATCTACTGGGCTTTGGAAACTGGTGTGTGCCCTGGGCCACAGGGTCATCTGACGCCAGAGAGAGAGGTAGAAAGATGGCAGGGCGTGTTGAACCAGGTGGAACGGGGTGTGTATATCCTTTGCGGGAACCGTTCAAGGCTGAAGGAGGAGAGCTCCGGGTCACCAGGAAGTTTATTCCATCGTCTTCTCCATGAGTATACTGAAGCCCTCCGGAGAGATCAAAGAGGGCGGCTGCTCCAGAGAACTCACAACGAGGAAGACATATGTGCAGTTTCCAGAACTAGGGCACGTATACAGATTCAGCCAAATGTCTGCAACTTCCCCATGAAGAGCCATATAAGCACACGTGCAGTCTTCCAGGATCAAGAATGTGAAGCCAGGAATTAATATAAATGATGCTTCTTTGAGGAATCAGACTGGGAAGGCCCTTCCTGCAAGGACCAGCACCGGCCTAAATCAGACAGACCTTCGCTCCCTCCGACGCTTATGTTGGGCGAATTACGTCACCTCTTTGATCCTCATCTGTAAAATGGGGGGAAAATAATGCCTCCCTCCAAGGCTTGTGGGAAGATTAAATGAGACATGCCTGTAAAGCATGGGAAAGAACACCCGGCTCATAGCGAGGGTGCAGGGAGTTTCAGCCGTTATCATCATTGTGATTGCTGCCATCTGTGTACGGATCGTGGCTCTTAATCTCGTGTTCTCAGCTTCCCAGAAGGCCACAGAGATGATGATGATGTAACAACCGTAACTGTAATAAGAATAGCAGCTAACATTTATTGAGGGCTTATTATTCAGGCCCTGGAGCGACTTTCAGCATTTTCAGAAGCCACATATAAATCAATCTTTTAGTCATCATGGGGAATACTAGCTAATAAAAATGTCAAGCCCTTTGCTTTGGGCTGTCTTGATACCAGCTCAGAGCGGTCTAGCTGATCACCTTGGGCCAGTCAGAAGCCAGCAGTGGTACCTTTGTGTGTTTGGTTAATAAGAAAAAGTATTGTTCTGTAGTAAATAAAATCTGGTAAGAAAAGAAATTCCAAAACATCTCAGTGATGGGAGGAAAATGATAAAAGGCCCCCATTAGTGAAAAAGCCTGGGACCCGGTGCTAACCCAGAGCGGCTCCAGGAAGCGGCCTCATTCACGCACTGCTCAGGTAACTTTAATTCCTGACCTGGCTGGTTCACCTGTCGCCCCCTCCCCCATGAAGAACGGCACACAGAAAGCACAGGCACATGCATGTTCATGGCAAGGGAACCCACTGTCTTTCTAGAAAATTAATGATCTCTGAAGCAGAAGCAACCTTTTCACCAGTGTTACTCTCTCTTTCCTGAAACTGGCACCCGCGCTCTGCAGTGCCGGCGCCGCTCGGGGTCAGAGGATGGCTCTGCGGGTCGGTGGCAGGGAGGCCCCACCTCTCTTTCCTCTTCCTCCTTTATCTGCTGGCGGAGCTGGTGGAAGGAGAGGCCTCACCACCTCAAGATTTGAAGCATGTTTCCAAGGACTTCTTCCAGAGTCTCCCCGTTCTTCCTCGTCAGGTGGCAATATTCTGCAGACCAAGAATCCAGTCGTTCACGTGCCAACATTCACTGAACTCCACCAAAGCAACGTTCTAAATGGTACAGTTAATGTGAGACCACAAGCGACAAGTCCTCTGTATTCACTCACCTTCACACCTTCATTCATTCAACAAGCATTTACTGAGCTCGTTCCAAGAGCTGAATTGGCAATGGGACAGTTGTTCCAAGCGTTTTGCATTCTGAACTACACACTGGTCACCAGAGTTTGAACCAGTGATCTAACAGGTGCCGGCAGAAAGATCCTATTTTGTAACTACATACTGAGAGCCTAATGTGTGCACGGAGCTGGGCTGGATGGTTAGGTGGCAAGGATTAATAAGACAAGGTTCCTGACCTTGACAAGGTCACAGCCTTTAAAGAGAAATAGCTCTGCTACAGTTATTCATAATACTCTGTGATAAGTGCTACAAGACTGTATGAACCAGACAGGCCTAGAAGGAATGATTTAATTCAGCCAGAGAAGGTATTCCAGATGAAGGGACGTTTGAGCTGGGTTTTGAAGGTTGCATAGGTGTTCATAGGCTCAAAAAGAGGGAAAGGGCATCCCAAGTAGAGGGAAACACATGAACAAAGGTAGGGAGGTTTGAAGCTAGGAAGTTTAGTTTGTGAAGGGACTCAAAAGCCAGGCTAGGGAACTTAGGGACCAACTGCAGGGATGGGACAGGGGTGACAATGTGGTCAAGTTCATATTATAGAAGAAGACTCACTCAGGGAGGCTCTGGGGAGGATGGAGTTAGAGAAAGAGATTCAAGACAGGAAGATGCTAAAGATGTTCCCATGATGCCCCATCCTTCCTCAATGAGCACCATCGATAAAAATGGGGCCAAAGCAAACAGGAAGAATATGTCTGCCAATCCCTGAATGAGGAAATGCTTTGTAAGGAAAAGAAAACATGTGGAGTTTGGAAGCTCTAGATCAGGAGTGGCAACACGGGTCAAAATTGGCCCTTGGGCTTGCTTTATTTGGCCTGAACAAAATTTTTTTTCAGTTTGAATTAGGAGCCAGAAATGTGATGCTCTAGAATACAGCATTTTAACGAGAGGGAACAGCAAGTGCAAAGGCCCTGAGGCAGGAATACGTTTGGCATGTTTGCGAGATGGCATGGAGGCCAGGGTCGTGGGAGTCCCAGGGCAGGAGGGGACAGATCTAGTTAGAGGCAGGCAGGGGCTAGATCGTGCAAAGTCTCAGAGACCACGGCAAGGAGCTCAGATTTTATTCTAAAGGGGAACGGAGAAAGTGGAGGGTTTAAGTGGTGGTGGTGGCCTGACTTACGTTTATGAGTCTCACCCTGGCTGCCCAGAAGAGGCTGCCCAAGAGCAAGGGTGGAAGCAGGGAGGCTCCTTAGGAGCTGAGAGTCCACGCGAGGGATGATGGTGACCTGAACAGTGGCAGCCAGGCCAGAGATGGTGAGGAGTGGACGGGGATCTATTTTGGAGGTGGGGGCCCGCAAACCTTGCTGGAGGATTGGCTGTCAGCAGCCCAGCCCTAGGCCAGATGGCAGGCTGGGGGAGGGGAGCATGTGGCAGCTGCCTTGGACAATCCCCCTCTGTCCTACTGCACCAGAGGGATGGGTGGCTGCGTGGGGTAGGGACCTGGGCAGAGGCAGAAAGGCCAAGGCCTAGTCTCAGGCTGTCATTGTCTAGGGCCAGGGCTGGGCCCAGAACCCACTGGGAGCGAGTGGGGCACCGGGAAGAGCCAGAGGCGGGGAGGGGGGGCAGCAGGCCGGGAGGGGGCCGCTCCCTCCCATGACGCTGTGCGCACTCCTGCTTTGTTTTGCTCCTGTTCTGTAATTACAGAAATTACAGAGCCTTGCTTCAGACTGCAATCACTCTACTCCCTTCTCTTTCTTTTTGAAACTCTGCGGTTCAAGAAAAAAATTAATATTGGGTTTGGCAGCATGCCAAGGGGAAACAATACAGTTTATTCTCTCCTTTAGGGAGAAACGCTAGGCTCAGTTGATTGGACAAGGCTTTATTGAGCGTCTGTTGTGCACCCAGACCCACGCCAGCCCCTACCAAGGGAGAAGAGCCAGCATTTATTGAGCGCCTGTTGTGTGCCAGGCATTTCACAGGTGCTACGTCATCCAGTCCTCCTCCCATCTCTAGAAGCCAGGGGCTATTTCACCCATCTGACAGATGGGGAAACTAAGGCTTGCCAGCCTGAGGCTACTGTAAAGGAGTCTCACATGGCTCAGCGATCCAGAGCCTTGCTACGCAACGTGTGGTTCTCCGTGGGCAGCATCAGCATCACTGGCAGCCTGTCAGAAATGCAGAGTCCTAGGCCCCACTCCAGACCCACAGGATCAGAAGCTGCACTTTAACAAGGTCCCAGGGATTCAGGTGCACACGGCAGCTTCAGAGGCGGTAGGTTATGGGTGACCCTGATTATTTCACGGAGCTTGATTCAAATCCCTGCGTGACCGGGGGCTAGATATTTAGCTTGCTCGAGCCTCAGTTTCCTTGTCTGCAAATATAGACCCGTACACTTCATAGGATTGTTGTGAAACTCTGAAGTGAGATAATGCATGGAATGAGACCAGGGAAAGCAGAGGGCCTGGCACACAGGAAGCACTCAATAAATAGCAGCTTAGATTGCCATTCAAAGAGATGAATGGCCACGGAAGTGCTTTGTAATCGAAAAACGCCATACAAATGTGAGGACCAATTAATAGCTGATGATCCAGTGCGGAAGGGTAGAGGGAGGGTGGACTGTGCAGGTGGAGGGCTGGTGCTGTGGGCGGCCCTTGCCACGGACTGCCCTGGAGGTCCGTGACGGCTCCCTGGAGAAGGTGCTCTGATGGAGAAGGTGCTCTGATGGAGAAGGGGCAGCTCGAGAGGATCTCCAAGGCCTCAGGGCTTAGGCCTCAGAGGCCTGAACCCAGTCTGGCGGTGAGGAGTCAGTCTTTGCCAGGGTGCAAGCTGCAGGCTAAATGGATGGCTGCAGGTCCAGGCGTTAGGCTCTCATCCTTGGACCAGTGGGGCTTGGGGCCAGGACCAAGGCAGCCTCCTTCCTGGTTCAAGTCTGTTCCATGCCACACGGTACACCTGGCCTATAACAACAGTCTACAGATGGAAAAGAAGGCCCAGAAAGGGCTGGTGGCTGGTCCAGGGTCACATAGCACACGAGTCATATGACCCTTACAGACCCCCACCACCCCAAATCTCAGCCCCCTACACACTCTTACTTAAGACACGAAGGAAAAAGCTTCACATCTAGGTGCAAAGCCCTCCGCTGGTTCAACAAACCGGAGAGGTAATCTGCAGCCCCAGGCGCATTCCCCAGTATTAAGTGTTGAATGCCTCTTCTCTACAACATCCCAGTGTGACTTTCGTGTAAGTTACATATTTTCCCAAACTGTCTGTTCTAACAGGAAATGAGGCCAATGGTCACCACTTTACACAGGCCCAGGGCCAGATTTAGATTTTCTAGCCCTTGGCCAGCAAATGCTAAATACAGTGAAGCTAAAATGATTATTCGTCCCAGTTTGCAGATAATGGTACTGGGGCTCAGAGAGGTCAAATAACCTGCCCAAGGTCACACAGGAATTTAGCCCAGGCCCTCTGCTTACCTACCACCTGCCTCCCAGACACTGGCCTGGGTGAAACTCTCTGAAGCATCTGCCTGCTGGGTTCTGGGGAGGTAGAGAGGTGACAGCATGGAAGGGGGTTTGCCTGGTCCCACAGTCCTCGACAGACGATGAAACCGAGGTGCAAGCCCTTCCCCTCGGCCTGCAGCCTTGGAGAGCCTGGAAGTCTGGTTTTCTAGGGTGCCCCCTAAACCAGAAGGTACGAGAAGGTTAGAGGGCACCACCCCACACCAACAACCAGAGTGAGAAAAAAATCAGGTTTATATCAGCTGGAGGCTTCCTAGACTCATTCAAAGGTGAAATAAGTCATGCTGCTCTTTTCTCTGAGGCTGCACACAGGAAAACATCCCCAACTTTTCATTAACAAAAAGGAAAGAGATAGGAGAGCTCACAGTACGAGAAGGAAGTCAGCTGAGTGCTTAGCTGACAATGCCAGGGCCTGCTCTAAGTGCTTTATGGATAGTAAACGGCCGTTCTCACCCCTCTCCCCCATTTTACTGATGGGTAAACCAAGGCAGAGGGAGGGAATGGGAATTGCCAAAGGTCTCCCAGCTAGGAACATGGGGGGCCAGGACTGGAACCCAGGCAGCTGGGCTCCTGTGTCCACACTCAACCAGTGTCTCTAGCAGGGTGCCTGCGGAACCCCTGAGCCCCACCTTTAGGGTGTGGGAGAATGGTAATTCCTTCCAGGGCAAACCCCCAAGGACAAGGCCTGCTGCTCTTTATAGGAAACCCAAAAGGAGCTGCTGACACTCATCCTCTGAGGTCTGGCTTCATGAAAGGCTAACTTGTCCCCATGGTCATACTGGGCAAACCCTGCAGGGGTCCTGGGAGCCGACAAGAGGTCACGTGGGATCCAGGCTGAGCAGCTCTCACCAGGCCCCTGGGGCTGGGGCCCTAACGAGAGTCCCCCCAGGAGACAGCCAGCCCCAGGGGTGGCGATCCCCTCTGGGAGTCCCCAGCTCTCCTCCCCCTGCAGACACGGCCTGTGCTTGCAGCAGGGAGAGGGCCTTTCTAGTGCCCAGCAGAGGAGGAAGCACAGTTAGCTTCAGACTCTGGAGTCTGCAGACCCCGGTCTGAATCCTCACTCCACACACTACCAGCTGTGTGACCTTGAGCCAGGCCCTTTCCCTCTCTGTGCCTGGGTTCCCTTCTGTGTGAGAGGAGAGGAGTCAGACTCTAGCCAGCAGCATCCTCCTGACCCCCATCCTCATTCTCATCTCAGCCCCCCTGCCTCGCTCACACAATCAGCCGTTTGCTAACATCTGTTTGGCCGCTAATTGTCCACAATGCCCGACCGAGCACCTCGCTTTGTCGAGGTAATTTTCAATCCAATCCGACCTGCATCAACCTCGCACCTCCAGGGAGCCAGGTCCCACGCTGGGTGCAGAGGGATCGTCTGAGTCTGCCGCCACTGAGCGCTGGGGACAGCTGGGTGACGGGCCGCGTGGATAACCAACATCCATGCAGTAAGTTCTTCCATGGCCCAGATAGAGGGGGCCGGGGTTCAGGCAAGAAACTGGGAGATGATGGCATTTGGGCTAGTGGAAAGGGGACAGAAATGGGGACCTTCCTTTTATAATCACAGCTACAGAAGCAGGACTAGAATCCTTGCTCCAACCACAAGCCTAACTGCTTCTGGTCCATCTCAGGCAGAGAGGACGGGGGAAAAGCATAATGTTTTTAGAGACAGTGAGGGGCCTGGCTTGGTTGGACAGAATCTGGGGTCATTTAGGGAGCTTGGCTGGGAGGTGGCAGTAGCAGTAAAGGGCTCTGAATGCAGGAAAAGGGGGTGCCCTGTGTCCTGCAATAAGAACAGTGATCATGCCAAAGGCTTATTCAGTGCTTACTCTGTTCAGTGCATCTCATAGATGCTCGCATTTAATTTTCACAGATACGGAGACTGAGGCTCAAAGGAGGACAGCAACTTGCCCACGGTCCCAGATCTGGAGATAACAGCTCAACTCCGAAGCCCATGCTTTTAATTGCCCCTCCCCACAGTGAGTACTGGGAAGGCGGGAGCTTGGGAACCTTGGAGCCTTTGAAGGTGGAGAGATCTGCTCTGATGGTGATTTGGCAAGAACCCGTCAGCTGTGTATGTGGGGAGGTCAGGGATGGAAGGACAGTGCCTGAGCTGGGACTGTGGGCGGGGGTGGGGGCCATGGGGAAGGCCCAGTCACTCTACACAACTTGGCTCCTATCCTGATGCGTAACTAATTCTTCTGTCCTACCTCCCCAGCTCCCCTGTCCCCTCTGTACCAATGGGACCTGGGTCTTCAACGTGCTCTGCTTCCCCCACAGCAGCTCACACAGTGCCAGACGCACATCCCGAGTCCCACCCTGGTGGCAGGGGACGTTGTT
Source organism: Stenella coeruleoalba (assembly GCF_951394435.1). NCBI lineage: Eukaryota > Metazoa > Chordata > Mammalia > Artiodactyla > Delphinidae > Stenella > Stenella coeruleoalba. Next base: position 98,927,093 of record NC_137156.1, on the reverse strand, counting down.
ATTACAAGTCCTCGAGAAATGTCTGCTTCGGAGGAGGTGGCTGGCACCTGTCTCCAAAGCAGTGGTGTGCTGGTAAGCTTTAACAAAGGTCTCTCCGGAGAGCAAGCGATAGTCCTGACTGGGGGCGTCTACTGATTTCTGTGGTGTCCATGTTCCCACCAAAGCCTGGTCAGGGTCCACCATGAGGTCACAGGATCAGAAAGAGATGCGCATACTCAGCAAACCTCACAGGCTCATTCCTGTAAGGAATGCCCTGGACGTCAAAAATGAGAGACAGGAGAGAGGGAGACTGGAGGGGAGCAGCAGAGTAACGGGGAGAAGGGGCAGGAGGTAGAGGGAAGGAAAGAGAAAAAGGAAGAAAAGACGGAAGGAAGGGACGGAGGGACGAAGGAGAGAAGGAAGGAGACGCAGGTGTGCTGTTGATTTCCTCTGTGCTGCACCAGGCTCTGCTCTGCGATCGCACAGAACCAGCCCAAGACCCCAAGGACAGAGGGAGCCTATGTTTCAGAAACCCCTCGGCAGAGCCCAAGGTCGCAAGTGGTTGAAGAGCTGTGATTGGAAGCAGGCCGCTGGGCCTCCCCTCCCCCCCCCCCCAGCTCCCTCCAGCCTTCCTAACTGGCTGTGCCAGGGCAGGCTCCAGCACCCCTGAGAACCACACAGGGGTACAAGGGGACCCGCAGTGGAAGAGCCAAGGCTGCCGGCTTCCATGCCCCCGCAGTCTGCGAGGGAGTCTCTCTTCCTCCCTTCCTCTGCCTGGTGTGGGGAATTCTGGAGAATTCTGCTCCAGGGGACGCCTCTGAAAAGACCCTGCTCCACCAGCCAGAAAGGATTAATTCAGATCAGGAAATAAGAGGGACAGGATGCCCACCCAGCATTCTTTCACATTGCTCTTTGCCTTTTAAGACACACTTGTAAGAAAACCAGGGGGTTAAATAACCATTCTCTCCTGTTCAAGATGTTCTTCAAGGACTCTGAAGGGCATTAGGATTAAGGCCCTTTAAGAACTCAGATTTGGGAAAAAGAAAAACATAATACCGCAGGGACTGGCTGAACTAAATGGTGATCCGTAACAAGTCATGGGCAGACGCGCAGCTGGAATGGAGAGCTGAGTCCGTGTCACGGAACGGTACTTTGGTGACGGTGGCCCTGGGCAGCTCCACGGTTCCTTACCAAGCGTCCACACCTGGGACTCCATTTTCTCCTCTCGACGGCTCCGCAGCCTTTATCAGCCCCCTTCTGGAGATGCACACACCAAAGCCCCAAAGACAAACTGTCTGGACTGAGATCACACCAAGCCACAATAAGGACCACCAGGGATGTCACACCGATGGCCTGCGGGCCGAATGGGTCCCACACGCGTTTGGTTGCGTGCTTTGGGGACGGGGAGTCGGTATGTGTTTTCCAGTTTGCTACAAGTCCCACCATGACCGTCACCTTGTTCCTGACCTCTTTACTCATTTCTTTGACCCGCATGGCCCTCCATGGCCTTTGAGTTCGCAATCCTACTATATAGGAGCAGTCTAGTCACTCCAGAGAGCTCTTTTCTCAAAGTGGTAGAAGAAGGGGTTACTGTTGCCCCTTCCGTAGGAAATATGCAAAATTTGGGGGCTGGTTAAAAAAGCGAGGTCAGCAATATGAGTTTATATTTGGGAAACAACAAATCCTATTGTTCTTATAATACAGCTCAGTTAGATTTAAAAAAATGTTGAGAGACATTGCTTCAGAATATTTTGCAAGAATGAGGAGGGAGTGTATTTTCAGAGTCGAGTAAGGGTCAGATTCCTGGGTCTCAAACATTTCCCACAAGAGAAAGCTAATTTTGTTTTTAAAAGACTCAAGCGAATGCTCACTTTAGCCAACACATCTGTTCTTGATTCACTCACCAAGCTTTCCAAAGGAATCTTTATAGCATGAATCCCCCCTTCTTTGTCAAGCGAAAAAGCCCATGTAGCGAGAAGCACCTCTCCATTTGGGAAAGTGAGATTTTTATTAAGTAAACGTCCTTAAGTCCCACGAACAATGAAGAAATGCATGAGTAACTTCCACTTGAGAAGTCAAGGGTACTCAGGGGTTTATTTGTCATGAGACAAGACGGAATAGGGCAGTGGTTCACGGCACTGGCCCTGAGGTCAAGAAAACCTGGTTTTGAGTCTCAGTTCGGATGCTGCGTGACTACAAAACCTCTCTAAGACAGAGGTGATGATATCTATTTTCATGGCCACTGTGAGAATTACATGGGAGACTGTGTAAAGTGGTTCATACAGAGCCTGGTGCATAGTACTTGCTTGTTACCTGGCAGAGATTATAATAAATCACCTGATTAGGGCTAGTATTATTATTTTTTAAGATACCTATGGGAAAAAAGTCCTGGGCAGAATGCCACACTTATCTTTTTTTTTTTTGGCGTTATGCAGGCCTCTCACTGTTGTGGCCTCTCCCGTTGCGGAGCACAGGCTCCGGACGCGCAGGCTCAGCGGCCATGGCTCATGGGCCCAGCCGCCCCGCGGCATGTGGGATCTTCCCGGACCGGGGCACGAACCCGTGTCCCCTGCATCGGCAGGCGGACTCTCAACCACTGCGCCACCAGGGAAGCCCCACACTTATCTTAACGCACATGCAACCGATAAAAGGGAATGGTTGAGCCACTGGCAGCCGCCAATCATATCAAATTCTCAAACTGCTCATTAAACACGGTCCCTGAAGTGTTCATGGGTACCTATCCCTGTAATTAGCACGTTTGCTCAAATCGCGTTAAATGTCAACCGTCTTCATTTGTCCACAGAATGAATCTCCCTGACTCTCTCCCGCCTGCCGACGATGGAGGGGTCAGAACCTGGGGGGCTTGGGCTCACTGCTTTCCATGCACCCTGCCATCCAGCCTCAGGAGCAGCAGCGAACAAACGACGCTCCCTCTCCAGGAACCCAGGAACAGGTTTCTACTCTGGGGGTGGATCTGCTCAGACAGGTTTGTGGTAACAAACAAAATGGTTGCTTGCCTCTAAGTAAGCAGGATCCCAGCTCTCACCACTGCTTTTGAAATAGCCCAAAACGCCTGAGTCCAGCACCCTCTTTCTGCTTCCAAAATGGAGTGGGGTTGTCTGCCAGCTTGCATCCCATCTTTGCCAGCATGCAAATGATATACTTTGGGGTTTCTTGGGGTGTTAACCCCATGATCCCCAACCCCCAACTAGGGAAGTGAATATATTGCACCAGCAGTTCGGGATAGAGAAATGAAGAGTGTGGGTGAGAGTATTTATTTTCCACGGGGCTGCAGCGCAGGGTCCTGTGGATAGCCGGCATAGAGCAAACACAGTTTCCCCCGATGTGGTTTGCAAATAGGCTTCTAGGGACAGTACCTTTAAAGTGAGGTACACCAATCATGCCTTACAAAGACAAAATATTTATTTATATTTTTGGTGATGGGGACTGTTCATTTGTTCTGCTGATATTCACTAGCCTGGAATGAAGATCCCTGTTATTTATTGCTCTTGCACTTGCTTTAGCCAATTTCACTCTTCCAACACCACACCTTACAAGCTGATACACGGTTGGGAGCAGACCCTTCTCCAAGCCTCTTCTCTTTGGTTAATAACAGTGACTGTTTGTGCTCAGCAGTGGGGCTTGATGCTCTTCCTACCTTACCTTATTTGGTCTCATAACAATCGTAAGAAGTAGGTCTTTTATTACCCATTTTACAGATGCGGACACTGAGGCTCAGAGAGGTGAAGTGACTTGCCCTGGGTCACACAGCTAGGATACGGGAGGGCGGGCTTCGACTTTGGACTTACTGTTTCCCATTCCTCTTGGGCTGGAATTGTTGCTCCTGGCCCACCAGAATCTTCATGTTTGAGACTCTTCTCAACAGTCTTTCGAGAGGTCCACGTGCTCCGAGTACACTGTGTCCCCAACTGCCCTCCCTCTCGCTGTGCCCCCTTACGGGCCCTCTGTAGCCTAGACTCCCTGAAGCCACTGGAGGTTTGAACGCCAGCTCTATCTCTTGCCCAGGTATGTGACCTGGGTGAAGTCACTTCCCCCCTCTGCACCTCACTGTGCACCTCTATGAAGTGAAGGAAATTATCCCTTTCTGCGAGGTTGTAGCAAGGATGCTTCCAGACAAAGCAAGTTTCCCCGCAGCTGCCCTCACTACCAGCCTCTTTCTTGGGGAAGCTCAAGCCCTAGACACAGTCCCCTCCACTCACTCGCTCGCTCTAGCAGCTCCTGAATCAGCATTCAACACACATCACTCTGCCTTGTGCAACGCCATTATCTCCTGAGGACACAGGCTCCATTGCCATGGCAACCAGAGTCCTTCCAACAACTCTATTTAATGATTTCTCAGCAGCAGAGCTGGGCTGGCTTGGGGCAGGGGAAAGAGCACGGGGTTAGGGGTTAGGAGCTCTGGGTCCCAGCACCTGCAGGCCTTAGACCCCCCTCTTCTCTAGGCCTCAGTTTACCCATCTGTAACAGAGGTGTCTGAAATGGGTGGCTTCTGTGACTTTCTCTGGCCTAGAAAAACCTGAGAAACAGATTTCAAGGTCCAGGAAGCAGGAGGCAGGGAACCAGAGTTACTGAAGAGGATTGAAGGTTTGAGTGACATTTTACATCCACAAGAAGAACCAGAAGCTGCCTTTGGTGACCACGTTCTCTCCTGAGGAGTTGCCATCACAGCCCTCGCTGTACCCAACTTGCAGGTGTGCAAACTGAGGCTCAGGGAGGGCAAAGGGGTCCATGGGCACCAGCAAGTAAAAGGTCCGACTCCCGGAAAGGCAGGAAGGGTGGTGCCTAGGGAAGTGCGACAGTCCCCTGCCTGTCCCTCTGCTCCATTCAGCCCACGGCTGGTTTTGCTCTGGTCCCCACTTGTGTGGCCTCTGGCTCCCACTTAAGGAGCCACATAGACAATCACAAGCAAGAGCTAAGCACCTGCTACGCGTCCCCAACTATTCTGGCACCAGAGACACCAGAAGACATGGCATTCCTGCTCCTGGTTTACCTCCATGACCCACAGTAGGGCCCAGCACACAGTAGGTGCTCAAAGTTTTATATGGTCCAGTTGTTGGCCCACATCTGCCTCTGACCCCCCAGAGGCCTCTAAGAAAATCTCCCAGAGCAGATCCCGATGTCTCAGCTCCAAGGAGCCGCCGCGGACCCCATGCTGGGGAGGGGCCAGTGCGAACGAGGCTTTGTGACTCCTGGCTGGCTCCCGGGTTGGGGAGGGGGCGGTTCTGCCTTGGCGCAGGCTGATGGCGCTGCTTTTAGGCACACCCGTGGCCAGCCCAGTGGCACTATTTAACTCCTCCCGGGCTGGCGTTTTGGTTTAATACCCGCGGCATAATTAACAGTGCTGCATCTGCTCTGTCATTAGCGGCATTCACTGCCATTTGGAGAAAGGGCTCTTAGTTTCCCAGTCATTAGTCTCAGGGACGCTATTATGGGGAAATGGAGGAGGAAGTGGGGCACGCAGCCCCCCTTTACCGCTTGGAGAGCTGGCGCCGGGCACAGGGAGCAGCCGATCGACGTGTCCGGTCCAAACCCCTTGGCTTTACAGTCTGAGAAAGCGACGCCCAGATTAGGGAAGGACCCGGCCCACTGTCCCCCAGGCTAACGGGCAGCCCGCATAGGAGGCAGCTCTCCCGCCACTTCCTGGGGTCTGCAAGCCCAGGCCTCGGGTCTCCCAGCACCTGTCAGTCAGGGGGGCGACCCGGGCAACCACAAGAGTGCCCTGGGCTCAGTGTCCTACTGAGGATCCTGGGACACGGCTTGTAAAGTGCTGGGCTCAGCGCCTGCATCAAAGTCAGCGCTCAGCACTGGGGCTTGTACGCATCTGATGACTTCGTGTCACAGCACTGAGACGACCTGTTAGGAGCGTACGTGCAGCACAATGAGTGCATTTAAATTCCTTCAGTAAAAAATAAATAAATAAATAAAGTCCTTCAGTAAGACTGCTTCTTCTCCATCCCCAAGCCCACTTTAAAAAAAAAAAAAAAATCATAGGTGGGTCCTTGACCTCAAGCTCTGGAAACGGCCAACGTGAGCGCTGAGAGGCTCGGGCGGCGGCGAGGGCTGGACGCAGGTTGGACAGCGCACAGCGCGTGGGAAGCGGCGGCCTCTGGCTGTGGTCACTTTTGTGTTGTTTATCCTCCGCCTCACTGAGTGAAAGCCCCACCTCCCCCTACTACGCTCTCACTCAGGTGCTCTCCAGTGGCAGCGGGTGGCCTGGGAAGCGCAAGGGGCTGGCATCAGCAAGTCCTGGGTCTGAACTCTGCTGTGTACCCCGGGGAGAGTGATTCCACCTCCCTCAGCCTCAGGGTCCTCCTCCGGCCTATGGGGACAGCAACACTGATCCCCCAGCACTACTCTCACCAGCCTCGGGCGGCCCACGACTGATGCCTGGGAGGTGCTCCTGCACCAGTGGTCAGGGCTGGGCTGGCCACGCAGCCAGGGGACATGTCAGACCCTCAAGTGTCCCTGCCACCCCCAGAAGGAAGCCCCTAGACCTCGTGATATTCCACAGTCTTCAGCATGGGCAGCAGTCCATGGGCAGACAGGAAGGGGGTACGGGCCAGGGTGAGTGGTTTGCATCCCATTCCCCCATCCCTTCCCTTCCCTCTTGGGTGGGGCAAGATTCCAAGGCACAAAGCGGGTCCCAAACCACCCGAGGCTCACATACAAACACTTGCCCACACCTCTCCTGGTTACCAAGGCCCTTGATCTTTCTAGATGATCTCACAGGACCCCTGGTGTTCATTTTCATCTAAATCCATCTAGGTACACACACGTGTGCGTGTGCCCGAGCATCCGAAAGCAACCATACTTCCTTTCCCCGGGTGCTGCCCCCGCTGCGGAGTCCTGGCCAGATGAGCACACTTCAGACCCCAAACTGGATGCGACGGAGGACATGTCAGCTGCTGGCCAGGGCTCAGGGGAGGCTAGAACAAGATCAGGGACCCTGTCCTTCAAACCTCACGCTGTGCCTTTCCACACTATCTGGCAGGCTTGACCCCGGTGCTGTGTTCTGCCTCCTACAAATCGAGGCTCCTCTGGGTTCCTTCCAAGGGGCTACCTGGTGAATTCGGATTCGGGCTTAGGAAAGGTGATTCCCCTCAACTGGGAAACCAGAGGTCATGGGTGAGGGTGTTCAGGGCTTGCAGAGCTCCTGTTTCCCCAACCAAAAGGTGGAGATAATAATAGTAGTAATAATAATAATAATATTGCTTTCACCTGGAGCTCCCAGGGCTCATGCAAACTTCAATGGAAAGCATTTTGTGAAATTCTGCTTAAGCGTTAAGTGTGTGTGTATTTTACGTGTGTGCAAAGAGGCCTCATCTGAGTCAAGGTCATTCTGATTTGGGCTTTTTGAGAAAAGTCACTTACAGAAGATGTCTCTTTTTGTCTGACAGAGGACCGTTCTCCGGGATATCAAGAACCATATTTTCTTCCCCTGGCATACTTCATACAGGAGCAAAAGAAAGAACAGCCACAAGAGCTTTTTTTTTTTTTTTTTTGTAAACCGTGTTGTTCTGATGACTGGGAGAATTGCTTTCAGCACTAAGTTCCAGAAAACTGCAACACTGATACCAAATGTCATTTCTCACCTTCTTGTGGCTGCTGCCTTCTCCCTGCACAGAACCTCCTTACCAAACAATAAGGCCATGAAAGCAACCCGCTGTCAATGTCTTTCCGGGCATCTTTGACCTTGAATGTCCCTCTGGTAAGAACTCAGTTATCTCCAGAGTTGGCATGCGACACCAATCTTGCAGACACTGGGCAGCTGACAGGTGGGCAGAGCTGCAGGTCACTGTCCGAAGCAGCCACTAACTCCTGCATCCTCCAGGCTGACCTGCATGCCAGGATCTCATCCAGCCCCGGAAGCTGGGAGCCCCTTCTGTAGCCAAGACGGTCCCTGGCACCCTAAATGTGGCCCGTTCCACCTAGCTGCACACCCCCTGCTTGCACAGGGCTCCAGCCAATCGCTCCACAAGGCCTGGCCTCCTTGTAATTTCCAATTTGTGAGAAATGTAAAAATAGAAGGCCATTCGCTGCAGGCAGCTCTCATCAAATCGGATGCCACTTTCGTGTCATGTCAGATCACGGTACACAGAGCTGACGGCTTCCTCGGCTGCTCTCGATGGCTTCCAGAGCAGCAAGAGGGTGGTGACAAACTGGGGGGCACTGAGAGTCAGGGCAAGGTGGCTGGGTGCACAACGTCAACAGCAGCTTTAAATGAATCTACAGCATAGGTCATGAATGCGCTGTACAGGGGGGCACCTGAGTGCAAATCCAACAGAGGCATTAGCAACTGAGGGACACTGGGTACAAATTCATCTCTCTGCCTCAACCTCCCCAGCTAGCAAATAGCAGCTATCACGCTACTGGCCTCCTGAGCTGTGGCAAAGCTCAACTGATGGAACGAACTGGGAAGTGCTTTCTATTGCACAGCTCCTTAAACAGGGCATCGTGGGCCTTGCCAAGTGAGCAAGGCCAGGGCCTTTTCCGTGGCAGGGGTGTCAGCACCATGTGGCCGCCTCTGGGCTCCAGGGCCATTTCCTAGGCCAGCGATCTTGCAGCAGGTGCCTAAACCTCTCTCTTTCTCAGTTTCCTCATCAGCACAGGGACAACTCCACTATGTAGCTCACGGGGTTTTGTGAAAATTAAATGCAATACTAGCAGGAAGGCACACAGCACACTCCCTGGCAGATCACCAACTTGCAATAACTCTTAGTTATAACTGTTATTGATGATATTATCATTGGAACAACATTTAGTGGGTTTTTCTTTCCTGTTTATGACTGGATCCAAGTCTGTGCTGAAACATCACAGCTTGCGTTCGCAGCTACGGTCTATGCCAGGCAACCCTATCTCCGCTATTAGCCGGCTTGCCGCTGACTCTCACCCCCTCCCCCTGCTCCGGAGGCCCTCAGGTGAGCTGGGCGTGAACATGCTGGACATTCGTAAAGCTCACAGAGGCACGTTTTCTGGGAAGCCCTATTTTGGGGTCCACATCGGGCCTCCCAGCCTTTCCCCCTCTCAAGTACCACCCTGTTTCCCACCACCTTCCAGCGACCTGCAGAGAATGGGGTAAAGGTGGCAGAAAGGCCCCTCGGTGCTGGGGCCATTTGGGGAGCTGGTGCCGAGGAATGCCACAGAGCAGTGGATGAACAGCTGATGGTCTCCCCACTGAGGGCGGTGGGGGGGTGGGTGGCGGTGGGCTGTGGCTGCAGCTCTTTGCAATTGCTGTCGATTCAAGGTTGTTTTTATCGTGGCAGGTGTGCTCTGCCCACCGTCCAGGCAACTTGGCCCAGTTGAGTGGAAGGGGCGGTTCTGACATGGGCAAAGGTTGACACATCTCTGTTTCCATCTGGGGAGCAGGGGGATTAAGAGTCTCTAACTGGGTTTGGCGTTGAGATGTGGCTGAGGGAGACGGCTTAGGTGATCAAAGGCAAGGAAGCGCTAGGCACGCCTCAGGCCAGGTGACAGGGAGGGACTCAGGCACTCCACCTGCTCCCAAGGACAAAGGGGATGGACTTTAGGATGCAGGGGGCTGGAGGCGACAGCAAGGCTTAATCAGCTGGGGACGATGCTCAGCCTGTGATCCACACCCCACAAGAGGGACAAAATGACATCTCCAAATTCCAAGCGGCTTGGGATGTCTCTATCTCAGCTACTGAGCTCACAGACAAGCGTAGGAACAGCGTCTTTATGCGAAGGCAAGAAGCTGCCTGACACTGTGCTTTATTTAAGGTTGCTCTTAGCATATGTGGGAAGGCAAGGGAGCAGCCACTGCTCAGACGGCAGTCCAGAGGGGTCTCAGTGTCAGTCATCAAACCCTGACCATCGCCCCACCACCTCACTTTATGGAGGTGAAAAACAAGGCCCAGAGACCCATCAAAGGGGCAAAGCGTTGGCCTGGAAGTCAGAAGAGTGGGGTTCAAATCTCAACCCTGCCTCCTCCTGGCTGTGTGACCTTGGGCAAGTCACTTTCACTCTCTGTATTGCAGTTTCCTCACCTCTGAAGGGGAGGATTAGAATAGTACCTGCTGCGCAAGGTTACTGTAGGAATTATAAGCTGGATACATTGGCAGCTTTCAATACTTCATTCCTACCTTCCCATGGGGATGAGAACTTGCCCAAGGTCACCTGCAGAAGATGGCAGCAGCCCAGCTCCAAGCCAATCCTTCTAGGGCTCGTTCCTGGCCGAGGTCTCGGAGGCCGTATTTTGTAGCCTTCCAGCTCAACGACGCAGGGAGGTCCATGCTAGGCTGTCCTCACCTTCCATCTATGTAGGCTTTATTGTAAGACATTGACTGAGTGCCTGCTGGGTGCTGGGCCACGCACAGACACATTCATAGCACTTGGAGCTCCTGGTTGCCATGCGTATGAAATCCAGGGAGAGACAGGTCTATTGTGCTTCTGTCAGCTTTGAGGGACTTGCTCTTTCCTTTGCCCTCTGAGTTGCCTCCTCCTTGGCCTCTAGACGCCCCTCCCAGCCCCATCCTGAGTTCCTAGGGGACCCAGTTCTCACTGAGCCTCCAGCATGGACTAAAGGGTAGGACATCAGCAGAGATGGTTCCCTCTTCTCTCCCACAGCGGCCGCCTCTCTACTGTAATTCTGAGGGATCGCCCCACTCTCTAGATGCTCTGGCAGACAAGCCGGGCTGCGTCCCACTGCCTGGGACTCACTGTTTGTCCTCTGAGGACTGGCCACTGAGCCAGCGCTTGGCTAGAGAGAGAGCGCTTCCTTTGTTTGCCGCCTGCCTGACAATATCTTTCTGAGGCTCAAGGGAGGCTCAGCCATTTTGCCCCATTCCTGGGGGGGGGGGTCCCTCTCACTTCTCCAGGGACTTGTATCATCCTCTGTGTGTGGGGAGGAGGGGGAGGGAGGGTCTGAGGCTGCTCTGACCAGGACCAGAGCAGGGGCTGGGTCAACCCTTCCCAGAGAGAGCATTCCAAGGAGAGAGAGTACAGATGCCTGTTGTTCCCACTGACCTCCTTTGTTCTGGAATTTGGGAGTTGGGGTGCCTTTTCACACTCCCTTATGAATGCATTTCCCCCAAAGTTCCCAAAGAGAGAATCTAAGCAATACCCCAGCACCCAACACCCCCTCTCTTGCCAAACACCCACCTTGCCTGTCACAGATAAAGGTTTACCCCAAAGTCCACTCACTTAGCCTGACACAGTCTCTGATTTGGGGGTGTCACCAAAGCTCAGGAGCCATTTTATTCAGAGCCCCCAGTTCTTCATGAAGATGAGGCTGAGCTTACTGGGAGAGGGAGAGAGAGCTGAAGCCCCACAACGGGAAGACACTAAACATCATCACTGGGCTTTTAAAAACCCAATCTTCTCCTTGGGGTTCACATCTATTTGGGGAGTAGATTAGCCCAGAGCCTCAGTGCCGGGCTGCCAGGTCTGAGTTCCTTGTCCAAAAAGCAAGCTACGCTAGAACACGGCATCTGTGGGTGCCAGTCGTGGGGACGTGTGGGTACAAAGGGACCACGCATGAAGACCCGCTGATTATTTCCCCCCAGGCAACCTCGGGGAGCAGGGTCGTCCCTTTTTCCAATCCTCGGAAAGTAAATGCCAGGATGTAAGGCAAGAAGCTGAGAATGGTCCCTGCGGTAGCAAGGAGACACCGTCCTCAACCCCTCTGAGAGACCCCCCCTCACTCCACATTCCTCGGGGAAAGGAGTGGGGAGACCGCGTCGCGAGCTTCAGCGCGCTCAGCTCAAGCCCAAGCTGTGGTGTGCTTTCTAGCCAACATTTCTTGACAGCTTAAGCGGCCCTAGGACAGAAAGGAGGTGTCCCATTCTCAAGTCGCCTGGTCCCCAGAGCCCGGAGAGAACAGAAGAGGGGCACAGCTCGACCTCGGCGCAGCTGACCCCAGACGGAGAAGTGGCGCACGACTAGCCAAACGTTATCATTCTTTCCCGGGTCCCCTGCCATCCCCTGGGGATGAACGCGGCGCTTCGACGGCTCCAGCAGAATTCAACACCAGCTGGGGGTCCAAGGGGCCCGCGACCAGGAAAAGGCAGGAGATTCTAGCGACCCTCGGTCCCTCTAGTTCCCCCGGTCCCCTACGCGTCCCATGGGGATGGCCGGGGTGCGCCTCGACTGTCGGAGCGGCACCTCAGGCTCTTTCCTGTGGCCCGAGGCCGGGCGAGGCGCCGGGGCTGGAAACTCGGCGTGGTCGACCCCATCCCGCCCGGCCCGCAGCGGTGGCTCTGGGCGACCGTCCGCGCTGTCCAGCCGTCCCGGACTCTGCGCCCCGCGTCCCGAAGCCGGCAGCCCCTTCCTACCTGCGGCCGGGGCTGCGCTGCCCGCGGCGGGCGCTGCGCGGGCAGCTCGGCCCCTCCGGTGCGCTCCGGACGCGGGGCCGCTCCCGCCTCGGGCCGCGCTGCGCTCCCCAGCTCCTCGGTGCCTCAGCTCCGCGTTTCTCGCCCGCAATCTCGCTGCTCGCTCAGTCTCTCGGGGGCGGGCGGAGAGACACCGGGAAGAGAGGGGCGGGGAGTGCGGGGGGCGGGGCGCGCGGGGGGCGGGGCGGAGGGCGCGCGGGCGGGGGCGGGGCCGGGGCGCCGGAGCCCGCCCAGCCCGGGCTGGGGGCTGCTGCGACCCCCCGCCAGCCGCGCGACCCGTTTCCGCGGCTTCTTCGGCGTCCCTTCACCCCACTCCCTTCCTTCCACTCCTGTCTTCTCTCCTTGTCTCTCCCGTTTCCCGCTTCCAGTTCTTCGCTCTCCATCTCCCCTCCCTACCCCCTTTTCTCTCCTTTTCTTCTCTCTCCTCTCTTCCCCGCCCCATCCGCCTCGCCCGCTCCCCTCTCCCCCTCACTCTCTCCTTCCTTCGCCTTTCGTCTGGTGGCCTCTTCCCTGCCTTGGCCCGTCTGTCTGGGTCTCTGTGTCCCAGTCCTTTTCAACATGGATTTCCCTCTTGGCTTTTCTCTCTCCAGCCTTGCTGATCTGCTTCTGATGGTCTTTTTCGTTTCTCTTTCCCTGTTTCACCCTCTTCTCTCTCTGTAGGTCACAAGGCCCCTCAGTGGGGGTGGGGTGTGGGCTCCTGCCCCCTCCCTGCTCCCCTGCCTGTTACACAGGGAACAGTTTCTGAGCTGAAGCAACAAGGCTTTTGATCCCAGGCAGGATGTGTGCATAAGGCGGGGAGGGGCGGGTTGGTGAGGACTCCCTCTCTGCTGCCAGGGGGTGGTGGTGGAGACACAAGTGGCTATGCGTGTGGATGGACAGATGGATAAACAGATGATTAAAAAGAGAAACACAGCCTGCAACAACACCCAGGGATGGCAGCAGAACACCCCCTCCCCCTCCCCTGCCCCCCCAGCCCTGTCCCCCAGGTACCCTCCTCCTTCCAGTTCTTGAGATTTGAGGGATTGTCCCAGAGAAGCCTCTCTCCCAGCCAGTGCTCACCCAGTACCAGAGGACTCCCTCCCTACCCCTTGCCAAGTCCTGACCTGCCAAGACTCCTGGTAATGGGGCCATGACTGCCCTTCCATCTGGGTTCCCCAAGGACTCACAGAAAGGATCCCTTCTCTCTACCCCTGACCTACTCTTTGCCTCCTCTCTCTGGCCCCAGGGCTGGCATTTGCTGATAGACTTGCCATCCCCCACCCCACATTGCCCACCCATCATCCATCCTGGACCCCACAACCCCCAGTGCTCCCCAAGGTGACCCTGACTGCTCCTGGCTCTTTCCCACACTCTCACCCACAAGCATGGAATCTTGATATCTTCCTTGACCCATCCATTCCTCCCGTCTACTGGTCACCACCTGGAGACACCATGGTGAACAAGACAGGCCACAGACCCCAAGGTGGTCCTGGTCCGGTATGGGAGACAGGCTTCTGTCAAATAACCACACAGGCCCAGAGTGACAAGCTCTGCTGGGAGCACACATTCCAGGCGATCCGGTCCAGCTTGGGATGGTTGGGAAAGGTTTCCTCAAGGAAGTGTCATTTGAGCTGATGGCCAAAGGATGAATAGATGCTATCTGGATGGAGATGCGGGACACAGATTTGAGCAAGGGTATGAGAGTAGCAAATATGGAAGCTATTTTTTCTTGCCTGACATTCATTTCAGCTTGTTCAGGCGACAGCACCTCAATTTTGATTTGGGGAACTTCCCCTTCTCCACTCATATTCGTATGGTTAGGTGGAGTTCCCTCCTTTCAGGGGTGGACATGTGACCCAGGCACAGCCAGAGCACATCACCCTGATCTCAATGGAAAGAACGTGTGACATATACTGGGTTGATGAGAACTGTTCCTGGGACTTTTGCTAAAACTACTGTCAAACACAAGTTTGATCTCCACCACGGTTCCTAAGCCTGCAACTGCTGGCAGCCAGCTTTGTCACTCCTTGAACAGATCATATCTGAAAATGAAGCCAACACAGAGGAAGGCAGAACTGAGAGATGGACAATGGACAGAGTCCTGATGAGTATTGTTTGAGTCCCTGGACTCAGCCATGCCTGAAGGCAGTTTCATTATTGAAATCACATTAAGTTCCTTTTTTGTCACTTACGCAAGTTTGAGTTCAGTTTATGTTGATTAAAACCAAAAGAGTGCTGATGAATCCAGTTCTGGATTGAGAAATGGGAAGCATTACTGATATAAACGAATTATAGTAACCATTTCCACTCCCCTTTCTTCCTTCAAGTCTCCTCGATAATCTCACAATCATCTCTCTTTTTTCTGTATTCCTATTCAGAAGTTAATTCCCCTCTATTTTCATTGCTCTAAATGTGTTTTGCAGGGGCTTCCCTGGTGGTGCAGTGGTTAAGAATCCACCTGCCAACGCAGGGGACACGGGTTCAAGCCCTGGTCTGGGAAGATCCCACATGCTGCGGAGCAACTAAGCCCATGCGCCGCAACTACTGAGCCTGCGCTCTAGAGCCCACAAGCCACAACTACTGAAGCCCGTTCGCCTAGAGCCCGTGCTCTGCAACAAGAGAGGCCACCGCAATCGGAAGCCCGCGCACCGTAACAAAGAGTAGACCCCGCTCACCGCAACCAGAGAAAGCCTGCGTGCAGCAACGAGGACCCAACGCACCCAAAAATAAATAAGTTTTTTTAAAAATGTGTTTTGCCTACAGCAAAGTCTGGCTGTCAGGTCAGTTTCATAGACTGGACCATCTAATGCTTGAATTATCTCCATAACATCCCCTGCTCCCCACTCCCCTCCCTCCCTGCCTGCCCATGACTGTCTAGCATCTGCCTGCACATCTCCAGTCATGGGAAACTCATTATTCCACCAGGCGGATGGTTTCAAACAACAAACTCTTATCTCACTGGTGTTCCAAGGACTGTCTACTGTGCAGAGGGGAGCTTCAGATAAGGGACCCTATACTATAAAGTTGAGATGTCTGATGCACCGTCTCCATGTCCTTCCTAAAAGCCTGGTTAAAGTCTTCCAGAGAACTTACATGCATCCCTCGTGGGCTAGAGGGATAGTTTCTGTTAGCAGAGTTCTCAGAATGTGGGCTGGCAACCATTGGTGGTAGCTAGGATAATTTTCAGTGAGGTGGAATAACTTGGTGCACAAAAGCTCTTCCATATTCATCTCCCTGTAACATCCTTGTGATTTCTGTCCATGGGCAAGTCTCAGGTTGGGGTAATTTGTCTTTAACACCTCTCACAGTACTGAGCCATCCCATTTTAACTAAGAGAGATAAGCCCTAGGACTGTAGCCCTGGTAGACACCAATATCTAGTTAGAATTGAACACATTGCTCAACTGTCCTTGTGTCTATTTTAGTGGAGACCTATTTCTGGCAAGTGATACTGATCTTCTAGTTACAGTGTGATGTACAGTTTCCTTTTCAGATACATTTATTTAATCTAAAAGAGGAAAATACTTAAGTAAATAAAAATAGACACAATGCACAGATTTTTGCAAAACTCTTGCGGCTGGTTTGCAAGTGACTGAAGTTTGCGTAGCCTAATTTAGAGAAACATTTCACCCATGTGTTCGTTCACTCAACAAATGTTCATTGAGCACCTCTGAGACGAGACACGGGGGAGGACTCGACAAAGAGACAACACAGCTGGTAGGAGATTCCATTAAAGAGGGCAAGGCCTCACCATGGAAGGTTTAATCACCACATGGAAGAACTGGATCTGACCTTGTGGGGCACTGGGGAGCCATTGAATGTGCTGGAGCAGAAACAGTAAGGTAGGATTTAAGATTGTTGAAACTGGCCAGGTATGCAAGGTGGATTGAAGGGGAGAAGATTGGAAGCCAGGAGACCAGTAGGGGGCTGCTGTAATGTTGTAGGCATGACATGAGGGGGACTGGCACCTAACAGTGGGCACTCAATAAATGGTTGAAACTATTATTGTTAATATTATTGTTGTAGTCCCCTCCCTTCCCTTGACTTGGGGCAGTTCAATGAGTCATAGACTTACAGGGCATCAGACTGGAGATGGCCCTGAGATATTACCTAGTCGAATATCTTTATTTTAGAAATGGGTAAATTGAGGCCTGGAGAGACACAGTGACTTGCCTGCGAGCACCTGGCTACCTGGTAGCAGAGCCAGGAAGGTGATGACCGCTAGCTGTATTTTGGAGCACTGCTGTGTGCTAATCACTGACCCATGGGGAAACAGAGAGTCACTGGCCCAAAGTCTCACGGTAGAAATGGAGCAGAGCTGGGATCCCAAATGAAGCCTGGCCATCTCCACAGGTGGCACCCTGGGCCATTAAGTTCATTAATCTCGCCCCTGCACCCCCAGGCAACCTCTCATCAGGCCACAGGTGATGCTGTGGGAAGAGACCTGATTTGGGGGGGGCGGGGGGGGCGGGATGTCCAGATCTGTCATCAGCCCTCTGTGTGTCCTTGGGCAAGTCCCTTTCCCTCTCTGAGGCCCAGTTTCCTCACTTTCAAATTAAAGAGATTTCACTTCCCTTCTGACATCCCAAGTCCTCAGGCTGCTGGGTGAGGGGCTCAGGAGGAAGGCCATGCCTGAGTCTGCTCCCCACACCTTGCCCAGGCCTCCTGTCCTGAACCCTTCAGCTGCTCGTGGCAGACTCTGTTTCCAAGACTACACAATTCCATCATCCAGCTTGTCCAAAATTCTAGTAACACTGACAAGCCTCCCTTCGACCTAAGAAAATATCCCCTGTAGGGAAACAGGGCTTCGTGTTTTGTTTTCAGAAGGGATGCTATTACCTTAACCACACCCCCTTCACACCAGAAATTCCCCCATTAGCAAAAGAGCCACCACATTAATGTGTGTAACCACTTGAAAAACCACAATAAACCTCGCGGGGGATAATAGGACATAATATCATTTTGTTATCCTGTCCATGAGTCACGCTGGGGCAGATCCTTGGCAGCGGCCCTGTTGCTGAATGTTCAAATATTTGTGCATATCATACCATGCTGGGCTCAATACTGCAACACCCTGACAGACTGCCACTTCCAAAGAGGCAACCCCCCACAAGATGGGAAGCAGGCTGTTCTCAGTACAGACAGGGCCTGTCCCAAGGAGATGGCCCGATAAACTCTTCTCCACAGTGTACAGTTTGTGGGTAATGTGCAGACTTTGGAGCCAGACAGACCTTAGCCAAGTGACCGCACCTTCCTGGGCCTCAGTTTCCTCATCTATAGGATGGGAATAATAATAACAGTTATAGCTTCTACCTGACAGCATTGCTGGGAGAAAGCCAGCTCATGTTCTGGTACGTGGTAAATGCTCAAATACTCTTATTATGCAGGTGCCATTTGCAATCTGCTCTACCCCCGAGTCAATAAGATTCTAACTGAGAGTTGAAGGCAATCTCAAATGCCACCACCTCCAAGAATCTTGTCTGGCTTTTGCCCAACTGCATATGATTTCTTCATGCCTCCAATTCCTACACAGATCTCGTTCCTGCTTCCCTTTAAAGGTACTCACCACTCTACCTTCAATGGGGGCACAGACTGCTGTTCCTTGGAGCCCTGCACACAATAGGGGCTCAATATTCACTGACACTTTGTATCTGCTCCCAGGGCAGAGAGCCCAGGGCTATTGGGTTCCTTCCACACTCATTGCCAACATCCAGATATATGAGACTACTTTCAGTGCTCCTCAAGGGTCCCAACCTCTGGGCCTTTACATATGCTGTTCCCTCTGCCAGGAACACTGTTCCCTTATCCTCTTCTCTAGTGGACTTACCTTTACTCTGCAGGTTTTGACTTGGATGCCAGTGGGATGACTCCTGCCCTCACGGCCTGGCCCCGTTCCCTGGTTGGACTCACTCTGCACGTTTCCCCTTCATAGAAATGCGCACACTGGATTGTTTAACTCGTGGTTTCATCCTCTCTCTCTCTGGACTCTTAAGCTCTGCGAGGTCAGAAATGGGTACAGCCCAGTGCTTGGCACACAGGAACTGCTCACTAAATATCTGTTGAAGAGAGAAATGCACACATGAAAACCATGGGATCATGTCTTACTCATGTGGCAGGTTCTTGAGGACCTGCCCGTTGGCTCTTCGGATAGACAGGGTGCGAGAAGGGCTCGGAGTTCTGAGAATTCTGACTTTTTCTCCCCTGAGCACTGCCAGGCTCCTGGAAGTGAAAACCCTGCCTGCTGGCAAGCATCACAGTCACTCTCAGGACGGATCTGAATGTCACTGTCACCTGCGGGCATCTGAAAACCAACCCAGGCTGGTTCCCATGTGTAGGGCACTGAGGACCCCCAGGAGGAGATGGGGCAAGTGTGGTGACTGTGCTGGAGGGAAACCAGAGGCCTGGAAGAAAGGCACAAAGAGGGAATTAGTGCTGCGAAAAGAATATGGGCCTCAGGGTGGGGAGACTAATTTACACCCCAGGAGCTGCATTACCATGGGCAAGTTCATGCCTTGAAAATTCTAAGTACTGTAACTATGTGAGTATTTATTGAGCTTCTACTTAGTGCCAAAGTCCTTCGCATGAATCATTGCAATCACCCTCCCAGTGACCCCACAGGATGGGAGGTGTTATACCAATTTTACAGCTTAAACTAAGACACAGAGGGTGTCTGGATCTTTTTTGGGTTCCCCATAGGCCAAGCTGAGGACAAGGACTTGAGTGCAAGTGGGTTATTTGGGAGGCAGAGCTAACACAGGAGGGAAGTGGGATGTCAGAAGGGCAGGCAGCCGGCGTAGGGTGTTTGATCCAGCCAGCTACCAGGTGGGCAGCCGGCACTTAATTCCAGGGACAAAACTCTAGGAAACAGGGTAGCACATGCATCTCAGAGTTACCCCACTTGAGGGGAAAGGGAGCTGGGGTATTGATACACCAATTCTCGCCAGCCTTTGGTTGAAGACTGCTCCAAGGGTGCCAATTTCCTGGCACTTCTGCACTAGGAGGCATTTGGCCGAGCAGCCTTCTGGGGTTGCAGGGAAGCCCCCAGGCACAGCATTACAGGAAAGAGAGTGGGAGGTTGGCCAGAGCCCCTGGGAAAGTCAGGTGCAGGGTTATGGGTGACATACTATGTATCCTCCAGTAGGAAAGGGGTGGACACTGCAAAGGTAGCTGATGCTTGATGGGGCTGGGGCACGGAGCATTATCCAGAGTCTGCTCAACCTTATTCACTTTCTGGAATTTTCGCCTTCCAAGAGTGAGGGGCAGCTGGGGTAGACGTGTGAATCCTGATCTTAGACTCAGGAGTTCCTGGCTCGTTCTAGGACCTCATAGCTGAGTGACATCCCTGGGCCACAGTTTCTTCCTCTGTTACACAGGCGCAGCCGTGATTACCTAGGAGAGCTGTTGAGAGGCAGAAGGAGTTCATGGCACTCAAACCCTGGCATGGAGTGGATGCCCCATCAGGGCTTTGGCATCCATACCTCTATCTCTATCTTAGGAAATCCAGAAGCAGCAAATGCCTGCTCCACTTTCATTATTTGCCATCCAAATGGCAGCTAATCATAATATTGTTATTTATGAGAGAAATGGATTCAGCATTTTTATTCCAAACAGAAGCTATTGACATTCCTAGAATAGTCTCGGGAGAGGGAAAGCCCATTGCAAAGTGCTCCTTCAGAAACAATTTGCAATCTGTGGCCCAGGCATGGGTCCAGAGATGTGGTCCTTGCTGGTTCTCACTGACTGATAACGAGAATAAAGCACTCCACCGGAGGCCAGGGCTAGGGGCCGGCAGCAGCCAGGAGAGAGCTGACATCTTAATGGGAGAGAATATGGCAGAGCTCTAGGATTGCAGCTTGCCTGCCCAGGCTGAGGTGGGCCGGAGACATCTTGGCAGGTGGGTAAAGAGGGGGCCACAGGGCGTTTCTGTCCTCTTCTGCTTCCCCCCTTGCCCTCCCCCTCCCTCCCTTTCTCTCTGACCCTCTCTTACTTCTCTTTTTACCTTCCTTTTCTCTCCCTCCCTCTCTTCTTTCTTTCCTTATTTTGTTTTCCTTCATTTTTCCTCTTTAAAAAATATTATTAATTAGCCGAGTACTTCTGGTATTTACACCCTGTTAACGATCACAATATTTAAGACAAAAGTTCCCTTTGACCTTCCCATTTAATCCTCATTTACTCCGCCTCCCCTTTGCAGATATAATAGGAATAGTTTGCTGCATGTCCTTCCACACATTGTTTTCTTCCCATTTGGGTACATCTATAAATACCTAGTAAACATCTTTTTGTTTGTGTGTTTATTTTATAAAAATAGCATTGTACTCTAGTTGTCATTCTGTCACTTGCTTTAAAACAACAACAACAACAAAACCTTTTTTTAAGCAAGTTTTCAGTTCATGCAAAATTAAGAGGAAAGGACAGACATTTCCCATATACCTCCTGCCCCCGCATGTGCACAGCTTCCCCCATGATCAACACCACCCCGCAACGTGGTACATTTTTTACGACTGATGAACTTACGTTGACACAACGTTATCACCCTAAGTCCACAGTTTACCTTAGGGTTCACTCTTGGTGTTATTGTATATGTTCCATGGGTTTGGACAAATGTATAATGACATGTTCCATTATTATGGCACCCACTGCCCTAAAAATCCTCAGTGATCCGCCCACTCATCCCTCCCCTAGCCCCACTCTTGGGCAACCAGTAATTTTTTACTGTCTCCATAGTTTTGCCTTTTCCACAGTGTCGTGTAGTCAGAATCATACAATATGTAGCCTTTGCAGATTGTCTTCTTTCACTTAGTAATACGCATTTAATATGTCTTTTTATGGCTTGAGAGCTTATTTCTTTTCAGTGCTGAATAATGTTCCATTGTCTGGATGTACCACAATTTATGTTTCCATTCACCTACTGAATGGACATCTTGGTTGCTTCCAAGTTTGGCAGTTATGAATAAAGCTGCTGTAAATATCTATGTTTGGTTTTTTTTTGGAGGTAAGTTTTCAACTCCTTTGGATAAATAACAATGAGTGGTATTGCTGCATAGCATTATAAGAGTATGGTTTTGTAAGAAACCAACAAAACGTCTTCCAAAGTGGCTGCACCATTTTGCAATCCCACCAGCAATGAACAAGAGCTCCCATTGCTCTAAATCCTTACCAGCATTTGATGTTGTCAGTGTTCCAGATTTTAGCCATTCTAATAGGTGTGTAGTGGTATCACATTGTTGTTTTAATTTGAATTTCCTTGATGACATATGATGTGAGACATCTTTTCATATGCTTAGTTTTGATCTGCATATCTTCTTCTTCGGTGAGGTGTGTGTTAAGATCTTTTGAGTTTCAAATTGGGTTGTTTGTTTTCTTATTGTTGAGTTTTAAGAGTTCTTTGTGTATTGTGGATAGGTCTTTTGCAAATATTTTCTCCCAGTCTGTGGCTTGCCTTCTCATTCTTTTGACATCGTCATCTGCAGAAGTTTTTAATTTTAATGAAGTCCAGTCTATCAATTATTTCTTTCTTGAATTGTTCCTTTGGTGTTATTTAAAAAGTCATCACCATACCTAAAGTTATATAGATTTTCTCCTACATTATATTCTAGGAGTTTTCTCCTTTTGCATTTTATATTTAGGTGTATGTAGGATCCATGATCCATTGTAAGGTAATTTTTGTGAAGGGTATAATGTCTGTGTCTGGATTCATTTTTTTGCATGTGGATGTATAGTTGTTCCAGCACCATTTGTTGAAGAGACTATCATTGCTCCATTTCATTTCCTTTGCTCCTTTATCAAGGATCAGTTGATTCTATTTATCAGGATCTATTTCTGAGCTCTTCATTCTGTTCCATTGACCTATTTGTCTCTTCTTTCACCAATAGCACACTGTCTTGATTACTATAACTTTATAGGAAGTCTTGAAGTCAAGTAGTGTCTGTCCCCCAGCTTTGTTCTTCTTCAATATTGAATTGTGTTCAAGGTCATACAGCTAGTGAACAGTGATGCCAACTCAAGTCTTGGACTCTTATTCCAGCATAGAAGAGTGGAAGAGACAAGGCTGAGAAAAACAACTAAAGTGAGATCACAGGGGGCCTTGAGCACGAGACTGAGGCACGAGGACCTTGTCCTGATGGCATTGGGGACCCAAGGAAAGTTCTTGAGCAGGAGACTTACTGGGAAGCCTTGGGAAGATTAATCTGGTGATGGTGTGTGGTGTGGGTTGGATGGACAGAGAGTGAGGGGGACCAAGAGGCATTTAGGAGGTGGCTGCAGTTATCCAGGGAGGAATGATGACACCATGAGGAGAAACCCTAAGGACAATACCTGCACAAAGAACCCCCAACTGTCCACTGGGAGGGCCACATGGACGTCTCTTGATGTCCACTCCCAAGGCCACTCCCTATACGACGGTGCATGTCATATCGTGGAGCTGGACTCACCTTTGGCTCTAGAGATGGGCACGTGACCCAGGCCTGGCCAATCAGGGTAAATTCATCATTCCCACTTGAGTGATTGGTTCAGGGAGGAGCACATGACCAAGCTGGCCCAATCAGAATGAATCCCAGACCTCTGTTGATGAAGAGTGCTTGCCTAAAATCAAGGCCAAAATAGAGGCAAATGTAGTCAAGGAGTAGTGAGAGTGAAACTCAGTCATAATGAGTCCTATTGATATCATCTGAGCCCCTGGATCCAGCAACGCCTGAAGCCCCGCTGGGACTTTTTCTTTTATATGACCCAACGAGCCCCCTCCCCTAGACAATGTTTAGTGTAAGCCAGTATGCATTGGGCTTCTTTTGCTTGCAACCTAAAGTGTCCTGACCAACACACCAGTAACCTAGATCAGGAATCAGCAATCTATAGCTCATGCGCCAACGTCCGCCTACCACCTGTTTTGTTAAATAAAGTGTTTTTGGGACACAGCCATGTCCATTTACTTACTTATTGTCTATGGCTGTTCTTACACTGCCAGGCAAGTTGAGTCGTTGTTACAGAGACCCTATAGCCCACAAAGCCTAATATGTTTTTTATATGGTCATTTACAAAAACATACATCAATGCCTGACCTAGATCTATCTCTCTCACCTCCTATTAAGGTGGAAACTGGGGCCCAGAGAAGGGCTGGCCTAACGCTGGGGCAGAGCCAGGCCTAGAACCCAGGTTTTCTGATGCCCAGGCCAGAGTCCTTGTCCCCAGACACTGCCCCAAAGTGTTCTCTGTCCTTCTGGAGGGTGTTTGATTCACTTGGCCGTTGAATCCCTCTCATAGGCCCAGACAAAATCCTTCTCTGCAGCCTCCCTGTGATGCTCCTGGGAGTTGCAGGGAGCATGGGAAATTGAATTCCATAAATAACCGAACCTGACAGTCCAGCCAGTCCAGCCCGCCTCCCCTAGCGACCTGCTAACGGGAGCTGGAGCAGACATGGAGGACAATTGTCCTGATAGGGACCCCATCCAAATCCCGCAGATGCTCTCCTGGCCATGGGACCCAGGACCAGAGGAAGGTCCACTTGTAGAATGCTTGTACATCATCCAAATAAGATAGGGCAGGGGTTTGAGACTCACCCATCATAAAGGGGCTGAGAGGTGATTTGGGTCACACGGGGTAGGGCTGGGAGGGCTCAGAGGCACGAGGAATGTGCAGTCAGAGAAGGTCCTCTGGAGTAGGCAGTCTGGAGCATTGAAGGACAAAATTTAAAACGTTCAGGAAACCCTTTGCTACCTCTCTGAACCCTTCCCCTCCCCCAGCCGTCTACACTCCAGCCACATGAGCATAACCCAAACGTGCCAGACCCACTTCTGCCTCAGGGCCTTTGTACTGGCTGTTTCCTCAGCCAGGAGTTGCCGACTCTCAGACCTTCACGCTGCTTCTTTCTTCTCGTCATTCGGGCCTCAGCATACTTGTCACCACCTCTGAGAAGCCTTCCCTCGCCGCCTATCTTGAAGCTGCTGGCTGAGCCTAGTCGGTCTCCCTCTCATCCTCCTTTCTTGTTTTCTTGTATCTCTGGCCTCTAGAACAGTCCGTGGCCTGGGGCAGGGGGAGATCAATAATATCTGTTAAGTGAGTGACCGGGGAAGCACCATGTGCCCCGGGTACTTACAGTTCAGTGTGGGAGACACAAATCCCCTGTGGTGTGAGAGGCTCCACGAAGGGAAGGGGAGAGGAGGGCAGCTTGGAGACGGGATCTGCCGTGGCCTTGAGGGGCAGGGAAGACTTCCGTGAGCAGGGCAGGGTGGGCAGGAGTGAGCTGGGAAAGTGTGAAGGAGACTGGTGGAGGGAAAGCGAAGCATCAGAGGTGAAGGAGCGTGGGTGAGGAACTCAACGCAAGAGTGGAGGGGAGGTGGGGCTGTGAGGCTGGACGGGGCCAGGGTTGGGGGGCGGGGGCGAGGCCCAAGGCCAGGGCCAGCTGCGGTGTGTTAGGGAGGCTGGACTTCATTCCAAGCCAGGACGGTGGTGGAGCAGGGACATGACAAAAGCAGCCCTGGGCTTGAGAGGCTCATTTCAAGGAAGTGTTGGAATCAGAAGGCAGGACCAAGGCGGGAAGGTCTCTCTCCTGGGAAGGGGTAGGGTGGTCACCAGAGAAGAAGATGGGGTGACCTGGACCCTCTGTTCCACCGCCTCCCCCAGCATCCACACCCAGGGCTGCTGTCCTGCCACAGCCCAGGCCTGGCGCCTCCAGGATGCTAGGTGGGCAGCTTCCTGGAGGAGGTAACCTGGAGCAGCCCTGGACCCATTCGAACAGGGAGACCTTAGCCCAAGGCTTTTGCTACCAGTGGGTAGTGGGTAGTTTTGCTACCAGTGGGCTGTGTGAACGTGTGTACCTCTCTGTGCCTCAGTTTCCTTATCTGTCGAACAGGGAGAAGAGCAACACCAACATCTTGGTCTAAATGAGAGAGTGCATGTCAAGCGCTTAGCACGGAGCCTCACACAGGGTCAGCACCCGGAGGTGACTGTTAGGGGCTGGCTTGTTCTGACTGGAGGTCCCCGCAGGGGGAGGAGGGGCGAGCTGGGAGTAGGGGAGGGTTGCTGGAGGTTTGGGGCTGTCTAAGGCATTTTGGAGAACCCCCAAGTCCCTTCTGGAAGAGACTCATCTTTGGGGATTGCTCAGGGCTGGGTCTGTCCCGCCTGGGCCCCCATCCCCCAGGGCAGCTCTGAGAGAGGCAGTCCTGGGACTGGAAGAGGACCTCAGTCTCTGGAGCTGGAGGCTGCGGACAGAATCCCTGCCTGCTGTCCTGCCACCATTCCTCTGCAGCCACAGCGTGCAGGCCAGGTGGAGACAGCCCAGCTGCCACGTGGAAGGTGACAGATGGCCACAAATGAGGGGTGAATGAACCTGCTAAATCATCAGCTGGGAAATTGAGCATCTCACCTCCCATCTGTGAGAGCTTCTTCCCTGTGGAAGGGAGCGTATGTTCGGGTGTGAGTGTGGGGGGCGTTTGCTGTACATACAGATGGACTCAGTGCCATGGCTAGGGCAAGTGGCATACACATGCACACATGCTTGCACACGTGTGCGCACACTCGCACACATAGGCACACACAAAATTTGCACACACATGCTCACACCACCCTGACTTACATTCTTCCCATCACATGTGCACTCCCATTTGTCCATTCACCTACAGGCTCCTGCGCACACCACTTACACACTTGTTTTACATCCAGAAACACCTACCTACACCTGTCCACACCCAGAGCACAAGGTATCCCAAAAGGTAGATTTGTGCAGCTGCACTTTCTCACATTAACCAAGACCCACAGTTTCTCACACCGCTGAATCAGAGTTGGGTAGGCTGCCTCCAGTTCAGGGGTGCCTCCTGGCTCTCCCTGAGGGAGGGGCCACTTCCCGTGAGGACAGACTCAGTCACGTGACCAGCTCCAGCCCCTGAAGTTGGAGGGGAAGAGCTGTGTGCCCCTCTGGGTGGGAGCCTCCAGAGCCAGCTTCCAGGTCCTCCAGGCTCTCTTCTCCCTCTGCTGTGGTGACCTGTGGCACTCCGGGTAGAGGCTGCCCATTTACTCTGGGTCCCAGGGTGTTGCTGACAGGAAGCAGCGCCTAGGTGACCCTCGAAGTAATGTAGATGCTGAGAAGTAACTCTACATTGCTGTGAGCTATTGTGCTCTGGGGACCACTTGTTACTGCAGCACGGCACGGCCTTGGCTGAGAGAGACAACACACACACATCCAAACATACGCACTGTGAGATCACATAAACATTATACATACTGATCTCTGCTCCCAGTTCCTGGCACGGAGCTCCTGAAGCCCTTAGAATTTCCTGAATAATAGGAGTGATTTTTTTCTAATGATGTGACACTTGCTGGGCTCGTGGATGGCTTCAGGATGGGGGCTGGTCCCCAGAAAGACCCAGCCATGATTAGAAGCTTGTAACTTTCAGCCTTGTCCCTTATCCTCCTGGAAGAGAAGAGGGGCTGGAGATTGAGTTAACGATTGGCCGTGCCTCTATGATGAAGGCTCCACAGAAACCTCAAAGTGTTCCTAGAGCTTCTGGGTTGGTGAACATATCCACATGGTCGTGGTGCACTCCAGTTCCACAGGGATAGAAGCTCCTCTACTTGAGACATTTCTGGACCATTCCGTACATACTTCTTCGTCTGGCTGTTCATCTGCATCCGTTGTTATACAATAAACTGGTAACCTAAGTAAGTGTTTCCCTGAGTTCTATGAGCCATTCTAGCAAATTATCAAACCCAACGAGGGGGTTATGGGGACCCTGACTTATATCTGCTTGGTCAGAAGTGCAGGCGATAACTCCGGACATGTGATTGATGTCTGAAGTGGGGGAGATCTTGTGGGACTGAGCCCTTAGCATGTGGAATCTGACGCTAACTCCAGGGAGACAGCGTCAGAACTAAGTTGAATTGCAGGACACCCAGCTGGGGTCACAGAATTGCTTGATGTGTGGAAAACCCACGTGTCTGGTGTCAAAAGTGTTGTGAGTGTGGTCGTAGTGTGAGAGCAAAGGAGAAACACAAGGGGGAGCATGTTTTCTTATGTATACACACATTCCTGCAGGGTTCACACACACAAACACACACACACACACACACACACACACACACACACACCCCACTCCCTGGGCTCACACACTCTCCACAGCATACTCCAGGCTAGTCTGACAAGCAGGGCATCCAACCTCTGGTCAGGAACAGGGAAAGCAGTGGGAACAGGGTGAGGTGGAAACAGATGTATGGTTCGGTGATGGAGCTGGGGTTGAATTATTTCCTTAGGGGATTTTCTGTTGTCAAAAGATGCAGAACTCAAGTGAGGCTGAGTGAAGTTCCTGAGGGTCAGGGAGCACTTCCTGGGGAGTCCGGAAACTTGGCTTTGGGCCTCATGTGGCCATGTGACCTTCTCTGGTCTGCACCTCCCTGGGGACAGGAATTGCTTTGAATCCAGGAAGGGAGGCTGGTCAAATCTGAATAATAATAAACAACCCAACAGCAGCCTTCCCCGTCACTGAGCCAGCCTCTTCCTGAGTGTCCACTCATGGAATCCTCACAGCAGCCCTCTGAGATCTCAGCTTCCATGGATTAAAGTCCCCTTGACAGACATCTGTGGGTGGCTCCCAGCCCGCAAAGCCCAGTGCTGGGTGTGGGTGTGGGTGATGCCATGATGATCCCCTGTCCATAGACACAGCTGATCGGAGCCCACGGCAGGAGAGGCAGGCATGATGTTGGGATGGAGTGATGTGGGGATCCCCAGGGGCGAGTGGCCACATCTTGGAGAGCTCTGGCAGGACTACTTGAGCAGGGCCTTCAGATGCTGATGAAAACATGAGTTTTGGTGACAGAAAGACTTGGTTTCAAGTCTCAACTCCTTTGCTTCCTGGCCGTGGAACCTTGGGTAAAGGACTTAGCCTGACTGGGCCTCAGTTTCCTCACCTGTGAAGTAGATATAATCATTGTTACAATCATCGCTGGGTTGTTATCGTGAGGATGAAATGAGAAGATGCTCAGAGCAGCCCCAGGCAGGACCAGTCTGTGCCTCTTTGCATAAAGGCTCATTTCTGATGTTCCTTCCTCCAGGAAGCCTTCCTTGATCTCTTTTTCCTCCGAGCTCATGGAGCAGTTTGTACCTGATTAAAACACCTGTTCCCACTGGACATGAATTTGAGTTCACTGAGTCATGAATTTGTTCTACATTTTATCAAGCACGTCTCTGTATCAGGACCAGGGCTGGGGGCAAGGGTGTGGAGTTGAATAAGAGATAGCTGCCCTCCCCAAATGCCCCACCCATGTGCCTGTAGTCGGGCTTAGGGCCGTGGCCCTGCTGTGTCAGTTCCCACTGCTTGTGGGGCTCAGTGACTGGCACACAGGTCTGCATCAGGGGCTGGGAGACAGAAGAGTGGGGTGGGACGGGCTCAGGCATGGAGTCAAGTCCAAGCTCTGTTTCTTTCTTGCTCTGTGACCATGGGCAAGTCCCTGCACCTCCCTGAGGCTTAGTGTCTCAATCTGTGAAATGGCAGCAATTGGGCCTGATTGTCTCTAAGTGCCCCTGGGCGCTGGCCCTGCAGAGTTACTGAGCATGAGCTTGTCCTCGCATGGGAGGATGGTGGGTGGCCCAGAGCCAACCCCAGGCTCACCCCCTCCAGGCCCCAAGTGCATCCTGCAGGGGAAGCAAGGGAGGGTTAAGGTCGAGCTTTCAGGAGGCCACCCTTTATTTGGAGTGGCTTGAATTAGCATCTGCAGGCTGATCAGAGTCCGGGTATTAATGAGCCATTGAGTCAGAGGCAGTTTTCCAGTGCACCATGTTGTTAATGAATTAATCACTTCTGACAGCTCCGAACGCCAACTCCATGCTTACCCCCAGCAAGCCTGGGGTGGCCACTGGCTGAGCCACCCAGGGTCCAGGTTGGCTGAGCTGCCCTTGGCACCCCTGCCCCCAGCGGCATTTCAGTAGTTCAGCTTGGGGTCTTGGCTTCTTTAATCTGAATCCAGCCTCTTTCCTTTCCATCTATCACTTTTCCCTGATTCCTAATCCAGTCCCATCCAGGCCAAATCATTCAGCCTCCCCAGCTAGAATAGTGGGTGGCCTCTTCCACTCCTGTCCTCCCACTGCATGAAAAAATACTCTCTCATCTCTTGGGTAACAATGTGCTGAAAATCATATGCTCTCAGAAGTTCATTTTCTCCCTAGGAAGAGAGGTGTTTTATTTGGATGAATACTTGTATACTTTTGGGGGGATCGGGGGTGAGGTCTCCAACAGGAATGCAAATTGAGGGCAGAGCAGAATTGCTCCAGCAGTAAAGGGGATTTTTAGAGACTATGTGGGGAGAAGAGAAAGGAAGAGATGCAGACACGCTTTGGCTGCTCCTTCTGCTTTGACCTTTTGGCAATTCCCTGGCCACTCCATGACCTTTCGTACCCCTTGGCCTTTGCTTGAGCTGTTCCCTCCACTTGGAATGCCCAGGTCTCTCTTCTTGGTTTGACCCATCTCCTAATCATGCTTCAAAGTCCTCTCTACCTTCTCCAATCAACCCTTTCTGGGTTTCCACTCAACTCTGAAAAGATTGCCTCACAGGTGAAATTAAGGAAACAATCCCATTTACCATTGCATCAAAAAGAATAAAACATCTAGGAATAAACCTACCTACGGAGGCAAAAGACCTATACTCTGAATCTATAAAACACTGATGAAAGAAATCAAAGGTGAAACAAACAGATGGAAAGACATACCATGTTCTTGGATGAAGAATCAATATTGTCAAGGTGACTATACTACCCAAGGCAATCTACAGATTTAATGCAATCCCTATCAAGTTACCAATGGAATTTTTCACAGAACTAGAATTAAAAATATAAAAATTTGTATGGAAACACAAAAGACCCTGAATAGAAAAAGCAATCCTGAGAAAGAAAAACAGAGCTGGAGGAATCAGGCTCCCTGACTTCAGACCATGCTACAAAGCTATAGTAATCAAAACACTATGGTACCATTGCAAAAACACAAATATAGATCAATGGAACAGGATAGAAAGCCCAGACATAAACCCATGCACCTATGGTCAACTAATCTATGAAAAAGGAGGCAGGGATACACAATGGAGAAAAGACAGTCTCTTCAATAAGTGGTGCTGGGAAAACTGGACAGCTACATGTAAAAGAATGAAATTAGAACATTATCTAACACCATACACAAAAATAAACTCAAAGTGGACCAAAGACCTAAATGTAAGGCTGGACACTATAAAACTCTTAGAGGAGAACATAGGCAGAACACTCTTTGACATAAATTGTAGCAGTATCTTTTTTGACCCACCTCCTAGAGTAACGAAAATAAAAACAAAAATAAACAAATGGAACCTAATTAAACTTAAAAGCATTTTCACAGCAAAGAAAACCATGAACAAGATGAAAAGACAACCCACAGAATGGAAGAAAATATTTGCACACAAAGTGACTGACACGGGATTAATCTCCAAAATAGCTCACACAGCTCTATGTCAAAAAACCAAACAAGCAAATCAAAAAATAGGCAGAAGATCTAAATAGGCATGTCTCCAAAGAAGACACACAGATGGCCAAAAAGCACATGAAAAGATACTCAAAATCACTAATTATCAGAGAGATG
This sequence comes from Stenella coeruleoalba, assembly GCF_951394435.1. NCBI lineage: Eukaryota > Metazoa > Chordata > Mammalia > Artiodactyla > Delphinidae > Stenella > Stenella coeruleoalba. The sequence goes on along the minus strand of NC_137156.1, from coordinate 98,896,187 downwards.
CAAATTAAAAGTACAAGGAGGTATCACCTCACACGGGTCAGAATGGCCATCCTCAAAAAGTCTACAAACAATAAATGCTAGTGAGGGTGTGGAGAAAAGGAAAACTTCCTACACAGTTGGTAAGAATGTAAATTGGTATAACCATTATGGAGAACAGCATGGAGGTTCCTTAAAAAACTAAAAACAGAACTACCATATGATCCAGTGATCACACTCCTGGGTGTACATCTGGAGAAAACAAAATCCAAAAATATACATGACTCCAATGTTCATTGCAGCACTATTTACAATAGCCAAGACATGGAAGCAACCTAAATGTCCGTCGACAGAGGAATGGATAAAGAAGTTGTGGTACATATGTACAACGGGATATTACTCAGCCATGAAAAAGAACAAAATAATGCCATTTGCAGCAACATGGATGGGCCTAGAGATTATCATACTAAGTGAAGTAAGTCAGACAGAGAAAGACAAGTATCATGATATTACTCATATGTGGAATCTAATTAAAAAATGATACAAATGAACTTATCTATAAAACAGAAGCAGACTCACAGATTTCGAAAACAAACTTACGGTTACCAAAGGGGAAAGGTTGAGGGGAGGGATAAATTAGGAGCTTGGAATTAACATACACACACTACTATATATAAAATAGATAACCAACAAGGACCTACTGTAGAGCACAGGGAACTCTACTCAGTATTCTGTAATAATCTATATGGGTAAAGAATCTGAAAAAGAATGAATATATGTATATGTATAACTGAATCACTTTGCTGTACACCTGAAACTAACACAACTTTGTAAATCAACTATACTCTAATACAATTTTTTTAAAAAGATTGCCTCAGAGGCATTTATAATCCTGCTCTGGATGTATTTGTGTACCCATCTTCCTCCCCTGGAGCTGAGAGCTCCTTGAGGGCAGGGACCTTGTCTCATTCACCACTGTAGCCCCAGGGACAGGCGTGGAGCCTGTCATAGGGAGGAGCTCAGGCCATGGTAGGGAACGGATAGAATTAGTCAAATCCCCATTGATGGAAGAAGGTCCTTTGGGAGGAGTTGAAAGTTTCTACCCTGGGTTTTGGTCATGTGTGCCCCCTGGATTGGTAGCCCCATGAGGGCAGGGCTGAAGTCTGATTCCTCTCAGAGTCCCCAGCATGGCCTTGTCCATGGGTGGTGGCCAAGTGGAAAAACAAGGGTGCGTGGAGCTGAATGAGGCCTGGTGGCTGGACCCTTCCCTGTCCCTGGCTCCATGACTCACCTGGGCCTGGAGCCCGGGCTCCAGGGATCTCAGGCTGCCCAGTCCCGACCCTACACAAGGACCAGGCACAGAATGTGCCACTCATCAGATTGTCATACGCAGGTAGCGTCAGCATCAGGATACAGAACCCCAGCTCTGCCACTTCCCCACCTGTGTCCTTGGGCAGGTGATTTAACCTCTCTGAGCCACATTTGCACCTCTGCGAAAGGCTCTGCTTCATGGGGCTGTTGTGCGGATTAAGTGAAATAGTGACTAGAAAGCCCAGGGTTGATGTTCACACAGGGTCTTCATTCCTTGTCCTCTTTCCTGTTCATCCTCTCTGCCTTCCTTCTTGTTCCTCCCCTTTCAGCTCCATCTCTTCCCTCCTCTCTGTCAACTTTCCCAATTTACGGTCCAAAGGTCGAGAGAAAAAGAGAGAGAGAGAGACAGAGAGACAGAGAGAGAGAGACAGAGAGACAGAGAGAGAGAGCATGAGAGAGAGAGGACACAGTGATGGTTCAAAGGATGGCTGCCCTGTGGGGGTCAGGCATCTGCGACCACACTCTGACCAGCCTCACCTGCAGCTATGGGCCTCCTCCCTTCAGAGCAGACCTCGCTTCATCACAGTGTTAGTATTTCAGCAACTGTGGACTGTTTCTCCTGTTGGGTAGAAGTGTCACGGCCTCAGCCTGCTGCTTAGGGGGCCAGTAGGCGGCCCAGGGGGCTTGAGGAGGATGAAAAGGGCCGCCCGGATGGCCTGGGGCCTCAGAAGCGGTGTTCTGAGGGAAAACAGCTGTCACAAGGCTTCTGATCATACTCCCTGCGTGGGGCTCCCTTTAATGTCTATGATCACACCAGTCCCCTGAGGCTCTGCTGGCGGTGGGAACACAGGGATGGTGGGGCAGCCGGACCACAGCAAAGCCCATCGGCCTCCTGCCGGGCCCAGCTGCCTGTCTGCTGGGCCTGCATTCCAGACTCTGTGTGCGGTGTGGTTTCCACCAGCACCTATTCCTCTGCTGCCTCCTGTCCCTCCATCAAGTAAGTGGGGAATCTGTGAAGAGGTACGAGGATGCTCACTCACTCGTTCAGTCATTCACTCATTACTATTCTCTTCTCAACCTGGTAGCCAGAGGGATTCTGTTACGTGACCAGACCCCTGCGCTGCTTGGAAGCCCCCTCCCTCAGAGCAGAAATCAAAGTCCCTGCCTTGGCCTTCGAGGCAGATCTCGAAGGGGCCCCCTCCTCTGGGAAGCCCACCCCCCGTCTCAGCCACACTGGCCTCCCGGCTGTTCTGTTCACACACTGGCAGGCTCTCGCCTCAGCAGTTTATATTTACCATTACCTCTGCCTGGAACGTTGTTCCCTCACACAACTCCTTCCTGCCCTCACCTCCTGTAAGTCCTTAAATGCTGCCGTCTCTGTAATCTTTCTCTGATCACTTTATTTCATTTCGTACCCCTCCCCCAGCACGCCCAATCCCCCTTATTTTACATATATATATATATATATACACACCAAGTTTTCTCCACAGCACTTCTTGCCTTTTAAAGCCCTACACACTTGCTTGTCTCTCTACATCTCTGAGGATATACGGGACATCAGGGCAGGGATTGTCATTGATTTCGTTCACTTTCTAGCTGTCCAACCTTACAAAAGTCATGTAACCTCTATGCCTAGGTTTCCTCGTCTGTCAAGTGCAGACGACTGTTCACACAACCGCACAACCTCACAGGGTTGTGTGAGGACTCCGAGAGAGGATGTGTAAGGGACAGATCCTGGCCCAGATGGTGGCCATGCAAACCCATGGACACAGTCATGACCAGGACCCACATTACAGGAAGCTCCGCCCTCTCGTGGGGGTAACTGAGGGTGCATTTCAGGTGGAGGGGGTGCAGGTAATTCCCACTGTGGGCCCTGTCACTCTCCACCCGACTGCTTTCTCTTGGCTCTGCAGGGCAGGCTGGGTGTGCTCCTGGAAGCAGCCCTGGCCAAAGATGGACAAGAGTGGGAGGATGGACCCCAGCTTCTTGTCCCTCCAGGGATGGCTCGAGGTGAACACTAAGCCCCAGCTACCCACAGTGGGAACCTACTCAGCGGTGAGCTGTTTCTTTACTCCCTTCCCTCCTCAGCTTCCTTGACTAGGGTTCCCTGGGGCCACCACCTAATAAGCTGCTTCCATTCAGATCCTTGTCTCAAGGTCTCTTTTAGGGGAGTCCACCCTGAGACAGGTGGATTCTTGGAGAGGTCTTCATGGGGCACCTCCACATCCCTCCTTTACCAGCCCAGCCAAGCCTTTCCATCCCAACAGTTGTCTCTGTGGTTTTCCTCAGAGTGTCCTTGGGGACTTCCCCGGTGGTCCAGTGGTTAAGACTCCGTGCACCTAATGCAGGGGTCTGGGTTTAATCCCTGGTCAGGGAATTAGATCTCTCATGCCACAACTAAGAGCCTGCATGCTACAACTAAAGGTTCCACATGCCACAACTAAAAAAAAAAAAAAAAGATCCTGCATGCTGCAGCTAAGATCCAGCGCAGACAGACACACACACACACACAAAAAAACAGTGTCCTTGGCGTTTTCCTTTGAAATTCCACCTGCCCCTGCAAAGGGGCTCCTGGTCAGGACCTGGGCTGCATGGGAGAGGAAGAATTAATCAGAGTGGTAGAAGAAGAAATCTTCCCTCCAACTAGTATTGTCACAGGTCAGGGGAGTGTGTATTCAGCTGAGTCAGAAGGTGACTGGGAGGAAGATGCCTTGTATGTGTGGGAGATTCTTCCACAACATCCTCAGGCCAAACGTGGAGGGGAGACTTTGTGTGAAATAAAGTGGGTCTAAAATACAGGAAGAGCTCAGCTGGCTCTTGTACTAGCTTATGGACTCAAGTGTTCATTCATCTGTTCACCCATTTATTCACTCAACACACATTTAAGAAGTCCCTGCTCCATCTGTCAGGATCCAAGGATGCAGTGGAGAACAAGACAGATATGGCCCTAACCCCAACTCTAACTGAACCCTAACCCAACAAGGCCATCCCAAGTCTGTGATGGCTCCATGGCTTGGGGGGTCTATGCAGTTGGGAATCAAGAGGAGTTGGGCCCAGTGAAGGGAGCAGAACCTGCTCTTCGAGGGTCCCTGCACTGCTGTGCAGTGGCAGTGATCAGTTGGCATCCTTGCTGATGGTGCTGGCTCCATCTCTGCTACACTGGTCTTTTTACACTCCCTGGTCTTCTGTGGTCTCCTGATTACACCTGGGAAGGGGCAGTAGAGCTGTGAGGTGGTTTGCTCACCCAAATAGAGAGACAAACCAAGCCCTGGCTTCTGTCTTTTGACGTAGAGCGCATGTGTCCCAGAGGAGGACCAAGGCTGCAGACACCCAAGTCTTGGTTGGAAGTGAGGCCTCCACAGGCCAGCTAGCTGGCTGGATCTTCTTAGAGGGAGGAGGGAAGAGAAAGGGAGAGAGACAGAGACAGAGAGAGAAAGAGAGAGAGAGAGAGATTCCCAAAATGAGAATTAATGTGCGTTGGTGGTATACTGGTGAGCATAGCTGCCTTCCAAGATGAGAATCATAGAGCAGCCTAGAGCCCGTGAGCTGGAAACAAGAGGTCCTTGGGAGCAAGTTACAGTCCAAACTTCACTCCCAAAGCCGGAAACCTCTAGACACAGCTCTCTCTGGTTGTCTACACTCCACCAAATGAACTGTTTTCAGTAGAGTGGCTTGTGCCTGTGCATGTGTGTGTGTGTGTGCATGTGTTGGGAGGGTTGTGGCTGGGTAGGATAATAGCTAAGAGCTTTAGGCCTTTGGAGCTAGATAACCAATAGTAATAGTGAATTTTCGTTCAGCGTGTACTGTATACCTGGACCATGCTGAATGTGTTACATGTGGGGTTTTTCTTAGCTTCCCCAGTAACTCCATGGGAGAGTGTATCAGGTGGGGTCCTGACAGGAAAGAGAAGGTGCATACACAGGGAGGAATTCAGGAGAGTTTAACGAAAGGTTCAAGAAAACCAACAAAGGATGATGATGCAGCTGAAGTCGGCAACTAGGGGCCTAAGTGGACCAAGGGAAGGAGGTGTTACTGGAACACAGAGAGAGTGGCCATAGCTTCTGGAGCAGGATGCCGGCCAGGGGAACGGAGGCAAACTGCAGTGACCCAACAGGGAGGGAGCCAGGGAAAACACCCCACTGAGGGATGGGTAGCATGCCCTTGAAGCTGAGCACCCATTCTCCTCCTGCCCTCCCATCTCCTGCCAGGGTGTCCCATTGGCTTGACCCAACTGTTCATCAGAGGACAAGGGAGCCTGAGGGTTAGTCCTTATAAGCCAACCTTCTGGGCCATAGGGCAGGGGGAGAAGGCTGGAGAGTAGGCCCAGAGTGGAAAACAGAATGTGTCCAGTAGAGGGAGGTGCTATGATTATCATTCCCATGCAGGAATAAGGAGCTAAATGAGCTTCAGGGCTGAGTGCAAAATGAAAATGCCCATCCCCCTGTTAAACAATTATTATGAATTTCAAGACAGTGACAGACGAAAATTGAACCACATTACATGCCCATGAACCCAGCCTTGGTCCCTTGTTACAGAAGAGACTGAGGCACAGAGATAAGCACCTTATCTAAGGCAGTTATACCTGGGCTTTGAGTCCGGCTCTGCCCTTCTAGCTACAGCGCTTCAGACAAACCACTTTGCTGACCTACAGGAGGGTCTCAAGACATCTAACTACTGTGGCGGTGTTGCTAACAAGGAGGGGGATGAAACCAGGTGAGGCCGGCCAAGCCTTTGGGAGCTGTCCGAGGTGCTGATGTGACATTGGGCTCCCTGGGCCCCGCACGGCCCTTGGACGCTTAGATCAGCAACAGCTTTTGAAATAACCCATTTCTACTCTCAGTCTGTCTCTGGGCTCCTCTAAGTGTCAGAGCACAGAGAACTGAAATGCTATTGTCTGGAGTTTGTGCTGTGGTGAGCTGGAAAGAGCACAGGAATCGGAGTCAGGAAATGTGGATTTAACAAGGGCAGTGTGGACATCATCTCATTTCATCCTCATGGCCATCCCTCAGAATGACCACTGTAGCCACATCACAGGCTTTATTGAACACTTACTATTTGCCAGGCACAACCACTGCTCAGTTACTCTGTCATGTAATTGTTGTTATCATCCTCACTTACAGATCAGGAATCTTAGGGCAAGAGAGAGTCCCCACTGCAGTAGATTCCATTAGGGCATCACCCATTATGCTTACCCTGTGCACAGGGTAAGCTGAAAACACTGGAGGTGATGCCCATGGAAACACCTCTCAACCAATGACGGGCAAGGGTTGGATGGAGAAATACCCTTGCGTCTTCACCTCAAGGTTGGGATGACACTGAGGCATGTTCTACACTGTCTTCCAGAGTCCCCTGTGGGGTTAAGCTCTAGTGGCCCACAGTGGGATCTGGCTTGATAACACACCCTCTACTGGCTTCCTTTGCTTCCCCTGTTTCACTTCCTGTCACAGCCAACCTCTAAGATGACCCAAATGATCCTCACCTCCTGGTATTCACACCCTTGTAGCCCCTCCCACACTGTATCAGGGTTGGTCTGTGTGACCAATAAAATATGACAAAAGTGATGGAATGTCACTTCTGATATTAGGTTATGAAGGACACTGTGGCTCCTGTCTGGAGATCTCTGTCTCTGTCTATCTCTCTCTCTCCCCCATCACTCACTCTGGGGAGAGCCTGCTTCCATGTCATGGGAAGCAGTATGGAGAGGCCCACACTGTGAGACACTGAGGCCCCCAGCCAGCAGCCAACAAGGAATCTGGGCTGTCAACAACCATGAGAGGCAGCTTTGGAGTGAATCCTTCAGCCTCAGTCAATCCTTCAAATCGTCAGCCCTGGCTGACAGCTTGATTGAAACCTCATGAGAGACTCTGAGCCTGAACCACTCAGCTGAGCAACTTCCAGATTCCTGGCCTTCAGAAACTATTAGATAACAGAAACTTGTTGTTTTATGCATCTAAGTTTTGGGGTAATTTGTTATGGTGATAGTTAATTAATACACTCTCTTACTCCACTATCAAGGTTTCCTGGGTTCACCTCCCAAATGAACTATTTAAACTTGAATCTTCATTTCAGGCTCAGCTTCAAGAGGAACCCAAACTCAGACCTTTACCCAAGGGCATCTGCCTGGTAAGTGGAGGAGCCAGGATTCAAACCCACAGTATATGAAGCGACTGCTCAAGAGCTCAGTGCTATATGCGTCGGTCACCCCTGGCTGCAGCCTGCAAGCACCTTGGCTATAGAGACCAGGTCTTGGCTCCCTTGGTGGTCTCCATACCTAGCTCAGTGCCTTCCACATACTGAGCGCTCAGGATACGTTACTTCCCTTCTGCTCCCTGCCTGGCCCTTTATTACAGATGTTTGACTTCAGAACTTCAGGTATTTAAGTACCTGAACCCTGGATTTAGGCTGTCTGTGTTCAAATTCTGACTCTGGAATGCACTAGCAGGGTAACTTTGGGCAGGTTATTTAATCATTTTGAGCCTCAGTTTCTTCCTCCATAAAATGGGGTGATAACGGTACCTACCTCACTGATAGGACAGTACATACCTAAATAAATGTGTACATAGTATTGGTCAATGCCAAGCACTTGGGAAATGGTGTATAAGCGTTGGTGTAACTAGGATCATTTCATGCCTGTCCCCACTCTCACCTGAAGGGCACACAACTCAGGCAGCAGTTGACTGGGGAAATGACTTAGAGAGACATGAGAGCTGAGTTCTCTCAATTCCCAGAGCCCCTTGGAGAGCCTTACCAGACATGTATAACTTGGAATGAGCTCTCACCTTACCCTGACAACACAGAGAACAGAGCTCTTTGGGAGTGGGAGGGGAGATGAGGGGCTTGGGGGATGGAGAGCACACTCTGTGAACTTCAAAATTGTTTTTGCCAAGAATGAACCCTGGCTGCCTTCCAGGTGCTCAGTAAATACACATGAAAGGATGAATTGGAAAAATGCTAAGATGAACATCACTGCCTTGAAGACAGGGGTGCGTTTTACATAAAACAACATCTCCTGGGGACAGTCACATAGCACCTCTCCTAACCACACACTTGCCCTCTTCTCCTCTACCTTCTAAACTGGTGACCCCAACCCCCGGCTGGTTTTGATAACTCTACCAGAGACCCTGAAGGCACCATAATTCATATTCATCTCCCATGTTGGGTTAGGAATACTGGCCATTTATGCCCTGATTATGCTAATTAACTGTTTTTTTTTAATAAAGGAGACAGTTATTACCTTCAGTTTGACAGCTTCTAGCTGCATTAGCAGTCACAGCTGCCAACACCATGGTGTTGATTAGTTACCTTGAATTGCTTGGAGACAGGCAATTCTCACCAGGGTGCACCCCCAGAGTCTCCTGCATTATGCGGGTGCCGGGCTCAATGATTTCAACAGTCTAGGGAGATGAGGCCACAGCCGGCATGGTCACCAGCTCTGATCGCGGTTTAGGCGAAGGCAATGCGTTTGGAGCGGGAGGCCGCTAGAGTGGAGGTCCAGACAGCTGTGGTGCTGCTCTAGGATCAGAGGAGCCATGGTGACAGGAGATCCACTTTCCCCCAACAACGTCGCTTTCCATGGTCCTGAAACACACTGCACTGGGGTTCATGGTTTCTCCTAACTCTTTGCTCCTGATTTTGGAAACTCATGGATTACTATTCCCACAGCTCATATACTTTCTTTACTTTTTAAAACTCTTTACCTCTTGATAAACATTTTTGTCATTTTTTATACTGTCACCGATTAGTTAGGCCCGTGACTTATTAATAATTCACGGGAGTGATTTCATATACCTTTGACAGTTCCATAATGCTTCTGACAGTTACACACTTTATTTTTGTCTCTGAGAGGCTGGGAGGGGAGCTTGTGTGACCTTAGCTGCCTTCCCTGAGGTTCTGCTTTTGAGCAGTGGGTGCACCTGGGGGAGGGCGAGGATGAGACCTCTAGGAACGCTGACTTCCAACTTAGGGAGCCAAGGACAAAAGTCTGACCAGTGCCACCAAAGGGACAGGAATGAGGGAGAAGGGGGCCTTCAGCAGGAAATAGGAGTCAAATCTTCCAGCATCTTCCAAGCAGTTGTCCGTCAGAACTGTGTCCTCCCGCTGGAGTTCCCTAGTGGTCTAGTAGTTAGGATTCTGGACTTTCACTGCTGTGGCCCAGGTTCAATCCCTGGTTGGGGAACTGAGATCCCGCAAGTTGTGTGGCATGGCCAGAAAAAAAATAAAAGGACTGTGTCTTCCCAGAATTGCCCATTGACTCTGGTCCCCCATGTGTCAAGGGTTGCCTGGAATGGGGTGCTGATTCCCCAGAATCTCTGAGCTGCATGTGCATGAGGTTCCCGTGAACTCCATGGACACCCCCTCATTTAGGCAAAGACTCTGGCATGTCCTTGAGCAAAGTGAAAAGGAGACTGCACAGACAGCCATGGCTGAGATCGGGGCCGGGGTTGGGGGGCAGTGAGGGGTGGAAAGTGTGTGAGTCAGAATCATTCCAGGCACCAAAATGCATTGGCCATTTACATTGGCTTCCTTTAGGTAGGTCCTTGATAATTCCCTGTCTGTACTCCCTTCCCTAGCAGGGCTGCTCACTCTGACAATATACCAGATAACACTCACTAAGCTTTGCTATGTGCAAGTCCTGTTCTCATTGCTTTACATCTGTGAACTCATTTAAACTTCCCGACCATCCTGCAAGCTCAGTACTATTATTGTTGTTGCTTCCATTTTACAGATGAGAAAACTGGGGTCCAGGTAGTAAGTGGTGTTAAGTTGGATATAAATTCGGCCCTGAAATCTGTCTCTAATTATTCTCCAATGATAGCCCAAGTTCCAAGTTGCCTGACCCACCAGGAGGATATTTGGGGTATTTCTACCTCAGCAGCACGTGGCTATCCGCTGGCTCAGGTCACTTCCTGGGGGGGGCTTTTGGGCAGAGCAAGTTCCCAGCACTGGGGTGCTGGGGAGAATGGGGCTCAAAGCCTGGAGGAGGGTATCTTTTTTTAACCCCTGCAGGCCTCCCCTGGGACTGCTTTTGCAGACCTCGCCCAGCCCTTTCCTCTGTCTCTGGCCATTAACCCGGGCCTGGGTCTCAACAGAACCTCATCTCACATCCTGGAGGTGTGGGCACAGAGCTGCCAATCAATAACCACCCAGAACCAGTGGCGTCCACAGCTTGACTCCCAGCAGCTGTGGCAGGACAGTTGCTGGGTCACTGACAGCTGGGCATCTCTCCAAGCCACAAGTGCCTACTGACTGCTTCTGAATGAACCACTCGAGGCCAGCTCCCCTCTGCCCACCCGAGGAGGGGCCACAGCTTATCAAGGGGAGCAGGGGTGGTGTGGGAGGCAGCGTGATGTCCTGGGTTACCCGGCCCCCCCACCCTGGCTGGATGACTGACTTGGGGTCCATCATTCTCCCTTGGACCTCTCTGGAGAGAAAAGAGATTGGGCTGCGACAGGTCTCCCCGCTCAGGATCACCGGATGGAGAAAGGTAATAACTTGCACTGGGATTGTTCATCCACTTGTCAGCAAGCTCTGTCTCTGGACCCAGAGCCAGATGTCTTCTTCCCTCCTAGGTCCCAGTGCCGTGCACGCAGGTAAGTGCTCCATAAACGTGCAGCGAACAGATTCACACACAGTTGCTGATTATCGTTACTAATAGCTATTGCTGGCTGAGCGTTTACTCTGCACGAGGCTCCGTTACAGCATCCCTGCATGTGATCCTCACAGACCTGGGAGGGGAAGCTCTCCATTTTACGGATAAAGAAATGGAGGGGGAGAGAAGTTTAAGCCACTTGTCTCAAGTCGCACACTGCTCCAAGGGCCAGAGCCATGATTCCAGCCTAGGTCTGGCCAGCTCCCAAGCCTGGTCCCCAGCCTCTGTTATACTAGAGTAAGAATCACAGCTGCTGTTTGTAGATCAGGCTTCTCAGCAAGTCCCCAAGGAAGGATGTGTATAGATACCATCTCATTTAACCTTTGCAACAGCCCATTTTATGGATGAGGAAACAGAGGCTCGGAAGAAACAAAGCCAATTGCACAGGAGCACAGAGGGCCTGGAAGTGGGGGAATTGGGTTTGGAGCCCACATCTGGCTGCCCTAAATCCTATATTATTTTGACCACCTTACTGCTCCCCCGGAACCCCCACTCCAGATTAAGTTGGGACACGTGGGTGACAAGCCCTTCTAGAATACCCAGCATAAACCATAAGGCCATCCCTGCAATCCCCATGGGCTATGCTCGAGTTGTTCAAACACGCGTCCCCCTCCACTGGCAAGAGGTAGAAAACAGGGTCAAAGTCTCTGGCAGAAGAGGAGCAAATGCAAGATGACAGCCCGTGGCCGGCGGGCCTACGGGCAGGAGGGCGTGGAAACGGGTTAGTGTCCAGGGCAGCACTGACCCACTTTGGGGCTCATCTCCTCTCTCTAAGCCTTTTTCAGGCCCCTCCTCCCCTGCCCATTGGGACTGGGTGAGTGGGCTGGCCCCTACCCACAGGGGAGCTAGGGACATTGGGAAGATCCTTCCCGCTTTGCCTCTGTTGGGGAAATCATGTGCCTGGTACCCTGAGTGCCAAGGAGACCTGCCTGAGAGATTTCAGCACGCCCATCTGAGCAGGAACAACGGGCTGGCTCGGCGGGCCCTGGGAATCATTCGGGCAGCCATTACAAGCTAGTGGTTTGTCTCTAAACATCCACAAGAAGAACCTACGTCAAAGACAACGGTTAAAATCCCTCCCCTTGATTAAGCACCACTGTGTGCCGGGAACTTGACATACCTCATGAAGAATCTGCAGTGGGTGGAGGGACCAGAGTTATATTCAATTTTCCCATTACAGATGAGGAAAACAAGGCTCAGACAGGTTCAGCAACGTGCCCAGGATCCCACAATAGGTCTGCTAGGACGTATCCCCGGCCTTTCTGCCTCCAGGGCCCCCAGCTTGCCCCTCTGTCCTGAGACTTGCCAGGTCTCTACTCCAGAACAGTGGTTCCCAGTCACAAAGAAACTTGCTAAAAATACAGGACTCCCTAGAAAATTCTGAACTGGCAAGTCAGGGATGGGCCCTGGGAAGCTGGATTTCTTAGAAGTTTTTGGTGGGGTCGGGAGCCCCATTTTAAGGAGGCATTGATCTGAATGTGGAAGGTGAGTTCTAGGGGGTGGTCTCAGTAAGTGGGGACTAGGTTTCCGGCTGCCTTCACGCTGTTTGATTCAACTGGATTGGGAGTCCAGGGGACCAAATGGCGGAACTCCTGGAACGTGAGGGAATTTGTCGTCTGAGCACCAGACCTCTCCAAAGCTCTTGTTTCAACCCCAGCAGGTGGGCCTCAGATGAGCGTCTCTGCCCAGGGCCTGCATGCCTGGAGCGGCTGAGGGTCAAGTGGAGGCAGCAAGGAGGGGATATTTTTGCAGCTGCTGCCCTCAACAGCTGCCTGGGGCCCCATTGGGCCTGTGGACACAGTCTCTCGGCTGCGGGGGCAGCCATGGACCACCCCCCGACCGCCACCAACTTGATGAGGCGTCTGGGTCTGAGGCCCAGTAGACCCTCAACAAAACACTGCAGTGGCCTCCACTTACCCAAGGCAGAAATCGACTGGTCCCTGATTCCATTTTCTCCCCAGCACCCCTGGCTCCTGGCCGCCACACCTGTCCCCTCACCAGGGCCTGCCCACCTGTCCCGCCCACGTCATGCCTCCGCACCTTGCGCACCACCAGCCTCCTCTCTGTAATTCACACACACTTGGGCATTTTGCTCTCTCCTTTCCCGATCGATCATGCGGTTCTCTCCACTCTGCCTGGCCAGCTCTTTCTCCTGCTGGCGTCTCCTTCAGAGCAGTATTTCCTGACCACCGTCACCAGCCTTAAGACTCACTGTCTCAGGCCATTGACCCCCCCCTTTCTAGCGCAGATCATTGTCATTGTTTTGTCTACCTACAGATGGATATATTAAGGTATATACTCCACGCAGCAAGAACATGCCTCTGGAGTGCTGGTTGGCTCATAGTAGGTGCTCAAGAAGGTTTTATTTAGTGAGTTAATGAATAATTATTGAATGATCTCCAACCCGTGCTTCTAGCTGAATGTCTTTACTCCTGTTCCTGGCTCCCTGTCACTTCTGGATCTTTTGAAAATGGAAGATGAAAGGCACTGACAAAAATCATAGTGAAAAGATGACTTTAACAAAATGTAAAGAGAAATCTGGGCAAGGATGGTGTTGGTGAGAGTCCCCAGGCCCAGCAAAACAGACACACCAAGGCTGTGACAAAGTCCTCTCCCTCTAAATGAGGAGCGATGAGACCCAGCGCAGTTGGGGCAAGAGGCTGGGCAGAGAGGCCAGCCAGGCCACAGTCAGGGGAGCCCCTCTGTCCCCCAGTAAGGACTTGGGTCCCTCCTTCAGATGGGCCAAGCTCACCAAGCCCTGGGTCCGAGCAGAGCTGACCACCAGGGGCCCTCGTGTCCGCACCCCGTGGTCCCTCACCTGCTCTCAGCACCCCGCATCCACAGGACCTGTGCTGCCAGCCTCAGCCCACTGCTGGGGGCCCTGACGGCTGCTGCCCAACGTGGGAGCTGAGCCCCTGTGCTCCTTGGCCGAGTCAGAATGATCACATTCGAGATGAGACAATCAGGAAGACAATGGAAACATCTCAGGGGGAGAAGACACCCAAACAGCTCTGCAGGAAAAGTCAGCATGTGTGCGTGTGCATGATATGGTATGTGTGTGTGGTGTGTGTCTGTGTGTGTGGTGTGGCGTGCGGTTTGTGTGTACACGCTCACGTGCAGGCACATTTCTCCCAGAACTTCTCCTTTCAAGTCCCCCCCTCCTGCTTAGAAAATCTTTACAAGAATCTCCTTCCAGCATGATTCTCCTCTGAACACCTCTCTCAACGCTCACCTCCTGGTCCACAGGGCAAACAATGCCACGACGTCCTTCCTGACTCAGGCAGAGGGCCTGTCCCTAGCAAAGGATGGACCAGGTGGACCCACACACCACAGCACTGGGGTGGGGTGACTCTCTCCCTCCCCTTCCCCACAGCAGCTGCTTCCTAATCCAGCTGCACACAGAGGGCAGGTCTCGGGAGTTATAAATCACGTTCAAGGATGCTCTGAACTGCAGAACCCAAGCATCTATTCTGCATCCTTATTTGACAGATGAGAAACTGGGATCAGGGAGGGGAGGCGCTTCCCCAAGGTCATACAGACAGCGACAGGCACACTCAGGGGCAGAACCCAGTCCCCTGACTCTCAGCTTAGTGCCTGAGCCAACACACAGCCCTGCTTTCAGGAAGGTTACAATCCAGCAGGCACGGAGCTGTGTTCTTTCATTCATCCATGCGTGTGTTCGTTCGTGCATCTCTTCATTCATTCATGCACACGTGTGTACACTCAGCCCACGCTCACTGAGCACCGCTGCGTGCGCTTACCGAAAGCACCGACTGTGTGCTCTGGGTGCATCGCGCTGGCCAAGCCAAGAGCTGCCTTCAGGGAGCCCTGCCTGGCTGTGGAGACAGGACCAACGGTGGGTTCGAGGAGCACCCTCACCTTCCACGCTGAGGGCAGATGGGGGAGGGGCTCGCAGGCGGGTGGGATTGGTGGTGGACTGGTGCCCAGCTTGTCCTGCATGGATTAGAGGAGCCAAGATGGGGCTGTCCAGTGGCAAGTGCCTGCTTCTGGGGCCAGTGACTCTTCCTGTATCATAGGGTTGAATAAGCTCATTTGAGACGTATGCGCGTGGTGTGTGTGTGTGTGTTTGAAGGGGGAGCCCTTGCTGCTTTCTCCCCCAGCAGCCATGACAGGCAGAGCAGGGGTGGAGTCTGAGTCTGGCGGACAGAGAGAAAAAGAAGTTGAGGGAGGGAAGTGGCTGACTCCAAACCTGAGCAACCAGCCAGACGCTCAAGGACCCCAGCGGCCAGGCAACCTTCCCCCTCCCCAGCCGATACCTGTCCCCCAGCCCCATCTTTCCTTTCCTCCTCCAGGGACACCAAGACCCAGGCGCTCAGTTCTGGCCCCTCCCTCTCTCCTCACACTTAACCCCACTTGCTGGGCAAACATCTGCCCCAGGAACGGAGCAGCTGGCAGAGCTGGGACTGAGGGACGTGTGTCCTGGGGAAGGGGATGCCTGGGTTCCAGCCTGGCTCCTGCCAAGCCCTGGAGGAGACAAACAAGAAAGGAAAGAAGGGGTCAAAAATTCCTCAAACACCACCTCTGTGCCCAGTGCCTGGGAGTGATTGCACCCACTCCCTGGTTTAATTTTCACAGGTGGGGACTTGCTGTCATCAAACCCATTCTACAACCGAGAGCCTGAGGTTCAGAGAGGTAAAGGGGCTTGCCCACGGTCACACAGCAAGACAGCACATGGCTTACACCTGAGCTTATCTGACTCCCAGGCCCCATGCACGTTTAATTCTGCCACATTTCTCTGGGCCTCAGTTTATCCATCTGTAAATGAGGGGGTCGGAGCAGGTTCGAGATAATAAATTGGTTTATCCTTCATGCCAACTCTGGTCCACTGTTAGAGCTGCCTGACCACTGTTCTGAGAATTCTGAGCTAAGGCTGGGCTCGGTGGGAAGGAGTACGGTCATCCACTAGCAATGTCTGCCCTGGCTCAGGCATTGAGGGTTATAGCAAGCATGTTCTTTAAGAGCAGACTTTCTAAGGGTCCTGCCAGCTCTGGCGTTTTGGTGCTAGGATGAGTTAACCCTCATCTCTAGTGGTCTTGAGTAAGTCCCTGCACATCTCTGAGGCTCAGGTTCTCACTGGGTCTGGCGTGGGAGCGGCTTCCACCAGCCCCTTTGTGAAGGACAGAGCCAGCTGCTCAGCCTCCCTCTACTCAACCTCTGCTTGTCCCCTCAGCCTTGAGCAGCTGTTGCCTAGCAACAGGGGGTGGGAAACTGGGAGGGGTTTGCAGAATCCTGGAATCTGGGCAAACATTCTGCCTATCTCCCACATCCCAGGCATGGGCCCTGGAGACCCCAAAGTAGCCCCGTGATGGTCCCCAAAGCTGGGGTCCAGGACCAGGTAATGGAGGGAGACAGTTCTCCAGGGGCCATGCAGCTGAGCTCAAGCCCTGGCCTTGCTAGACCAACTGTGGACCTGGGGCTTGTGGCCTCACCTTCCTGAGATGGGTTTCTTCATGCATAACACTGGGGTGACTCATCCCAACCCAGCCGAGGCACAGAGGGAGGGTTACAAAGATGATGGATGTGAAGGTGCCTTATGATTCTTAACCCCCCAGACCCTTCTCCCTCTGAGGACCTATGTAGAAACTCAGAGAGCGGCTCAGATGTTCATTCCCCTGCCCGGAGGTCAAGCCTGAGACCAAGGTCGGTCTCTAGCCATCTATTACAGTTCCCAAGCACCACTGTGTGTCAGGCGGGTGCTCAGGACATCAGGGGAAGGACTTGGGACTCGTGTCTCCCTCCTCAGGTTTGTGACATTGGGGTCCAGCCTGGCCTGGCCTGGCACTTGCAGCACTCCCTAGGACCCTGGGCAGGATGGACAGAGGTCCTTGGTCTCATACACAGATGGGAGCAGGGTTGCGGGAGGGGATCTGCAGAGAGAGAGAGAACCAGGGACGAGGTCTTCAGACAAAGAGGGGTGTAAAATGATGGGGAGGGGAGAGGAGACAGCAGGAGAGGTGAAAGCCTACGGGAGAGGGGGAGGGAGGAGAAGTACCGAAGAGAAGAAGAAGAAGGGGGTAGGTGAAAGGCTGGAGGATGCTGGAGAGAGAAGGGGCCTCAGGGTAGCAGAGAGGAGAAGGGAGAGCTGATCTGCACGCTCCTCGGAAACCTCTCGGGGCTGGAAGGGCTGCCAACCAGGAGTCAGAGCGTTCCACTCCCCAGAGCTGCCCAGGACCCGGGGACCAAGTGGCAAGTAGAATGAGAATTCCAGTCTCTTTGCCAGAGCTCTGGAGCCCCCGCTGCTGCCAACAGGCCTTCGCTTAGGTTGCCTGGGATTCTGAGGACCAGGGCCAGGTCTCCACTGCCGCCTCGCTCCCCACACCCCAGGAGGGCAGGGCTCCCTTGTCCTAGAGGCCCACAGGCTCTCGCAGGTAGGGAGAGGGATCTAGGGCTCAGACCCAAAGCAGACATCCCCTCTGTGACCTCCTCCCAAGTGGATACTCAGAATCATCTTGCACTCCTCCCTGCACGGGGAGTTTACTATCCCCGCGGCAGCCCAGTCTCTCCCAGGATACTCCCAGGAAGTGAGGCTTAGTTCCATCTAATGAATGGACGGGAGTTAACTGGAAAAAGAAGGGAGAGGAGGTGCTCTAAGAAGAAGAAACAGCGATGCAAAGGCCCTCTGGTGGACCTTTGACTCACACAGTGGGTCAAAGTCTGAAATCTGAAAGAAGACCCGGGGAGGGGCTGGGGTTGGTGGTGTAAAATGAGGCTGGGGGTGGGAGAGCAGCCCCCGGGGCTGCAGGGACGTGCAGACCAGAGCGTGGGCTTCAGTCTTTGTGCCTGGAGCAATGAGGAGCCCCTGACGCTTTAGGCTAGGAGGTGGTGCTGGTGTTTGGATTTGCATTTCAAGAAGATCCTTCAACCTGCAGTGTAGAAGGCGGGTGAGAGGGGCCAGAGCGGCAGCAGGGAGTCCAGGGAGGAGGCTGCTGCAGTGCTTGGCGCACATGGTGATGGGAGCTGGGGCTGGGGGCAGGGCGTAGTGGGGGGCGCAGAGAACCAGATGGATTGGAGGCCCATTTTGGAGAACAGACAGGTCCTGTGCATGGGTGGGGCTGGGGCGGGGGCCTGAGGAGTCTGGGGCAGAGTTGACTGCTGTCAGACAGAACAACTGACCCACGCCTGTAGTGTCTTAAAACACTGCTTCCTGGGCCCATCCAGGCCTACTGATTTCAGATCTCTAATGACTGGGTCCAGAACCTACATTTTTAAAAGGTACTTTCAGATTATTCCAAGAATCAGTCCATTCATCACGGGCAATGGCTAGAATCTGGGATGCCCTGAGTCGATTCCCCATTTTATGGAGGAAGAAACAGGCCCCTGAAGGGGAAAAATGCTTTTCCAGGATCACACAGGACTAGAATCGTAGAAACAAATAGCATTCGATGTCTGATCTATTCTTCTTCTTCATGGTTTCCCTTAACCCTGGCCAAGAGCCCTGGGCAGGCTCTGGGGTGCTGGGAAGCACAGGCTTCGCCCTCACAACGACCTTGGTTCAAAGCCAGATTTCACCATTCCCTGGTTGGGTGGTATGGGCAAGTCACATCACCTCTGGGAGCGTCAGGAACCTCACCTGCACAGGACATGAGATAGGTGCCTCAAAAGATGACTGAGGCGTTTGCACACGAGATCGTGTGCCCTGGGTGCCTAGCACGTGCTCAGTTAAGGGACGCTCTGGTTATTAAAGTTCACCCCACTGCACCAAGGGCAGCCTCAAGTACAGGTGGGAGTGAGTTTGCGTGTGTGTGTGTGTGTGTGTGTGTGCGTGTGTGTGAGACAGAAAGAGAGACAGACAGACAGAGACAGAGAGAGATGGGGGGCTTTGAAGTCTCCCCCTGGCCAAAACTATGTTCCTTCTCCTCATGACAATCACAACCACAATGTCTGAAAGCCCACCGTTGAAGCCACACTTCCCTATAGGCGCTATTCTTTTCCTTGCCTGCTTGAGCACAGAATTTTGCCGTGGAAGGAAGAGAGGCTGGAGAGGGGGGAGGTGACCTCCCCAAGTCCCACAGGCGGTGGAGGCAGAGCGAGGACCCCAGCCTGGCTATGCTGCACTCCTCGCGGGTCCAGGGCCCCTGGGTGCCGCGGGGCCACGGTCGGAGCAGGAGCATGGACTCCCCGCGGAGCCTGGGGAGGAGGCTGGGCTATGCGCTCGCCATAATCAAGGCGCAATCAGCGCTAATCAGCGTGTTCTTGAAATAGACCCAACTGGATGGGGGAAGCGAGCAGCCGCCTGGGTTTGTATAGCGGCAATCAGAGGGAGGCAATTTTAGATCTGCGGGAACAACAGCTCTTTGTCCGTGCGCAGGGACTCTGCCGAGCTCTGCGGAGCCCACTGCGGCTTGGGGATAAAAACACTCCAGTGGGGGCTGCAGCTGCCCCGCCCACGAAGGCGGGGGGAGCATTCAGGCAGCGGGTCCAGCTGCCTCCAGGGTGAAGTCCAAACTCTCTAGCACTGTGGCGGGGCACCTACTATGTGCTGGGTGCACAGACAGCTGCCTTTTTGGTGAGTGGTGGGCTCCCTTTTGCAGGAGAGGGGTTGGAGGCTCAGAGAGGTGGTGGCTTCACTGTGGGTCACTGGGCTAGTAAGTGGCTGAGCTGGGATGGGAATCCAGTCTGTCTGACTTCAGAGCTTGAGCCTGTTCCTTTTATGGGGGACCATCAGACCCTAGGAGACCTTATCCTAAGTTAAGCGAACACCCTAATGGAACTCTCAGGTCTTGCAAAAATCACAAAGCCTGGGGATTATTGGTTCCAATTTGCAGATGAGGCAAATTGAGGCTCAGAGAGGCAAAGAGACTTGCTTGAGGTCACCCAGATGGTGTAAGTGGTGGAGCCAGAATTCAAACCACATCTGTGAGATGCCAGAGCCCCCAGTTGAAATCACTAAGCTCTGGACTTCTTCAAGGGCCCAATCCCCACCACCGCCTCCAGGAAGCCTTCTCTGCCAGCTCTGGGGCTGCCATTCTCTACCCCTCTGAATGACGCTTGGTCATGGAACTGGCCTGGTGGTTATGTGTGGCTGGGGTATGCACTTTTGGGGCTTTTGGTGACCGAGCATCATTCCCCCCCTCTGTTGGTGCTGGTACCCCCTGATTTCCCTTTGGGGTAGTAACTCTCAGGCAGAAGGAAAGCTCCCTGACAGCCGGTGCTGAGTGAGGTGGGAAGTGCTCCAGTCAGTCAGGGGCACTGACAGGTGTGAAGGGCCTGATCACAAGCAGAGAATGCACCGGGGAGGGGCGGTGCAGGCCAGGCAGGAAGCCACGGCAGCAGCCCAGGTGAGGGCGCAGAGTCCAGCAGTGGCTGGAATGGAGGAGTGTGTGAATTTGAGAGGTACCAAGGAAGAGGATGGGGAGACTGGCTGATTGGTGGAATGTGGAGAGTGAGGAGGATTCTCAGTTGACGAGCTGGCCCACACGCCGGGCATCCTTGATTCCCCTCACACCCACTTCCAAACCCCCAGGAAATCCTACCTTCAAAATATGGCCACAATCTGACAACATCTGCCCTCTCTCTCCAGTCCAACCCCCAAGATCGCTTGCCTGGATGACAACAGCCTCCTCACTGGTCTCCCTGCCTCCACCCAAGACCCCCACAGCAGCCTATTACAGCAGAAATCAGATTACGTTCCTCTTCTGCTGAAAACCCTCCTGTAGCTCCTTAGCTCACATCTACACCAGCCTCCCAGCTGGTGATCTGCCCACCACCTCTCTCACCTCCTTTCTACACGCTCCCCTTGTTCCCCTTGCTTCAGCCATCCTGGCCTCCTAGCTGCTCTGGGAACAGTGCAGATAAGCCCTCACCCCAGGGCTGTTGCACATGCTGTTTTCCTCTGCCTGGAATGCTCTTCCCCAGACAGCCACAGGCTCCCCGCCCTTCTCCCTCCCCCCCTTCCCTGACCATCCTATTTAAAATTCCAACACAACTCCGTACTCCCTGGCCCTCCCTATACCTCTTCCCCACTTTCTTTCTGGCCCCATTATTTATCATCTTCTATACTGTATATTTTTACTCTTTAAAATATTCAGTCATCTTGTAATAACCTATAATGGAAAAGAATCTGAAAAAAATGTATATATGAATCATATATATATGATTCAGTTTTATAAATATATATAAAATTGAATCTCTTTGCTATACACTTGAAACATTGTAAATCAACCATACTTCAATTAAAAAATATTCATTGTCAAAAAAAAAAAAAAGGGTTTCCCTGGTGGCGCAGTGGTTGAGGGTCCACCTGCCGATGCGGGGGATGCGGGTTCGTGCCCCGGTCCGGGAGGATCCCACATGCCGAGGAGCGGCTGGGCCCGTGAGCCATGGCCGTTGAGCCTGCGCGTCCGGAGCCTGTGCTCCGCGGCGGGAGAGGCCACAACAGTGAGAGGTCCGCATACCGAAAAAAAAAAAAAAATTCATTGTCTTGTCCTCCCACTAGAATGTAAGCTCTGTGAGGGCAGAGTCATTGTGGGTCCTCAACCAATATTTGCTGAATGGAGGAAGTGGTTGGATGGTGGTGTCATTTATTGAGACAGGAGGAACAGACTGGTGGGTGTGGGGTTAGAGGAGATGAATTCAACTGGGAAACTTGAGTTTGAGATGCCCCAGTGGACTCCCAAAAGGAGCTGTTCACAAAGCAAATATACAAGCATGGACCTTAGTTTCTTCATCTGTAAATTGGGCTAATAATCCCAGCTCCCTCAATGAGTGTGTGTGGGGAGGGTAGGTCTCCTGAGATAAAAGGGCGGCAGTAATGAGCACACAGTCAGCCCTCAACAAAGAGTGGCTTCCTTGCTAGTGTGTTTCCTTCTCCCCTCAAACAGCTGTGAGAAGCTCACTATAGACAAGTTCCCTGTGACAAGCTTGAAGCCGCTGGCACATCCATAAATGTTTGGAGAATTATGTGGCGCAGAGAAGGGGTCCTGCCCCATTTGCTTCTCCCTCCTCCTGAGGCTTAGCTCTCTGGGCGCCCAGAGGCCTCAGCAGAGGCTGGAGCCGAGGTTGAGGAATGTATGCAGTGGCAACATCCTCCCCTTCTCTCTCTTGCCATTTCTTCCAACCACATGAGAATCATTTTCCATTCCCTGCGGGCCTGCGTTTGTAACCAGCCTCCCAGTGGTGAGGAGAGGATTGTTAAAAATAGCTTTATTGATTTTATTTTTTGGAATATAAAAGCAATAGATGCTCTTTGTTAAAGAAAAAATTAGATGGCTTAGAAAGAAAGGAGAAAATTAAAGTCAGCCCAAAACGTATCACCCAGAGATAATCATTATCTACATCTCAGTGTCTGGCCTTCTCATCTGTGTGCTATATTTTTGTGTCCAAATGGGTTTGGGGCAGGACATCCGGGCAGACGGAGCAAGGTAGGGACTAGAGGGAGGCTGGGCAGGTACCAAGGCAGGGCCTAGTGGCGGGGCCTCTGTAATTGCTAGTACACGGTCAGAGCAAACCCACAGTCTGTCCCACGTCAGGTCCATCCCTGAGAAGCTTCCCTGTGCTACTCATATTTTATCATCATTTTCATATTCACCTATCCACACTCCCCTGGAAATTTTCATATTTTTAATACCTTTCCTGTTTATTGGGAGCTCTATAAAACAAAGGCCATATAGCCGCTATCTCATTTAATCCTTAAAATAGCCAAAAGAGAACATTCCTGTGATTAGCCCCATTTTACAGATGAGGAAACTGAGGCCCAGGGAGGCGAAATGACTTTGTCCAAGGCACAGAGCAAGTTCAGAACCAGGATGCAGGTCTCCTGACTCCAGCATCCTGAGCAGAGCTACATGTAACAAGAAGCACACTCTCTCCATGTGCCAGACACTTTAGGCGCACACCATTGTCTCCTTTAAGCCCCTCAATGTCAGAGGGGCTTATTCTGTCCAGTTGCACAGATGAGGAAACTGACATCAGAGAGGTGAAGTCATTTGCCTAAGGCCACACAGCCAGTGAGTGAGGCTGTTGAGAACTGAAGGCAGGGGCATCTGGGTGTTGCGGTAGCACTGCAGACACAGCTCAGGATGGGGCGGGGTGAGAAGGGTGAATCGTGCCCTTCTGTCAAGGGCAGCCTCTTGGTCCCTCATCTGGAGCCTCTGGACCCTCTAGTCTCGAGTTCCAGTCTCTGCTCCAGTTCTGACCTCACTGGTCGGAGCCTGGATCCCAAGGACGGGGGTTGGGTTTAGCAGCAGCGCCACCTGGTGGCTGATTTGCTGCCACCAGAGCCCATCTCCGGGTAGGACTCCGGGTAGGAGGGCAGTGATCAGGGGAGGGAGGTCCCCCAGCTCGTTCTTCCTTGTGGGAGCCCCAGGTCACCCAATAGCCGCCTGGTATAGAGAAAAAAACCAAGGACTCTGGGTTTGATAGACTTGGCTTTGAATTCCAGCTCAGTCTGTGTGATGCTGGGCAAGTTCCCCCACTTACTTCTCTTGAGTTTGTTTCCACAACTGTACAGTCGGAATGAATCGCAGTTGCAGGGTAGTTTTGAGGCTAATAGAAAATACCTGACCCTATCCCAGGTGCATGGGAGGTGCTGAATAAATGATACTCTCAGCGATCAGTAAATGACACTTGCCTTTGCTCTGCTGTCTCCTCTGACCCCTCTCCCCACTGTCTGCTCACGGGGACCCACCGATCAGGCCCAGACCCTCTGCTGGGCTTCTCCTAAGTCACCCTTCTTTGTTTGGGCCCAAGCTCCTGTTCAGACCAGGCCATGAGCGTCTCCTCACTCTAGAAATGGTTCGCTTTGGGAAGATACTCAAAAGGAAGGCAGAGAAGATTCCTGGGAGAATAAGAAAAGCCAAGTGTTGGCTAGAATTAGTCTGACACACCTAGGTGGGGGGTGGGGGAGTCTCTCTGGAAGAGCAAAGCCTGCGCCACTCTCTCAAGGTCAAGGTCGTGGAGTTCTCAGCCCAGGCCCTCCTTGCCCACCGCCTCCCCTGGTTTGCAGTTCAGGCGGGGCCTCCCCATCACTGCCGGGCCGCCCCCTGCCTTCACTCACATTCACGTCAGATTCACTGCCCTGCCCCGCCCCCGGAAAGCATTTCTGAGCTCCCCTCCTCCCCTTTCCTCAAGGCTGCATCCTGCAGGGTGCTCTCCAGAAACACGCTTACCACAAGGTGACCCCAAGTGCCCCCTAGAACTCTGGATGGCTCCATAGCCCCGCAGTAATGACCAAGGGCCCTGATATTCTTACAACTCTGGATGGCCCTCAGTAACTCTGACATACTCTGCGATGATTCTCCATTTTCCCCAGCGGTCCCCTATGTGTGTGAGTACGGGTACCATCCAGTACCCTCAACCCCTCCTAGCTCCCAAAGGGCTCCATCACGTACTGATGGCTCCACATAATTCTGCTGGATTCCTAGGACCCCCTAACTTGTCTTTTAGGTCTCCAGGGGTCCCAATGGTCCCTTCCACTATCAACACCTCACTGGCCCCAAACGTTCCCTTGTCCCTCTCAGTGAACCCCAGTGGCAGGATATCATTTCTGGGAAACTCTGGAGACTTCTAGAGGTCCCTAGTGTCACCTGAGGTGTTTCAAGGCTCCTGAAGACCCTCAGATCTTTCCCACACGGCCTCCACCACCAGCCGGTTCCCCATGGCCACGAATGATCCATCAGTGCTCCTGGCGGCACTCAGTGCCTTCCAAAGGTGGTCTATGGAAAGGGCATGGGCCTTGGAGCCGGAGACCCCAGGCCTGTTACCGTAGCTCTGCAGCTATCCAGTTCTGGGACCTGGGGCAGCCAAATCGACTTCTCTGAGCCCATTTGCTCATTGGTAGAAGGTGACCACCATGCCAACCCGCACGGGGAACGAGGGCAGGGTGCTACTTATGGGGGAGCCAGCATGGTTTCCAGCACCAGGTAGGTCTTCAGTGCCTGTTCATTCCCTTTCCCATAGCTCCCCACTCTCAAGCAAGCTGGGTGTTTATTCATCGAAGCCCCTGCCCCAGGAAGCATCTGCTCTGTGCCAGGACCTGCACTGATGCTGGTGTTACCCAAACCCCTTACTCTGAGAAACTGGGGAGGGCTCACCGCAGCCACACAGCAGGTGAAGTCGCACAATGCGTTATAAGAGTAAACCAGGGCTGGGGGGCGGGACTCTGGCTTTCACCATGTTTCCCCAAAGACATTTTTCTGCCTCTGCCTTTGCTCAGGCTGTTCCCCCATCTCAGATGCACTTCCCTGCCTGGCAAAGTCTTCACATCCCTCAAGGTGCAACTCAAGTCTCCAGTCCTTGGTTAAGTGCTTTGGTATGTGGCCTCTAGGCCGACCCGGCAAACCTCGGTCCTACTCAGCTCCTCCACTCTCCAGGAGGTATATCCGGTATCATTTTTTGGCAAATTATTTACGGTCTCTAAACATTAGTTCTTTTATATAAAAAAATGGGATAACACTTACCTGCTCGGTTTGTTGTGAGGCTCTGATGAGGTAATGCAGGCATGACCCCTGGAACATAGTAGGTGCTCAATAAACTGCTCTGATCCTGCCCTTGGCACTCCCTGAGCACTTGTCCCTGGCACGTTCTGCCCTGGAGTTTCTCGTGGGGGTGGTCCTGACAGTCCAGCTAGCCTGCAGCTCTGAGGGCAGTGCCTGTGTGGCTCCTCTCAGTATCCTTCACGAAGTGGACCTTATTCAAAAGTGAGAGACAGAGAAGGCCAAGAGTTGGCAACAAAGACTGACTCTGCTCCCTAGCGGGTGATGAGGTGCCCCGGCCAAGGGCTCATTTGATTTTTCACAGCCTGAGAGGGTGCAGGGGGCTGAGTATGAGACGGGAGGGCAGAGGACTTCTAGGGGCATCTTGAGCCAGCTATATTTCCTCTCTGGGTCACATTTTCTTCACCTTTCTACTAGTGGCCAATCCAAGGCCCGGAGAAGTGGGCACACTTGCCCGGGGCCACACTGCAGAGCTCAAACTGGCTGGTGAAGACTGGGGAAGACAGAGCAGCTTCTCTCCACGCACTTGCCCCTGTCCAGAGGAGTGTGGGCACCTCTCCTCTTGACTAGGAAGGGCAGGGACACTCAAGACAAGGGGCTGTTCCACTTTTCTCAATACCCCTAGTCCTGGGTCCAGGCAAGGAGCACGGTGCATGCTCAGTAAGACCTACCGAATACATGACCCTATTTTCCAGAATTTGCAGTTCTCAGCCCAAAGTGCCAGCTATTTGGTGTCTGATCCCCTCCCTCAACCCAGAGAAAAATATCTTAGGCCTCCCCTCTCCTCTGGTTAATTGCAGCACCTAATAGAGCTAGGCTGCAGAGTCACACTTGGCCAGCAGGGGTTGCTAGACACACTGCAGCCTGCCAGGTCTACTGGGTGAATTAATGCCACAAGTTACCAATTCTGTAAGCTCGGGAGTCTGCAAATCAGATTTCCTGGGAATGAGGGAGACCCACATTTCCATGACGCAGCCTCTTTGTGCCTTGCTGCTGATCACTGCCTAACACAATATACTTTCAGACACAAGGAGGGCACGTGGGCAGGGGACGGGTGACTGGACCGATCCCCGTGGCTCTGTGAAGTTATAAGGTACTCAGGGACCCTCTGGGGAGTCACAGGGATTTTCTGAATTCTGGATCTTTGTGGGATGCTTTCCCTGTGAGCAGATGTTACCACCTCACATGTGGCAAGAGGCCAAGACAGGTTCAGGTGGACCTGGATTTTAAGCAAAAGAGCCAACCAGATAGGAATGAGCAGACCCTGTATGCAGACGACCTTGCTGTGCCATGTGCTAGCAGGACAAAGCACACTCCATGGTCCTGCGCCACTGTCTGGAAATCTCAGATGCAGATTTAGAGATTTTTGTCTAAGTTCTGAGCAACAACACACTTTGAGAGCTTAGGCACAATTCTTTCAGGATAATGATAACCAGTGTGAACACAAAGCTTTACCATTCACACCCAGAGTGAATAGGATCTCACAGTCATCCCAAGTTTGAAGCAGGAGGTATTATCCCCATTTTAGAGATGAGAAAACTGAGGCTGTCAAAGGTGGATCCCAGAGCCCAAAGCAGAGCTGCACGCTCCAAATCCTTGTCTCCTTCCACCCCCCGTTGCCTGCCTCAGACACGCAGGGCTGCCCCCTAGGACAGGTGCAGGACCTTTGTGGCAACCGTCGCTGCCATCACGGGGTGGCTCTCGCCTTCTTTGCGTCTTGCAGCCTGAGGGAGAGTAAGGTGTAGTGACAAGGGGACTGGGCTTTGGGTTCAGACAGAGCTGACTTCTCTTTCTGGTCCAGCTATTTACTAGCTGTGAGGCTCTGGGCAAATGGCTTGACTTCTCTGTGCCTCAATTTCTCCTGTCTGTAAAGCAGGGGAAGTAATAGACAAATAAAGTGGGGTTGTGGTAGGATTTAAAGAGAGAAATTTTGTAAAGCACTTAGCACACAGTAGACCTTCAGTGCATGGGGATCACATGAAAGGCAGTGTGGGCTCCTGAAACAGCCCTGGGTGTTTCTAACTTGGAATCCCCAGTTGAAACAGCAACCTCCAAATGCCAAGATGGTTTGGCAGGAATATCACGGAAGTAATAAAACAGGAAGAACCACCCGATGAATACCACTCTGCCAGGAACAGCCACAGAGAGTTTGTTCACTTCTTTAATTTTTAAAAATGAGTAAGCTGACAATCGTGTACCCTTTGAATACCCAATAAAAACGTTCATTGTGCAAAACAGTACAACCTTTTTCATTTTTTAATAATACTGTAAATATTTCAGAAAGGATGTATTGTTTCTAATGAATATCAAAAAAGTCACTGCAATGACGTTTCACCTGCCCCCTCATTTCCCTCCCCGCCCCCCAAAGTTACCCAAATACTAGTAGGAAATTACAAAAAGCAAAGAACAAAAACCCTCCCTCCGCCCTGCACCATGAGTCCCGTGAAGTAAGTGAAGTGTTAAGTGCCACAAGTACAATGCGGCTTGTCCCCAGCTAGGCTGTGGGGCTGTGCACTGGCGACAGTGGTTGGTGGAGAACTGGTAGCAGCAGCAGTGGGGAGACCCCCTCCCCGACCTGTTGGGAGAAAAGCAGACGACGATGGACACAGGCGGGGGCTCAGCGAGAGCCCCGGTCTTCCTGCATCCATTTCCTGGCTCCACCGGAGCAGACAGCTCATCCCGACTCGCCGGGGGGCGCTTGGCATCCCTCTTAGCAAACGCGGGCTTCAGATGGGGGCTGGCCGGGGCAGAGAAGCTGGGCGTTTGGGCCAATCAAACACGCAGGTTTATTACAGGAAACTAAATCCTCTGTTTGGAGGAAACTCGCATTTCCACCGAATAAGATAGGGAACATAAAGGAAAAGGATAAAGAATGCACCTTCCCTGTCCCCAAATAACTCCGGATCCAAGGCAGAGGCTTGCCGTCAAATCCAATTAAAGAAGAGAGGGGTCAGCCAGGGAGGCCTGGCGCGGCACCAGCCACCTCCCCACACCCTAGGGCTGTACCGAGGGACAGGTGGGAGCCCCTATCTCCCCATCAGTGAGGCTGAGGCTTCTCAGCTCCCTGGCCAGGGAGGCAGGTGCGTTGGCTCCGGGAAAAAGGTAGGGAAGAAGCCTTGTGAAAATTCCAGGGTTCTGCTGGTGACAGGAAGGGATGGGGAGGGACTGGAGGTCACAAGATGGCAGGAGAGGGAGGAGGGCAGGGACGACAGCGAGAGGGACCAAACGAGGCAGGAGGACAAAGAAGGGGCGGGAGGAGGAAACCAGGCTCCAGGCCCGACCACAGCTCCCTCCCTGGAGGCTGCTGGAAGGTCCTACAATGCAGATCCCGGTGGGGGCCGTGGCAGGACAGACAGCCGCAAGCAGAATAGAGGCTGCTGCCCGGGCCCGAGAACCAGCGCACAGGCAACTCCAGCCAGCCCTTCTGAGGACAGAGAGGCAGAGCAGAGGGTGTGAGCAGACGGCCAGGAGGAGCCCTGCCACAGGGCCGAGGACCTGGCTGGTCTCGAGGATGGGAATGCTCATGGATGAAATCAAACCACAAAGTTTCCATGACAAACTTGACTTTAAATAAGGGGGTGAGGGGCGAGGGACTGCCCACCTGGAAGTCTTCAGAAGAACCCGAGCTCAACAGCGGGTCTGCAAGCCAAGGAGGCACGCAGAGCACCCCCAAGAGATGAAGCCGGGTGGGCAGAACCTCAGAGGTCACCTGATCCAGCCCGCCCCACTGGGGACACGCGAGAGGGGAGGGAAGTGCCCCAGATCACCCGGTGGGACCAGGGAAGAGGAGGGCCTGCCACCCAGGAGTCCTGAGTCTGCTGGGACTTCTTCTCTGACACAGCCTTGCTGTCTGCAAACCCACCTCTAGGAAGCTAGGGAGGGGCTGAAGGGGAAGCACGGCAGCGCGGAGGAAGGACAGCTGCGCGGTCAGGGACAAAGGTGGGACATGAACCGGTGGGTTCAAAGGCTGACGGAGGGGGACAGGCATCGCTCCCGCCCACCTGCCCCACAGCCCGAGTATAAAAGTCTGGCCCTATGATACAACTTCCTAACCCCTAGAAAATGCTGGTTAAAAGCGTCCTAGCACGAGAGGATGATACTAGTCCCTGTACAGGATTATCTCTTCATATTGTTACTCACATGGCAACTGGGGGGCGAGGAGGGGATGTGACTTGAAACCAGAGTGGGTGCGGCCACCTTAAAATTAACTTGTTAATGAATCCTGTGCAAAACGAGCAAGCCTCTACCATTAGGTGAAGTACGTGGTTCAGGTATTCATTTGTACACAGGGCGGGGACGGCGGGGACGGCGGAGACGGGGCGGGCGAGGAGCGGAAGAGGCATCAAGGTGGCAGGGGCGCTCAGAAGTGCGTCTCCTTCTCTGTGATAGCTGCAATGGTCCCATCACCCTTGAGTTTGGCGTCACAGTCATTAACCATCACCGTCCGTGGGCCTGCCCCAAGCTTGCCCCGCGTGCTCAGATCGGCGCTGGGGGTCGTCAACTTCTGGAATTTCTACACGGTTGGAGAGGAAAAGAGCTGTCTGAGAGCGGCTGCCAGGGTCCTGGGCCTGCCTCGGCACCTCCCAACGGCACGGTGGACACCTCGGGCCAGTGAAGCCCCCAGCCCCAGCCCTGCCACTCATAGCTCTGTCCTGGACGATGCGTGGACCTCCGGGTCTCCGTTTCCCGCCCCCACCCCCGGACATGGGGACAATCACTGGGTGAGGAGTAAGGAGACAGTGAGCGGAAGTGCCCACGCTGTACCTGGCCCGCTGCAGGTGGCCGGGACGTGAGAGCTGTACCCGTGGAGACAGAGAAGCTGCTTAGCCTCCCTACATGTGGGGCAAGTCACCTAACATCTCTGGGCTGTTTTCCCATCTGTGAAATGGGATAGGAGTACCTGCCCGAAGGGCTGCTGTGAGGATGAGCTACGGCACCTCCAGAGCCGTTCCTATAATGATCGCTGGATAAACAGGCACGTTTCCCACAAAAGGCTGTCATCACGCTCCCCCATCCAGGGGAACAGGCGGTGTGTGTCTAAAGACGGAAACGTTATCCCTAAGGCCACAGCCTCACGCCGCCTGGCGGAGTGGCCGGCTCTGGGCTGGGCGCAGACAGGGTGGCCATCGTCTACTCTACCGATGAGGGAGCGGAGGCCACGGGCAGACCCTGGACACACGCTCCTGCCCCCCGGCCCAGCCTCGGGTCCCACACCTCAGCCTCATGTGCACCTCCAGAAGACATCAGGCCAGGATTTGGGAGGCCTTTCCTGGGCATAAACCTTCTCCCCAGGAAGGCTGGGAAGACTTTGGGGTGGCTGGTTTCTTATGATCAAGGTTCTGTTTTCTCTTTCAGATCATGCCGTGCCTGAGAGAAGCTGGACCTATCCTGCCCGGATGGGATTAACAGGCAGCTCCCGCACCCCCGCCCACCCCTCGGCAATGCCGAGCACCTCCTGGGTGCCAGGTATGGTGTTAGGCTCTTGACACAGGACAGGCGCTGGGAGCACGGGCTCTGGAACCAGACACCTGGGCTTGACTCCCAGTCCCACCACTTAACTGGGGCAAGAACTTAACCCTCCGTGTCTCGTTCCCTCATCTGTCCAAGGGGGTCACAGTGGCACCTGCCTCTAGCGTTGTCATGAGGTGGCCTCAGATTTGTTGACCCATCCACAGCTCTTAGCACAGACTACCCACCCTCACAGCAGTTCTCTGACCCCATTTTTCCTTCCAGAACCTTCCCATCAGCGGGCAGAACCTTCTGGAAATGGAAGGAGGGGAACTAACTGTCAGGGGCCTGCCATGGCCAAGGGGTTAGGGCTCCAGGGCTGCTCTCCTCTGGACACGTCTGGTCCCAAACCAGAATTAACAACTGCCCTTGACCTACATTCCCTGCAGGAGCGGAGGACCCTGACTTGCTTGAGGGCACGAGCAGGCTGGAGAAAGGGACCTTCCCTCTCAGCCTGCCCCTCCTGGCTGGATGGTGGCTTTTCTGGAGCTCAGGCCCCTGGGTGGGCAGGAGAGCTGGCTCTTGCCTGTGCGTGTCTGCACCCAGGCCGCATGCTTGTGAGACGCAGGTCAGCCCCGAGAGCCCTGGGGTGCTGCGTTGGGGCAGGAACGAGGCGGGGGCAGGGGGCACAGGGTACCTGCTGCATCACTCAGAGGCTGTGTGCCCTTGGGTAACCTGCTTCCCTTCTCTGTGCTCAGCTTCCTCACCTGTGACGTGGGGACAGGAAGCTCCTCCGCCTCACAGGACTGCTGTGAGGAGTCAGTGGCCTAGTGCTTGTAGACGGCTTAGAGCAGCGTCTGCCACACGGCAGACAGTTTGCAAAATGGGCGAGAAGCTGACTCAGACCTTCTGATCTGCCAGCGGGTGGGAAAGGAGAGTGAGGAGAGAGTGGGTGGGGGGGTGTGACGGGTTGGGGTCCAAATTCACTCTGCTACCAAGAGACCACATACTGCAGGATTCCACTGGCAGGAAACGCCCGTAAGAGGCACACACACAGAGACAGATTGGTGCGTGTCTGGGCTTGGGAACAGGGCTTACTGGGAATGGGCACCAGGGATCTTAAAAATAAATAAATAAAATAAATAAATACATACATACAAATATTTGCAAACTGATTTATGGTGATGACTGCACTACACAGAAAGTTACTAAAAAAAACCCCACTGAATTGTATACCTGAAATGGGTGAATTTTATGATATAATATAGAAAACATACCTCAATAAGATTGTTAAAAAATTTTGGTTTGCTAATTTTTGGCTGTGTGATCCTAGGCGAATGACTTAATTTCTCTGAGGACTAGAGGAGATGCAGCACAGAGAGAGCTTGGCATAGCGACGACACAGGATAGATGTTCCACAAATGTCAGACCCTCGCCCTGTGCCCTGGGAATGGGGTCCTTAATGAACAGAATCAACAGAGCAGTAAGAGCTAACACTTGGTCTCTCTCTCTCTCCCAGGTCCTGGTCTAAGTGCTTTCCCTCTGCATACTCACTGAGTCCTCAAACAACCTCTGTAAGTGAGGGACTGCTGTTGACCCATTCTACAGATGAGGAAACTGAGGCTGAGCTCAGGGAAAATGTCTCAACCCCAAGGCTTCAGCACAGCAGTACTGACGAATACCCGCCAGGGAGGAGTTGGCCAGGCTTCCCTGGGAGACACGTAGGGACACGTTCTCATCACACCCATTGCCCAGATGAGGAAGCGGGGACCCAGACGTGCCCATGGCTGTGCCCACACTCACCAGTCCTCCCAGCACTGCCAGCCCTGCCCTGAGCCATACGCTCCACCTCTGAGCCGCCCTTCCTGACCCCTCCTCCCAGGCTGCTCACCTCCGGCAGTGTCCCTTCCGTCTTCCACACCTTGATGAAGACCCAGAGCGGGATGCAGAGCATGGAGGACAGGGCCATGAGCCAGCCAATGCCATAGCCCCAGGCGGGGTAGGTGTAGATGTTGTTGTACTTGAGGGGCTTGTACTTGACCAGGAAGAAGATGAAGATGCCCTGCGGGGAGACGGGGAAAAGTCCCTGGGGCGGCCCTCAGCCTGCGTGCGGGCAGCCAGCAGGGGAGACAGCCAACCCCGTGTGGCGGCCTCGGAGAGGTGATGCCCTGCTGGGTCCACAGCGAGAAACACGGGGAACTAACCCCCACAGATCCCAGGAGACCCTCCGCGACCCCCAGGAGCCTCACCCCCCGCCTCTGCCCACTCAGGAATTATTATTTTTTCCTAGCTACTTCTCAGGGCTGGTTTCAAAGCTGCCTTTCAGAACTAAGATGGTTTGTGAAGATGCTCTGAGATACTTCCAGTGCCAAGGACTGGGTGAAGAGCAGGGGGTTTTGTCTTTTTAGTTAAACGTCCTCTCACAAAGGCCTCTCCCGGTCTGACGTGAGGGGCAGAGCGTGGCCCCTTCACCCTCACACTGCTGCTTCACTGTGAACAGCAGAGCCAAACGCCTTTCACAGGACCCTCGGCCCCCACAGAGGCAGGTCCCAGCCGCCTCTATACGTGTGCAGGCATAGAACCTGAGGTCCCAAGAAGGGAGGTGATTTGCTCACAATCACACAGCAAGCTGGTTGCAGGGCTGGGGTCCTAGTGAGGCCCCCTGGCCAAGCCCAGAGACTGTCCCCACAATGCCGGCTTTGAAAAGTGTCAGGTGCCTCGGACCTTCTGAGGGCGCAGAGGGTCCCCAGGGGGACATCGCCTCCTCAGTCTCGGCCTCAGCCAGGTCTGGGCTCTGGGGTGCAGAAGTACGTGGGTAGGTGGGTGGGTGGGTGGGTGGGATGCAGGCGGCTCCCGGCAGGGCCCTTACCGCACAGATCCCGGGGGTCACGACTTTCCAGCACCATTGGATGAGTGACAACGGCCGGTAGCCAATCATGTCTTCGATGTTATCATAGAAGCGGTTGCTTCCTGTCCAGAATAAAGAAGATGGGCATACACACCCCAGAAGATTTCTGTACAAGACTCAGAGGGAAGGCTATGAGTGTCTGGTTTCCCCAGCCCAAGACACATTGCGGTAGGAACCCTATTTACCGCTTAAAAACTACCAAGGTGTTACATATGTGAGGTGTCAGGATAAACTGCGGTAGAAGGGACTCTGGTTCAATATTGGGAAGACCCCATCTGACCCTGGGCAGTGAGGTCCAGGAAACGGGCAGGAGTTTCTGGGGGAAAGGAGGAAGGTGGTCCCTTTGAGGCAGGGCCAGGGGCTGGCTGACCTGCACGGGGGCGGGGGTCAGGGCTCTGAAGGTGAGGGCCGGACGGGTGGCCTGTGGGGTGTCTATTCCCGAACCACACTTGGCAGTGTGCATCATCATCGAGACCAGCAACCCTCACGCACTCACACGGTTTGGGGAACCAGAAGGCATGCGCCGACTGAGGGCCGGGCACTGGGCCGCCTGCTTTGCCTACACTACCTCCTGCTCGGAGACACTACTCCATTTTGCAGGTGGGAAAACTGAGCATCAGGGGCAGAAGGACAGAATCAAGGTCACAGTGTCCGAGCCTGGAACCCCTCCCTCTGCTGCAGGGATATAAAAGCAGGAGGGTCTCCCGACAAGTGGGAAAGGACAAGAAGTCCCTGAGGGGAGGACGGAGAGGTTGATGCAGATGGAGACCAGCCAGAGGGAACCCAGGCCCAGCCGGGTCCCGGGTGTGCATGTGCTGGGCACCATGGCGGCCTCTGGGGTGCGCGAGGGCTCAGCCTCTACTCACCGTACACCCAGCCGATGCAGATGCATTCAAAGATGGCCACAAAGAGAAGGCACATCCCACTGGCGGCGTAGGAGTCAAAGAGCTGGAAGATGTACATGCCACCCTGGGAAGTGAGAGGACAGAAATATGGACAGAGGGACAGACAGCTGGAGAGCAGGGTCAGCCAGCTGGCCTTGGGAAGGGCTCTCCGCCCTGCGGCTACCACTAGCCGGGGCTCACTTCCACCAGGACAGACTGGTCTCCCCAGGGTCCTGGAACACTGCGCCCACCACACCTGGGCGCCCCCTAAGACCACCCTCTGGGGGGTCGCTGAGATTGCGATGGTTTGTCTTGTCCCTGCTCCCCAAACGTCAGAGACAACACAGAAGACCAGAGACTGGAGGTTGGGAAGGCTCAGCACCTCTCTCCAGGTGGCTGTGACAGCCTCCCCACTGGCCTCCCTGCCTCCAGCCTCCCTCTCCTACCCTTCCACACACCAGCTTTCACAGGGACCTTTCCAACCTGCAAATCCAACCATGTCACCCTACAGTTTACAATTACCCCTTGGCTTCCTTCAGCCTGCCAGGCAGGGCTGCCCTCCTCACTGGGCCTCAGCTCCCCTTCCCACAGTCCCCCTCAACATGCTCCCTCCTGGACACACCAAGGGACTGTCTCACTGCTGTGCCTTTGCACATGCTATTCCCTTTCACTGGGTAAGTTCCTTCAAAGCTCATCTCAAATGTCACCTCCTCCAAGCAGCCCTCCCTGACAGCCTCGTTCTTTCTTTGGGCCTCCATAGCACATTTTAAGGATTCATAGTTTTAAAAAAAAAGTGTTCTGCCATCAGCTACTCTGTTAGCTCTGAGCTCCTGCTGGGAAGGCCCCCGCACTGTCCTCTGTGTGTCTCCCACCCTCAGCGCAGGGCCCGGCTTGCAGTATGTCCCCGTAAGTGCAAATTGAATCATATGAAGTGAGTGCCCTGTTGGGGAGGGACTCTGAATGGCTTGTCCACAGCTGTGTCCCTGTTTCTGGCCAAAGACTCGGCACACAGTAGGTGCGCAATCGTTGTGGGATGCAGGAACAAAGTGGGCCAGCTCTGTGCTATGCAAATCTCTGATGATTAAGTTCAGTGGAAGGCCAGGGAGGTGCAAGCTTGGCTGGCCAAGGTGCTCTGGAAGGATCTCTGGGAGGCAGGGGAGGTGTCTGGGTGGGCAGAGGAGGGGAGGCCAGATGCAGGTGTGGGAAGGGTTGGGATCCGTAAAGAAAATCCTACAACACAATGAGAGTCCTTAGCGGGACAATCAAAAGCAGCAGAAATAAAAGTACAAAAGGGAGGGAGGGTCGGGTTGGGGGAGGTGTTCCAAATGCCAGGAAAGGAGGGGGGTTAAGAGGCCAGGATGAAGCCTGGACAGCCTCCTTATGTGTCTGCCACCGGGACCTCTTGGGACTAAGCTTCTTCTCTGTGTTCCCCAAGTCCCCGGGCCTCCTTCTGTCATGTGAAAGACCACACACCCTGGGACTATTTGTTTCCTCATTCATCTCTTCAACTAGACCAGGGGCAACATCTCAGTGCTGAGTCCAAGTGGTCCTAGTGTGTGACAGCAGGGAGTGGTGGGGACTGTGGCTAACTGGAGAGCATAGGCCCCACGTGGCCACACAACTCCAGTCGACTGCTGCTGGGGGACGTAGGCCTGGGCAGCCAGGTCTGCAGATTTTCTGGAAGATGCCCCAAATCCAAATTTTCTTGAGAAATCTTTCTCTTTAATTTTGGTAACCTCTTCGTCTTCTTAAAAGATCACCGTGAGGGGGAAACAACATGGATCGCTGGGCCGTATCTGGTCTGGGGCCTCCTGTCTGTGACAGATATGGCAGGTGCTCGGGTCTCTGAGCGTAAAGAGCTTTCTGAGTTAAACCCAGGACTGCCCTCCTAATTGCTCTCCCGAGGGTCTCCTTCCACAAACATCATACATTAAAATAACCCAGAAGGAAGCCTTAACGCAGTGCTCTCCACCTGCCAGCTCTGTGGTACCTGGTCCCAGGTCTCAGTCTAGCTGTTCCTGCACAGTGTGATCACAGGGCAGGTGCTACAGTTAGACTCAGTGCTCACGTGGGGGAACCCGAGGCCCGGGCCAGTGAGAATACGCACCACAGGTCACCCAGCTGCCCAGCCGTGGGGCTGAGGACTGAGCCCAAGTGTCCGGCTGCAGAGCCCGTGCCCTTCACCACCCATCACACTGCCTCAGTGGAAGATCAGATATTTGCGGACTAGTTTTTCTCTAGAGCAGAGCTTTAAATGAGGGAGAAGATCCTGCCAGCAATTACTGAGGCCGACAGGGCCCATTTGGCAGTGTGACCTTCCCGGTGTGATCACTCAAGGACACGCTGGTCCTGGGCAGACACAGCGCTGGCTCCCTCATGGGCGGGGGGGGGGGGGGGGGGGAGGCAGGTGCCCCGGGGCAGACCCGAGGCCTGGAGGAGGGTGGGCTGGAAGGCTCTGTGAGCAGGGCACCCAGGGCCGGTGTCCAGGAGGGCGCTCTACCTGCCTGCTGCAAGCCGGGGACGCCAGCCAATGCCTTCTCTTCTTGTAGTGCCACCAGCCTTTTTAAGGCGTCAGGTTAACCCCCCAACTTGTGCGTGACAAAAGACTCTACTTTGCCTAATTAATCAGCACTTAATGAGGCCCTGCTCGCTGCCTCCCTGGTTCTCCGTGTGGGGAGAGCAGAGGAGGAAATGGGAAGTTCTTCACCATTCATTTGCTCAAATGCTGATTATCACTCCCATTAATGTGACAATGACTAGGAGCAGTAATAACACCAGCCACCACGCCCCAGAGCGCACTCCATGCCAGGTCCCAAGGGTGCAGAGCAGGTCAAGGTCAGCTCCTGTTCTTGAGGACCTCGGGGCCTTGTGGGGGCAGCAGGTGAACAGACAGGTCATTGTAATGGCCAGAGGGAGGCTGAGCTGAGCTTAGAATGAAGTCCTGAGTGGGAAGGAAAGCAGAGGTGGCTTCCAGGAGGAGGTGGCATTTGAACTGAGAAGTGGAGGATGACAATCAACAGACCGACTTCAGTACCATATCAGCTGCTTTGACAGATTCTGAATTCCCTCATTTCTTTCCATGTTTCTTACAAAACCTCTTCTTGTCCCTAGACAACAGTTTTTAGGCTTTTTGGTGGGGGGTGGTTTGGCTTTTAAAATTAATTAATTTTCTGAGTGTGGATAAAAAGATATCTAATCACACCTTCCCAAGGTACTTAAGAAAGTATTTATTTGACAGGATGGCTGCAGGAGCGAAGAGAAACATGGCTTTATGAGACAGTCTTAATTTA
This sequence comes from Stenella coeruleoalba, assembly GCF_951394435.1. NCBI lineage: Eukaryota > Metazoa > Chordata > Mammalia > Artiodactyla > Delphinidae > Stenella > Stenella coeruleoalba. The sequence continues at coordinate 98,858,268 of NC_137156.1, read as the reverse complement.
GGGTCATGATGAGCCCCGCCTGACCCCAGGCAGAGACAAGAAGAGGGTACACATGAAGGGCTGGGGCGGGAACACACAGTGCCTGAAGGTGCCCAATTCCTCATGCCTATTCTCAGTGATGCCCCAGAAAAGCCTCCTCTGAACTGGAGGCCGATAATAGTAAATAGTTGAGGGTTCCGTAGCTGACACTGTCCCCTTCACCCAGAAGTTACTAAAAGGGGTGGCCCCGGCATCCGGACGTTCACGATGACCAGGTAAACCCAGCCTTTCCCTCTGGGAGTTTTATTCCTTCTGGCAGTGAAGTGGAGACCTTGAGCTGAGCACTTACACGTGCAGGTCACTGTGCTAAGGGCTTAATGAAAACGGCCATGGAGTCTCACAACAACCCATTACAAACATAAGAACACGGAGTCCCCGAGAAGTGCTGGACCTGGAGCCAGGGTCACACAGCTAGTCAACGTCAGATCCGCTAACCCAAAGCCCAGGCGCTTAACCCTTGCGCTACCCTGTTCACATCACTTACCTGTATCCTCATCACTCACCTCCGTTAACATCACGAGGCCCAGAAAATAGGAGGTGACCGACAGGGCCAGGATGAGCAGCTCCCGCCGATAGCCCCTCCGGAAGACTTTGGGGTACATGTCCACCACAGCGGTCACCAGGCTTTCCACACACACAAACTGGACAGGGTAGAAATGATGGTGTGAAACCCAAGAGAAAGGCCGTTCTTACTGGCCCTGGCTCCAGGCAAGCAGAGCAGCCTTAAACCCTGGGCTTCCTTTCCACTGGGTCTCACCTTCATTCCCACACTTGCCCTGATGGAGGACCCAAGAATAAAAATAATCCCGGCGTTTACAGAACTCCGGCGGGCCCATTTAACACATGAGGACCCTGAGGCTCAGAGACGGAAAGCGACCTGCCCAAAGTCTCTCAGCAAGGAAGTGGCAGGGTCAGGACTTGAAATGAGGTCTCCTGACTCTAGAATTCCTTATCCCCCCCAAGCTGCCTATCACGTGCCTATGTGCTGGGCCCTGTTCTGGGGTCAACGACTTAAATGAGACCCAGCCTCTGCCTGGGAAGCAAGATGGGAATCCCTGTAACTGTCCTGAGAGCTGAGGGCTCTGCTGCTGGCAGGCTCTGGTCTGTGGGTGGGACTTGACTTGCTTTGTCCTCCAGGCCTGTGACATTTACCCTGCCCTTTGCTTCTGGTGGGCAAGTGACCCTCTGCTGGGGGGAGGGCAGTCAGGTGAGCTAACACCCAGCTCTTGCGTTTGGGCTGGGCAGGCTTCAACGGCAGAGCCTGAGCCACTAGGCATCTGTGTCCCGCCATGCTGAGACAGGGCTGGGTATGGGCTAAGTTACACTCCTACTCACCCATCAACACCCAGCCCAAATATCCCAGCACACCCCTACCCCCCTGCCCGGGTTCTTCCAGCACTGTGGGCAGACCTCCTGCATGAGCCTTTTCTTCGCTGCTCCTCCTTGCCTCCTACTTGGGCAGAACAGATCTCCCCTCTCTTCCCTCTAGTCCATATCCCTCATCTCGTGGGGCCCGTGACTGCTGTTGACCTGTCTCCTAGCAAGAAGGTGAGACCCTGGAAGGCAGAGGCCACATCGTTTTCATCTATTTCCAGTGGCACAGAGGAGATGCTCAGAAAATGTTTAATAAATGAATAATAACAACAGTGGCAAACACATGGTGCTTGTCGTGTGCCAGGCTCAGTTCTAAGCAGTTAACATATTAATTTATTTAATCTCTAGGTGTTAGGTCCTATTATTACCCGTTTTGTAAATGAAGACACGGAAGCACAGGAGTGTAAGCAACTTTCCCTGAGATCAGAGGTATAACATATTAGGGCCAGAATCTGAACCAGGCAATCTTGTTCCAGAGGCTGGCTGTCACCTCTGTGGGGCACTCCCCCCACTTCCCTGGAGCCATTCTTTGGCTCCAAATCCTTTCTGGTTCATGTCCACCTCCTTAGGGTACGGATTTCTATCCTTATTGTGCAAAGGGACTGTAGCACAGAGAGGTGAGGTGACTAGCCCAGAGTCACACAGCTGGCCAGAGTCGTGCAGCTGGGACTCAAACCCAGCCCTGTCTGGCTTCAACACCTGGACTCCTAGCCTCCAGGCTGCCCTGCCTCTGCAGCAAGGCTGGCCGTGCTCGTCCTTTCTGCAGGGTCCCCAGGGAAGGAAGGAGGCTCCGGGGAGCCTGTTGATCCAGCACCTAAACTGAAGTGACATCAAGGCGGGCGGCTTAGCAGCACACAGACCTGGGTGCACGTCCAGCAAGTCACTCTGCGTTTCTGCGCCTCACTTTCTTCCTCTGCAAAATGAGGATAACAAAAGGGGACCCCCCCCCACAGCCCATGTCGCTATCATGACTGAGAACTGAGGACACAGCCCAGGCACAAAGCCCATGCCATGTACACCTGGGGGTGAGCAGAGCAGCCATCCAGGCCAGACCTCTGGGCCCCCAGTTCCCCTTTGCAAACCAAGTGTCTCCGTCTTAATGCTGGCCTAGCTCAGCCCGGGGACTCACAGAGCCGAGGCTCAGACCCTGCACACCCTGCGGAGGCGGGCCTGTCACTGTCACACAAGCTGCCAACCCCTCCTGAGGCCTCTGCCCGCAACCACGGACGGGATGATTATCGGCAAAAACACCCGGTGCTGCGGCAGCTCGGCTCAGCAGTTTCTGAGAAACCATCCAGGGGAAGAAACAGGACTTGGCTGAATAGACAGACACACCAGCCACCAGGCCTGGGTGCTACGTGACTCACACAAGGTCACCGGTAGGGGGGTGGGCAGCACCTTGCCAAGAGACCCCTGTCTGAGAGCAGAGCACCTGGCTTTGGCTGGAAAACCTTCTCTGGGGCTCTTAGGAAACCCAGCCACGATGGGGCAGCAGGGCAAGGGGCAGATTTCTGGGACAGAAGAGAGACTGGAGGCCACAGGTTTCTGGCAGGAAAACCAAGGAGAGGATTAGAGGAGGGTGGGAGGGCGGGCTGGGTGGGTTTTACAGTGTGAGAAGGTGTAAGTGTACGTGTTCGTGTGGAGAGAAAGGAAAATGTGCACAGATAAACCGCTAGTTCTAACTCTACAGCCTTCACGGAGGAAGGCGGGCTGCCAAGTGGAGGGTGGGTCGGGAGAAGCCCACACTGAGAAGAGAGGCAGGCAGGTGGAATGTCGGGGGCAGCGGTAGCTGGCGGTGGTACCGAGGACCCATGTGGCCGCCAGTGGCATGCCATGGGGCCCCAATCCACAGATAAAGGAAGGAAGAAGAAGATGCTCTTCCACATCTCCGTGTCCTCCAGGGTCTGGGCGGTTCTGACGACAAGGACCAGGATGTGGTGTGTAGGTCTCAGAGCTATTCTGGAGAGCGACATACCTGGCTCCCTGCCCTTCCAGCCTGGGCTCCCCTCTTACCTGGCTGTCCAGGCCCAGGAAGATGAGCATCATGAAGAACAAGGTGGCCCACAGTGGGGAGAGGGGAATCATGGTGACGGCCTTGGGGTAAGCGATAAAGGCCAGGCCGGGGCCTGGAGAGGAAGGAGAGAGAAAGGTGCTGAGTGGAGTTCAATGCCGCATTCAATTGTTATTTTAATCCAACATGTATTGAGTGCTTCCTTTGTGCCAGGTGCTGTGCCTAATTTTACTCAAATCACGTAATCTCCCAGCCACATCATGCTATTGGTACTATTATGATGCCCATTGTACAGATGAGCAAGCTGAGGCAGAGAGGGGGAAGCAAGGGTCTGGAAGGGTCAAATTCAAGCCCAGGTTGGTCTGACACCCAGACCTTCCTCTGCACAGACCTGTCTCTACTCTTCCTACTGGGGTAGGTGGGGGTAGGAGGGGGACATTCTTGTTAAAATGCAGGCTCTCAGGCTCACCCCAGGGATTCTAATACAGTCGGTCTAGGGTGAGGCAAGGACCAGGCACCCGACGATTCCTATGTAAGTATTTAGAAGTCCAGGCTTAGACAAATGCTGGTCCCCACAGGCCACCTCTTCCTTTGGGCGTCTCCTCTCATTTCCCAGATCCACACTCACTTCTCTTAGCTGCTCCCAGCAGAGGGCTTGTTAGCACATCCTCAGGATAAGCTTTATGAATGTCAAGGGCGAGATTGTGATGTTCTAGCCCTCTAGCACAGTGGTCGAGGGCTCAGATCCTCATTCTTTACTGTGAGCTCTACCTCTGTCTCCTCAGCTAGAAAATGGAAACAATGTAGTCCTACCTAATAGGGTGGTTTGGGGAATTCAGTGCGATGATACAGAATATGGAAAGTATTTAAAAAGGTAAATGTTCAAAAAACATTCATTCTGATTGTTTTCTACCTTAAAAACAGCCTTGTTAAAGTCTAATTTACCTATAATAAGCATTCATTTTTAAGTGTGCAGTTCAATGACTTTTGAAAAGTGGATGCACCCAGATAACCACCACTGCAATCAAGATATAGAATATTTCCATCATCACCCGGGGCCCCTGTGCAGTCTCTCCACCCTCATTCCCCGTCTTTGCACTGGTCAACCACTGATCTGATATTTTTTCACCTTAGATTAGCTTTATCCATCCTACCTGGAATTACCAGGTCATATGGTAATTATATGTTTAACTTTCTAAGAAATGCCCAACTGAATTCCGAAGTTAACTGTGTCATTTTACATTCCTACCAGCAATGTTTGAGAGTTCCAGTGGCTCAACATCCTTGTCAACACTTGATGTTGTTATTTATTTATTTATTTATGCATGCATGCAGCGCTGGGTCTTAGTTGTGGCACGCAGGATCTTCATTGTGGCATGCGGGATCTTTTAGTTGCAGCATGCAGACTTCTTACTTGCGGCATGTGGACTTCTTAGTTGCAGCATATGGGCTTCTTAGTTGTGGCATGCAAACTGTTAGTTGTGGCATGCACACAGGATCTAGTTCCCCGACCAGGGATCAAACCAGGCCCCCTGCATTGGGAATGCGGAGTCTTACCCACTGGAACACCAGGGAAGTCCCTGGGATATAAATCCTTTATGAGAGAGAAGTATTATAAATATTTCCTCCAAGTCTGTGGCTTGCCTTTTCATTTTTTCAATTGTGTCTTGTGAAAATCAGAAGTTTAAAATTTTCCAATTGTTTGTTGCTAGCATATACACAATACAATAGATTTTTGTTTATTATCTTTTTATCCTGTCACCTTACTAAATTCACTTAGTAATTTTTTTTTTGTAGGTTTCTTAGGCCTTCTCTATGTGGTCAATCATGATGTTTATGAATGAAGACAGTTTTTATTCTTCCTTTCCAATCTTAATCTTTTTTATTTATTTTTCTTGCCTTATCACACTCTCTAGGAATTCCAGTATTATATGGAATAGAAGTGGAGACAGCATACATCTTTGCTTTGTTTCAGATTTTAGGGTAAAGCATTTAATATTTAATAGCTAGGAAATTAACATTGGTACAATACTATTAATTAAGCTACAGACTTTACTCATATTCCATCAGTTTTTTTTCCTTATGTCCTTTATTCTGTCCTAGTATCCAATTCAGGATTCCACTTTGCACTTCATGGCTGTCTTTAGTCTCCTCCATCCTGTGACAGTTCCTCAGCCCTTCCCTGTCTTTCATGACCTTTTGATGAGTACTGGTCATTATTCTGCAGAATGTTCCTCAATGTGAGTTTGTCTCATGTTCTCATTATTAAACTGAGAGTATACATATTTTTGGCAAGAAAACTATAGAAGTGATACTGTGTCTTTCTCAGTTTATCATATAAGGGGACACAGGATGTCAATAAAACTTAGTACAGGAGATGTTTACCTTGATCATTTGGGTAAGTTGGTGAACGCCAGTTTTCTCCACTATAAAGTTACCATGTTTCCCTTTGTAATTGGTAACCATCTTGGGGAGGATACTTTGAGATCATGAAAATATCCTCTTTCAAGTCAAACCTTTACTCATTGATTTTATCATCCATTGGTGGATCTTGCCTGCAACGATTATCCCTATGGTGTTTGCCTAATGGGTTTATATTTTCTTCATTCCTTCTATACTTACTAATAAGAATTTTTCTGTAAGAAAGAGCTGCCCTGTCACACCCACTTATTTATTCAATTTTTATTAATTTCAGGTATGGACTCCTGGGTACTTAGATTATTCTAGGGGTCATAATCCAGTACTATCATTATTTATTTTGCTATTCAAATTATCCCTGGTTTGGCCATTGGGAACTTCTTCAGATTGATTCCTGTGTCTTTTTGACATACCTCCAACACTTTTCTGAGTACTTTCTTATTTTAGGGCCACCATGATATGTTCCAACTTCATCTTGTCCTTCCCCAGCACTCAAACCAATTGCTTCTCCAAGGGGTTCTGGTTCCTTTCTAAATGGCATTTAGAAACCAAGATCTGACCACTAGGTATGCTCATTGCTACTGGAGTATCATTGCTCACAGACCCTCTCAGCACACAAAGCTAGAAAACATGTATACGTATATTTACCCACAGAAACATACATGCTTATGTGTCTATATCTACCTGTATAAATATTAAAACCATAAGTCCAAACTTATACCTCCAATTCTAATACAGTTCATTCTAGCTTCTTTACTTTCCTTATTTGTAACATCTTTTTCAGGCGGTGAAAAATCTGCCTCAAATTATCTATATTGACTTGTTTGTTCAATTCTAACATAGCCATGTAATAGTTTAGAATTGCTAACCCATTTCCCTTTACCAACAAGGGTACAGTAATTTTTTTTAGCCTTACAGTTTCCAGTCAACATACTGCTTCCTGAAATTCACTTATGTTAGCTCTTTTCTTCCCCATTCTCTTAAGTATGGTTGCATTGTTCGTTTGTAATATAGTTAAGTTCGTTTGTCACTATTTGTATTACATTTTGGTTCCACCCACAAAAAGCAACTATTTATTTTGGGTGGTATGTGAAATATTACTGTGACTCTAAGAGTCAGAACTAATAAAGATATATACTCAGGGAAGGGGTGCTTCCTTCTCATCCTTACTTCTTATTCTTCCCCCTTTTCTATCCCTTTTCTACCCACTCCTTCAGGTAACCATGCGCTTTCTTTTCTAGTTTCTTCTATTTATTTTTAAATAAATAAATAACAAGATTATTAATAATTAACAATATTTAATAGTTAATTAAATATTAATAATTTGTTAATTATTAATAAATAATTATTGATAAAACTTAATAAGTTTTCTCCTTTCTATTTATTTATTTTCTGTTTATTTTTACACAAACACACAGACGTATTTTCTTTTATCTCCTTTCTTACATGATGGGTGGAATATCATAGATACTTGCTTTTTAAACTTTGATATGCATACCTATTTAAAAAAATATGCTTCAATTTCCATTTACTTGATTTTTTTTTATAGTGAATAAATGTTGAATTTTTCAAAGACTTTTTCAGTATCTATGGAGATAATTTTATGATTTATTTTATTTGGGCTATTAATATAGTGTGTGATATTAATGGCTTTCTTAGTGTTAAATCAACCTTACATTACTCCTGTAATAAACCCTACTTGGACATGGTATATTACCTTCTTAATGTGAGTGTGGATTCTAATATTTTGGATTTGAGTTTGCTAATATTTTATTTAGTATTTCTGCAGCAATACACACGAGTGATATTCATCTGTAGTTTTCTTTCTTTGCATTGTCTATTTGGTTTAGGTATCAATATTATACTTTTCATATAATAAGTTAGGAAAGTTTCCTCCCCTTTCAATGCTCTGGAATAATTTATAGAGCACTGGGCCTAGCTGGTTCCAAAGGTTTGGTAGAATTCTTCTGAGAAACCATCTGGGCCTGTTGTTTTTTTGTGGGGTAGTTCCTCAATAACTTTGTCTATCTCTTCTATGGAAACTGGCCTGTTTAAGCTTTCTAAACCAAATGGGGTCAATTTTAGCAATCTCTATTTCCCTAGGAAAATATTCATTTCATCTAGGTTTTCAAATTTATATGCAAAGAGGATTGCAAAATAATCTCTTATGATTTTTAAAAATGTCTTTTGCTTCAATGGCTATTTCCCCTTTGTCATTTCTAATTTTGCTATTTGCATGTTCTCCCCCCTCCTTTTATTTTCTTAATCATCTGGTGATTTGTCTATTTTTATTTCTAAAAACCTAGAATTTTAATTTATTATTATTATTACTTTAACTTTTATTAGAGTATAGTTGATTTACAATGTTGTGTTAGTGTCAGGTGTACAGCAAAGTGAATCAGTTATACATATACTGATATATAAATCCACTCTTTTTTGATTCTTCTCCCAAATAGGCCATTACAGAGTATTGAGTAGAGTTCCCCGTGCTATACAGTAGGTCCTTATTAGGTATCTATTTTATATATAATAGTGTGTGTATGTCAATCCCAATATCCCAATTTATCCCTACCCCCTGATCCCCTGGTAACCATAAGTTTGTTTTCTATACCTGTAACTCAACTTCTGTTTTGTAGGTAAGTTCATTTGTACCCTTTTGTCAGATTCCACATATAAGCAATATCATATGATATTTGTCTTTCTCAGTCTGACTTACTTCACTCAGTATGACAATTTCTAGGTCCATCCATGTTGCTGCAAATGGCATTATTTCATTCTTTTTTATGGCTGAGTAATATTCCATTGTATATATGTACCACATCTTCTTTATCCATTCCTCTGTTGATGGACATTTAGGTTGCTTAATTTATTATTTTTATAAAACCAGATCTACTATTTTTCTGTTTTCTACTTCATTACTTTCTGCTTTTATCTTTATTATTTCCTTCCTTGTGCCTTCTTTTAGTTCATTTTGTTGTTGTTTTTCTTATTTTTCTAAACAGGGGATGTAATTAATTTATTTTCATTCTTTCACTTTTATTGATAAATGTGTTAGTAAAGTTTTCTCTTATTGTTAGTTTATTTCTGTCTCTGTCTCCTTGCATCTCCTGCAGTTTTTGCTTCATAAAGATTATTGCTGTGTTATTTAGTGCATACATTTTTGTGTGTGTTATATCTTCATTGTGAATTGTGGCTTTTAACATTAAAAAGCATCCTTTGTCATGCTTAATGCATTTGGGCTTGAATGCTACTTTGTCTGACATCAGAATTGTTATCATCATCTATCCCTTTATTTTTAGGCTTTGGAATCGTTTTGTTTTAGATGTGTCTCTTATATACAGCACATAAAGGCATACCTCAAGAGATGTTGCAGGCTCAGTTCCAGACCACCACAACAAAGTGAATATCACAATAGAGTGAGTCACATGAATTTTTTTGGTTTCCCAGCAAATATAAAAGTTATGTTTACACTATACTGTAGTCTACTAAGTGTACAATACCATTATGTCTAAAAGAACAATAAATACCTTAATTAAAAAACACATGATTACTAAAAATGCTAACCATCATCTGAGCCTTCAGTGAGTCATAATTTGTTTGCTGGTGGAGGGTCTTGCCGCAACGTGGATGGCTGCTGACCGATCAGGTGGTGGATGCTGAAGGTTGGGGTCGCCATGGCAATGTCTGAAAATAAGACGACAGTGAAGTTTGCGGCATTGGTTGACTCTTCTTTTCCAGAGTGATTTCTCTGTAGCATTCCGTGCCATTTGATAGCATTTTATCCGCAGTAAACGGGGTATGCAGGGTTGCCACAAAGTACTAATTTGTAAAAAATGCAGTATCTGCGAAGCACAACAAAGTGAAGCACGATAAAACAAAGTATGCCTGTGCGTAGGTCTTATTTTCTGAGCCAAATTGAAAATCTTTTTCTTTTAATAGTTAAGGTCATTCACATTTATTGATATATTTGGTCTTAACTGACAATATATTTTATAATTATGTATATTTTTATATGTATCTCTATGAGTTGTGTATTCTGTGTTCTTTTTTTATACTTTTATTATTATTATTTTGGTATTTAGGAAGGTTTATGTTTTTATTCTAGTGGTTACTTTTATACTTGTACCTTTTTAAAATGCTCTTAGGCCCTTGTTCTCTTATGTAAATCTTTACTATCTGGCTTTCCAGGTTTCACCCGCAGTATCCGTTACTATCACCTATTGCTCATACATCAGTGAGCTTTTTCTATTGATATTTTCTCTTGCCTCCTCTATTTTTTGGTTAATGATTTCTACTTTGTAACAGTATGTAGCATATTTCTACATTAGTCCTCTTTTTCCTCACCTTTGTTTTGGTCTTATATGTATACTTATATATATTTTAAGTGCTTACCATCAGTCCTATTTCTGAAGTTTTCCCAGTTGTTAATGGGTTGGATGAAGTTCGCCCTCTGGCAGATTCTTCCAAAGGGCTGAAGATTGTATAAGTCTCTAAGTTCTTGTATCTTGAAAATGTTTTTTCTATAGCCTTCACATTTGAAGACATGGCCGGATATCAGATCTTTGGTTCACACTTCTTTGTGTGAATTTTTAAAAAATGCTGCCCCATAGTTGTCTTGTATGTGAGTTTTGAAAGGTATGATGCCAGTTTAATACTTTTGCTGTTATAAGTTATTTGATCTTTTTTTTGCCTGGAAGGCTTGAGGAATTTATCTTACCTTTGAAATCTAGTATCTTTACTAAAATGTCTTGGAGTTGATCACTCTGGGTTAATTTTCCCTAGTACCCAAGGAGTCCTTTCAATGTGTATATTCAGCTCTTTTTCTGTTTCTAGAAAGTTTTCTTGGATTATGGTTTTAAATATTACCTCTGTTCCACTCTTTCATTTATTTATTTTTCTTCAGGGGCTCTGATAATATGAATATTTTCTTCTTTGCTGGTCTTCCCTCTACTTCTTTGGAGGGATCATTTTTACTTCTTTATGTCATTTTCATTCACCTGGTTGTTTTCCTTCCTTTTCAAAATGCCTTTTATTGAGACTATTCTCCATTTGATACTTTGCAATTTATTCTTCATTTCTTTTCTTTTTTTTTTTTTTTTGCGGTACGCGGGCCTCTCACTGCTGTGGCCTCTCCTGTTGTGGAGCACAGGCTCAGCGCCCATGGCTCACGGGCCCAGCCGCTCCGCGGCATGTGGGATCTTCGCGGATCGGGGCACGAACCCGTGTCCCCTGCGTCGGCAGATGGACTCTCAACCACTGTGCCACCAGGGAAGCCCTATTCTTCATTTCTGAGATAACAATATCTTTCCTTTTCTCTCATTTTTTCCCTGATTTCAATCAACTCCCTTTTCATTCATTCCTGTTCTCCCCCTCATGCATTTGTTAAAATTTCTGGTTCAAAGAGTTTTTTCCCATCCTCAGATGCTTGTTTGAGTATATTTAATTCTGTTTGGAGTGTTGACTTACAATTTTCTTCTATTTCATGGTTGTTTTTCAGAGGCACAGTGTGGTTCTTCATAGACACGTGGGAACTTTCCACTCCTGATTTTCCATAGTAGTTCTGCAGGGACTTGACTTTTCTCTTATTCGTGTTCTTGGGTATTTTACAATAGTCCCAGCTTAACAGCGCCCTCTTCTGCCAGTATTGCAAAGTCCAGGCACATTAGCAGCCTTTTGTTCTGGTGAAGGGGGAAGGGTGAGCTCCCATTTTCACACCCTCACTTTATGGTTTTCTTTTGTTTTGCAGGTATTTACATTTTATCCCCTTTTCTTGGTTTCCCTTCACCATCTCATTGTAAAAGGGTGTTTTTCCTTTCTTTTTGCCTTTTTTCTCCCCAAGAAGCTTTGTGTTTCAAATGGTACCTCCTTTAAAATGTTCCTGTCCCTTTGAAATGGTCCGTGCCCCTTGAAATCACACCTACACTGAATCCCTTCTCTGTAGTCCCAGCTAAGGGATGTGTCTGGATCCTTTCCAGTACATTCAGGTTTAGAGTAGATTTAATCTTTCTGGTGGTTGCTCCAAATCACTTAGGTCCTTTCGCTAGCCTGTATCTTCTGTCTGTCCCACAGTTTTTCTTGGTTTGCCTCTGCAGTGGAGACTGTGAACTGGGATTGGTGATTTTTCTTTCTGTTACAGTTATCTGCAGCTTTGACATTTTCTGCTTCAGATTATGCAGGGGGCATGGTTTTCTGTAGAATATTCTTTTCCCTTCTTGTTGTTTTCTTTTTTGGGGGAAAAAATGGGGATATATGTAGCTATACAGCTGTCGTCCTCAGATACTCTTACTTCCTCTAATTTTTAAAAGAGTTTGTGTAAGAGGGATGTTATTTCTTCTTTAAACAGTTGGTAGAACTCGCCAGTGAAACCAGCAGGGCTTGGAGTCTTCTTGGCAGAAAGATTTTTGACAATGAATTCAATTTCTTTTCAAAATATAGAGCCATTTAGTTTTTCTATTTCTTCTTGACTCAGTTTAAGTAAATTATGGATTTTTAGGAATCTGTCCATTTAATTTACATTATCAAGTATATTTGCTTTAAGTTGTTCATGATATTTCCTTATTCTCATTTTTAATGTCTACAGTATCTGTAGCCATATTTCCTCTTTCATTCCTGATATCAGTAATTTGTGTTTTCTCCTATTTTTTTCCTTAATTAGTCTTGCCAGGGTGTTATAAATTTTGCTATCTTTTCTAATACCAAATTTTGGCTTTGAAAATTTTCTCTACTGTTTGTATGTCTTAACTTTATTATTTATTTATTTTTAAAATATGGAACGCTTCACACATTTGCGTGTCATCCTTGTGCAGGGGCCATGCTAATCTTCTCTGTATTGTTTCAATTTTAGTATATGTGCTGCCGAAGCGAGCACACCTTTATTATCTCTTTGCTTCTACTTATTCTGGGTTTAATTTGTACTTTTTTTTCAGCTTCTTCTGATAAAAACTTTAATTTTTTACTTTAAACCCTTCTTTCTAGTGAGAGAGTGGCATGGACATATATACACTACCAAATGTAAAATAGATAGCTAATGGGAAGCAGCTGCAGAGAACAGGGAGCTCAGCTCGGTGCTTTGTGACCACCTAGAGGGGTGGGATAGGGAGGGTGGGATAGGGAGGGTGGGGGGGAGACGCAAGAGGGAGGGGTATGGGGATATACGTATACATATAGCTGATTCACTTTGTTATACAGTGTAAACTAACACAACTAACACAAGCAATTATACTCCAATAAAGAGGTTAAAAAAAACCACCTTCCTTCTAATTAGGTAATTAAAGTTGTAAATTTCACTGTAAGAACCTGATGAGAAGGGTGAGTGGGGGGGCTACATACTTACAACATGCAATTTATCCAAATGGCGGGAACTGCTAAAGGGGATCTTGGTCTGATTCACACCCCTAACCATAGAGCAGGCTTACCTGCTTGACACCAGGAGTGACACAGGAGGGTGAAGCAGAAGAGGCTAGAGCCAGGCTGTACCACCTATGGGCTGTGTGGCCTTAGGGGACCCACTTCATGCTCTGAGTTACAGAGTCCTCCTCTGTAATGGGCAGTATAAAGCCCAGGACTGCTGTCTATGTGAATGACGCCCCCTGGAGTTGTGCAGGGCACATTCTGCACAGCCACAAATGCAGGCCTTGATAAAGCATGCCTTGCAGAGGTGCTATGAGCATTTCGTGAGGTAGTATATGAACCACCACCCCAGGGCCTGACAAGTGAGACAGTAAATCAATGATGGTACATCCATTCAGTGGAATACCACACAGCCATTAAAACTCATGGTTGAGATCTTTATTTACTGTGGCAGAAAGCTCTCATGCTTTATTGTGAATCGAAAAATGCAACCTAATATGATCTAGTTTTCATTAATATAGATATAGCTATGTATGTATGGAAAATCCTGGCAGGAGAACCCCAGAGTGTAGTGAGATTCAGATTGGAGATTTTCCTTTGTCAATATTTCAGCATTTTTCTACAGTGAATGTGCTTTCAATTTGAAATAAGAAAAAAAAAAACAATAAAATTTATTTCTAGTTGGCTCTCTTGCTTTCTCTCCATGACTCTTCTCTGAGCTTCATCTATAAAATGGAAATAACGATAAAAAGAGTAACAACAGTGCTGTAGGTACCCTATAGCACTCAACACCTGAGGTGGGAATTAGTTTGCTCATTTTATAGAGGAGGAAGCAGATTCTCAGAGAGGTCAAAGGTCCCTCAGAGAGGGCAAAAGTCTCACAGAGAAGGTAATGCTGCCTCCTCACAGGGCTGCCCCATGGTTTAATGCCAGGGAGGAACATGAATGTTTTGTGAAGTGCCAGGTGCCTGCCCCCAGTGGGCAACGGGATGGAGTGGTGAGAGCATGGCCTGGATTAAATCTAGCCCTGTTCTTTCCAGTCTGTGTGACCTTGGATAAGTGACGGCACGTCTCTGCGCCTCAGCTTTCTCATCTGTAAAATGGGGGTGGCAAAACTGCCACCTCGGAGGGCTGAGTCGAGGATCATATGTGACAGTTCCTGCCCATGGCAGGCGCTCGATGATTGACAGCTTCGATCATATTAATATCCTCTGGTCCAGCTCTGGCTCCCTGATTTCAGCAGGGACTGTCTGTCCCTCTGACAGACACCATGCAGAGGAAGCTGGAGCCCATGTGGTCATGAAGCAGAGCTTGGCAACCAGCTTCCTGCTCCAGTGTCCACATCTACCACCCTGCCCAGCTTGGTGGGTCAGAGTGGTGCTTCCCTCTCTGTGCGCGCCAGGCAGAAGCAGCCACATCCTAGACCAGTGTACTCAGTGGAGGGAACGAAGCCCCAGGGGTGCGTCCTAACAAATGGACGGCATGACCGGCATTGAGTAGATGGAGGCCAGGGAGGCTGGGCCCCCTGTGAAGCTCCTGACTAACTGTCCTTCCAGACATTCTTGCAGGTGAAAACCTTATTTAGATGTATTGGAGGTGAGAGGCTAACTCTGTTATGGAAACGCAAACTATTTTTGTACTTTTAACTGTACATTGAATTTTCCCAGAATTCAAAAAAATGTCAATCAAGGGGAGAGTTACTCACCATTTTGCACAATTACCTTAGCAGCAATGACCCTACCTGTGGTGTGTTTGATACAAACACACGTCATCTTACACTAGGACTGTCACACTCATGGTGATTCTACATCTAGAACAAGGAAAGGGAAAGAGGTCCTCCAAGCAGAGGGAACAGCATGTGCAAAGGCCCTGGGGTGGCAGGGAGGGAGAGAGCGATGTTGCAGAAGTGAAAGCAGACCACAGTGTGGTGGGGCAGAGTGAGCACAGGGGAGCGAGGTGGAGGGTGAGAGACCGCAGGAGCTGGGCAGTGCAGGGCCTTGGGGCCACACTGAGAGGTCAGCCCTAGGAGAAGCCAAAACAGGCAGTTCGTCAGGGAAGGACAGGTCCAGGCTTGCATTTTGAAAAAAAAATCACTCTGCAGGGTGAGAGGTGCATGGAACAGAGGGGACAACAGGGGAGGCAGGGAGGCCAGTGAAAGCTCCTGTGGTCGACCAGGTGGCGGTTCTCTGGGCTGGTGGCTCCCTCCCAGGAGCCTGGTTTGTGGACGGACAGTGGGCCCCCTCCTGAGACCTGAGCCCAGGAGCAGAGCGAGCTGAGGAAGATCATAGTTCCTCTTTGGCAAACTTACCTGACTCTGCTACCTCGGCGATGGGCACCCCTTGCTCATATGCCATGAATCCCAGGACTGAGAAGATGGCAAACCCGGCTATGAAGCTGGTGCCGCTGTTCAGGCAACAGAGCATGATGCAGTCCCTGTGGGAAAGCAGCGAGAGAAGCTTGGGTCAGGGTGGGTGGAACCAGTGCAGTACTGGAACGTTCTGTCTGAGCACCATGGCTGTCCCACTGCCTGAGGAAGCCCTTGTGGTTCAGAGAGCGTAGGTGGCTGGCCCACGATCACACCGCTTGTCCTGCATTTCTAGAAGGTAAGGTAGGTCACAGACCAGAAGCATGGAGAGGGGGTGGGAAGGAAGGGAAGCTGGCAAGTGGGAAAATGCACAACCGGTGAGGAAAGACTTGGAGACAAACCATCGCTCCTCCAAATTCCTGGTAGGAGAGAAAACCAAGGGAAGTGAGAGAGGATTGATTTTCTAGGAGCTCAAAACATGAGGATATAAGCCTCTGAGAGAAAGAACTGCTTCCCCGACAGTGGAGCAGCCTTGGGAGACACACCCCTCCTGGCCCAGCTCTTTACCAGAGCGGCATCTCCCAGACCTCACTGCAAGCGTCTGCTCTTCTGCTGTGAGGGGCAGCCCCTCCCAGGCCAGACTCCTCCTGGGGGCTTCACCAGAGCAGTGACTGCTCCCTGCTCTTGGGAAGGGCTCACAGCAAAGCAGCAGCATAAAGCCGTGACCCAGGAGATTTCAGACTACAAATGACAGGGCTTTGCCAAGATGAAGAAGATGGAACCCTCACATCCACGTCCCTTCAACCTCGGGCTGTGCATCCTCACGCAGATGGGTCAGGGAATCAGCCTCTCAGGATCTCAGCCGCCACAGAGCGTGCACATAGGAATCAGGCTTACAACACCTGTGATGCTCCACTTCAGAGGGAGGGGCTCTGGGTGTTTTGTCCAATCTCCCTGAAGCACGACCAGCCTGGAGCATCCCTGCAATGGCGGCGAGCTGGCCTCTGCTCCCACCCTAGCAAGCAGGACCAGTCACCTTGCTCCGTGGTGCTTTTCTTCCCGGACCGCTCTTGCCGCTCACAGTGTAAGAACTTCCTCATGCTGGGTTCGACCCAAATCCACCTCCTCTGGGGAGTTTTAGTTCTACTCTCCCAAACAGCCTACAGTTCTGAAGATATCCCCTTCAGATCCCCCTGAGGTTTTAGCTCGCTCATTTAGACCTCCCAGTTCCCTTATCAGTGTTCCTTATCCTGCTGGTGATCTGAAATTCACTCCAGCTTGTCCAGACCCTTTTCCAATGTCATATCCAGGACTGAGCACTAGACTCAAGAACAGAGCAGGACTCTCACCTCCTCTTCTCCTGACACCATACTTTTTGTAATGCAACCAAAGTTTACACAGATGTTGGTGACTGTGGCCCCCAGTTGTGTTGCATTGCATTGACCCTGGGAATCAAGGGCATGGTGGAAAGAGCATTAGACTTGGGGTCAGGAGCCTTGGGTTCCAATTCCCCTTGCAATACCTTCTCTCTGGGCCTGACCTTACCAGCTATACGACAAGGTGGCTTGGATAAGAGGGTCTCTTGGGCCTTGTGATTGATTAAGTCATTTTTCAGCAAGTGGTCACTTCCATACCTTCTTCCTTGGGGTAGAGTATATTTCCCTGCCCCAATGACTTTGGGCTTAGCCACGTGACTTGCTTTGGCCAATGAGCTATCAGCAGGTGTGACACAAGAGGAGGCTTGAGATGTGTTTGTGCAATTGGTCTTGTCCTTTATCCCTTCTGTGATGTGCCATGAGAAGGACTTTTCCAGGCGAGCTGCTGTCCCTGCAGCCTGGACCCCAGAATGTACACATGGAGCAGGCTTGAGCCTGGCCTGGACCCTGGAGCCAAACCTGCCCAACCCACAGCCTGAAGGAGAGAGTCCCCAGCTGACCAGCAAACTGGTGAGCAATAAAAGCGAATGCTTGTTGTGGTGAGCTACTGAGTTCTGGGGCTGCTTGTTACACAGCATTCTTGCGGCAGTGAGTGACTGATACAGGTCCCTTTACAGAACTCTTCTGGCACTGTGGACAGAGGCTGGGCTGGCAGGCCTGGAGACTTTATCTGCAAGACTGATCACCTCCTCTCTAAGGGAAATTCAGCTCAGCCCAGGAGGGCAAAGTTATTCCTAAGGCTGGGGTAAATCTGCCCTGCATGCCTGTTTCTGGCCCCTGACTTATCCAACAGTCCAAAACAAGGCAGCACTGGTGAGCAAAGTGTTTTCTCCATAGCCTCTCCATTCTGGAATTCTCCTGTGTTTTTTGGACCTGCAGTGTTGAATATTGTCACTGAATCCTGAGGCCCAGGGAGGAGAGTCACACACTCAAACTGTTTTGTCATCTGCCGGGGAAGCCGGGATGTGAATCTAGTTGTCTCAAACACCAAAGCCCACTCTTTTTCTAGGCGCTACACAGTAACAATGCTCCCTAAGAATTCAGATTTCTAAATCCTGACTTTTGGAAAACAATCTTTGGGCGTCCATGTGGCTGTTGAAAACAAATGTCCCTTATTGCAAGGTTCCCCGCCCCCCCCCCCTCCACGCTGAGTGACTTCCTCACATCACAGAGGGACAGAAGCTCTGAGCAGACTCGAGGTGCTTCCAGTCCTGTGCCCTGCACCCCCTTCCTCGGAGCACCCCAACCTCCAAGCAGAGAGAGCTTAGCAGCCTGTGTTCTGAAGTGAGGATTTTCCCCATCTGGTTTGCTCCATCTCCAGCCCTCTAATTCCTTCCCCACGGGGCACCTTCTAGGTGAAGAGCTACGTAAGAAGCGCTTTGAAGTTGGCAGGAGCTGAGCTGGGCTTTGAAGACCTCCAGAAGCTATTATGCTGTCGGAAGAGAGGGTATTAATTTACTCCCTCTGAGTTGGGAAGATGTGCTCAGGGAAAAATTTGGAAACAGAAATAAAAGGAGCCCTCAGATTTTGCAATGTCACCTAGGGGATTTGCTTTCTGCTACTGACAGGAGGGGAAAAAACCTGCCTGTTGGAGGCGGAAGCAGAAGGGATCTGGGGCAGTCAGCATATTTCACCCACCTGCTTGGCGAGGAAGAAAGTTGCCATTGTCACTGCCCTGAGACGAGGCATGATACCCCAGCCTGATAACGACGCATTCTCGGCCAAATCCTTGCTGACTGCAGTAGCTGGGGAAGAACTGGCCAGGCCTGGGAGTGAGGGATAGGGGTGCAGGAGCCAGAAAGGCCCAGGTTCAAAGCCACGTTCCATCGAGCAAGGGGCCTACCCCCGGCCTCAGTTTCCTCATCTGGATAACGGTGTGGCTCCTTCCTTGCCTCCTTACACTTCAGCCAGTGTTCTCCTAGGCTTGAGGAATGGTGGTGAACAAGAGGACCCAGACTGTGTCCTCATGGAGCTGACGGCCAAGCTGGAGGTGATGGACAGTGACCTAGAGATTTCCGCAACGCCCGGCACGGAGGGCCCGCGCCGGACACTGGCTGCTGACGTGCTGACAGCTGTACGCAGACAGCACCCGGAGGGTGTCACCCTCAACCCAGACCAGGGGTCTGCCCGCTGCTCTCCCTGTGCCTGCGCCCTTCTCTTCTTACCCGTGGTTCTATTTTCTATCGTGGCTGACAGTGTGCTACATCTCATCCCCCAGACCCACCTCCTGTGAATGCCTTGGAGGGTGAGAGGCTCTTCTGGACAACCTGGTCTGACCTCCCACCTCTCTAACATCCCTCTGTCCAACAGTACCCAAATGACTTCTCTGCCTAACGGCCCAGGGACAGCAGAGCCCGCTGGCTTCCCCTGTGGCCTCTCCTCCAGCATGTTGGATCTGCCCCCTTTCATTGCCTTGGTTTCCCCAAGTGGCAGTCTCTGTAGACTGGAGCTGTGTGTATCTCCAAAGGTAGCGATTTGGGCATCTCACACTTAGTGACACATACAGCACACGGCTGACTTAACAAATGGGTTGGTAAAGCGATCACAAAGCCAGCTTTCAGGGAGGATGCAGCAGAGTGGTAGGATGGGGATTAGAAGAACGTGGCCAGAGTCCAGGTCTACCACACCTAGCTAGAGGAATGACATCCATGAGCCTCAATTTCCCTCCCTCGAAGATGGGGATAACACGGGAGGGACTTCATCACTGACAAAAGTTCTCTGAAATGATGCTCCCACTCGAGCCACACAACAACCAAGTGATGTGGCTGTCACCTCCGAGTTCCCATCCCACCAATAGACTGTGACATGGCCCCTCTCACTGTACCCTCACCTGCACCAAACAGGGGTCATTTTTAGACCACAGCTCATGTGCTAGTTAAGAAAAATAAGCTCATTATTTTAAGAGTGTGTTGCTGATTTTTCTCTTGGTGTTTTAGGGTTTTTCATATGGGCCCGTTTGTAATCTTTAGGTATTAGGGGTGCCAACACTTTGAGTATCATATTATATGTTGTTCGTATGCCCTTTAACTTTGTAGATGATTTTCATGTTTTGCTTGGAGATGTAATGCAGGAGGTATATAGATAACATTTGTATTAATGTGACTTTTTAAAAATTATAAAAGCAATATGTACTCAAGAGTAAAGACTAGGCAAAACAAAACCTTTAAATTGTACAGGAAGGTATAGGTATAGGTAGAAAAAGCCTGTCTCCCCATCTCTGACGCCTGTGTCTCTCTTCAGAGGTGGCTCTTTTTAAGTTTCCTCTGTATCTTTCCAGAAATTTAGAAGTTCTAGATATTTATGTGAATCAATCTGTCACTTCCTTCCTGATTTAATGATTTTGATGTTTCCATATCTTTCCCATTATGAAAACAATATTTTACTCCTCATTTTAGGATGGCTTTCTTTTAAAAAATATTTAACTGTTGAATCAATCTGACACTTATTATGGTGCATATGTGGGGCAAGGTGAGGATCTATCCTAATTACTTCCACCAAAATACTTATCCTGTCTCAGAATTGTTTGCTGAAAAACCCTTCCTTTTCCAATGAACCTGTGTTCAGGGACGGCTTCACTGCCATTAGTCCACGAGTTTCTACATTAGAATAAGGAGCTCTGGAACTCGGGGACAGAGATGTGCTGTCCAGCCTTCTCTGCGTATTCACTGTCTATGACCAGGCACTGATTCAGGGGTGCAGCGACCTCAGCCAACAGGCGTAGAGTTAGAGACCAGGGTGCAAAGTTCACTTCCGCCAGGCACTGCTGGGTGACCCTAGCCAAGTCCCTGGGCCTCTGTGGACTCAGCCTCTGGGTAGAAACCAGGCTGCAGGCATGAGGACCAGGCAGCCAGGGTCACACAGCCTCAGGCTCACCTCCCCATGTGGGCCCCTTCCCCACGCTGGGTGCGGCCAGCTGCAGGAAGCCAGGGAGGGAGGGAAGCCTGTCCAGAGAGGGGCGGCAGGGCACTGGCCATTCCAAGTGGGACTGGACAGGACCCTACAGTCAAGTGTGAAGAAGCAGGAAAGAAATTCCTGAACAGAAGGCAGAACAAGGCCCTTCGTGTCAGAAGACCTGGGTTCAAGTCCCAGCATTGCCACTTACTTGCCGTGTAACCTTGGGCCAATCATTCATCCTGGGATAAAGCTTTGCTGTATGGGGTAGGATGGAGGCCTGAGTCCCATTCCCGGAGTAGACTCACTTTGCAGCCTGGAACGCACTCTGATCATGTTTATTATTCTCCTAGCTCCTCTGTTGGACCATTCTTTGTCCCTGGGGTGGGGAGAGGCTGACAAATAGCCCAGGGTCCTCTCCAGTTCCACCTGGAATGGCTGGTGCCCTGCCGCCCCTCTCTTAACAGGCCTCTTTCCCTCACCCAGACCTGCAAGGTGAGAAGA
Source organism: Stenella coeruleoalba (assembly GCF_951394435.1). Lineage (NCBI taxonomy): Eukaryota > Metazoa > Chordata > Mammalia > Artiodactyla > Delphinidae > Stenella > Stenella coeruleoalba. The sequence continues at coordinate 98,836,940 of NC_137156.1, read as the reverse complement.
TGACCGTGAACTAGCCGGGCAGCATGGCGGGCTCTCGGGTTTGGTGGAGAGCTGGCAGGGCCTGGGGAAATGCTCACCTGTAGCAGTTGTTGTTATAAGTGTTATAACTTCCCAGAGCAGTCAGACAACCCAGGCAGATGGCATAGGAGAAAAAGATCTGCGTCCCAGCATCTACCCAGACCTGTAGGAAGGCACAAAGAAGTTGGCAGAAAGAGAAGTCAGATGTGCGGCGAGGGGGTGGGTGGGTGGGATGGCCCTGTTCTCTGAAAGCCCCCACCCACACCCAACCTCCAAAAAGACTCCACAAAGGGACAATCAAATGTCCTCATCTCAGGAATGCATTTTTTTTTAGAAGTTCTATTCTTGGGGTGATTAAATATAAACGACCTTAGTTAAAACCAGAATTTTCTGGACTTTATGGACAGTAGTTCACCAAATAGCAAGAATTTGGGTTTTAGGACTCTGCTCCAGCTGTGTGACCTTGGAAAAGTTACTTAACCTCTCTGAGGCTTAGTCTCCTGAACTGCAAAGTGGGGAATAAACTTCCCTCTCAGGACTGTTGAAGCCAAAACAAGTGATTTTTTCTGCTTTGCGATTAAGACCACCACGAGAAAAGCTCTCTCGGGTATTTTTGAACTCACAGAGCTTACTTACCATGTATATATACCAGGGGACCATTCACCATGGGGCCCAATTACAATGAAACCCCATTTTTCCTCCAGGTCTGGAGACTTCTCTCACTCTGCCCCATGTGCTCGGCCAGAGGACAGGGAAATGAGATGCGGGAGGCCCTCCCACCAAATCTTTACCACCTTTCCAAAGAGGTGCATTTGGGCTTCCTATGTGATACACGTGGAAACTACTTTCTTAGTCTCCAAGCTTGCCTCCAACAAAACCTGCCGTGGAAGCCCTGACACGCACAACAGGAATTATGGTGGCTTCTCTAACACCCCCCTGGACTCTCTCTGAGCGCTGCTCCTAGAAGCTACCAAGGAAAATCCACAGCTAAAACCCAAATGCAGCTGATGAGACTGAAGCTTGAGAAGCAGCTGCCATCTAGAGAACGGGGCAACTTGCTCAAGACCACACAGCTGGGAGCGGCAGACGCAAGTCCAAGGAGACACACCGCTAGAGAAACACATGTAACCAACCCCAGAATTTCAAAAAACCTCTAGTGTAGGGCTTCCCTGGTGGCGCAGTGGTTGAGAGTCCGCCTGCCAATGCAGGGGACATGGGTTCGTGCCCCGGTCCGGGAGGATCCCACATGCCATGGAGCGGCTGGGCCCGTGAGCCATGGCCGCTGAGCCTGCGCGTCCGGAGCCTGTGCTCCGCAACGAGAGAGGCCACAACAGTGAGAGGCTGCGTACCGAAAAAAAACCCCAAAAAAAACATCTGGTGTAACCCCCCACCCAACACAGGACTCTCTTCTGAGTACTTTTGACAGAATGGTCTCTGCTTAACTACCACCAGTGATGTGGAGCTCACTACCTTTTGACACAGCCCCTTTCTTTTTCTTAAGAGAACTCTGACCATTAGAGCATTTCTTAAAATGAGAGAAAATCTCCCTTCCTGTTTCCCTGGCTCTGGGGCCACCTCTCCCTCTCCCCTGTGGCAGCACTTTACAGATCTGAAGAACCCTCTGGAACACAGCCTTTTCCAGGCAAATTTTCTCAACTTCCTCTCTCTTGGGGATTTGATTACACAGTACAGGTCACTCTACCCTGGGTTTGCTTGCTTGTTAAATCATTCAAGAAACATTTATTAGAAGTGAAGATCACAGTGCTGCTTTTCAACCTAAAAAGTGGTACATTGTCTTCCTCTAACAAAGAGCCTTCGGGTTCAGTGTCTCAGCGCTAAATGAGGAACGCAGGGAAAGCTCTTTCATGAAGTGTGTGTATGTGTGTGTGTGGGGGGGGTGCCAGCAGATCAGAGCGGGCTGAGACACGGCGAGGAGGAGATGGGAAGAGGGAATATTAAAAAACTTTTTCAAGAAAGGGGAGTTGGGAGACAGGGTGGTTGTGTGAGAGAAAATAATTTAGGGAGGATTTTTTAAAAATAGCAGAAACTTGAGGATGCTTAAATGTTGACAGGAAGGGCCCAATGCAAAAAAAAACAATGTTGAAGATTTGGGAGAGAAATGGATGTATTTTAAAGTCCTCCTGCTGTGCCTCAGTCTCCCCATTTGCCACCTCAGTGCACCCCCTTTTCTCCTCGGTAAGGCCAGTAAACCATATGGAGAAGCAAAACACAGGGCAGCTCCTAACCCAGAAAGCAAGGCCAGATCCCAGCAGCAAGGTGCTGGGACGCTCAGCACTCGAACACGTGTGGTTCCTAGAGCCTCGGCAAACGGGGTGTCCCTCTCCCCAGAACCTTCACGGAGTGCACAGACCAGAGTGAGGGAAGCCTCCAGACCCGTGGGAAACCTGGGGGCTTCATCACAACGGGGCCCCATGGCGAATGGCCCCACCCTCCCCACATGGTACATAAACCCCTCCGTGAGTTCAAAAACACCCAAGAGAGCTTTCCACCCACACGTCCCAAAGATGGGGCCTCAAACCACGCTTTCCACCCGCAGGGGATTTTTCTTGCAGTTTGCTCATCGCACCCAGCACTAAAACAGGCATCTGCTGTTTTTGCCCACCCGGCACCCATCTCCCCTTTTCAGGTAACAGCACCCCAATTTTACTTTGAAAAGCCACCTCTTCCCCACCCAGGCCAATCAAAGCATTTCTCTTGGCCACAGTGCCTGGCTCGGGGATGAGCATATGATGCAAACCAAGCCAATGAAACTCAATCCTGGGACTTTTAGTGGAGCTACTGCAAATGGGACACATTCTTTTCTCTTAGAGAGATTAAGCTTGTAACTGCTGGGGGTCATCGCTGACCATGAGTGAAGAGCCTGCCTGAGAATAAAGCCAATGCAGAGGAAAGCAGAGTTTAGAGCAAAGAAAGACTAATATTGGAGATATGACTCAAGTCCCTGGATCCAGCCACACCTGAAATCAGGCCTACCTGAGAGTATTTCAGTTTCAGAGGCCTATAATTCCTCTTTTTCTTAAGTCAGTTTGAATGGGACTGCTGTCACTTCAAGCAGAAAGAATTCTGACTAACAGCAACATTAAGATCTTAGAAAAACCTAGGAGCTCTAAGCCCAAATTCTTCAATCAATCCTGAATTACCAATGACCCAGCATTTATTGAGTGCCTTCTGTATGCAGAACCCTGTGCCAGGCTCTGAAAGAGGTACTGTACAATTATTTATAGCACTCCATCTCTGTCTGCAGGTGAGATAAAATGAAACATTCAGAGAACAAGATACCCAGTACCTGGGAGTGGTAGAGGAGGGGAAAGATTAACATGTGCTAGGGCAATCAGAGAAGGCTGTCTGGAGGAGGCACGCCTTTAAAGAATAGAGAAGTGATGAAAGAGGACACATTGGGTATGGAGGTTCACGTGAGGGAGGAATGTATTCTCAATGATTTTTTTTTCTTGCTCCCCTACCTCTGTCGGGAAAAGGCTGTCATTTTTATTCAGATGATTACCATTAAATCAACACCTTTATACAATACCCTTAGCCCTCCCCCTGTTGGCTCCCTACTATGAGGAATATTGAAATTAGCCACATCTCTTTCTTTCTTCCCTTTCCTCTAGAATCTAATTTGAAGAAATATTCATTTGTTTCCAGTTAATACCTAAAGGCATTATGTGAATTTACTTTACTTTTCATATACACACTCCCTTCTCTCCCAATTTTTAATACTTGTACTGTATCTGCATTATCAGAACATACAACCATTTCATATTATACTGTCCCCCTCTTGCCATTATTTAGTGTGAGTTCTACGGGTGACCATAAATTTAATGCTCACCCCCAGCCATTATGTTAATACCTCTCCAGTCAGTTTTGTTGTAGCTTGTTCTCTAGTAAATTCCTCTGGAAAGGCTTATGGGAAATATATTTCCTGGGTTCTTTCATGTTCCTAACAGTTGATCTGTGGCTTTTGTGCCTGAAAGTTGGTTTGGCTGCATATAAAATCCTTGGTTCTCTTTTTCTCTTCCTGAGTACTTTGATGTTGCTTAGTTGTCTCCTGGCACAAAGTGATGGGGTAGAAAAGTCTGATGCCACTCTAATTTGTTTCCCCTTATAAAAGCATTTACTCTTTTTGTCTGAATTATCAACAGGTTTGTTGCTTTCTCTTGGAAGTCCAATAATTCTAATATTATTCTAATAAAAACATGTCTTAATGTTGATTATTCTGGGTTATTTTTCCCAAGCTTGTGATATACTTCTTCAAGATGCAAATTCGAGTCTCCTCTTTTATTTCAGGGAGAAAAATTTCCTGAATAATTGTTTTTAGTATGTGTTCTCTTCCATCACTTTGGATTTCTCCTTTGGGGACTTGTTTGTATGTTGGATCTTCTTTATTTCTATACCTATCACTTTTTCTTACATTCTTTAAAAACTTTCTTCATTTGTTTTTTCTTTCATAAGCTGTCCTTCCTGTCAGCTCTCCTTTCAAATATTCTTTTTGCCTAACAATTTCATTTATGCTAGCGTTTCATAGCATCTATTGTTTCTTCATTTCTTTTAGCTTGTTGTGAAATATTAAGTTGCTGGGTCTTTGTGGAATGTGTCCATTATCTGTAGGAACACTATTCTGCTCCTAATTCTTTTTCTTATAATAGCTTTGTATGAGACTTGATCGCAATCCTTTTCTGGTGCTCACATGTAGGTGACGTGCTTTTTTTTTTTTTTTTTGGTACTCTTAGTAGGAGGTTTTCTTGTGTAGATTTTCTGGCCTCAAAGGTCTAGAGTTGCCTCTTCCGACAGTACCAAAAAGTCTTTAAAACTATAGCCACGCAGAGAGTACTTTCTGCAATTACTGTTCTCCACTCTTATCCAGAATTTCTCTTTGTTTCCTCTACTGTCTTTGTCCTGCTCAATTTGGATTCTGCTTTCAGTGGTTTCTCCTCAATGTGGGGGTCCTGTCTGACCACAGAGCCTCAGCTGGTCAGTCTGTAGAGTTCCCAGGTCCCAGACCCCTGCCTGAACCTCCCACAGTCCTCTCACACTCACCTGTGACTTGCAGCCTGAACACATCCCTCCTAGTTTCAGCTGACATTCTCAGATGGGTGCACCAACCTTCTATTCCCAGTGCCCTCTCCTTCTACGGGTGAATACATGTTAGAGATGTATGGGTTTCCTGTCTCTCAGCCTTCTGTATCCCTTTGCCTTCCTCTTCCTCTACCTCTTCATCTTCATCTCATCCCATAGAGTAGATACCATGCAGATGTTACTGCTGTTGGTATTTGACCTGTTCACCTTTTGTGGTTCATGGAGCCACCTAGTTATGCTGAAGGTACCATCCATATGCTTTTTGGTTTACTATCCTAGTTTCTCTGTTTAGGTGTGGAGATTCTGGAAAATTAAAAAAAAATTTTTTTCTGTTGCCATCTTGTCTCCTTGGTTCTCAAGACATTTTCAGAGGGCAGATTAAAGAAGACTGGTCTTGACTGGGGGTGAGAGACGGATCCCCAGAACTGAGGGATGTGGTGGGTGGGGGTGTAACACTAGAGGATGAGCCAGTTTTTTAAAGGGAGTTTCGAGGTACAATGTGGGGAAAAGGGTACGAGTATAGTCTAGACAAGGCATCAGGTGAGCTGTTCAGGAGATAGGCAGAAAGTTTAGGGCTAAATATTGCAGTCTGGGCTTGAGACACAGATTTGCAAGTCATCAGGATTTTAGTACTAACTTATCGTCTCCTTGACTCCAGATCCAAAGCTCTGTCCACTGGCCTTTTCTATTTTCCACATTTGATAAACCAGTGTTGATTCAACTTTTCTGCTGAGATACATGCTTACTGGGCCTGCAGAGCCCGCGAAGCTTCAGGATTCGATTTCTTGAAAAAGTCTCACAAAGAAGCATGACATGTCTTCACGTGGACTCTACACCATCGGACTCCTCAGCAGACAGGCATACCTGCTGCACGTCTATGTTCTTGAACACACCTGTGGCTGCGAAAATGCCACAGGGTTCCAACTGTTAGCCTCCCTACAACCTTTGTTTAGGAAGAAACGAATGAACTCACTGGGGGAGCTGTATGTGTTCAGGCTACGCTGAAATAAACAATAACCCCCCGAGCCTCAATGGCTTAGCACAATGGAAGTTTATTTCCCGCCTACACAAAGCACATGGCAGACTGTGCAGGGGCTGGCTCTCTTCCACCCAATGACAGCGAGCAAGCCCTCCTACCTCATCATGATACCCCCAGGTCAGCACAGCTTCTGACGCAGAGGAACAGACTACGAGAGCTTTGTTTGGGAAGGTGGGTTTTTTTTTTTTTTAAATTAATTCAGTAACTTTTTGCTGCGTTGGGTCTTCACTGCTGCGCGCGGGCTTTCTCTAGTTGTGGCGAGAGGGGGCTACTCTTCGTTGCAGTGCGCGGGCTTCTCATTGCAGTGGTTTCTCTTGTTGTGGAGCACCGGCTCTAGGCACGTGGGCTTCAGTAGTTGTGGCACGTGGGCTTCAGTAGTTGTGGGTCGCAGGCTCTAGAGCGCAGGCTCTGTAGTTGTGGCGCACGGGCTTAGTTGCTCCACAGCATGTGGGATCTTCCCAGACCAGGGCTCGAACCCATGTTCCCTGCATTGGCAGGCAGATTCTTAACCACTGCGCCACCAGGGAAGTCCCGTGTTTGGGAGGTTTTTAGAACCAGACTTGTGATTACTAATACCACCCTGCCCACACACCACTGACCAGAACCAAGTCCCGTGATCCCCACTTAAAGACAAGGAAGTCTGGGAAAGTCTCTTCCCATTTCACTCAGGAAGAGAAAAAATAGATGGTTAGTGAACAGAAAGCCTTGCCTCTGCTACAGGCATTAGCCCAAGTCTTTTTCATCTAAGGCGATTTCTTTCTTCAACTAGGGATTCCACAAACACCCAGAGATCAGACTAGATCATGGTGGCCACTGGCATGATTTGACAGAATGATTTGCAAAGAGAGGCTAATAAAACAGGCCAACAGGACATTCATGAACCTTCTACCAGTTTGGTGATGCCTTAGGAATTGGGAATCTTGAGTCACCATTTGTTGAAAACCTACCATGTACGCAAGGCTTTCATGGAACAATCTCATAACTGACACAACCATCTCACTAGGCAGTACTTTAGAGTACTCTTTAGAGAAGAGGAAGCGATCCATAGATGGTCAAACAGCTAACAAGGGACAGAGTCAGGTTTGAACCCCAGGCGTTCTGGCTCCACATTTTAAAGAGAAAAGCTGGGGCCTCCTGGTGCACTGCGCAGGCCTGGACTCTCGGCAGGGGTTTAAACAGCTCTGTGGCTGTGAGGTCAACAAGACAAAAACAACCCCACCTCCATGAAAGGAAGACCAGGCAACTGAGCCCCACTGACCAGCATCTCCCAGGATGCCACAAAGGGGGCAGCTCAGTGGAGAAAGGCCTTCCCAGTTCTCAAGAGAATTTGAAGAGAAAACAGTCTCCACAGAACAAACCCTAAGGAAGCTGGGTCAGTAGCTGAGAAACGGATCGCTCCCCATGTTCTGCAGCAATGAGTGGGGGGCGTTCTGGCTGCGTGGCAGGGGCCGTCCACATTCAGAGGTTTGGAGGACAGATGTGCATGGGAACCAGGGAGCAGAGCCCCTTTGGAAGAGAAGTGGTCCCGCCCTCCTAGCTCTGGGGCGGCTGCACCGCTTTCAGACCAACTTGTTCCGATGAGCCCTGGTACACGGTAGGTGCAGAAAGCAGTGGATCAGGGTGTAACCCTCCTTCCCAACTGGATCGGTGGGGCCCAGCCAGGAGAAGCAAGGAAGGACGGACGGACCAGGACACACTCTTCCCTACCAAGCTCAGGAGCTACACTGTCAAGACGGACGCTTAGTACCCGCTGCCCCTGTCCACACGGACAGCACTTTAGAGTGTACAAGGCATCGTCCTACATCCTGTGACTGCCCTGGGGTGGGCGTCATCACGCCCAGGTTAGAGACAGCCGTTGGCGGGGGGGACACGGAAAACGCCTGTCCTCTCTCCCTCTTCCCCCTTTGACCTCATATGTAGAATGTCTAATCTCCTAGAAGCTTGAGGGCAAAAGCGTCATGTCTTTTTCTCACCCCTTGGAGAGAAGAGACTACCCTGACTGGGGAGACCTGGGAGAGGGTCAGTGTGCATAGTGGTGAGCCCCTCCCTCCTTCTCTTGCGCACAGAAGATTAAATAAGATGATGTGTGTGAAACAAATACTCAGCACAGAGCCCAGCTCTTGGAGAGCCCTGAGGAAGTGCTCAGAAACCCAGCCGTGAGCTCCAACAGCAGGCACTTAGTCAATGTTAATCCCTTCTCAGGATCTACCGGTCTTCACAAATCTGGAGGAGAAGAAAAAAGCCTCTTTTCCCTTTTCTCCCCACGGTGCACAAGCACCAAGTGTCCACTATGTGCCAGGCGAAGTTCCAGGAGCTCCTGCCCTCAGGGAGCTTACTACCTTCTAGCAGGAGAGACAGGCCACAAACACGGGCAGATAGGCTGGAACACGGCATCTGGTGGAGACGAGCAAGTGGGCGGATGGTGAGAGGCAGGGGCGTGGGGCAGCGGGGCCGGGGCCCTGCTCTGTGAAGGGGCAGTTGCAGATGTGACCTGCTGCAGTGTCTTAAGGCAGCACGGGCTACAGAAAGAAGATCCCCCAGAAATGTGCTTTCATGTCGACAAAGAGCCGCCAGTCAGAGCAGAAGGGCAGCAACTCTGCCAGGGATCAAAGCTGGCGCCAGCAGGTGGGCCTGGTCCATCTGTCCCTGTGCCCTGGAGGAGATGGCGTTTGCTGCACTGATGCTCTGAGGTCTCTGACAAACGCAGCGTTAACCCATCCTGCCAGGAAAGCACCAGTGAGAGGAGCCAGTCATCAGAGCACCTGCTCACCTTTGGAAGCACCGATGACACAGCAGGGGCTGTTCTACACACTTCACAAATATTAGACTCACTGTTGAGATCAGTGCAATTATTATCTCCCTTTTATGGATAAAAAACTAACACCCAGAGAGGGGGAGTTTGTTGTCTATTTAGCTTTGGAGAGATGTACGCACTGGCCACTGTGTGAGGAGTCCCCTTGGGCTTAGGGACAAAACCTCCGGAACCTGGCCCGCCTTGGGGAGAAGGGACTGGAGCATCATATGAAGGGGACTATATCAAACCTGGGCTTTTCCCCGGTGCCTGGTTCCGCACCTCTCTGGGGCTTAATGGAAAGGGCATGAGCTTCAGGGTCAGGTAGACCCAGGCTGGAGCCCTGCACTGCCATTTACCTGCTGTGCAACTCTGGGCAAGTTACTTCACTTCTCTGAGCCCCAACTTCCTTGTTCACAAAAGAAAGATACAATGAACGTAAAGTACGTAACGGGGTACCTGGCACAGCTCCCTTAATCTGCTTCCTTTTGGTGGCTAATGCTTTTCCACTCCTCATGTGGCTAATGCTATACACAGCATGTACGGTAGCTTCTCCACTGTACATGTTATGAAAACAGGCTCCCAGGTCTTTCCCACCATCCCAGCCCCCTCCCTACCAGGTGAGCTAATCAGATTTCTGAGCAGTACCAAATGCGGCCACCGTCCATCACTAAAGCAGAGTCACCCGCCCTTAGGGCCGTGAGCTAGGGTACAACAGGGAGGGGCGGAGGAAGCCAGCACCCCACTGCTCCTGTGCTCCTTGCCCTGCCAAGAAGATGCTAAAACCTCCAGACCCAACAGCACACGCGGCGTCTGGCTCTCGGATCCAAGTAGCCAGGACGGGGCTTGGTGGCCGTCCTGGGCTCATGACCCACAGCCTTCTCTTTCTTTAACATTTTCTTTTCAGACAGACAGCCACACACAGACACAGAAACGCACACACAACACCACTTTTGTAAGCAGAGCCTTCCACTGAGGTGAAAACATAACGTATATGGCCCGGCAGAAAATAGCTGAATTAAGCTCTTTCTTTTGGTCATTTGTATTGGGAAATAGTCTCAGAAGATTAAAAGTAGGTTAGGAGAATAATACAACAGCTGTGTTTCCAGTGTGTACCTGACAACGGCTTTTGTAGAAGTGAATGATTACATGAATATCACTTCCTTCCCACCTCTTTCGCAGCCCCCTCTGGGTTGCTAGGCGCCCTCTCTTCTCCACTCAGCTAATGCCACATACAGACACTGATGAATGCAGTATGGCCATTATGAGGAAGGGAGTCGAGGCAGGAGGATTCAAGTGCTCCCTCCCTGGTGCATTCAGGGAGGGGAGAGGGCTTTGGGGGAGCCGATTCTGGATATATTTAAATGCTAATGTGCCGGGCAGCCGGGCAGGGCCAGCGGGAACAGTGGTGGGAAGGGGCAGAAGCTCTTGGCCTGCAAGCTCCACTGGAAATATGTTCTGCAGCCTCTGGCTCTGGTGCCAGCCCTTCCCCGGGCAGCCAGCCTTGCCCAGAGGCCCTGCCAGCAAAGTGTCACTGGGCTGAAGGGTAGCACCGTGGGCGGTGAGGGGAGCCTGGGTGTGTCGGCTGACCCCGGTGGCCCCTTTGTGTGGAGCAGGGAGCGGGGTCACGGTGCTGGGCCTTTGCCCGGAGGCTGGACAGCTGTGTCCTGGTCACAGAGTGTGGAGGGAGTGGACGGGCAGTTGCTGGCACTGGGCTGATGGCAGTGACCTCCCTGCCTTATGTGATAGGATCCTGGGGCCATGCGCGTCTACCCCTTAAACCACTGCATGAGACAGCGGAGCCCCATTTTACTAAAGGGCTAAAGAGAGGAGGTTTGGAGCAATGGAGGGCATGAGCAAGGCCTGGAGACAGCACGTTCTTGGTCCTGCGCTGTTCCCGGGACTGTCCACACGGCCTTGGGGGCTACATTTTAGGGCAAGGTCTTCCCCCTAAAGTGTTCCTCTAAGAGGGTGCAACTGGCCTTCTGGACAGGACATTCATTGTGCAGGACGGTCCTGTTCATTGTAGGAGGTTTAGCATCACCCAGTCCCACTCTCTAAATGCCAGAGGTGCCCCCGTCATAGAGGAAACCAGAATTACTCCCCGACGTATTACTAAATGACCCCTGGGCAGTGGTCCCACCTCTTCCTCTGGGAGAACCAGTGAGGCAGGGGAGTCTGAGCTGGCATCAGCGGTGGGGCTGCAGAACCCAGCTGCCGTTGCTGGGAACACAAGGCCAGGGTCTTCTGGGCCAAACCGAGCCCCAAGCAGGTGCGTTCTCCTGTGTCATCCGAGCAAGCACTGAGATGGAAATGAAACCTTGTCATCTCCCGCCTTAATCACTTCTCTCCTAAGAACCATGGAGCTGGTACAGAGGCAGAGAGCCAGGGAAAGAAAGGGCACATAAGGAGGCCCCAGGCCCTGGGAGAGCCAAGCAGTGGTGTGTACTCCAGCCTAGAGAAGGGACTTCCTCAAGAGGAACACAAAACAGCAAGCAGGCACGGTTGGTGAAGGCAGCTGCCTCTGCGTCTGCCCGGAGACAGACAAGTCAATACATTTAATGACATCATTATGTTCGTTGATTTTTGTCTGTCTCCCCCCAACTAGAATAGAAGTGCCAGGAGCGCAGGAAGTTCTGTTGTTTCACTGATGCATTCCCCAGCACTTTGCACATTGTCAGCACTCAAAAAATATGTATTGAATGCCACATCTGCTTAGTCTCCAGCACATAGGAATGGGGAATTCAAGGCTTATGCAGAATCCTAGCTACCAGGCCAAGTGGACAGTGTGTTAGACTGAGAGGGTCAGGACACCTGGTTGCAATTCTAGGTTGTCCCGAAAGTTCCTATGTTTTCCCTAAAGTTCTTTCTTTCCTCCTGGCCTCAGTTTTCTAATCTTCAAAATAAGGAAACTGGAATGCAATGAGATGACAAATATATGGCATGTACATCCCATCCCTATTCCTGTCCATGGCAGACATTACTGATCAATCCCACCTATCATTCCTGCCCGTGGCAGGCATTGGTAATCAATCACACAGTCCTTTTGCCCCCAGCTATGGTGGAGAAAGTCCACCACCTGTCAGAGTTGGTAAGCGAGTTAAAACCTGACGGGGATGTACACCGCAGACCTACATAGCAAGGATATGTTTGGGGGTCAGCTGTGACTCATTTTCCTTGGGGTTTTCTGCTGGGGTGTTTCAATCCTACAGTCTTGAAAGCCTAGGAAGACACTGTAACACCACGGAATTTAAGCTCCTACCCACATTACGAACAAACTTCAAGTCAAATGCACAGGGCAGAGAGTCTTTACAAAAGCAAGAAGGAGAACACCACCATGCTCATGGAGATTCACACTTCCAATGGATTTTTGGTACTTGTCCTGGCCTGGAAGGCTGGAGGTAAGTGGCATAAGCAAAGGCCTGGAGGTAGGGAAAAGAAAGGACTGTCTGGAGTTTCCTAGTGGGAACGCTAAGGACTGAGAGAGGGGATGGAACGCTCCTTCCTGAGTCCCATGGATTCAGACAGCTGGTATTTCATTCATCACTTCGTCTTTGGCTGAGGTGGGAAAATACCTACGGTAGCCACACGGTGGATGCAGACGATGCTACTCGATTCCAAGTGAAAATAATTCTGACTGGGGCAAGGCAAAGTGCTCAAATTTCGTCCCGGAGCAGCCTCCCAGAGGGGATCCATGGTGGCGGGGGAGGGGTGGGGAGGTCAGTCACAGTCAACAATGGAAGAGCTTCCTCCCTGGCTGAGACCCCCAGCCCTGGGATGAGTTCCCTGTTAGTAGAGGTAACCAAGCAGAGTTGGGGATGCGATTCTCGCATTGCCTTGGAAGTTAGGGCAGAAGATCTCTGAGGTTTTCTGCTGGTAAGAAACTTGATGGTCAGTGGGTCAATTCCCCTCAGCAACGTTTTCTGAGCACCATATATATCTGCCAGGCATGGCCAATACGGAGATAATTCAGAACGCTGATCCCCTGCTCAGAGGCTAGCAATCTAGCAAGTGTATGTGGGGAAAGGAGGTCAGCCAAGTGCCTTCCCTGGTCACACAGAGTCAGACAGATCTGGCTGGGTGCCAGCTCTGCTGGGCGACTTCAAGGAGGTCACTCCTCGAGCCTCAGTTTCTCTGTGGGCACAATGGGAAGAGCAACAGCTCCAGGGGGTTCTGGAGACAAGACTCAGTGTGTGTAGAGCGCGTGCTGGCACCCGGCTCACAGTAACTGCTCTTCCAGTGGGAGGGGCTGAGTGGCCACAGACGGCTCATGACTTCCGGCTTGAGAAGAATCTTTGAAGGGTCTGGGGGCTGCGTAGGTGTGTCCCAGGAGGGTAAGCAGAAGAAAAGTCAGCTCTTCTCGGCACAGTCAGGGGCTGGTCCCAGAGCCCCGCCGCCTCCCCCACCTGCTATGGAAGCTCCACCAGGGGCAGGACGCTGGCCCCCTTGCAGAGGCTCAGAACTGCCCCGACAGCTGCCCAACAAGCCTCCTTCTCAGTCACACCTCCTTCCTCCCCCGGGCCCACAGACAAACCTCAGGGAGCGGGGCTCTGAAGGCCTCAGGGCACCTCTCTGTCTCCCTGGGGCCATCGCCTCCGGGTGGCATTAGGAGTGAGAACAAAGGGGAAACCCGCTGAGGCTGTGTGGGCCTTCATGGCTGCCTGTGTGAGCATCGCCTGGGGATGCAAAGACTCTCTGCTCCTGAAAAAAGAAGGTGGGTGGGTTCCTTAATCATCTCAGCCACAGAAATCCAGGATCCCAAGCCCTTGCAGACTCCCTCTCTGCTTGGGGCTTACGAAGCTGACTGTTCGTCTCATGTGGTCCTCGCCACACCTCAAGTCAGATGCTGTTATTATCTCCACTTACAGGCCAGGAAACAGAGGCCCAGAGAGGCTATAGAAGTGACCCTGGATCAGGCAGCCAGTAGGAGGAAGACCCAAACCCAGACTTGTTGACCCCAAAGCCCTCCCTTTAATCTCCCCAATAGACTTCCACCATCTCAACCAAGAGGAGAGAGCCCCAGGCGACCAGCCTATCACCCGAGTCTCTGCTCCTCCCAGGCCCACATCCAGGGAGATGCGGTGCTTGACATCCGCGGACCTGCCTGTGTCCGCTCACAAATGCTCCCTCCACCGCCCACTCCCACCCCACGTCCTTGCCAGCCTTCACGGTCACATAGCCATCTGCTCCACACTGCCCCTCCTCTGCTCATCTGAACGGAGAGGTGACAGCCTTCAACGATACCAGATGCTCGGGAGGCTGACTAACAGAGCAGCAAGCCCAGAGTGCCCAGGAAGAGGGCAGAAGCAGGTCCAGAGACTGTGTGTGTGCACGACCGTCACAATATGGCAGGCTGCCCCCCACCCATGAGCTGCGAGGCCGTCTTCCTGACCACGCACGTCAAGGTCGTGCAGGGTGAGAAAACAGGAGCGATGGCGAACCTCACGTGAGCACGCACAGGAGACAAGACAGGCCGCCACAACACTCCCTCCCAAGTGATGCTACAGGAGGGTGGCCTCGGCTCTGGGCAAAGCCACCTGACAGAGGGACTGTCCTCACTCCTCACGCCTCTCTCAGTGACGTCCCTGGGCATCTGCTTGAGCAACAAAACCAAGAATGACAGAATGACCAGTTTAAAAATAAATCAAGACATGAATGTTGAAGTCTTTGGGGAGTGAAGTGTGCCAATGTCTGCAACTTACTCTGAAATGTATCCAAAGAGATAAAATGGATGGATAGATGCAAGTCCTGGGAAGGTCTGTGATGAAGCCAACACAGCAAAATGCTGATGGCAGAATCTGGGTAGCGAGTAGTATGTGAGTGTTCCCTGGGCAGGTAGGACCAACAGGATGCTGGAGAGGATGATCCCATCCAGCAGTGGGAACTGCGGACTCACTGCGGAGATGGGTCCACAATTGCTAAGGGGGAGGGACACGCTTCCCAGGGACACGTCCGGGAGAAGATGTGTGTTTTGTGGCCGGTACCTCACGAGCGCGTCGGTGGGGACTAAACTGAGGAAATCGTAGCTCTGCCCAGGTGACAGTCAGGGGCCAAACCCAGCGTTCAGTCAGCGACCAGAAATCTCGAAGTTTTCTGGGATTCACAAGTCTCCTCGACCTCACCTCAAAGATTAAAAACACATGTGAATTCTTTAAATCCTCCAGCTGTGATTTGTGGATTTATCTGAGCAGGGCTTAAACCTCACTGTCAGCCACAATTCCTTTCAGGCTGAGGTGGAACAACCTTCCAGGGTTCAAGAGAGGTTCAGGAGTGGTGACCAAGAAGGCACAAGGGCACACCCCCCCACCCACCCCCACCGTCGCCCTCTGCACGGTTTCACGGATACATTTGATGCTCTGTCTCGGAGGCATTCACTAAGATGTCCGTGTCTGTAATGTGTTTTCCTCATCTGTCCCTCTTAGAGAACATTTACTTTCTTCCTCCCTTTGTGTCTTCTCTACTCTGTCACCTATTTCGAGGTATAAACAATTATCATGGCAGCCCCTTTCCGGGCAGGAGCCTAGCGCTGAGATGATGGCATTCTACGACAGGTGTTTAGTGAGCACGTACTGGGTGCTGGGCAGCATGGAAGCCCCCATGGGGGAGGTATGGTTGAAAGAGATGCTGTCTATGTTCTGGAAGGGTAGTCTTGGGTGGTGAGCCCGTGTAGTTTGGATTAAGCCCCCAAGGATGTTAATCACATATTTGCTTAGAACGGCATTCATCCAACCCTCTTCCCCGACTTACTTACATGGCCTTGAGAACTCTTAACGTGCTATCATCTATAACCTTGGAGACATGTGGGTGATTTATAACATAAAAATATTCACATGCTCATAGATAAATCATCTCCAATCTCTGGGTCTAACTTTCATAGAAGGACATTTTAAAGATTAATTCCTGGGCTCTGGCACCTTTATTAATCATCCACATACAACCGCTAATAGGAACTTCCTGTCAGTATGAAATAGCCCAGAATGGGTCCTAAGGGGAGAAAGAAAAGTCAAGGGTCATTGATCGTGAAAAGATTGAAAACCAGTGATTTTACTTGATGCCCTCATTATGGCTGAGGGAACTCGGCACAAGGAGGGACAATGACCCTTCAAGGTCAGTGATGGAGCTGGGTCCCCTGATCCTGAGCCTAGGAGTTTCCCACTGGGCAACAGTACCTCCTGCAGGCAGGAGAGGGTGGGAACGGCACGGAGGGAGCAGCTGAGCCAAGTGGGGTGTCTCATCAAGGAGCCGGAGCAGCTTCCACCCTCCTTGTGAACATCACGCAGGACTCAGGACTGGCCCTGAGGGTCTTTTCAGCTCTTGCTCGCACACGAGAAGTGAGGCAGGCGGAACATGAGATTCACACACCAGTGAGTTTTCAGCATCAAAAGTCCCATTCCCCAGCAAACTCAGACGTATCAAAGCCCCGTCACCTTGCTGCTCGCAGACAGAGGAAAGCCTTGCTCTCCTCGCTCCCATTTGTGCTGGGTCAGAAATCATCAGAATATGTTGCATTTGCAAAGCATGCGCCTTCCTCACTAAGGAGGTATCTCGGGAGGCGGTCTTAGCATCTCCCAGAAAAGAACGGCGTGCACCTCTCGGCAGCCCTGTGTTCCTCAGAGCTCTGTCATACGGGTCAGCCCCACTGGTACTCTCAGCAGTCACCCGAGGTGGAGAGGGTCGGGCTTATAAAGACAGAAGCCCAGAGAGGTTAAGTGACCTGCTCAAGGTTACAAAGCTAGTGAGTCAGGACCTTATTCCATGTCTGCTCTAACCTCTTGATTTCATAGTTGGGGAAACAGGCTCAAGGGGTGGAAAGATAATAGTTTCAAACTGGAGGTTCTATGTCCTCATCCTGTTCTCCCCCAGCTGTGGCTGTGGGTAAGTCATGTCCTCTCTCTGGGACTCAGCAACTTGTCCACAAAAGAAGAAGGTGAATCTAGAAACTGACTCTCAAACTTGTTAAAACAGTAAATAAATGGGGCCCAGGGGACTTTTTGTCAAAAACCTTGACGAATATGATTTTACTCCATGTGCTAGAGATAAATTCACTGTCAGAAAACATAATCATGGATAGTGTGGAATATGAAATCATCACCACAAACATACGACTTTATGAACAAAACTGAACTGTTGAATTAAGCACCCAGGGATACTTCCTTTAATATTAATTTCCTGCTTAAACATTCAGTATGTCATGTTCAAGACCAGCAGATAAAGAAAAGCAAATACCAAGGGTCCAACATATTTTTATGAGAGATACAGAAAACAAATAATTATGAAATGTAACAGATATTGAAAATTCATAACCTGTCTGGAAAGGGAGATAGAAAATTCTTCCAGATGCCAGAAATGAGAGTCAAAGCTAAAAGATGAAGACTAGGAATAGACCCAGCAACCCATGGGGACATCCAAGTAGAGAGACACCTGAGGATCTAGAATTTAAATTCCTTCCCAAGGACAGAATTAAGATTTCCGGCCCTGGCAAGAACACACAAAGGAGAAAAGACAGTCTCCTGAATAACTTGTGCTGGGAAAACTGGACAGCTACACGTAAAAGAATGAAATCAGTATACTCTCTAACACCATGTACAAAAATAAACTCAAAATGGATTAAGGATCTAAATTTAAGACTGGAAACCATAAAATTCCTAGAGGAAAGCATAGGTAGAGCATTGCCCGACATGAATCACAGCAGTATTTTTTTTGGATCTGTCTCCTAAAGTAAAGGAAATAAAAGCAAAAATAAATAAATGGGACCTAATTAAACATAAAAGCTTTAAAGCAAAGGAAACCATCGACAAAATGAAAAGAAACCTACTGAATGGGAGAATATATTTGCGAACTATATGACCAGGAAGGGCTTAGTATTCAACATACACAAACAGCTCATACAACTCAACATCAAAAAAACCGAACAACCCAATTAAAAAATGGGCAGAATAGACATTTTTCCAAAGAGGACATGCAGATGGCCAACATGCACAGGAAAACATGCTCAGCACCACTCGTCACCAGGGAAATGCAAATCAAAACCACAATGAGCTATAACTTCACACCGGTTGGAACGGCTACCACCAAGAGAAACACAAATAACAGACGTTGGCGAGGATGTAGAGAAAGGAGAACCCTTGCACGTTGTTGGCGGGAAGGTAAATTGGTGCAGCCAGTGTGGAAAACGGTATGGAGGTTTCTCAAAAAACTAAAAATAGAACTACCATATGACCCAGCAATTCCACTCCTGAGTATGTATCTGAAAAAGACAAAAACACGAATTCGAACAGATACATGCACCCCAACGTTCATACCAGCATTATTTACAATTGCCAAGATATGGAAGCAACCTGTGTCCATCAACAGATGAATGGATAAAGAGGATGTTGTACATTTATACAATGGAATACTATTCAGCCATTAACAGAATGAAATAATGCCATCTGCAGCAACATGGATGGACCTAGAGATGATCATACGAAGTGAAGTAAGTCAGACAGAGAAAGACAATAATTCCATGATATCATTTATATGTGGAATCTAAAATATGATACAGAGACAAATATTGTATGATAGCACTTATATGTGGAATTTAAAAAATATAACAAACTAATGACTATAACAAAAAAGAAACAGACTAACAGATATAGAGAACCAACTAGTGGTTACCAGTGGGGAGAGGGAAGGGAGGCAACACAGGGGTAGGAGATTAAGAGGTACAAACTATCATATATAAAATAAACTACAAGGATATATTATACATCACAGGGAATATAGCCAGTATTTTATAAGTGGAGTATAAACTTTAAAAATCACTACATTGTGAGTCACTATATTGTACACCTGTAACTTACATAATACTGTACATCAACTATACTTCAATAAAACAAATTATTCAAAAAAAAAGATTCCAGGCCCTGGGCATGACCAGAAACTGAGTGGGATTACTGCAAAAACCTAGGAGCCAGAAAGGGATTGTCTTATGGTGAATGAGGTGTCAGAAAACTCTGCCCCTCAGCCCAGGACTCGATATGGAAATATCAGGTATGGGTATGATCACACAGTGCTCCTGCCAAGTGGGCATCCAAGTTTAAACTGACACTTTAAAACTACTGTCCTAGAATTGCATACCCAGCTAAACTCCCATTCCAGGGTGACAGTGAAATAAATACCTTTTCAGGTATGAACTAAGAGAGCCCAGTTCCCAAAGGCCTTTGCTGAAAGAACTACTAAAGGATGTACTCCAACAAGAAGAAGTTTAATCTATTAGAAAAGAGTAAAAATAACAGGAAGCAAAGAAATCAGTAAACACGTTGTAAAATCCAAATAAGTATCAACTCTATACAGTAATAAAGCAGAATTAAAAAGGGGTGGAAAACAATAACAAGGATGGGGAGAGTGTGGAAGCTGGAGGGAAATTTGTGTCCCATGGTATTTCTTGCTCAGAAAGAGAAAAAAGCTAGTTAAGAGCCACTCTGACTAACTGGGCACCTGCGTCTTCTGTCTTCCCACTGCTCTGGGGGAAGACCCTTTCCTCCCGTCCTGCGGCCACTGCAAATGCAGCTAGCGCAGCCTCCTCGGCATGTCACTGGGTGGAACTCCACTGCAGTCCACTCTGCCCAAGACAGCTGTGGCCACAGTTCTGATCCTGATTCTTCAATGTGCATTCTCTGAACTCTTCTGGAAATAACCAGGCCCCTAAGGGGTAGAGGAAAGAAACCCACAATGCCAACAGCATGCCTTCAGACAGGCAGGGCTCATTTGGCATCCGGTGCGATTGGAGTTTGAGTTTCCACAGACTCTTCTGCTTCTTGAGGCTTTATCCCTCTAGAGCACAAAAGTACAGCAGAACGGTCTGCGATGATAGAAACATTCTATACCTGCTCTGTCCAATATGGGAGGAACCAGCCACACGTGGCTATTGAGCATCTGAAATCTGACCCTTGAACCTGAGGAACGGAATATTGACTTTAATTTCAATGACTTTAAATTTAAATGGTTAGATATGGCTTGTGGCTCCTGTGCTGGACAGTGTAGTTTTAGAGGGTGGGTGATCCCTGAAGGGATCCATTCCATTCTCAAACGATCCTGAGAGAGACGGGTACAGGAATTCCCAGAGTGATCTCTCCCACCCTCTGCCCCGGAACATGAGCGAGAGCAGGTAGGTGGCCCCAACACCCGGGAAAACCTTGCTCACCTTACTTGGCCCCAGGACCTCTTCCTCCCCGACCACAGCCTTCACTGATGTGTCTGATACGTCTCAGCCAGACCTGAATGCTCCTAGACCAGTGCTCCTCAAACTCCCACACTGTAAAACCAGTGAAGATGTTGCTGAGATGCAGACTCTGATGGGGCAGGTTGGGGATGGGGCCTGAGAATCTGCATTTATTAAAAACTCCCAAATAAGGCTAATGCTACTGCTGGTCTGGGGACCACACTTGGAGTCATAAGGTTTTAGACTTCTCGAAATGTCAGTTAGCTCTGCCTACATGTACGATGACAGCTAGCATAATAGCTTACGTTAACATCTGTATCTGTTCTCTCAAGGCGTTTAAAAGCATATTCTGTGAGAACAAGATAGGTTAACAAGTTCATACGATGTAGCACCACAAAAATGCCTGAAGTTTTGGTCAATAAAATTAAAGGCATATTCATCTCTTAAAGAAAATAACAGCTAACATTTACTGAGCATTTACTATGTGCTGGACACAATGCTATGCACACAATGAATGAGCATTATCTCATTTAATCCTCACAACAACCCTTTTTACAGATGAGGAAATCAAGGCACAGAGAGGCTAAGTAATGTGCCTGCGGTTACACAGTTAGTAAGCAGACGAGCCATGAAATCCAAGCAGTCTGATGGGACCCCACACTGTACCTGCAGCTTTGGTTGAAAGCTCAAGAACAGGGATCTCTGTTGGGGGTGAATGGACTCTTTTTAAGAAAAAGATGCTAACGAAATACCTGCCCACAGATATTCATAGCAGCTTTATTCACAATCATCAAACTTGGAAGTACCCAAGATGTCCATCAATAGGTGAAAGGATAAACAAATTGTGCTTCAAGCAGACAACAGAATATTACTCAGGGATAAAAAGAAAAGAGCTATCACGACACAAAAAGACATGCAAGAACCTTAAATGCATATTATTAAGTGAAAGAAGCCAATCTGAAAAGGTTACATAATGTATGGCATTCTGGAAAAGGCAAAACTATGGAGACAGTAAAGATCAGTGGTTGGCAGGGGTTTGGTGAGGAAGGAGGAGGGATGCCTAGTGCAGCAATTTTAAGGCAGCGAAACTGTCCTTCCTGTATGATACCATAATGCTGGATGATGCATTTGTCAAAACCCATAGCCTGCACCACACAAACAGTGTGCCCTAATGTAAACAATAGACTTATTTAGTAACTACTGCAATAATAATGTGTCAATACTGACTCATCAATTTTAACAAATGCACCACAGAAATATAGGATGTTAATAATAGGGAAAAAGTGGGACCAGGGGAGAGGAGATATATGGGAACTCTGTATTTTCTGCTTAATTTTTCTGTATAGCTAAAACTGCTTTAAAAAAGTTTATTAATTGAAAAAGAACATGCTTAATATACAATATTTTATATATAACTTTGGGGAGGGGTGGCCAAAGACCTTCCCCCAATGAAAAAACTCCTGTCCTAGAATATATCGCTCATCCACCCCTCCACCCCACTCCCACAGAGCCCAGCAAATGTCTGGCAAGAGCGGATACTTTGTACATTTCTGTTGATTCATTTTCAAAGCAAAGACCAGGCGCAATACCTGGCATACAGTATGTGTTCAGTGATACTTGCCGGATGAATAAACATAAGACTGGAATTCTAAAACATTGGCCTAAGAACCCCTGGAGACGGGCTTGCAGCTGCTCCTCTCCTGTGCTGTAGAGCTGGAGTCCTCACTCTCTGTGGCTCTCACCAGCCCCAGCTGTGGCCACTCCTGGTGACATCTCAAGGGTAAAACCAGTGCCTGACTCATCCCTCATACTTCTACCCCATGGGCAGGACTTGCACACAGTAGGTGCATCCTGAATGTTTGCTGACATCAGTCTCTTTTCTCTGTAGCGCCTCTCGGGCTTCTGCAAGTAGCTAGACAAACTCACACAATGGCACTAACTCCAGCCACACCTGCCCATACACCTGTGACATCACAGCTGGAGGGCTGCTTCTCATATCCCCTATGACATGGCAAAGCTTCCCCTCTCCCCCAGATCAAGGTCATCTGGTACGTATCTCTGCTTCTTCCCTCTTCACCTCCAAACATACTCTATTTTCTCGCTCTTTCTATGCACCTGGAGAAGTTCCCCTGTGCTGTTTCATCTAACCGTACCATATCTACGAGGGCGCAGGAGGCGAGTAAAAGATGGGACCCTGCCTGCTAGAGGCTTACAAGAGAGGAAACCGAGTGTCAGAGAGAGTGAGTCACTTGCTCAAGGTCACACAGTGGGTGAGGGAGAGGCAGGCACTCAAATGCAGCTCCGTTTGACTCTACAGCTCTCTGATGGCAAGCTCTGCTGAGCCTCTCTTGTCTGCATAATCTTCTGACGTTACAGCTTTGTTCATGCCGGTCAACCTCTTGCCCCGAAATGCTCGACAGCTCCCTACCGACCACTGGATGAAATCTTCAGCTCTCTGGCCTTGACACATGATGCTCCCAGAAGGAGGGGTCTCAGTCTACTGTCTCAACCTTATTTCCTGTGATTTCCTGTCACAAAACCTATCCTGTAGCCACATTGAACTTCTTACCATTTCCTTCGTATATGTAGACTTGCTGGTCTTTGCTTATCTCCAGATAGCCTTCCCTTCTCCATCCTTCAAGGATGAAATGAAAGGCTACTTGTTTCATAAAATCTTCTCTGGGACATATAATTGGAAATAATTCTGTTCTCCTCTGTTAGCAGTCCTTCATCTAAACCACCATATGACATCCACCCACCCACTCACCCATCCACCCACCTACTCATCCAGTATTGACGGGAAGCCTAACATATGCTAGGCTCTGTGCCAGGTGCCAGGGAGTCCACATTCTAATTAAGGGAGGCTAACAGTGAGGCTTCAACAAATGAACACGCGATTGCTTCAGAGAGCCACCAGCCCCATGAATAAAATAAAACAGGGGCTTGGTTAGAGTCACGGGGTTTAGTGGGGATGTCTGAGCGCAGCTGATCAGAGAGGACTTTGAAGCGGAGACCTGTAGGGTGAGAAGGAGCTGGACATGGGAATATCTGATGGGGCAGTGGCCCAGACAGACAGGGTCTGTGGTAGGAAAGAGCCTGGGATGCCCAGCACCACGTGGGACATGGGGCCAGGCCACGGAGGGCTCCTCAGCCTGGGCCATGGTGAGCAGTCTGGATTTTAATCCTCATGCAAGGGGAAGCTGCTAGGGCTTGTAAGCAGGAGGGTCAGACTTCTGCTTCTGGTCCTGAGGGACTGGTAAGGAATGGCCCTCCTGCCATAAGCAACTATCAGAGCAGACAAAAATATAACCATTTTCAGGCAGTAGATAACACGCAGGGCAAGACTGCTACCCCTGAGAGATGGGAAGATCCAAGAGGGGTGTGCTGAGCCCTCTGCCTGGGGACAACAACTAGAGCCAAGCAGAACACACAGTCCCGCCAAGCTGAACAGGCAGGGCCAGAGAGCAGGGCAGCTGAAATAGCTGGAATCTGCAGTGTGGGGCACAGGAAAGGGGGAACTGTGCAGAGCGGATGCCCCAGATGTCCATGTGGAGGTTCCCACGAGGCTGTGGCTGATGTAAACATCCAGGGTGAGACCACCAAGACTTCCCAGATAGCACCGCTTGGGGCTGAAAATGCAAGAGACACTAGAGGCCAGACGCCGCCAGGGAAAGAGCAGCGCCAGGGGATCGGGGCTCCCTCCCTGCCCGAGTAGACAGATCTGGCCAACGCCAAGTATTCACCCTTGGTACCTGGCTGAGACACAGAAGGACCTTCCATTGGGGGAAGAACCATGTCCTAAAGCAGGGTTTCTACACTGTGGCACTATGGACATTTGGGACCCGTAATTCTTTGTTGCAGGGGCTGTCCTGTGCATTGTAGAATGTTTAACAGCCTCCCTGGCCTCTACTCACTAGATGCCAGTAACCCCCCAAGTTGTAACAATCAATACTGTTTGCAGACATTTGCAAGTGTCTCCTGGGAGGCAAAATTTCCCTGGTTGAGAGCCATCACTCTAGAGTAATCACTACTCTAGCTCCATCCTAATAAAGCCTAAAGCCAAGCCCTGGCAAGATCTACTGGGGAGACAGAGTTCAGAATCCCATTAAGTCCTATCCACTCCCATCAAATTAAAGGAGCTTGGGAAACAGCTTGGGATTTCCACAGATCCACACTAAAAAACAACGTTGAACCTATAGAAGTTTAAGGTGATCCGCCAATAACTGAACTACTTATTAAAATAAAAAAACAACACTCTGCAGAGGAAGATAACAAAATCCAGAGTGTGTACAACATATTATTCACAATATTCAGTCAAAAACTACCAGACATGCAAGAAAACAAAACAAAACAAGAAACCAGAAAAACGTGATCTATATCCTAAAAAATGTCAGATTTAGCAAAGACTGTAAAGGAGTTATTATAGATATATTCAAAGCATTAAAGGAAAATACATTTGAATAACAACATCAGGAAGTTGCATGATCCAGATTCCTTTTTCAGAGCTCCCTGGGTCTGCTGTGTGAGGAAAAGAGTGAGTGAGTGAGTAAGAGGCCCACCTTGGAGGATGGGGCCCATCTTGGAGGCTATTCTATTAGCCCAGAGGAGGCTGGCTTGTGCCTCAGTAGTTTAGGCTCCATTTAAATTAGTGTGTTCAACCCTGGTGGATACTCTCAAAGTGGGGGACTGACAACTTAGAGCAGATGAGTCAAGAAAGAATAAGCAAGTGAAAGAATAAATGAATATCTCAACATTGGGACCCAGGTGAGTAGAGGGCTGTCCCAAAGTAGAGGTGAGGGGCTTCCATGTCACAGGAGGGGCCACTCAGTGGCTGACCAGGTTTCTACAGAGGGGATTCCTGCACTGGGCACCTCGGGTGGGAATCTCACCCAATGCTGAGATTCTAGGATTCCTGCAAAATAGTCACATAGGTCTGGGATGCTCAAAGACCCCAGAAGCAGGACTGTCATCCCAGTGCTGGGCAGAGAGAGAGTGAGCCCAGAAAGATCAGATATGACAAAGTTTCAGCATTGAATCCTCTACATGGCCGAGTGAGACTCACCTGGGTTCAAGTGCTAGCTGTGTAAGCAAGACACTAGTGCTGGAGCCCTGACTCCTCACGTGAAAGCCTTTAGGTCATGGGTTTTAAGATTCTCAGGTCCTATAAGATAGGACTTTTCTCTCAGTCACAGAATCTAAGGACTTCTTATTGGTCATCAGAATTTAAGGTACTTACATATAGCACTTAGCTCCTGAGTCTGAGACAGAATAATTTTCAACACCTGACTATTTGCTGATTAAGCGAATTGGATAAATTAAATGACAAGTTCATAAAGCACAGTAACTGACATAGAGTCAGCCATCAAGAGATGATAAGCAGTAACCAGTATCACTACTCTTACGGATACCTGAGCAGCTCGTCAACCACCAAGACTGCAGGTTAATAAGGTGCCGCTAAAACTGCCGAAAACTAAAAAGCACAAACCTTCACCTTGAGTAAACCTGTGGTTGGAAGAATTTAGTGGGTGCCCAGCGATGTACAAAATCTCACTGGCGTGTACAGGAATTCTGATTCTAACAGCAGGCAATTCTGAAGGAATTTCAAGCAGTAAAGAAAGAAACAGTCACTTTCTTTAAGTGTACATGATATCAGATCAATAACACATCTCTAATTCCAGAGGCGTTTACCTGACGACTGGAAGGAGCACACCTGTGTCAGGTGAATTCCGACCACTGCACAGCCCTTCACCACTGACTTTATTGTTATTGTGTGTCTTTCCTAAGAGACTGTCATCTCCTTGAAGACAAGAACAACGTGTGATCTGATTCTGCATCCCCCTGCTTGGTACTGAGAGGAAAACAAACCGGCATGGTGGGGCAGTGACCCTAACCCTGAATCAAACGTACCGAAAGGAGACCTTGGGGGATTTTCAGTCCCATGGCGTGAGGTTTGCAACCCCCATGTCAGTGAGGTTTGTGATCTTTTCCAAAACACATCCCATGTCTCTAAGTCGATATCAATTTTGTAAATATTGGTTTGAACGTCCAACAGCCAAGAGGCCCATTTTCCCTTGGGTCCCTGCCTGGAATCAGAGTACACTGCCAAATTCCATGGTCCCATCCCTGAGGTTCAGCAGGTAGGGTTTTCTTTTATTTATTTATTCATTTATTTATTTTTAACATCTTTATTGGAGTATAATTGCTTTACAATGGTGTGTTAGTTTCTGCTTTACAACAAAGTGAATCAGTTATACATATACATATGTCCCCATATCTCCTCCCTCTTGCGTCTCCCTCCCTCCCACCCTCCCTATCCCACCCCTCTAGGTGGTCACAAAGCACCGAGCTGATCTCCCTGTGCTATGTGGCTGCTTCCCACTAGCTATCTATTTCACATTTGGTAGTGTATATATGTCCACACCACTCTCTCACTTCGTCCCAGCTGGGTAAGCAGGTAGGGTTTTAAACCGAGGTCTTGTTTTCCCTGATTTGTCCCCCTTTGGGGTGGGGAGGGGGATAGATTTGGTGTTCTACGGGCTCTCACTGTTCGGGCATCCTTGGACCCCATCCCCAGGATCTGACACCTTAGCTACAGGCTCCAGTTCCCTCCAGAGAGGAGGCCGACTCGGGGAACTTGTACACGCCCTGGGAAAGCAGACCCCACGACTTGGATCTGTGACAGGCTTTTCTATTCTTGCCCTGAAAACACACACTTGAAACACAATGAAGCGCGAGAGTGGCAGGAATCTGGGGCAGGGAAAATGTGATTTCCTGCAAGAGCCCCTCCACTCCCCAAAGACTGAAAAGGCAGAAAATAAAAATTTGAGGGAAAAAAAAAATGGAGTGGAAGCACTTCATACTTCAGAGAGAACACAGGGCTGACAGAGAAGACAAATAGATGTTTAGAAAGTTATAACAGACCACGGAATGCAAATTGCCAGGGGACAAAGGCGGCGAATTGCTGTGTGGCTTCAAGGGCTTGATGAGAAACTTAATTTACTGGACCCATGATAAAAGCTCTCAGTTCTGAGTTCAAGGCCTCCCCTTTGGGCTGTGAGGCCTAGGCTTGCCCTGGCCAGCGCCAGTGGCATGGACACAGGATGAGGAACACCGCCGACTTCTCGGCGTCCTCCTATGTGCCGGGCACCCAAACTGAAAACTAGAAGTGTGTTTGCATTCCCAGGCACACTGGCTTCACGGCTACTCTATGCAGTAGATATTCATACCTGTACGGACAGGTGAGTTCCTTGAGCCCAGAGAAGTAAAGGGATGGGCTGAAGGCCGCCCAGCAGCTCAAGGGCAGTAGTGTCTCAAATTTCTTTCCCTCGACACCAGATTCCACTGCACTGAAAACCCCTCTCTCTGGAGAGCAGACCCCCAACCACAATGTATGCTACGTCACCGTAATGCAAAGTCACACAGGCTCTGGTGGGAATCGTCCTTCCTTCACTCATTCAATAACTATTTATCGAGCATGCACTGTGGGGCAGGCAGAGTTCTGGGGGCTGGAGTTCTGCAGCGAACGAAACAGATCAGTCACCTGCGCTCACTCATGGAGCCTACACTGTAGCGTGTGGGGCACAGTGATACACAATGAACAACATCTGAATGCTGGCAAGTGTCAGGGAGAAACCAAAGTCGGGAAGGTGGGCAGAATGCGTGGAGGGTGGAAGGGGGCTGCAGTTTTAAACCAGGTGGTTGGGAAGCCCTCATGGACACTACAGCCTTTTAGACCTGGAAACAACTTCCATGGCTCTCTCGACCCCGCGTTTTCCTGTGAGGCAGGTGTTCTCCCAGCTCCCAGGTTCCCACAGCTTAGCTCTTTACCTACTTTCGCTTTCTGGAGTTCTCTCTCCTGCTTCACTAGCTGGGAGACAGGAAGAGAGGGCTGTTGTGAATACTCCCTGACCCGGCCCGACAATCATTTTTTTTTTTTTTTTTACATCTTTATTGGGGTATAATTGCTTTACAATGGTGTGTTAGTTTCTGCTTTATAACAAAGTGAATCAGTTATACATATACATATGTTCCCATATCTCTTCCCTCTTGTGTCTCCCTCCCTCCCACCCTCCCTATCCCACCCCTCTAGGTGGTCACAAAGCACCGAGCTGATCTCCCTGTGCTATGTGGCTGCTTCCCACTAGCTATCTATTTTACGTTTGGTAGTGTATATATGTCCATGCCACTCTCTCACTTTGTCCCAGCTCACCCTTCCCCCTCCCCATATCCTCAAGTCCATTCTCTAGTAGGTCTGTGTCTTTATTCCTGTCTTACCCTTAGGTTCTTCATGACATTTTTTTTTCTTAAATTACATATATATGTGTTAGCATACGGAATTTGTCTTTCTCTTTCTGACTTACTTCACTCTGTATGACAGACTCTAGTGGGAATGTGAATTGGTACAGCCACTATGGAGAACAGTATGGAGGTTCCTTAAAAAACTACAAATAGGACTACCATATGACCCAGCAATCCCACTGCTGGGCATATACCCTGAGAAAACCATAATTCAAAAAGAGTCATGTACCAAAATGTTCATTGCAGCTCTATTTACAATAGCCCGGAGATGGAAACAACCTAAGTGCCCATCATCCAACAATCAGTTGTGATGGAGAATCCCTGCCACACAAGCCCAGAGGGGCCAGGAGGGTCTCTCAAAGGGAATTTTCCCTTGTCCAAGGCCCCGGAGCTGGGGTCCAGAGCTCTGCACCAGTCAGGCTCCCTGTGTCCCTTTGTAAATGTAAATGACACAGCAAACAGGCGTGTCTGAGCCCCTTGTAAGCAGGAGGGAAGGGAGCTGGGCCCGGACCTGGAATTAATAGAGATGCTGGATCCTGGGGAGGCTGCAGGGCTGCATCTAAGCTCCTCACCATTCTGGTCCAGATGCCGGGAGAAGAGCATCCTATGGGGAGGGAAGGCACCCTGGGGACCGTCTTTCTCCTGTGGGTCACTGCCTCCCCTCCCCCTGATGACATGCATGGGCACCACCACCCCCACCCCAGGCCCCAGACTTCAGGGAACCCCCAACATGTCTGCAGAGAAGTGAAGCTCTGATGGTAATGTGCAGCCCCTCAGTTATCACTGGAGCCCCAGGACAGGGCCGGTGCCTCAGGCTGCAGGAGAGACCAGGAGAGCTAGGGGTTCTAACGCGTGCAGCCTCAGCCGTCAGCAACCCCCGCCCCTGAGGCCCCCACCAAGTAAGCCTCTAGAAGGCATGAGAGGGAAAGGCATGGCAGGAGTGCAGCCGCTTCCCATCCCCGTGGGTGTATGTATAAAAGGCTGAATCGTTCACTGGTTTTGGCGCAAGGACGGTTATCAGTAACAAGCGGCCACATTCTTCTCAACTGACTGGAAGGAAGGACGGGAAGCTGTGATCTCGCCCAGTGCCTCTTCCCTCTTCTTACAGGGAGAGGAACTCAGGCGAGGAGGGGTGACTCTGCCCTCTTACGCCAGACTGTGGGCCCCCTGAGGGGAAGGGGGGTCTCACTCATTCTACACGCTGATGTCTGGCACATAGGTTCATGCAGCGAGCATCTGGAATAACGTAAGGTGCAGCCGTGCCAGGCTCTGGTGACAGATGAGTGGTACACAGGACTAACGGGATGCCCGTCCTCGTGGGGTCTGCAGATCAGGAAGGACTCCCAACCAAGTGCTCACTTCACCCCCTGCTGACCCCTCAGTGCACCTGAGATCACTGACCACCCCCCACTCCCCAGGGACCGGATGGAGCAGCCCCGGGGACCAACGACCTCCCCGTGGCTCACCTGTCCCCATCACCTCTCCTTCCCAGCTCTCCACCCAGGTGGCCCCGGAATCAACGCTTGAGTCCCTCACAGCCTGCACGCTGCAACTTCTAGATCATCCCCACGAAACAAGTGTGTTCACACTCCGAGAGCCGCCAAACAACTAGACCGAGTGACACTTTCCAGGAACTTTCCTTCTTGGTGCAATTTGAAGTACAAATGGGAAACTAACTTAAGATGATTATTCAGAAAAAAAAAAATCTGCACTGGCTAAAAGGAGAACACTACCAAGAGACACAAGACCGAGGCTTTTACTGACCTCCTGATAAAATATGTCCAGCCAGCAGCTCTCCGACCAACTTTCTCTGTGAGAGCTGGCCTCTTGTGTCGAGTGGGAGCATGTGGCCACCTAAAGTCCTAACACTACCCAGATGTCCCTCCAGCCCCGGCTGTGGCCCAAACTTCAGCCAACCACCTTTCACTTGCACTATTTTTGCCATGTCCATGTTTGTTCTAATATTCATTTAATACTGCCTTACTAACACAACACTGTAAAGCAATTATGCTCCAATAAAGATGTTACAAAAAAGAATGTTATGGCAAGATAATAAACATAATTTGCAAAATAAAAAAATTAACCTTGTTTATTTTATCATGCATATATATATATATATATACACACACATATATATATATATATATTTTTTTTACCAGTCATTATTTGATGGATATTTATTTCCAATGTTTCCTATGATAAACTATTTCTTTTTGTTTTTTTTAGCAAGCCTCTATGTGCACGCCTCCTTATGCACACACATAAGGGATGTTCTGGGCGGCAGCCTATGCTCACTTCTGGTTTTCAAAGTTCTTGCCAAATTACCCTTCAGAGTATGTGTGTGAGGGAGGGGTGTCACATATATACACGTGAGTGTGTATACTGTCGGGCCTCTGTATTCACGGGTTCCACATCCTCAGATTCAACCAACTGCAGATGGCAAATACTACATGGTCTGTGGCTGGTTCAGTCTGCAGATGCAGAACCTATGGATATGGAGGGCCAACAGTAAGGGACTTGAGGATTTGTGGATTTTAGTATCTTCAGAAGACTGGCTCCAGGACCTCACACAGAAACAAAATCTGCAGATGCTCAAGTCCCGTAGTCGGCCCTCTGTACCTGGGGCTCGCATCCGGGGATTCAACCAACCACACATTGTACTGTAGCATTTACTGAAAAAAAAAAAAAATCCATGTATAAGTGGACCCACACAGTTCAAACCCGTGTTGTTCAAGGGTCAACTCTGTGTGTGTGTGTGTGTGTGTGTGTGTGAGTGTGTGTGTGTGTGTATTTTGATTTGGTTGATATCCCAGATTTTTTTCTAATGCACATTAAAATAAGTACATAACTATAAAAGGAAAAGAATATTCCTCCACGGCTGGGTCATCATCCTAGACCTTCATGGTCATCTGATGGGGCAGGCAAGTACAGCCTGAGATCCTCATTCTAGAGAAGAGAGAACTCACCCCAGAGAGGTGAGGAACCTTGCTTGAGGCCACATCTCCAATAACGGGAGGTAGGAGTCAAAACCAGTGGCCTCTGCTTCTTCATGGTCTGGAATATGTACAAATGGGAACAGTTGTAACCGGGTGCTGTGGATCTGTTTTCTTCTTAAGACCTCACTCCCTTCATTTAGGAGTTGTCCTTCCCAGAACCCAGGAACCCTGGGCTCTAAGTCTTCACTGGGTTGCGAAGCTGCTGTGTGGCCACAGGCAAGTGGCTCAGCCTCTCTGACCTGGATCTCTCTATCTGTCGAGTAGACATTCCAGCTGGGGCATTGTGATTCTACTGACCTGCTCAGATGCTGCCCTCTCTCCCCACGAGGAGACAAGCTTTGCGTGATGCACTAGCCTCCAAATTTGAGGAGCCATCAAAACCCTTATGCAGACTCATCATGACTGTACACTCTACTGCCTGCCTTTCAGCGCCCAGAGCAGATCAAGAGCAGGTTCGGGGCTGCTCCCACCTCCCTTTCCAGACCTCCCTTTCCTGAGCCGTTCCTGCAACACACCCCAGCTTCCAAAAAACACTAGCTACCTGGAGTTCTGTTTTCCTTACCCTTTGGGGTCACTATCCGTATCTCTGTCCAGACAATCAGCTATGACTGTGGAGACACACACAAACATATCCATTTTCTGGCCATTACTGAGAGAGAAACAAAAAACATTACAGCTCACAGATCTGGTGAGCTGGAGGTTTTTAGACTTCTTGCTAAAGCAACAAAATCTTTCTTTAAAAACCAAAATAGCTCTGGCTCTTATATTCATTCAGCAAACATTTACTGAGCTATTATGTACCAGGCACTGAGCTATCCAGGGCCTAGGGACACAGTGGTGGGCAAGGCAGATACAGACCCAGCTTCCAAGGTGCCTTCTTAGAGAGGCCCTTCCTGGCCACCTGTTGGGAATCACAGCTCTTTTCCCCAGCACTCTTTCCCCACGTCCATACTTTGTCTCCATGGTTCTTGCCACCATCTAATGGATGGCATCTTTGACTTGATTTTGTTTACTACCTTCTTCCCCAACCAGCATATAAATTCCATGGGGCAGGGATCACTCTTTTGTCCACTGTCTAATTCCATATGCCTAATACCTATAATAATCTCTGACACAAGAGTAGGCACTCAGTAAATATCTGTTGAAAATAAATGGAAAGTAAATAAATCATACAGGTCATACATATATATGACATACATATGTGATTATTTCATCGCAAACATGATAAGTGCTCTGGAAAGTCAGTCCAGGGGTGCATGGTTGGCAGTTTGGACAGACCTGCCTGACCAAATAATGTTTAAACTGAACCCTAAAGGGTGACTGCATGTTGCTCAGGCAAGGTGGGGAAGGAGGGTCTCGGGGAGAAAGAGTGTTCCCAGTGGAGAAACAGCATGTGCGAAGGTCCTGGGGCAGAAAGGAGCCCAAAATCTGGAATTCTAAGGTGTGGAATGATAGAGGAGGAGAGTGATGTGGGATGCAGCAAGGAGGCAGCTCACGGAGGACCTCAGAGGCCCCTCCACTTGGATCTTATTCCAAAGACCACAGGGAACCCCAGAATGGATTTAAACAAAGAGGTGCCCACCAGATTTATATTTCAAAAAGATCACTCTGCTGCTGGGTGGGGAGTAGCCTAGAGGGGTTAAGAGCCACTTCTGGAAGACCAGTTAGGAGGCTTCTGTAGTTGTCAAATGGGACATGGTGGTGGCCTGAATGAGGCTGGTGGCAGTAGAGGCAGAGGGCAACAAGGATGGAGTGGGGGGATCAGGTGGGGGTCGGAGCCCATCAACCTTCCCCTCACAGGTGTCTGAAGGTTCTTCAACTCAGGGGTCAGCAGACTTTCTCTAGAAAAGGCCAAACAGTGAATATTTAATGTTTTGCAGGTATGCAGGAAAGCGTTACCACAGCAGGCCTGACGCTGCTCTCCAGGAGGCATGGCTTGCCCTGGTGTCTAGGAACTCCGCTTCGACATTCCCTATGACGCCAAGGGATGCGGTTGTCCGCATGCCTGGGGCACTCAATTCTGCTGGACCAGCCTGCCTGGACTGTCCACACAAGCAATGCACTTTACAGTGAACGCCGGATTTCCTGATGGGGGTCTGGAATCCAGAGGATCGATCATGCACTTAATAAAATGCCCCCATTAAAAACCCGGACTCCAAGTCCGGAGCAGTCTCCTCTGGGCAGACGTGCTGCCCACGTGCTGCCGCATTTCGATACTGGAAGAAAGAGGACGTTCTGTGCAGCCTCTCCCGTCCGGAAGGGGAGAGACTGCTCTACGCCCGGTGTGGATTCCTCCAGACTTTGCCTGATGTGTCTTTTTCTCCCACTGATGATGGAAATAAACCAAATCCAAGAGAATAACTTCTTCTACGTCTTGCAAGCCCTTCTACTAAATCACTGGATGTGGGGTGGTGATGGGGGGAGGTCTTGGAACCCTTGATACAGGGGGTCCTATGGTTTCTGCCTCAACTACCCAGTTCTGCCTTTGAAGAGCCACAGACAATATGTTAAAAAAAAATAATACCATGGCCACGTTCCAATAAGACCTTATTTATAAAAACGGGCAGAGGGCCGAATTTGGCGTGCAGGTCACAGTTTGCCGACTCACGCTCATGGAAAACTCAGGGCTCTCCAAATCTACTTTGAAAACAACTGACTGAATTCACCCTTTCATGTCATCAGCGGGGAACTGAGGCCCAGAAGGAGAAAGAGAGAAGGAACCTGGCGAAGGTCACTCAGGACCAGTGGCATCACCAGAGGAAGAATCCACGTCCTGACTCCCAGCCCCGTGTGCTTTCCACCACTCCAAGCAGCCGCTCCATAGGACAGCCTCGCCGATACATGCTGGCCTGGGACCCAGAGGCCTAAAGGAAAGATCTGGCAGGAAACTGGGATGATTCGGGCAGGGGGTCTGAATGGTGAACCGCCTGGCCTCACTTCTGTTCTGCGTGTGGTGTGTGTCTGTGTGTGCACACGTGTCTATGTGTAGGGCTCCAACGTTGTAGGTATCAGCTGGGTTTTTGCCAACTTTTCTGATCATCAGAATGGCCCCTGAAGCTTAAAGATACAGATGCCCAGGTGCCATCTCAGCCCCCCGAGAAAATGCATTTCAGCATGTGCCAAGGTGTTCTGAGGATCAGCCAGGTTTGGAAACTCTGGGAGATGCTCGGGACTGGCCAGCCCTGAGGACCGGGAGAAGCAAGCCGGTGGGCGGGGGAGGGAACAGGACGGCCATCCGGATCAAGGCAGAATTTGTGGACCTAACGAAAATGCACAGGGCAGTCACTGTGGAAATCTGTTTTCCAAAACTGCTTCTTCAACTGAGCCTTTGGCATCGGAGGTTGGAGTTAGTGAAGCCAGTCGTCAGGAGCTAATTTCTTTCTTCCTGGGATTCTGCTTGCAACTCAGGCTGCTCCTTGTTGGGGCCTGAGCCTCGGGGCCCTCACGGCGGGGCAAACTGAGACAGAAACGAGCACACGGGCCCCGCCGCCGTCCACCTGAACCCACCGTAATGAGCTACAAGCTGAGCTGCGCGAACCAGCGCTCCTCACAACCCCATTCTCCTAAGAGGGGGCGGCCGCAAGCCAGAGACGGAAGACTTGACATCTCTTGCAAGCCTCGTGATCAGCTGAACGCAGATTCCACACTCTACGGCACGATCTGTGTTTGTTTTCAAAGAAAAACGAGCGCCTCTTCACCCGCTAAGATATCTGTTGGGCATGTTATTTCACACATTGGAATTGCCAGGGGGCCTTCAAAAGATACTGAGACCTGAGACCCACCCCCAGAGGGTTTGTTTTAAATGGTAGGGGTTGTGCTCTGGGTGGGAATCAGGATGTTCAAAAGCTCCCCAGGAGTTTCTAACAAGTAGTGGAGGTTGCGAAGACCTGGGCCCCTAAGATGCTGCGTTCATCTGTTGTCTAACACCTCCCCCCTGCAGGCACACCACCCCTACCCACCTGGAGAGGCTTCGGCATAAACAGTTCCACCCAGAATTCAGAACGGCTGATGCCTTTCCAAAGACAACTGACAGCTTAGCCAGGTCACCAGTTATTTTGTTTCTGTGACCTACCCCCGCAAGGAGAATCACCAACAAAGACCCAGTTTCTCTCGGAGAAGCACGCCTGCAGAGATCTGTGTTCTTAGGTGGAGAAAAAAGTGTATTTTTATTTTAAATGACCTCTCACTGAAATTTAGCATTTCCTTCAATTACAAAGGCAGGCGACAGACCACAGTACTGTCATCGGTAGAGATCCCACATATTTTCATATCACTGTACAGAGTTCTCCAAATATCATGTATGCTCATCACTGCTTTGAAATCATGGAAATTATTCTCCTCATGCTGGATATTGCTACATTACCATGTCATAAATCTCTTTTTTTCATGTTTTGGTGATTGTATTTCAATGTATTTGATTCCTTGTGTATGTAATTTACGCATTGAAAAGTATTATTCTGAGAAGGGGCCACAGACTTCCCTCAGTGGGTCGTTGAGGCGCCGTGTAGGAGGCTTCCCAGAGGTGGAGGGCAGCTGTGCACGGAGCCAGCGACTCTTACCTGTGGGTCGGAGAGCCGGGAGAGGTCGGGGTATAGGTAGAACTTGATGCCTTCGGAGGCCCCGGGCAACGTGACCCCCCGGATCAGAAGGATCAGCAGCATGATGTAGGGGAACGTCGCGGTGACATACACCACCTGCCAGGAGAGGAGAGGGAACAATCAAGAAGGAGCGACAGTGGCAGGCAACGCGGCAGGCCCCTAACTTCTTGCTGGCAGCAAAGGGCCGCCCAGCGCAGCGGTAAGAAGTGAGCCCTAACACAGCTTGTCCTCGCATCCACCCCCGCAAGGCTGGGTCCTGCAGTGAGCACCTACTGAGAGCCCACAGTGGTGCTGTATCAGTGCTTTCCAATCTTTTTTGGACCAGAACAGAAGAAAGCAATATATACGATATCACAACTCATACACACAGAGAGCTGAAACAGGAAGTTTCACAAACTCATGCTCATCTCACATGTGTGATGCACTCTAGTATTTTCTATCATACTGTTGTCATTTTTAAACACTGGTCGTGGCCCTTTAAATTCATGTCAATTCACTAATGGGTCAAGACCAACATTTTTTTTTTTTTTTTGCGGTACGCAGGCCTCTCACTGCTGTGGCCTCTCCCGTGGCGGAGCACAGGCTCCGGACGCGCAGGCTCAGCGGCCATGGCTCACGGGCCCAGTCGCTCCCTGGCATGTGGGATCTTCCCGGACCGGGGCACGAACCCGTGTCCCCTGCATCGGCAGGCGGACTCTCGACCACTGCGCCACCAGGGAAGCCCCAAGAGGGGAGGGGAGGAGAGGAGAGGAGAAAACAGAGAAGGGAATGGGAGGGGGAGAGGAGGATGGGAGCTGCTTAGGGTGGGAAAGACCCAGTGTTTTCCTGGAATCATTTCCGCTTGGTCTGCTTGGAAGCAAGCGATTGGACCCCATGAACCTGAGAGACCCTTGCAGCCCATGGAATCTGCAAGAATCAAGGCGGTGAAAGGAATGAAATCTTCCCTAAGCTTTCCTGAACAAAAGCTGCGTGGAAGGAGACAGCAACACCTTGACAGAGCACAGGAGTTCCTGTTCTACCTGAGGTGCCCTCAGGACTCAGTGTCCCCTCCTGGTCTTACTTTTTCTCCCTCGTCACATCCTCTCCTCCAATCACTTCATCCCTCCACCTATTTAGAGCATCAACTTGTTAATATTTGGGGGCCACAGACACTTCTGAGAATCTGATGACAGTTATGGACCCTCTCCCCCTTTCCCCCAAGTGTGCACTTTCACAGATACGTGCACCAGCTTTTGGATGGTCCAGAGGCTCAGATTCCTCAAGTAAAGAACCTGTGCTCTAGGACCTAAGATCTTAATCCCTCCATCACTCTGGAGCCTCTCACCCCTTTGCCATGCAGGGTTTCTTTCACTAGCGGCTCAGGCCTTCACTCCACTCATTTATTTATTTACTCACTCATTCACCCACAAACCCTAAACACTCCTATGTACCGAACACTGAGCTAGACTCCTGAATGAATGGGAGTCACAGGATGAAAGTTTCTGTTTCAAGAGGCTTCCCACTGACAGAAAAGACAGGCGGGTATGTAGGTAGATAATTAATGCACTGTGTAATCGGGGGAACGCAAAGGATGGTGGAGCACAGAGAAGGGAGTAGCTAATCTCAGGGGTAGTCAGAGAGGGCTTCTCCAAGGAGGTGATCCAAATGTTGTCCCGTAAAGGATGAATAGGAGCTCAGGACATGGGAAATGGAGACGGAAGGAAGAAGGAACAAATAAAATCCTACTATATGCTGCGCACTTTGCACATGACAATAGAAATTGCTATGTTTATTCACCACTTCCACACACCAGGCATTCATTCTTCAGACAGTTATGAGTACTGTCTTTTTAGATATGAGGAATGTCAGAGAGGTCACTGCTAACTCACCTAGGGTGGCCCAGCTAAGGAATGGCCGATGTGGGATTCACAAGGAGGCCTGTCTGACTTCAAGGTCATGCAATCAACCATGAGGCTGTATATGTGACTCCCACGACAGCAATGCAAATTCAGTGTTATTTTCCCCATTTTTAGAGACGTGACTCTCAGAGAAGTTACGTCATTTGGTTGGTAATTGACGAAGCAGGGATTTAACCTCAGTCCTGAACAACGGGAAATAAGAAGCAGCAGGGGGTGGTGTCCATGGGTCCTGCCAACACACCCTGGATGATCTCATCCAGACACCGTTCCTAACCTACCATGATGGTACCCACCTCAGGCCACCCACAACTCTGCCCCACAAATTTCGATGTCCATGGCCCCAGATCAACCACTGGCTCAATCGACAAGGCATATAATCAATACAAACAATTTCTTGCTGTCACATATATGGTCACCCAAAGAAGTTGAAAGTAAGTCAAATATATAACTATAGACCAGTAGACGATACTAGTAATAATAATAAATTAGAGACCAGTAAACAGTAAATGTCGATGGTTCCTGCCCAGAGAGCTAATTAAGATTGCTATAAAACCTCCACTTCCCTTAGCTTTGTAGGCACAATCTATCACAGATCTTCAGCATTTCACACAAATGCTTGATTCTCCTCCTTCAAAATGAACCCCCCTAATCAACCAGCTTAAGTCTATGAAGCTGGGAAGGCTAAAATCTATTGCTTTCATCGTATAATTTCCACTTTGGTCTCTGTTGTACGGCAGAAGATTAATTATCCAAAATGCCCAGGACCTGATGAATGATATTTCTGGAGCTTAACCCCCAATGCTCACAAAATTTAGGGAAAAAGATGTTATCCCGTAAAACGTAAGAGCAAACGAAAATCACAGACATTTGGCCTTCATCTATGGGACCATCTTGATGTGACTAAACGTGCTGGTTGTGCTCTGTCTGGTCTGTGGTGAGCGGACTGGGCCACTGGTGTGGCATCAGGGGTCCTTTATAACCTGGCCACACGCAGCCTGCCATGCCCGTGGCGGTACACAGAGCAGACTGCTCCTCAGTCGGCACACGGGCAGGATTTATTAAGTGGCTGATGAGTATTCTGAAACAATTCCA
The DNA here is from genome assembly GCF_951394435.1 of Stenella coeruleoalba. Lineage (NCBI taxonomy): Eukaryota > Metazoa > Chordata > Mammalia > Artiodactyla > Delphinidae > Stenella > Stenella coeruleoalba. The sequence continues at coordinate 98,797,910 of NC_137156.1, read as the reverse complement.
ATGTTCGGAGTTCTAAATGGAGGCTCTGCTTCTATAGGACATTTAGGAGAACTCCACTCTCTCCACTGGCACCCACACCCTCCTTTTGACACTCATTTTGTAAAACCGTAAGGGAAATAAAATATTCAGGTAAATTGCCCGAAGACCACAGCGCGGACAAGTCAGCCTGCCAAAGTGAAACCACTGGGTGTCAGGCCTCAGCTAGAACAATCCCTTAGTAAGCTGATGTTTGAGAGCCCGGAGCCGGGTACAAAAGGTGGTTCAGGAGGGTCATTATGTAATGCACGCAAGCGGAGAGCAGTATGAAAACTGAGACGCATGGCTGGCCCAGCTCTCCTAAAAGCCCCTTGCAATCGGTCTCTACCCTCAACCGTCCTAGACACGTGCACATCACCTTTGATTTTTCCCAAGAGTAGCTGGAGACTGTCCAAACAGTACACATCTTGCTATCGAGAACCTGCACGTAAATGGTACACATGCTGCCACATCCCTCCTGTGCCCATGCCAGACATCACCCCCTATCATGATACCCTGAAGCTAAGCCTGGATGTGGCCCCAGAACCCTCCGCGTGGGACTCCAGGCAGCCCCATTTTCATCTGGGAAGAACCCACTATCTGCTCCCCTTGCTCTAGTCCATTTTTCACTCATGCCTTCACCATCCACTGCAGGTCCTTAGTCCCGGCCCTCAGAATGGTGAGACCAGGTGTTGTGCTCAAGAACTGCTGGATGTGTGCACACGGATGAGGTGCCCAGGGTTATGAACCCACCACAGCAGCGTGAAACCGGGAAAGGAGGCTAGAGAGGCAGGTTGGAGGGTCTCCAGGAAGGGCTCTGGCCTTCTCTTGGCAGTGACAGCGGGGTTGGAGCTGGGTCTCCAAGGCTAAGCAGGAACGGGAGAGCTGAGTCAGGCGGGGAAGGTATGGAACCAGCCAAAGATGTGGAAATGAGCACAGATCTGGTCCCCTGGGATGTCTAGGCACCTCCAGGTTGTCCTGCGGGTGCTCAGGCTGCAGTCAGCCTCACCGAGGCTGCCCTCACATCCCAGCAGGAGCGTCAAGTCCTGCCAACGTGATCTCCAACTATACTCGAAATTACACCCTGCTTTCATCCTCATCGGCAGGGCCCTTCCTCACCTTTCTTCTCAGTCATGTGACAGCCCCATTCCATAGCCCAAGTTTTAAAAATAAGAATCTGGCCTGTGTCTTCCTGCTCCTGAGTCCACCTCCCAGTCTCTCACTCAGGGTCGTGGGATACAGAGCGAAGGGCTGGGCTTCACGTCAGGAACCCTGTGCTCCAACCCTGGCGCTGCCCCCACTTGCTGTGCGACTCCGTCGGTCTCCACCCCTCCCCCAACCACTTTGCTCTCACTGTGCCAGGTTCCCCGCCGCTGGGGCGCATGCCAGGCCTCCTTCAGGCCTCCCTGCCTTTTCATGCCTCCCTTTGTCCGGAACGTCCATCCCCGGCTCCTGGGCCACCCAAGGCGTTAGTCCTGGGTACGCCTGAATCCCCACAGGGCTGAGGACTCCTCACAGCCAGGGGCCCTGCCTTCCAGCTGCGATATCGTCCAATCTACTGTCCACATCAGGCAGGGAGGCCCCCGGTGGTGGGTTTCAAGTACCTCAGTCTTACGTCAGGAGCCACCCTCTTCACTATAAACCACGCCTGTCTGCCACGTCCTCCCTGCCCCTCACCCCACATCCATCCCTCAGTCACGCCAGCATCTGCCCAGCACTGTAGCTGTTCTCTGTCAGCTGTTTTATTGTCTTGCAAATTTAACATTTCTAAAATGTAAGTTCCACAGAAAAAGGGAGTTGGGTCTTTTACATTCTCTGCTGTATCCACAGTGCCCAGGCTGGCATAAGGTACATACAATGTGCTCAATAAATATTCGTTAGAGAAACAAATCAGTAGTCTGACATCTGGACCCCGAGGTTAGAATGCAGGTCTTCAGAATAGCTCTTGTGCTTTGTCCATCTGAAATGCTAGAACCACATAAAATGGGGTTCAGAAAATTGCATCGGATTTTAGGGAGTGTTCATAAATAAGTAAACCACAGGAGATGCGGCTTTAAAAGACAGGCGAGTCCGCTGATGGAGGGCAAGGAAGTTCAGGCGCAAAGTTCAGTTTCAAGATGTTTGACGCCCTAGGATCTGTCTGGAAGGGAGCCAAGCAGGGCTCAGGCATTATGCTAAATTATGCAGGGTCTGCTTACGGGCATAATAAGGTCACTGACAAGGTACCATCAAGCCTGGCTGTTCCTGGCCACTGCCAGTGATGGCTTGGACCCAGAGAGGTGGGTGTGGGGGGAGGAGGGTCTCAGCTGTCAGACCTCTCAGGCCTCTGAAAGGAGACTCCTGACCAAAGCACACCCTTTGGTTCAGAAAGAGGTTGGGTTGGGTTTTTTTTGTTTTTTGTTTCACTATTGTTTAATTTCCTTTTAGCAGGTCAAGTCCTTCTGAATATAAAGGTTAGCACAATTGGTGGTAATTGTACTGTATCCTGTTTTAATTGACTCTAATTGCTCATTTGCATTCCAATACTGGAATTGTGGGGTGTTTTCTCCCTACTTCCAGGACAAAGCTATTTATTTCATAGGGGGAGGGGATGGTCGGATCACTGAGAATGCCACGAAAGTTGAAGAAGGGCTGCCCCTCCCTACGTTTTCTAGGATAATGGAGTCAATTGGAAAGCTGAGCATTGTTCAAAAGGCATTGAGCTAGCAGGGTGGTGTTGGCGCAAGGACCCAAGACCACAGGGTCAGAAGGTACAGTTTGCTGAGCAGTTCGGGCAAGTTCCATGCTCTCCCTGGGCTGGCATTCTACCATCGACAATGAGGCGAGGTTAACTAACCCAAACTGTAATCACTCTTACCATCTGGCCCATTTTTTTTTTTTTTGCCACATACACGTATCATCTTTGCATTATTTACTTAATATTTTCTATAAATCAATATGCTCTTTTACATTAAATAAATATTATGTAATAAGAAAACTGTAAGTTGCCGCGATAAACTGAAAACCATTCTCTCTTACCACGAATAGAAGATAAATGCAAAAATAAATGCAATGAAGATAAAACGGGATTAAATTCTAAGCCAAAGGTTCTGAGTCTGAGCTGTGTTCTCTCTTAGTTCAAAACCAAGTATAGCAGGTGTCAGAGAGGTGCTAAAAAATAAGCCAGCTTACTGCACCTTTTGCCTTAAGACACATGAAAAGGGAATACTGTCTCATTATGTGACGGGATGTTCTTTAATCTGGGCTCATATACCCCCAAAATCACCCTGTGGACCGCCAGGAGAAAGAACACTTCCCCTATGTGTGAGAAAGACAGGATGGATGAAGCTGACGTCCATCCCCGCAACAGCAGTGTTTCCTAGAGCAGCGGTCCCCAACCTTTTTGGCACCAGGGACTGGTTTCATGGAAGACAATTTTTTCACAGATGGCCGGGGGGTGGGGGAGAGTGCGGGGGTGGGGTTGGGGGAGGCGGGTGTGTGTGTGGAGATGGTTCAGGTGGTAAATGCAAGCGATGGGGAGCGGCAGATGAAGCTTCGCTCGCTCGCTTGCCCACTGCTCACCTCCTGCTGTGCAGACCGGTTCCTAACAGGCCGCGTGGTCCGAGGCCCAGGGTTTGGGGACCCCTGTCTAGAGCACAATCCTTTTCAAAGGACCAGGACTCCCTGGAGCTCTCCAGGGTCCTGATCCTGACTTGGGCTGAACCTTCCTCTAGCCAGCTAGCTGGAGCTTGGAAGACACTGAGGTTAACTGAGCACCTACTAGGTGCCTGAGATGTGTCACAGAGTATCTCTAACTGATCTTAATACCACTTGAATAAGTTCTATCCCCACTCTGCAGACAAAGAAAAAACTGAGGCTTGAGAGAGAGGTGGCTTGTTCCAGGTCACAGAGCTGTCAGTGATCAGGAGTTTGCCCTCTCCACCACACGTGCTGGGCTCTCTGCTGCAAACCTGGCGACACAATACTTTCCTGTCTTCAACTCCCGTTTGCTCCTCTGTCTGTCCTTAACCCCAGGGGCCCAGCTTGCCTGACTTTTGGCAGCAACTCATCATTGCCTGCTACCCCAGCCATGTTTGCCTCTGTGTCTGGGGTACATCTGCCCATCCCATATGGTTGGAAAGCAGGGTACTGAACATCCAATCCTTAGAGAATCACTGTTTTGAACACCAACAGATTTTTCCCAGCTTTGGATTTTGAGAGAGCACTACCTGAACTCCTAGGAAAGAACGCTACAGCAGGCACCAAACAGTCTGGCATAACTTCCATTAAGATGCTATTGATCTCTAGGAACAAGTTGCCAGGAGAATGAGAATCTGAAAAGGGAGGTCACCATGGACACATCTGGCCTCTTCATCATTTTTAGAGGTGTTCTTAGACCGCTGCAGCAGAAACAGTAAACGAAGAAAAAACATTCTGTTTCAAGTAACCAAATTCTAAATAGGTGGAGGGAATCATGTTTGCACAAGAAAATACTGAAGGTATTCACTATTCAAGGAGGTAACAGTACTTTAGCAATGCAGCAATATTTCCACGAGGAGCTAAAGTTTTCATTTTTGTGCAGTGACAGTGGTTTGTCATTAGCACCTGTGTGGAGCCTAAAAGAACATGCCAGAACATTGGCTTGCCTTGGGATCCAGGTAACATGGCCTCAGCCCTGAGCTGGGCTGAGGAGTAAGTGAGGGAAAGTGACAAGGGACAGGATTAGAACTGAGAGGCAACAAGGGAGGGAGGGATAACTGGGTTCTAAGTCCCCATCCCACCACAACGGTAGAGACTCTGAGCTGTCCCCCACCAAAGATCCACTCTCCCTTCTTCAGCAGTAACAAAACCCCTAAGTTTTGACTGGATCCACGGCTGCCTAGAATAAAGACATTTCCCAGCCTCTCTTGCAGCCAGGTGTGACCATGTGACTATGTTCTGGCCAATCAGATACAAACAAAGGTGCCACGTACAACTTCCAGGTTGTATCCTTAAAGGGAAGGGCTGTACCCTTTCCTTTCCTTCTTGCCCTTCCCACGGGCTGGAATGAAGACCAGGTAGTGAGCCATCTTAGACCATGGAAATAGGGACAACACCCACAGGAAGGCCGAGGAACAAAACAGAAGGAGCCTGGGTCCCCACAAGCAGGCAGCTTATGCCTGGACTGTTACAGGAGAGAGAAGTGAACCATCTTCTTCCTGCTATTGCTCTTTGAGGTCTTCATTACAAGGAGTCAAACATGTAACCTAAATATCTAACCCTTGAATCTAACCCCTGACTACCTCTGTGACTGTGGGTAGGGCCTGCTCCCAATCTTAGTCTATGCCACCTTTCCTTAAGTGAATGCACCCACCCAGATGATCCGCACTATTCCTTTCTACTCGGAATGAAGCGAAGATGCTGAGGACAACCTGAGGATCTGAACGTGGACTCTCGAAAGCGACCATCCTACACCTGGGGTCAACCAGGAATAGGAATAAATAGAGTCAGGAAGCCTGCAGGAAGGTCCAGTCCATCATATTAAAAGAGAAGTTAGAACAGACCTGCCAGAGATCACCATTTCTTGGAAATCCACAGTTCCAACCTTCTCTGTCACAGTTTAGACTGACCTGACAGTGTGGACACCATCACCAAGTACAAAGCTGTGTGCCTGGGTTAGAAGGTCTCTGCAGCCTTCCAGGGCCTCCATCTTCCTCGGTGTAAAATGAAGATAACACCTGTTTCCAAGGTCGATGTGAAGATTAGAGATCACCACGCCAAGCACATGACACAGACACTGACCGCTCAATAACTGGAAGGATTCTGACTGCCTTTGCTGGTATCACTGAGGCAAGACGCAATGCCCTCCAGCCCAGTGGCCTTGGCTGGCCAAGAACAACATATCTGGGGGCTCAAAAATGCAAACAGAGAGGCTGTCTTAGCTATATGGGGAGGGACAGAGTGGTGTCGCCCAGAAATCCCTATGGGATTCCCTTACTGACAAAGGGAGTGACTGGCAATGTGGTGGCAGTGGAAGGCTGGTGTTAAGAGGTGGTTATTCATTGGCTGGAAAATCTGGGTGAATCGGGTGAACAGGACTCAGAGATTAAAAAAAAAAAAAAATCGTCAGGACAGAGAGAAGTGTACACAGCCATCCTGAGGAGGTGTAGCAGCCAGACTCCGGGATAAAGGATGGAAGGCAGTGGGAGTGAGCCATAGGGGCCATTACAGATGGAATCCTCTGAAGTCCTAGCTCCAGCAGCGGCTGAGGGGCCAGGGGGCAGAGGGTCCTTAGATGGAATAGAAGACATTCTATCAGGCTGGACCAGTTAAGACAGAATTCCAATTTAAAAGAATAGAAGGGATTCAAAAGCTGAGTTGGAGGGAAGGACGGGTCCCAGATGTGCCATTGCAGACATGTTTATGTCAGGGATGAAGCTTGCCCTGCAAAGGGGGAAGCCGCGTTTCTGGAGAAGCTGAGGAAAACGAACATCACCAACCGCTGTGGGGCTCCAGGAACCCCGCGAGGAAGGGGCTCAGGGGCTCCCCACTGAGGGGTACGTGGTTGCTGGGGGCTCACGTGCAGCTTATGGAGAGGAACTTGCAGAGACTTCTCGGACACTGACCCCAAAATGTCACCCCCAGCCCTGGTAGTTCAGGAGAGAAGGATTCACTCAACATCTAATCTCATCATCAGGGTTGGGGCATTGTGGGCAGGAAGCCCAACATCTCAGGAGGCCAGGGAATGGTGTGACTCTTTCTTCTTGCTGATGGTTGGCACCAAAAAGATCATCCACACCCATGGCCTGTTCCAACCTTGAGATCCCATGGCTTTATTATTTAGTCGTCAGGGACATCCTGGTTGAAAGCAGGGGGCTCAAGAGGGAAAGTGCTCAGTTTGGGAGAAATGGAAGATCAGGGGATACTCGGTAATGACGTAATGATGGGACTAGTTTTTGTTGCTGGCTCTACACGCTTTGCTCTTACGCTATCGAATTCTAAAAGACAGAAAGTAGTATCATTCCCATTGCACAGAGGTGGAAACGGAGGCACCCAGAATTAGAGTATTTGGCCCACGGTTGCCCAGATAGAAGAAGGTAGGATTCAAGCTCAGAGCCATCCAACTCCAAAGCCGACGCTCAACTACTACCCAGCCCCACGGGGAATTCAAGGGCAGCTTCATCTCACACCACACCTCCCTGTGTTCCCCGAACAAACCCTGCACTTTCCCACGTGCAAGACTTTGCTTCTGTTCACCCAGAAGCTCCTTTCCTCCTTCTCTACTTACCAACATCTCGCCAGTCTTCAAGACCAGTTCAGTTACTATGTCTTCCAGGTCTCAGCATGAGGCCATCCAGGAAGGACAAAATGCTCCTTCCATAGCCTACAGCACACTGGGCAATACAGCACACAGATACGGGATAGGCCTTGACTCCAGAAAATCCAAGTTCAAAACCCAGCCTCTGGTGCTTTCCATGTATGTGGCTGATTTTTGGCAAGCTGTCTTTCTAGGTCTTCCTATTCTTTTCTGTAAAGTGCAGACAATAATGCAGCAGATTGACTCAATCCCTCTGAGCCGTAAGTTTTGTTTTGTTTTTCAATTAATTTATTTACTTTTGGCTGCGTTGGGTCTTCGTTGCTACACACGGGCTTTCTCTAGTTGCTACGAGCACGGGCTACTCTTCGTTGCGGTGCGCGGGCTTCTCATTGCGATGGCTGCTCTTGTTGCGGAGCACGGGCTCTAGGTGCGCGGGCTTCAGTAGTTGTGGCTCGCGGGCTCTAGAGCGCAGGCTCAGGTGTGGCGCACAGGCTTAGTTGCTCTGCGGCATGTGGGATCTTCCCAGGCCATGGCTCGAACCCGTGTCCCCTGCATTGGCAGGTGGATTCTTAACCACTGCACCAACAGGGAAGTCCCTGAACCGTGGGTTCTTAAGTCCATGGAATGTGGATAACAGTTCCCACCCCTCATGGCAGGTGTGAGCTACACGAGCCAGTGTCTACACAGCAGCAGGCACAGCAGCCCTACTCAACAGCTCTCCTTCCTCCTGAGCCCTTTTTCATTCTTTACTCTCGTGCACCTGCCTCTCCCTTACTGAGGGTAAGGGCCTTATCTTTGCGTGCTCTGCGTGCTCCTCGTTGAGGCCTATGAAAGCTGTAAACACTCGGTGAATGAGTCCATTCTGACCCCAATTACCCAGTGAGAATGAATGGGACAAAACAGGACATCAACCCATGTGTCTACAACGGGCTTTCAGTGCAAACAGTCTGCTCTCGCTCGAGCCTCTCCATCTGAAAGTAAAGGACATTCTGTCCAATTCGATTCACCAGCCATTTATTAAGCCCACTGGGTGCCAGGTCCTGTGCTGGTCTTCGACATCATGCTGATGAATGAGCCAGACCCAGACGGTGACAGTCATGACGAAGGACCACTGGGGGGACAGCAGCAGTGGGAGCTCAGGGACACAGAGGCAGCTCAGGTGGCAATGTGTCGCCAGAGAGGTCCTCCTGGAGCTGGGCTTTGAAGGGAAACAGGCTGTCCTGTTGCTCCCAAGGAGTCCTGATCTAGAACATGCTGTGTGAATACATTCTTTAGAACAAGAAGGGTCGGCACACAGGGCGCTTCAGCCTAGGAACCTCACCTCTAGGAAAGAAACAAGATCTGCACGGTGGCAGGGAAGCCATGTCCGCAGGGGACAAGAGACTTAAAGAACAACCACATGCACAAAGATTGCGGAGCCCAATTCAAGTCCTTGTCCACAGGATACCTAAAAAGAAAAAAAATCACTGGAAGGGGGAGTCTGGTGTTTAAGCCTATTTCATGGTGAATTAAGATGAGCGAGCGAGTCGATGCTATTGATTTTTACACATCTCCACCACGAAGACCACAAAAATGAAAACGAATCCCCCGAAGAGCCCAAGAACATAAATATTCCGTGCAGAGCCCAGCCAAGCTTCCACCAGCATTAGGAGCTATTATTTACGGCCTGGAAAAGACACTGGTACCTTGGCTTAGAGTGATTTAAACACCATCCATCTCTCTTGGACTAGAAGGCTGCTGTCGCCATGGCAACCAAGGGCACCATGAAAGCACACCCCTAAATCCCGGGCAAGGGTTTACTGGTGCAGGGAGGTTATCGAACAAGAAACACCACTCCATGTCCTCTTACTTTAGTCTTCAACACACTCTTAGTGATGGAGGGGAGAGGACAGCGTCCATGCTCAGGGGCTGTGTCTGCAGCCAGAAAGGGCAAGATGCTGCCTGGATCCTGTAAGCATCACTTGTTCCCTAAGACAGACTGCTTCTCATCCATCCCACAGGGCAACGACTGGGGGGCTCTCCTGGGCCCTTTCTCAGGCGTCCTGAGCAACACGGGTCCTTCCCAGACCACCTGTGCTAGCTGCAACACGCTCCTTCCAAAACAGCTTCATTGGTTGAAAGAAGAATCCATGCTTGCCTCCTGTTCTTGCCTCAGGTGATGGCCATCTGTCTTGTTTCCCAACTCTCCACTCAAGGGCCGCTCCCCAAGGACACCAGGGCACCTCATTAACGGACACGTCTTTCTCCCAGTTCCCAGCTTAAAAACTTTCCCCCATTAGATGCTTCTGCATTCCTGCTTCCCTTCCTCATGTTTTAGTCTTTTACCAGTTCATTTTTTCACACATTCTTTCCATCAATTCATCAACCAGTCAGCCAACTCTGATTAGCATCTGTCATGTGCCAGTTACTGCAGTAGGCATAGAGGATGCGAAGGTAGATCAGGAGCGAGCCCTGCCCTCTGGCTGTCATGGGGGCTGCTTGCTGGGTCTGCAGATTTCTAAGCGGTTTCCCGGAAGTCCGGCCTCCTCCCACATCTGTTCTTTCTCTACACACTCCCGTGGCTTTTCTTACCTACTCCTGCGGTTCTTGGGGCCACTGATGTGCTCATGATCCTCAATGTCTCTCACCAGCCCAGTGGTATCTCTTGAGTTTAAGACCCATACTTTCAACACCCTTTTGTGTACATCCACCTGGATTTCCTACCTACAACCTCATGCTCAAAACAAAAATTGTTACTTTCTCCCCCAATCTGTTCCTCCTTCTGTGTCTCTTTCTTGGATAATAGTGTCACCTACACGACAACCTCACTGTGTCCTCTTTGAGTTCAACTTCTGAACTCAAACGAATAAAGCCTTTGAAAGGGAGAGACGCACAGTCGGGATCCACTGCCCTGCAGCCCCGATGCTGCCCTCCCCAGGCGTGGCCAGCTGCAGGGGGCCCTCCCTCTCCTACTCTCTTCCAGGTCCCCCCCCCACCCCCGCAACCAGCCTTTCTCTACTTCCCAGAGAACTCGGCTTCCTCCACCGCTCATCTCCCCAAGTCCCATATCTTTACGCCTCGGTGCTTCTCTTGAATTCTCTCCCTGGGTATCCCACCCGTTCCCAGAGCTTTAATGCCATCAACTCTAAAATGCGTTCTTTTAGCACTATTTATCTTGTTGTCTCTGAAATCAGGATGTCCCCCAGGTGGCATGTAGTTAGCACTCTCTGAGTGTAAGGGACCTGGCTCAGAGCTGATCCTTTCATCATCACTTTGGCTGAGTTACGGGCTCTGTTGGTTAAAATATTTTTAAATCAATTTAATTTAAATCAATTGCTGTTTGATGTTTAAAACGTCTTTTTAAAAGATTACACTGTGTTTCACAGACAGAGGGTTCAAGTTGATACTGTAAAGCAAATATAAATCATTAGAGAAATGATCACGATCCTGTATTTTCTTGCAGAGAAACAACCAAGTACTTTATGGATCTGAGAAGATACGCACCAGTAGACGAAGCTGGGTTATGCTGTTACTGCAGTACATGCAAACTGATCGCTGTCGTACCTCAAACAATACCCCTGCAGACAGGAGAACCTGCCGGTTCCTTTGGGAGAGATAAATAATCTTCAAAGCAACAAGAGTCCGGTGTGGTTATTTCACGTGTCACAAAGGAATAACCAACGTGAAGGTAACGTAGAGCAGATTAACTAGCAGTATTTCTGCTTCTGACGTACATCCTTCTTCACTGGACGTATTATGTACCTTCTGGCATATAAAACACCAGTGTAACTTAGAACAGGTAAAATATGGCATGTCAGAGGTTTCTCATCTTTTGGGGGACACAGGCCTTTTTGAAAATCAGATGATAGCTATGGACTCATACCCTAGAAAAATGTACTTATTCACATGATCCCATCATTTTTTTTAAGATTTTTTTTTGATGTGGACCAATTTTAAAGTCTTTATTGAATTTGTTACAATATTGCTTCTGTTTTTTTATGTTTTGGTTTTTTGGCCGTGAGACACGTGGGATCTTAGCTCCCCAACCAGGGATCGAACCCATACCCCCTGCATTGGAAGGCGAAGTCTTAACCACTGGACTGCCAGGGAAGTCCCCTGATCCCATCATTTTTATACAATTCCGAGGGGTTTCAGGGCCCCCCCCCCCCCGAAGCATCCCTGGGCCCCAGGTAAAGAAATCCTAACACACAAACTGATGACTCTACTCCACATCCCTCTGTCCGAGCTCCAGGCTTCCCGTCCACCACCCGGACATCTCCACTTGCCAGTCTCAGAGGCACTGCAAACGTAACGGGTCCCCAAAGAGAGGCATATCTCCCTCAGTTCCGGCCCAACTTCTCCCTCCCCTGACACCACCCCAACTCACTCAACAGCTCCACCAAGCGCGGGCACTCAAGCCAGGAAGCTGCTTGGACTTCTCTGCCCCCGACACCCTCTGCGTTCAGTCACCGAGGGTGGATGCTTACCCTTGTGTATTTCTCAAACCGTCCTCTTCTCTCCGAAAGCTGCCACCACCTCCCACCGAACGACTACTATGTGGAATGCAGCCTCAGGTCCCATGTACCCATTCCCCATGCCACAAGCATGGTGGCCTTTCTCTAAAGAAAGCCCGGTCACGACACTCCTCTGCTTTAAGCCCTTTGTGGCTCTCCACCACTTGCATCTCACTAGGTGCCTTCCTAAGCCACCCCTGCCTGCCACTCCAACCCGTCTCCCTCCGTTCCCTGTCAAGGACTGTGCACTGGCCACCCTGAACTTCTTTCTGTTCCTTTCCTGAGCCATGACCCCCCACTCCACCCTCTCTCTGTACCAGCCCACACTTTGCACAGGGACCACATCTTAGGTATTTGCCTCTGTGTCTCCAGGACTTACCAGGGTGCCTATAATCCAGTAGGTGTTTAATAAATGCATGTTGAAGTAACCTTAAGGCACATTGTTCCATAAAACACTAATGCAGTACTAAATGCTCTCCTGAGGCAGAAAAACAGAGAGGGTTCTGGTCCCAGCTCTGGGGCCTTGAGCAGGTTACGGCACCTCTCCAAGCCTCAGTGTGCACATCCAGAAAATGGGAATGAAAACATCTACTTCAAAGGGTTGTTGCAAAGGTTAAACAATTTAAGATAAGTTGGCAGTTGCTGCAAAAGCAGTATTGTCACCTAAAGGGCAACCTGGAGACACATAGGGCTATTTTAGGTGACCACAAAGACTGAGGGTCAGCATTTAATGACTCAGGCCTAGGAAAGCTGGCAATCCTGCATGCACGGGGACAGTCCCGCACAACAATACTGCCCTGTTTTTCATGATTTCTAAACGTGCCACCAGACGCTCATGGGTGTGGGTTGCTTATAATTATTAAGCCTAGAATCTGATTCTGCTTTACATATAACCTCAAAGTATATTTCACTTCATTTTAATATAAACTGAATTTTCCAGAAATGCAATTACCATATAAATTGAAGGTGGATGGTGCTATCTTTTATTCAGTGCTTTACCAAATGTTATCCATCATTTAAGAAGATCACGTCACTACCGGCGATGCCACCAGTGGAACCTGAGTAGCCAGTGCCACTCCCTTCTATGAGTCCATGTTTGTAGCCATGGTATTCACGGAGATTCTATAATAATGTAGGTGCTGGCTCTTATTTCAAGATGTAAAACGTAGAGGAAAAGTACAGACAACATGTGGCTCTCCCATCTCGCAGCCAAATGCAATCACTCCAGGGTGGTGCTGGTACCCGTCGACTAGATTATGTCTGTGTCTGAGCCTTTACATGTTGAAACACATGTTGTTTTATTATAAGTTGCTTCCTTTCTGCTTTTCCTTTAAAATACAGCTGGGATATTATATAGATTTTCTCAGACTTACCTGTGCTGGTAGATTATTTATGACTTGCACTTCTAGGTGGCAAAGGCAGTGTTACAATCCTCACCATCAACAGGGGTGCTGGGTCTATAAACGGGGCTCGTAAAGGCTGTGGTGCCAGTGCTGGCACAGAGGCAGCACTGGTTTCCCGGTGTCAATACGATGACCGTCAGAGCACCGGGCCAGTCATAACTGTTACACAACATACTTGTGATTCAGGGCCACAGCAGTGCCTGGCTTCTGCAGAGTGAGTTACTACCTGCTCCAATGTTCTCACTGGAGGGCTCTCGTTTATTACCCACGGGCGGCTGTCCAACAGGAAGGAAGGCAGCTGCTGCCCAGCACAGAGTGCAATGTGAGGCGTGTCGGGGACCCCTCCACTCTCCTCAAATACATCCTTGCTCAAGAACTCTCAATGGCTCCCCATTGCCCACCTGCCCACGGGACCTAGTCTAGCCCGACCCTGGAGTCTGGCCCAGCCTATCGCTTCCAACCTCCACAGCCATGCTTGATGGTCCCCTTCCTTACCCCTCCTCCTGCACATAGCCATCCTTCAGCGTGAAGCTCACGTCCCACCTCTCCCAGGGGCACTTTCCAGACAGCTCTGGGCCACAGCAACTTCTTTATCCAAACTCTGTACCAGCACTGACCGAGCCATCATTTGACAGTTCATCTATACTACAAAATGCTGTTAATTATCTCCAAGTGAGTGAATCCAATCTTACTGCCCCACTAGACTGAAAACTCTTTTAAGCTGGAGAATGGGTTTATAGAAATTACAAGCCATAAAATAAAAACAATAGCGATTTGTGTGTTTACTGTGTGATAAGCAGATAATTTAAAGGCAGCACCTCACTTAAGCTTCACAGCAACCCAACGAGATGGGTCCTCTGACTGCCCCCAGTGAAGGCTGAGGAAACAGCTCAGAGGCAAAGAAAGGCCCACCCCCAGGGTCATGCTGGAGGCAGAGCTGTGATGCAAACTCCTGTCCGCCGGGCTCTGCTCTCTCCCACCCTCCCACCACCGGTGGGCCCGTAGTGAGCACTCGGGCCGGGGGGCGGCTGAAGGTTCACTTACTGAGGGCTCTGCATTCACCAGTGGGAAGAACAGTGGTTGGGGATCGGCTTCCACCTTGGCGGACCTGGGTTCGAATCCTGCCTCTGCTAGCCACGTGACCCATGCCCATCACCTACGCCTCCGGGACTTAATTTATAAAGTGGGCGTGCTGACCCTCACCTGACTGTCTGCTGTAAAGTTAAATTAGACAATGAACAGAGAGTGCCGAGCCCAATGTCAGGCATACAGTAGGTGCTCTGTAAAAGGCATTTCCTTAGCTTGGGGGAGGACCCGAGCTTTGAACCTGGGCAGCCTGACCCCTTAGCTTCTGTGCCCCCTGCTCATCTCCCTGCACCCCCTCGACCTGCAGTCACCCTCCATTTGCTCATCATCCCCAGAGAGGGTCTCGCACCTACAGCTGCACACAGGTCACACGCAGCTGCCATCCACCCTGCCTCCTTTTCCACTTCTCTCCCCCGAGAACGGTTTTCCCTCTGCTGTTTCTTTAGCCACAGGGAGGGCAGGGGGCGGGCAGGGCGGGGACGAGAGCTTGGTCGTGTGACTGCCAGGAAGTGCTTTAGAACTTTCACCTCAATCCATCAAGCAGGTCCTAGCATGTGACAGGCATCACACACTTGTTGGCTGATTGAATCAACACGCGATGGTTCCCAGCACCGACCACGTGGGCTACCCCGGGGACAGAGAAATGCACAAGGGCCCCCGACAAGCCACGGGTGCTCTGTCAGCATACACAAAGAGGAAGAAAGAGGCAAGGAAAAAGGGAGGAGGGAGGACAAAGGATGCAAGCTAGCTTCTTGGCCTTTGTACGTGGTTCCTTTTACCTGGAATCTCCTTCCTCCTCTGCCTTTGGGTAATTAATAACCACCCGTACCTCCCCAGCCAGCGTGGATCCCACTGCTTCCTGCATTTATCCCCAGCACAGTGATATTTTGTAACTGCCTGTTTACCTGTCTTCTAAACTCTAGCCTCTAAGGTTGTTTAGAGTTGATATCTGTGGTCCTGGGCACAGGACACGGTACACAGGACATGTTTAATAAATATTTGCCCTACAGGGTAGGAAATCACTCTGGGCCCACAAGCCCAGCAGTCACGAGACAACGAGAGGCAAACTCAGGGCAGCCGGATGCTGCCGAGGTGAGAGCCTCGGAGTGAAGAGAAAGCCGCGAAGGATGAGGGTGCGAGGGGCCCCTGAAGGCTTCCTGGAGGAGAAGAGACAGCAGGAGGGTGAGAAAGCAAGAGCTGGAAGGGGGCAAAGTGCCCCCGGTCACCCTGCTCATCTGTCAAGTGAACATGGAGAAGGGAGCGCTGGTGGAAAGTGGGGACAGGGAGGCGGGTCTGAGGGAACAGGTGTTTGGGGTGAAGGAGACTTACCTCTTTCATCCAATCCTAACATTTCCCAAATGCCAGGACCGGACTTGAGCTGGGCCTTCAACCATGAGCATCTGGGCATGAGGAGAGAGACGCTGGAAGCCCGGCAGGAAGCAGGGGGTGGGAAGGGAAAGTAGACAAAGATTCTTGGGGCAGATAAGACTGATTCTGTCAGAGGTTTCACACCCTGTAGCCTTCCTAGCAAAATGATCTCCCATAGGGAAGGAAAGCCACATGAATCAAGCACTCCCATTAGCATTTTCAACGACTGGAAAAACTCTAAGTATCTTGAGTCCAGTAAGTCATGGAAGAGTTTACGATGTCATGAAAGATTTATTCAATGGAATTTAAAAATCGTCTTTTGGCAAAATGGGGGCAGCAGGAAGGCTCTGTGATGAAAAAGGCAAAACATTCAATTCTATCATGTTATGATTAAATGAGGTACAAACTATGGTTATACGAAATGTGTACAAGGATTGGAGGGCAACAGGGAAGTGATTTGGGGGGGACCATTTTTCACTTTGAAATAGCTATTGTTACATATTCTTTGGGCAATTTTTAAGACTCAGAGTAGGTGCTATAGATGCTGGGAAGCTATGGTGGAGTTCTGAGGGAACAGGTACATGACGAAAGCCATGGTTAAGAAAGCAGAGTCTGGCAGTGGCCAACACGCGGCCTGGGTCTGGGTGGCCTGCTGTGCCAACATCTGGGGGTGAGGTGGGGGGCACGTGGATGAAGGTGCTGGGAAGGCTCTGCTAGGTGGCTAGGCTACAGTCCCAGTTATGCAAGCAAACACTAATCTGGGTGTTGCTGTGAAGGTGTTTTATAGATGTGATTAAAGTCCATAATCAGTTGACTTTAAGTAAGGGAGATTGTTCTAGATGATCTGGGTAGGCTGATCCAATCGGTTCAAAGGCCTTAAGAGCAGAACCAAGGTTTCCCTAATGGAGAACGCCCACCTGTGGGCATCGTTTCCTGCAGAGAGCTACAGCCCACCCTCTGGACGCCAGACTTGCCCAGGCAGCCCTCACCACCACCAATTCCTCAACGGAATCTCTGAATACGTATCTCCTGGCTCTGCTGCTCTGGTTGAATGCTGACCGACAAAGATGGCCACAGGGGTGGGGAGCAGAGGGGATCTGCAGACACCCTGGTGAGAGACAAGCACAGTGGAGTGACGGACGCCTCCACAACACGCCAGTCCCCTGCTTAGCCCCCGGCCTGCATTCTGCACAGGCTCACGCCATCCCTCACTGCTCCCCCAGATGTCTCTTTGGGCCTTTGCCTGTCACTGTTCCCACCACATCTGTCAGAGCCAGCCCACCCGTCACCTGCCCGGAGCCTCCTGGACATGCTGACCCCTCCCACCCCACCCCCGGCATGCTCTGGCTGCCAGGACTTAAAAGTTCTCTCCCTAGTGACACCAGCGCAGCCCCCCCACCTGTCACTGCACCTGTCACGCTACCCTTGAAAGAAGGGGAAACGGAGGCCCAGGGAAATGGAGTAACACAGACAGCCAGGGAGGGCGATGGTGGCCGCACTAACTCACGCCGCTGGCGGGTTGTGGGGCAGGACTCTTGACACCAAACGTCGGCTCATTCCATCCTTCATCACTAGCTCTGTCTTCAGCTTCTCTGCCCAATTCTGGAGGGCAGGGTACACAGCTAGCCATTCTTTTAAACTCCCCCTTGCAGTGCTCAGCCTGGTGCTAATATTCAGGAGGCTCAACGTAAACACTTCTGCCCGTTTCTGGTTCAGCCCATGACACCTCGCTTGGTCTCACGTGGAGTGCAAAGCCGACTTGACTCCTTGACGCTGCCATGCGGGAGGGCGGCTCGTTTCCCAGGGAGACGGCCGCACGTGGATGGGCTGCGGGCAGGGCCGGGCTCCCCGGGGCGCTCCAGAAGGGTTAACAGCGCCCACTCCCCTTGGGCCCCCCTCTGTACTCCGAGGGCTTTCTCAGGAGGCGGCCAGCGCCGCGGGACCCCTCCCACCCAGAAACCACTCAGACTTTGGGGGGCCTTTGTGCTTTAATAAAGACGGTATTACTGAGTCGCAAAGCTTCCCTCCTTTCCAACCCTCCTCGCTGCCAGGGTTCCCGCTAAAGGTGAAGCGCCGTCATTCAAGGCCAAAGAAAGGGCTGAATCAAGACGCTAAACTCTTTTGACTTAATGTTACAATCTACGGCTCTCCCCGGACCAGTTGTGTGAGAAGTGCTCCCAACATCGCACAAAGGCCCCTCAGCAGTGGCTTGGGGTGTCCTCGGGCTCTGGGGGCGGAAGGCAGGGGATCTCCTTGCGGGGCTCTCTGCATGCATCTCATGAACGCTCTAGTTTCCTCTCTGAATGCAGACAGCAGCCGGGCGCTGGAAGAGCCCCACCACCAACGCCGTCCCCGCTTGCTTCAGGCTGCAACAAAGGCCACTTGAGGGCCGAGAGACAGCACTGCCCAGTTCCTTTCCTGGGCCTGTTCTCTCCCCTTTCACACATCTTTCCCTTTCATTCCCCCCTGCCCCCTTTACTCCTGCTTTATGCCTCATTGAATCCATCAGCCACTTTATGGGGCGCTCCTGAAGCATAAATGTTCTGTGGGGGGCTCCTGAGGGTTTCCCTGCTGGCAGCTCCAAACCCCCTTGGTGGTAGTGGGAGGGAGGGAGAAAAAGGCACACACTCGAGGGAGGAGCCACGGATGGCCCCTCCAGGCTGCATCTCCGTCTGGCAGGTCTGGGATAAGCTGGAGGCAGCAGGCACCCTCACCGGCCAAGAGGCCCCGCCCTGCTCCTCCCTGCTCCCGAAGGGGTGTGATCCCTCACGATCTTAGGGCAAGCAGCTTAAGCCCCGTGAGCCTTTGTCTTCCCATCTGTAAAATGGGGATAGCAATCGTACCTTTCTCATAGGGTTGTCTTAATGGCTCAGCGGGCTAATGTAGCAAGCGCCTTGGAACAGGGCCTGGATCAAAGTGCCACTGAAACATCTGCTTTACCATCACCATCATGCAGAGAACGCGGGCTGTTTAAGGGCCCTTGCACAAATGTAACGGAAACAGGCTGTGGTTATCAGTGGGAAGACAGGTGAAGGGGAGTAAGAGGTACAAACTACTAGGTATAAAATAAATGAGTTACAAGGATGATGTAAGTACAGCACAGGGAATATAGCCAATATTTCCCAATAACTTTATATGGAGTATAATCTATAAGAACATTGAATCGCTATGTTGTACACCTGAAACTAATATTGTAAGTCAACTACACTTTAATAAAAGAAAGAGTCCTTGTACTACCTCCAACTCCTCTACTTGTTTGTGAATGAAGGAAGGAAAAGAAAAAAATAAATCAATTCAAGGCTATTTGCAGCTGTTTCTGTGTGAGTGTGTCTGTGTGTGTTTTCTTCTTTCCTGCCTTGGTGTCCTGGAGCTCTGAAAAGAATAAAAACAGTGGCCTAAAGCAGTGAACAGGCAGGATTCTGCTTAAAACCCCAGCTAATCCTGCAGCTTCCTTTAAAGTGGCACTAGGAGGAGGCAGGGAAGAGGCCAGAACTATTTTTGTAGCACCCTCCCCTCCCAACCACTGCTCCTGGAGACCAGGAAACGAGGGGGAAAAATCCATAAATCATCCTCTGAGAGGAGGACAGAAGAAGGAACCGCCAGGGGGACAGAGCAAAGAACAGCGGCCAGCTGGGCAGGGAGTGCGGGTGGCATGAGGGGGCACCTGACTAGCTGGTGGGCAGGGAGGGCTGCCTGCAGAGGGCAGAGCATCTAGGCAAGAGCTGGGCAAGCCGCCCCATTCAAAACTCAAAAGAGAGAGAAAGGTCTTAGGCTCCTGTGCAGCATCGGGTCCCGCAGAAGGAGGACGCCACACCAAAAGGTGTCTCTGATTGGACACTTCTCTCCATCCCGCTGCACCTTCCCCCTGGTCACCCGCTACTAGAGCTCCCCAGCCTCTCCGCTCCCACCCGTCCATTGTCCACGAGTAGCCAGAGCCAGCTTTTCAGGATGAAAGTCAGATCGTGCTACCCCTGCTTAAAAATTTTCAGCGGCTCTCCACGGCCCTTAGAATAAAATCCCCGACCCTTCACCATGGCTGTTAGTCTGTCCCCTGCCCCATCACTTGCTAACATCGACTCCATCTGGCCTCCACCTTTACTTTGCCTCTCAAATTCACCGAGTCCTTCCCACTTGAGAATGTCATCTGCGCTGCTCACCAGGCCAATCCCTTCACATCCTTCCCATCACAGATTGGGGCCTCTCTCAGGGAGGCTTTCCTGGCCCCCCCCGTGAGAATGTCTCCTGCCCTAATTCTTCCCCCTCAAGGCCCCCGTCCTCCGCCCACAGCGTTTCTATAGCTGCTTGTTCTCCATCTCCCCCACCAACAGTCAGCTTCACAGTCTGACTCGCTCACCACTGAAAAGAGCCCCCAGCCTGGTACCTGGCACACAGTAGGTGAGCGATAAACATTTAATGAATGAACAGAAGAATCAATGAGTAACATCCATAGCAAGTGAGCATTTGGATACAAGAACCAGAACATTTAGGAGCTGGAAAGGCTGGGGTGAGATTTTAAGATTCCTTCAGAAAAGCTCTCCATTGCAAACGATCACTGTAGCTTTTCAGCATCTGAAGTGGTCCACGTTTGGGGTGACAGCAGTTTAGGTGTTAGTTTCTTGTTACACGGCAAATAGTTTGCATTAATTAGTTTAACAGAGGAGAGATCCATGAACTTTTTCTGTGAAGGGCCAGATAGTGAATATTTTAGCCTTTGTGGGTCACACAAACTCTGTTGCAACTACTCAGCTCTGCCATTGTAGTAGCACAAAAGCAGCTGAAGGCAACGCAGAAACATACGGATGTGGCTGTGTTCCAATAAAACTTTATTTACAAAAGCAGGCCATAGGTGAAATCTGGCCAAAGGCCAATGCTGACCGATCCCCAGGTCGGACTAAGGCCTAGCAAAGCCACACGAGAAGGACACGTAGTAAGGACCGGTTTTTTCAGTCTTCAAAGAATATGCATAGCAGGTACTAGGCTATCACCATTCCCTAACGTTGCTTCCATGCTGTAGGATGACAACATAGAATAAAGACAGGAGCACCTTGAATTTATTTGAAATTATTGTTTCATAGAACATAAAGGATTTCAGTTGTGTCATTCTGCATGTCAGCAATATGTTTGTGCAAATGGGAAGTTCTAAGAGCAATTTTCACTCTGGAGGTCCTGGGGAGCTACTGTTGAATGTCTAGTGGGTGGCTGAGTGGATGGATGGACAATAAAAATGGACAAGACAGGATGCTTTCTAGGGTGATTACAAAGTAGACTTGGTCAACAACTGGAGAGGTTAGGTGAGAAGTTGTCAAAACAAGTTAGTGGTTTGAGGCCTGTGAGACCAGAGGGAGGACCTGGTGGCGGCGATGGGCAAGATGGATTTGGTGGGCAAATAAAAAAAAAAACAAGGAAAGAGCAAAGCCAGTCTTTTCAACAAATGGACATCCACATGCAAAAATGAATCGAGACACACACCTTACACCCTTCACAAAAATTAACTCAAAACGGGTCATAGATCTAAATGCACAACTATTAAACTCCTAGAAGATAACATAAGGGAAAACCTAGATGACTTTGGGTATGGCAAAGACTTTTAGATAAAATACAACACCAAAAGTACAATCTATGAAAGAGCTAGTTGATAGGCTGGACTTCATTAAATTAAAAACGTCTGTTCTGCAAAAGACAATGCCAAAAAAATGTGAAAACAAGCCACAGACGAGGAGAAAATATTTTCAAAAGACCCATCTGATAAAGGACTGTTATCCAAAATACACAAAGAGCTCTTAAAACTCAACAATAAGAAAACAAACAACCGATTTCAAAATGGGTCAAAGACCTTAACGGACACCTCACCAAAGAGATATACAGACAGTAAATAAGCATATGAAAAGATGCTTCATATCACCTGTCATCAGGGAAATGCAAATTAAGACAATAAAGAGATACCACTACATATCTATTAGGATGGCCCACATCCAAAACGCCAACGATGCCAAATGCTGGCAAGGATGCAGATAACAGGCATTCTCTCATACTGCTGTTGGGAATACAAGATGGTACAGCCAATTTGGAAGGCAGTTCATGGTTTCATACAAAACTAAGCATGCTCTTACCATAAGAACCGGCAGTCATGCTCCTTCATATTAATACAAAGGAGTTGAAAACATATGCCCGTACAAATGCTTGCACGCGACTGTTCACAGCAGCTTTACTCCTAATTGTCCAACTTGGAAGCACCCAAGATGTCTGTCCATAGGTGAATGGATCAACAAACTGTGGTACGTTCAGACAGTGGAACATTACTCAGTGATAAAAAGAAATGAGCTATAAAGCCATGAAAAGACATGGAGGAAACGTAAATGCACATTACTAAGTGAAAGAAGTCAACCTAAAAAAGCTACATACAGTATAATCCCAATGATATGGCATTCTGGAAAAGTCTAAACTATGGAGACAGCAAAAGACTGGTTTTGTGTGTGTGTGTGTGGTTGCCAGGGATGGGGAAGGGGGGAGATGAACAGGTAGTGCACAGAGGATTTTTAGGGCGATGGGACTATTCTATATGATACTATAATGGTGGATCCATGCCATTACACATTTGTCCAAACCCACAGAATGTACAGCACCAAAAGTGAACCCTAATGTAAATTACGGACTTTGGGAGATTAGGATGTGTTTAAGTAGGTTCATCAGTTGTAACAAATGTGCCACTCTGGCGGGGGATATTGATAATGGGGGAGGTTATACAGTGTTGGGGGCAGGGAGTGCATGAGAAATCCCTGTACTTTCTGCCTCATTTTGCTGTGAACCTAAATCTGCTCTAAAAAATAAAATCTTTAAAAACAAAAAACAAGGACACAAGAAAATCACAAAGATGTCTCCATGTCTTAGCCACTTGATTTCCATTATCAGTTGAAAATGATTATCATCCAGAAGATGACCAGTTATAAACAGCCTGGACGTTTCCTCCTGAAGAAAGCAAGTGTTTCAGAATCCTATATTTTCTCAGGACTTGATATACAATTGAGAAACGTTCTTATTTATTTTGTTAATCCAGACTTGTGAGAATTTCCAATATTGTCCAGAGAGAGAAGAAAAATAACCTTGTAGAACTAAAACCAGGGCAAGAAAATAAATGGCTTACTAAGCCCCTGCCACGCGCTCAGAAATCGGATCCATGTGTTCTCGTTGAACCTGGACGTGAACCCACAGCTGGAGGTATGAGAACAGATGAGTACCAGGCCTAGGGAAGGCAGACAGATCTGGATTTGGATCCCAGCGCTGCTCTTCCCAAGCAGGGTGGTCTTAGGCAAATCTCGTGGCCTCTCTGGGCCTCCACTGCCTTATTTATATAATAGGGTTTGGACTTAAACCCTCCCAGCTCGGACAAGCTATATTCTAACATTCCAGAGCCAGTTCTCCGCCATTAGAAGCCCCACGTTCATAGGACCCGACTGTCTAACTGTTCCCCAGTGTGTCCCAGCACCTCGCAAGGAGGCCCTGCCCAGGCAGGATTCATCCGTTCCTCAAATGTTCACTAAGCAACAGCCATGTGCCGCTCGCTATGTACCAAAGCTGGAACCTAGCTACTCTCTCTCCAGCCAGAGCAGCTTCTTCTGAGAGTTGATGTTGCTTGCCCTGACTCTGGGAGATGCTGCATGCGGGCCTCTGTGATGTCAGAAGGATGAAAAGCACTGAGGAAGGCGCAGGAGGTGATGGAGTGAAGGTCACATACAGCGATTGTCCTTGGTGGGAGCAATGACGCCAACACAGCGTCGGGGCCCACACACCGCCCCTCGGGCCGCTAGAGAGCACTGCTACACCTTCACCTATCACCTTGCCACGGCTTCATCTGTGATCTGCTTATTTGTGATGTGATCCGAAATCCCTACTTACAGAGCCACCTGCCAAGAGGCTGAGCCTGCAGCGTCTGCATGAACTCCTGAGCAGGGGATGGGCTCTCAATTGAGTTAAGGCTGGGGTTATAGTTTTTGCCTTGGAGACAGGATGCGGCCAGGAACTTTTTCCAAGTTAATGAAATTTCAGAAATTTCTGGTGCAGCCCAGGTATGGAGAGCACGCTGGAACTTGGGATGCAGAGGAAGAGCCAACTCGGGCGTGGCCTGGACAACAGCAGGAATATGGAGTTCTCGCTGCTTCCTTCAACTGACTCCTGAGGGCGGCTCTGGCCAGGGTCCCGCAGGCAGGCGGCAGGGGCAACCTCTGCCCACTCAGGAAGACTCAGATGACCCTGTGTTTATTTTTAACTGTTTTTGTACAAAATCGAAAAGCCTTTGGACACTGGGCTCATGTTCAAGGTGAGATGAATGATAAACAGTAACAAAAGCATCAGACCCTCTCCTGAGGAGCCCACATGCTGATCCGGGCTCTCCTGGTCTCCCCAAACTGTCAGATGTGACCTACAGAACCTTGTCATTTATAAACAGCCAGGGAGCTGGGCCACCAGACCAGGTCCTAACCTGACACTTAACTCACTGTGAGACCATGGACAAGTCCCTTCTCCTCTCTGAGCCTCAGTTTCCTCATGCATAAAATACGGGTGCAGATGGACCAGATAATCTCTAAGGAACCTCACAGGTCCAGCAAACCACATCTCATCCTGGACACTTACCCTGGTCTTGGGCATGAAACATGGGGAAGAGCCCATGAAACCCAGTCTTGAGGAAAATACTGAACTGTTCATACGACTTCAGCATTTCCCTTAATAGCCCCATTTAGATCCAGCTGCAACCAACAATCATAGAGCACCTACTATGTTCTAGGCAGTCTCGTCAACGGCCTCTTCATAACCAATCCGCGAGGAAACGGTCATTGCCCTCAGGTCACAGACGACAGGAACGATGGTCCACTCACCCAGAGGCATGGGCTATGTGGTCACCGAGGCTTGGGGTTAATCCCGGCCCTCCCCTCCCTACCTGAGTGTCCTTGAGCAAGTTACATAACCCCGCGAAGCCTCAGTTTCCTCATCTGTAAAATGGGGATAATGCTAGCCCCTGCGTCTCATGGGGTTGTTTCAAGGTCTGAATGGAAGGGGCATCTGAAGTACTTAACAACCGTCACCTTGCCTTCCCTAAATCTTCTCTGAAATCTCTCGGAACATAGCTCACCGGTTCTTCCTTGATACTTGGTCCCTGCCTTAGGATTCTCTGACACACAGGCTCGATGTCCCAGCCAATGGCAAATGGCCCCACTGGGGACTGAGCTTCCTCCTGAGGGCCAAGTGGAATGAAATTCTGCCGTGGCCCAGGTCCAGGCCCGAGAGCCCAAAGCCACACATGCATGTGGACAGCCCATGCGCGCACCCGCACCAAAACCTCATCACTGCAGCCCTCGCTGGCCCAGCACGGACTCGCAGAAAGGTGGTCATCACAGTAGGAGCAATAAGAGCACCACCCATGATACCTCCTCCCTTTTTTCTATGGTTCACAAAGCACGTTCACATATGTCACCTGGGTAGGGTAGAGGCTGTGCTTTATCTATCTTTACATACCCACTGAATAATGCTAGGTATTAAGCAGATTCTCAGAAACTACTTCTTGAATGAATAAGTTTTATAACAAGATGTTTTTAAATCACCGTCTACTCAGCACATATGATCAGTTCCCCATTCTGCTAAGTGCTGAAATGTGCAGCCTTGCATCTCACTCCTACAACCATCCCTGAGACGAGGTCACTCATCAATCCCTGTTTTGCAGAAGAGGAAACAGGCTCAGAGAAGTTAAGTGATGCACCCAAAGTCTCAGCCAGTGAGAGAGAGAGACCTGAGGTGTGGACCATGGTTCCAGACCCTGGTTCTCACCCCCTCCAGTCTTTCTCCTCTTCTTTAGCCAGAAGAGGCAGCAAGGGGGGCATGGGGGCAGGATGCATGTAGTCGATAATGCAATGAATTTTATGTTTGGAAAAACAAAAAAAAATCCTATTGTCTTTAAGACACAAACCAGAGAAAGCAAAGATCAGCAAAATCACCTCGGCTGAGGGGACATGAGAGTCTCTGTTCTACTCTCCGGTCCCTGAGGCACAGCTATGACGACTTTCTAGTCCATCCTTGGCCTCCTTATAGCCCACAGCACGGGGCTTGTTGGTATCTCTTCTGTGTTCTCCTAAGCCCCTCCTGCAGGTCTGCCCGCCTCCCACATTCTAGCAGTTTCCTCTTCATCTCACCTACCCCTGTGGGAGCCAAGGGGACCATCTTTTGCAAAACGTCCCGGAGTTATTAAGTTCCTATTTCCTTGGACGTTTCGTCTTCACCCACTGCCCCAGCCAATAACTTAGAATAAAGTTTATGAGCAACTGCCTACCAGAAGCAGGCAGGCGGGGAGTGACACGGTCAGGGTGACACAGGCATTTAAAAAAAGTCTGATTTTCCTCTTTTCCACAAATGAGGAAACTAACGGCATTGACGCCCAGCCACAGGACCAGGGGTGATGGAAATGGTGGGGACTGGTCAACCTAGTATCCCTAGAAGCAGGTGGCTGCGGCCCAACTCAGCCCACTGCTACCGGGTAGGCGTGCAAGCCCAGCGTGGCCCAGTCTTCCCACTCAGCCCACTGCTACCGGGTAGGTCATCAATCCCAGCATGGCCCAATCTTCCAACTTTCCGAGCGACAACAGAGTCCTACTTCTTTTTCCACATATTTCACATGAAACTTCCTGATTTCTGAACGTTGGTAACTAATTCTCCCCCGCCTCTTTTCTTTTTGATATGATACAGGAGTGGGCTGGACTTGGCCATGAGCTACACAGTTATAACCTCTAGTGAGACTTGTGGTACAGATGGCTGTACGCATCAGACGGCCCTTTGCTGCCCTCACTTCTAAGCCTCCCTGGCGGTTGGTAAGCCTGGGCCTTAGGCTCAGGCCGGTGGCCTGTGAGTGGAAGAGCCGCAGTACCTTCCAGGCCAGGGCAGTGCAGAGCTGGCTGTCTCCCCCCATTTCTCCTCCCCTGTGAGGCACTGGCCCTGGAGGCCACCTGCTGCAGCCGGCACAGCAAGGCTACAAGATGGAGGCTGGTGAGAACTCGGGATCTGTAGCGGAGGCGCCCAGCACCACCTGCCCTAGCACACGCCTGGAGTGCAGGTCTTCATTACAAAAACCCCATGGTAGTAGTTCAGCATTTCCTGCTTTCCAAAGCACCTTAACTCTACTTTCCTTATATGACTCTCAACCCAGTTAGAAAACAGGACCAGGCTCTATTATTTCACAGGTGAGCAAACTGAGGCTCAGAAGGTAGAACCGAACACCCCGAGGTGTGTGGCAAACAGGCGGTGGACTGGGATTCCAGCTCTGGACTCCTTGTCTAGCAATCCTCCTAGCCTCCAACTCAGGAGCTGGCCTTCGCCACGTGAGCCCCCTGGCATTCTCTGGGTCCCCTGTGGCTTGTACAAGGACGACTCGCCCCTCCCCTGCCCACGGCTAGCTAAAGATCCACCTCTTACTTTTCCTGTGGACTTGGTCCCCTTCCAGATGCAGAAGTAACAGATGGTCCAGGCTGCCAGCAGACACAAGGCCAGCTCCCAGCGAAGGTTCCCGATGTGCTCGATCCCATCTGAGATGGCCAGGACCCGGCGCCTGCAGAAGGGAGGGCAGAGAGTCACGGGGGTTGGAGATAGCCCACACTGACCCCACCATAAGCAAAGCTAGTGCTGCAGAGGGGCAAGGACAGCCCACTCATTCGCCCACCATTCACCAAGGGTCTTCTCTGAGCCAAACTCAGGGCCGGGTGTGGGAGCCTCAGAAAGGAGAAAGACTCAGCCACAGCCTTCATGGATTCGCTCCATGGGGGATAGGATGCGGGTTAGCAGATGGTTTATGGAAACAGTATGGTAAGAGCTGCAATGGGAAGAAGCACAGGGACTTTGGGAAGACCGAGAAGTACCTAGCCCACCTCAGGGGTGCTGGAAGACGGCAGGACGGTCCATAAACATCCCAGGTCCCTCCCTCAGGGGAGATTACACAACCCTGCTGAACTCAACGGTGGCCAGAGGACTTGCTTTGACCAGCGGCACACACTTCCCTTCAGACGGAGGCGTTCAGAGGCAGGCGGTGTGGTCCGCCATGTTCTCTTCGCCCTAGTGTGGCTCTCATAACAGAAGCATGTGTCAAGGTGGACCTCTAGAAGCCCAAGTTCCCAAGTGAGTACATGAGCCCTCCTGCCACCCCACATGAGCGGGGTGGCTTTTTTTAAATGCAAGAAGCAAGAAGCAAACTCTGCTGAAAGACAAATGCTGGATGATATCACTCTATGTGGAATCTAAAAAATACAACCAACTAGTGAATAAAACATAAAAGAAGCCGGCTTCCAGATACAGAGAACAAACTAGTGGCTACCAGTGGGGAGAGGGAAGGGGGGAGGAGCAAGACAGGGGTAGGGTTTT
Organism: Stenella coeruleoalba; assembly: GCF_951394435.1. Classification (NCBI taxonomy): domain Eukaryota; kingdom Metazoa; phylum Chordata; class Mammalia; order Artiodactyla; family Delphinidae; genus Stenella; species Stenella coeruleoalba. The sequence continues at coordinate 98,769,879 of NC_137156.1, read as the reverse complement.
TTTTTTTTAAGGGGTTATTATGGGATTATATAAATCATGGGTGTGAAGATTTTGAAAATTGTAAAGTACTGTAGAACTTAAATAACCTTTCATTCAAAAAAAAAAAAAAAGCCACAAAAACAAAAAGAAACCCAACTCTGTTGCTTCAAGCTACTAAGTAAGATCTTTGTTACTGCAGCATAACCCAAACTCTCCTGACTGCCACAGGTGTCCGAGAAAGCTTTCTGGAAGAAATGATATTTGAGCCAGATTTTGAAGGATGATAGAGTTTAGCCAGGAGAAGGAGGGGGTAAAGATTGTTTTAGGCCCAGGGACTAGCAAAAGCAAAGGCCAGAAAACGGAGCATGGGATACTTGGGCAACGAGGAAGCCCAGAGACCAGAAGCGAAAAGCAGGACAGATAAACAGAGGAGGCATCCTCGGGAGCCTTGAATAGTGTGCCAAGGGGCAGGAGGGGAGGGTCCCAGAGGGCCCAGGCCACAGGAGAGGGGGACCCTGGCTGCGCTGAGCCAACGTGATCAGCCATGGCCCTCCCTCAGACCCCACCAGTCCTTCAGGGCTGACACAGGCCTGGCTCCTACAACCCAGCCTGGGGTTTGTGCTTCTCTAAAGTCAGACTCGCCACGCTCCATATTGTGCAGAACCATGGCACCAACACAAACCCCCTCCACGCTCGCTCCACGAACCCCATGCCGGCTGCCAAGCCACCCCCACCGGGCCACGCCAGTCGCCTGGGCGCTCTGGGAACGTCCTTTGAGAAAGCAGCTCCCATCCCACCAAGCATGAAAGCCTCCCTCAGTGTCTGTCTCCCTGGGAATCCACTCGGGGCCTGATTTTGCATTAATTACTCAATGACACCAATTAGCGCTGGTCTGCAGGCTCCCTCCAGCCCCAGCCCCTGTCGGAGAAATCAGGCAGGCCCCCAAATAAAATTGGGCTGTGTGCAGCCGGGGATTTACTCGAAAGGAAGCCAGCTCCCACACCTATAGGCAGAAGGGGGGACATCTCCTAAATATACATTTATTGAGCATGTACTAGGTACCAGGCACTATATTAATACTGAAGATAAAAAGGCACGCATGGTATGGGGCTTGCCCTGTACTAGGATAAGTTGGACCAAAAAAAGTCCAAGTTATCTGAGAAAGAAAGGAGACAGCTGCTTAGCTATAACGGTTACTTTATTTGCTTCTTATATCTTAGCAGTCTTTGGCTTTAATTCGTTTTAAAACGACAGGCTGTATTAAATGAAACCTTTAAGAGTATCTATCATTAAAACAGAGCAGCAGGACCCAGAGCATGGCCCTTGTGGGGTGCTTGCCAAAAATACAAAAATTCCTGTGGACCCACTGAGTCTGAATCCTTACAAAATGGTTCCCGGGAAGCTACCTTTTCCTACGTTTCCCGGAGGATTGCTCATGCACAGCAAGGCTTGAGCAACACCGGAGAAGGAGAATTTCCTGGTGTTGGAGGAAGATGTACAGACTCCAAGGGTTTTGTTTTGTTTGTTTGTTTCTGAGAGGACGTGGACAGGGAGTTAGGGATCCTCTGAGAGGGTACTGAAGGGATGTACTTTCTCCCCAGAGAAATACCCTGATGTGCCCATTCACTCCCCAAATTCTGCAGGAACTTCAGGGTGCTCACAAACTCCCCTGTCTTCAGACTTAGAGCCTCGCAGCCGCGGATGCATAAGTACCACCTTACAAACTGCCCCCCGAAGCTTCCCAAACACCCATCAGGTGGCGAATGAAAAGGGACAACCCAGAGCAGGAAAGAAAGCGGCTACGGCAGACGGAAATGCCCAGGGTACTCTCTGTGCCTGTCACTGCAGCCTCGAAATCTCCATTAAAGAAACACTGAGACAGGCCTAGCAGGGCTGCATGCACACCCATGCCCTCTTGCTGGTGAGGTTGTTTCCTGAACAGAGAATCTGAAAACTGGAAACAGCACAGGGACAGAGGGAGAAAGAAGGGAGCAGACCCGCCAGGAGAGAGCTGGTGCAGGCCCCCCTCTTCCACAGTTTGGATGCTGCAAACTTTTGAGTCATGCAGCTGGCTTCGGCGCCCTCTCACTTAATTGAACAATCTAATTCCCAAAATGGGAAGCAGATTACTAAAAGCTATGCAGGATGAATTGCTCTTTTGTTCCACCAGACATTATTTGAAAACATCCTCAAACTATTTTCTTTAGGTTTAACCAGCACTGACTCTAACTAGCAAGGGACATTGAGTTTCTAAAGAAAGGAGGCTCGGGGACCAGGTTCTCAGCCTGCAGGACTGCGGGGTTGTTTTCAAATCTACAAGGACAGCCTTTGAGAGCATGGGAGCTGGGACACTCAACTCTGGAGACTTGGAGAAAGCACAGCTCTTCCTGGGAAAAAAACTTTCTTAATGACCCTCCCCCGTGAAGCGCCGGGACAGAAGAAAGGTCTGAATAAGGAAGAGTTTCCTGCCAACACCCTGGCAAAAAAGGACCCAGGAACAGACCTCCCGACACCGTTCAGGGGGCGGGAAATGTTGAAGACTGGATGGGGCCCTTCGGAAGGATTCATTTACCCGAGTAATATTGTGCACCTACTACGAGCCAGGCATGAAAGCAGGTTCTTCGTGAAGCATTTTTTTCAGGCCATAAGACTATTTCTGGAGATTTCCACCCAGTACCTGGAGGTGTAATGCCTCTGCTTCTCCAGCCCTGGGCACACACAGAGATGGCTGGGCTCAAAAGCCAGCTCTGCTCCTGACAAGCTATGTGACCTTGGGGAAGGGACGTCACCTCCTTTCCATAGGTTTTCAAGCAGGAACTCATCTCACCCTCCCAACAATCCTCGAGGCAGACGCAATTGTTATCATCATTTCAAAGATGGGGAAACCGAGGTGCCAGGCGGTTAGGTAACTTGCCCAAAGTCATGCCGACAGCAAGTGACGGGCGGGATCTGAACCCAGGGATCCTGGCTCCAGGGCCCAGACTTGCAGCTGCAGTGCTAGCTCCTAGATTCCCCCATGACACTAAGAGGTGTTTGGGAAGCTTCGGGGGGCAGTTTGTAAGGAAGCCCTTCCTTCCTTTACAAGTTAAAGCCATGTTGAATGCACCCCCCCAAAGCTACCTCACGTGACTTCGTGCGCTGGGCAAAAGTAGTACACAGCACGCATCCTTCACGCATTTATGAATTTATTCAAGTGATACTTATTAAGGTGTTTTCAGTGTGTCAGGTACTGTGCTACACTTGGGGTCCTTCAAGAGCTCATGGTCCACGGGGGAAGACGGACAAGTGAACAGAGCAGAGTGTGGAGAGGGTCAGGACAGGGAAAAGCAGAGGAACCTCACTGCAGATCTGGCCAGTATCTGGACGTGGGAGCGGGGCTGTGGAGGCCCTGGAGGGTTAACAAAGAAGAGGGAGGCATTTGGGGCAGAAAGTCCACCAAAGGCAAAAGCCAGGAGGCTGGAACAAGGGCTCGATGTGCAGCAGGAAGCGGGGTAAGAAGTGGGGGCAAAGGATGAGGCTGGAGTGATGAGCAAGAGCTGGACTCTGAGCCTTGCTGAGGAGCTGGGGCTTCATCCTGAGGGTGATGGAAGCCGAGAAGAATCTTAAAAAAGAGGAAGACTACATCAGGTGCATGTTTCCGAAAGCTCTCTTTGGCTGCACTGGAAAGACTGGAGGGTAAGGGTGGAATGGAGCGAGGTGCCCAGTGTGGAGACTTTTGCCTTAATTTGGACAATAAAGAGGGAGGGGCTGGACGAAGGTAGGGAAATGGCCCTGGAGGGGAACAGATGGGCTGGGGAGCAGCAGGGGTGCAAGGTGGCTGCCTGGGGGTGGCAGGTAGCAGGGAAGTTGGAGGTCCAGACGGACGCCAGGTTTGTACCTTCATGGATGGGGGTCATTAGCTGAGCAGGAATGAATTGTCAATCGGTGTAGAGGAGGAGGAGGTGGAAGGTCAATCTTTTTTTGTTTTGTTTTGTTTTGTTTTTTGCGGTACGCGGGCCTCTCATTGTTGTGGCCTCTCCCGTTGCGGAGCACAGGCTCCGGACGCGCAGGCTCAGCAGCCATGGCTCACGGGCCCAGCCGCTCCGTGGCATGTGGGATCCTCCCGGACCGGGGCACGAACCCGCGTCCCCTGCCTCGGCAGGCGGACTCTCAACCACTGCGCCACCAGGGAAGCCCCGGAGAGTCAATCTTTTAGATAAGGTGATTTTGAGATGCTTGTGGAACACCCAGTCGGCTGCAAGGCCCAGAGGCAGCTAGGTGTCTGGGTACAAACCTCACAATAGAGATGCAGGCAGGAGATTCAGACCCGAGCCCTTGGCCATCAAGTGTCCTGGGAGAGCATGAGGCCGCCTGGGGAGAGCCGGAGAAACGGGAGGGAGAGGGCTGGCCACAGAACCCCCAGAACCCCATCACTTACAGGGCAGATGGAGGCTGAGAGGAGCCCTTTGAGGAGAGAGAGAAGGGTTAGGCATCCCTGAAGAAGGTGGCATCCCCAGAGGCAGAGGGAGAGAGCGTTCCAGGAGGGCAAGGAACCCATCTGCCAAGTGCCTCCAAGCGGCCTGGTGAGAGGGAGAGCGCTGCGGGATTCGGGGCCAGAGTGGCAGGTGAAGCAAGGAGAGCTGCCTAGCCCTGGTGGGGCAGACTTCAGACAGCGGCACGCAGGGAGCAGAGGGGAGGTGAGACCTGTTGAGGCGGCTCTTTGGAGAAGTTGCTCTGATGAGAATGCGAACTAGTAGTTCTTGGCCACAGGGCATCAGAGCTGTCTTACCTACGCTTGTTTAATTTTCAGGTTGGCATGACTGGGATACTTAATGGAAAAGAGCCAGGAGGGAGGGGAAGCTTCAAATGCAGAAGGGAATGGGGGGCGAGGGAGGAAAGAAGCAGGTAGAAGTCTCTGAGATGGGCAGCAGGGAAAGAATCCATGCGTGGAGACGTCATTTCTACAGGAAGAAGAGGGAAAGAATTGGGAATCCAAGAGGTGAGTTGAAAAGCAAACTATCCTCATTAAGAGACTCTCAGAGTAAGGAACAAGAAGGAGCTGGTAGCAGAGGGGACTGTGGCAGGTGCCACCCAAGAGCCCTCACATCTCACTGCATTCAGTCCTCATACCAACATAACTACCATGAGGGCATTCTTATACCCATTCTACAGGTGGGGAAACTGAGGCCCAGAATGGTGAAGCAACTGGCCCAGATTGGGACCTGAAACCAGGTTCTTCTGATGGCCACACATCCTTCTGTCTCGGCAGAAGCTGACCCCAGAGAGAGGATGCCTCCCACTCAAGGCTTCTGCTATATCCTCCGCAGTCTGAGGGAAGTGGCTGGAATCCGATCCTGCAACACCCTCACTGTCCTCTCTGTGTCTCACATACACAGAGGGGCTGAGTCCAGAGGGAAGGAAACAGCCTCATACCTGGCGCTTTCCTTCCACACACTAGCTTCCAGAGCCGAGAGTCGTTTGACCAAAGAAAGCAAAGATGGAGTAGACCTTTCTCTCCCACCACCGCAGAGGGCCTGGGAGGGGCGCTGTGGGAACGGGTCCCAAGCCGACCGGGGAGGCCTCATCTCAGTGTCCAGCATGGAGCCGGCAAACGCATCACCTTTCTTTAACCTGCCATGGAGGGTAGCACTGCCAGGGATGCAGAGGCCGCCCTAAAAGCTGGCACTGAGGGACTGCGCTATAAATAGCCTTGCTCAGTCCTCCTTTCTGGTCTCCCAAAGCAACAAACAAAGACAGCCCATCACCCAAACAAATGCGCCTTCCCTGCCCCCTCCATAATCCCTCCACCTTCGGGGTCCTGCTCTCACTTCCCCGGCCCAGTGCAGGCCCCCAACTCTCCCCGTGTACGGGGTCTGCTCCTGCAGAGCCCTCGGTCGAGGCCCTAAACTGAGCTGAGGACTCAGGGCAAGGGCCCTCCTAGGCCTCTGCATCATGTATTCACTCAGGAGAGTGACTGGATGCTACCTGCGCGTTGCTGAGGGCCCTAAGAGCAAGGCCTGCAGTGATGAGGAAGGCAGGTGAGTCCTGCCCTCAGGGAAGAGAAAGGTGATGACAAGGTCAGTGACAGTCTGCACTCCCTTCATGCTTACTGAGGCCAGTGCAACCATGATTCCTACTTTACTGATGGGAAAACTGTAGCTTAGGGCAGCAACATGCCCAGAAAGGCAGAGGCAGAACCTGAAGCCACATCTATCCAACTTCAGAGACACTGCTCGGACCCATGGCCCCATCTTGGGGAAGATGGACTAGAAATTGTGTCACCCAGGGAAGACAACTAGGCAACGAAGCTGGTCTGTGGGGTCTGGAGCTCCCATGCCAACTTCTTCTATCACTGCAGAAATCTTCCTCCCAGGTCGCGAGAAGTCCCCTCCAGTCCCCTCCACTTTCCAGGATTCATTCCACGGTTCTCTCTGCCAAGAATGTCCCTGTAAATTCTCACATGCCTTAAAAATTCTGCCTGTCCTTCAAGCACCAGCTCAAATAATACAAAGCCTCACCAAGTGCTTCCTTGGTCCCCACCTGTACCCTGAGGACGGGTCCCTCCTTCCCCATGAAGGTGCAGTGAGCATCTACACGCACCAGGCACTCCTAGGTCAGGGGTCAACAAACAGTTTCTGTAAAAGGCCAAATAGTACAGATTTAGGTTTCGCAAGGCATATGGTCTCTGTCCCAACTATTCAACTCTATCCTTGCAGTGTGAAAGCAGCCAGAGACAATATGTAAATGAACACTATGGCTGTCTTCCAATAAAACTTTATTTACAAAAACAGGCAGCAGATGGGATTTGGCCCATAGTTTCCTGACCTCTGTCCTAGGCTAATGCTTCCCAAAGAACACTAATCCTTTAATACACCCTGAGGTCACACTGGGACCTCACTGAGAAATGGCTGCACATTATAGCCCTCCTTAGAGAGGCCCAATGCTCATTAGACTATTAAAGGCTCTGAGAAGTCCTGCAATAAAGACACCTCTATAGCTCTGTCTAACCCAATGTTTCCCAATCTTATTTAGAACTATTCCCCATTAAAGTGAAAATTAAAACCACAATGAGATACCACTAGGGTGCACCCAAGAGGACGGCTGTAATCAAAAAGACAGACAACAGGGCTTTCCTAGTTGCACAGTGGTTGAGGGTCCACCTGCCGATGCGGGGGACACGGGTTCGTGCCCCGGTCCGGGAAGATCCCACATGCCGTGGAGCGGCTGGGCCCGTGAGCCATGGCTGCTGAGCCTGCGCGTCCGGAGCCTGCGCTCCACAACGGGAGAGGCCACAACAGTGAGAGGCCCGTGTACCGCAAAAAAAAAAAAAAAAAAAAAAAAAAAAGACAGACAATGATAAATGTCCTCAAGAATACGGAGAAATGGAACCCTCACATATTTCTGGTACGAATATAAAATGTTCTGGCCACACTGGAAAAGTCTGGTAGTTTGTTAAGAATTTAAACATAAAACTCAGCCATTCCACTCCTAGGTTATTCAAAAAGAGCCCAAAACTGAAAACCACCCAAATGTCCATCAACCAATAGACAAACTGGGGTCGATCCATACAATGGAATATTATTCAGCCACGAAAAGGAACAAAGCAGTGACACACGCTAGAATATGGATGAACCCTGGAAACATGATGCTAAGTTTCATGAGGACAGTAACAGAGACCACACACTGCATGACTCCACTGAATATGCAACGTCCAGACTACACAAATCCACAGAAACAGATAGCAGGTGAATGGCTGCCTGGCAGGGACAGTGAGATTAACTACAAATGGCATGAGAGATCTTGCTGGGGAAATGGAAATAGTACAAACCTATTTTGCGGTGACAATTTCACACTTGGCAAGTTTGCTCGAAAATCACCTACTTGCACACCTAAACAGCGTGCAGTTTATGGCATGTAAATTATACCACAAAGCTATTAAAAAGTTGTTAAGAAGGAAGTGCCCCATCACGTTTCTGCCTTTCCAAAGCAATACCTCCTAACTTTGTGTAGAACACACTTTGGCACGGAGCACTGGGCAGTCTCGCGTATGTTGTCTTGTTTTACACCCACTGCCCAGAGCAGACTGAGGCTCCAAGTAGATATGGACCTTGCCATAGATCACAGACTGGAAAGTGGCAGAGCCTGGCCTGGCACACCAGTCTCCTGACCCCAAGTTCAATGCCTGTTCTGGTCCTGCATGGCTGGAGGGTAATATCCAGCAAGATAGGAAGCAGTAAGGAGAGGTGTCTATAAGTAGGGATCCCACGCCACGGAAAGGGCCTCACTGCTCCGTGGCTGGAATCCCAGCGCCCTTCTCCTCCTTACCAGGACTCAGCACAGCCTTCCCAGACCCCCGGGTTCCCCTGGTACAGCAGCTCTGTGTTATGAGTGGCCAAAAGCTCAGGGAGGGTCTGACACCTGGCGGGGTCGGCCCCTCCAAGACACTCTGTGTTAAGGCTGGCAGAGAGCCACTGTCTGCGACGGAGGGACTGCGGGCAGGAGAGGCACACGTGACATCAGGAAAAGCCCTGGACGAGAGATCCAGAGCAGGAGCGGGCATCTGCCCCCAGGTCCAGGGTATCCCACCAGGAGGCCTCTGTTTTTTGAATGACACCTCATCCACCTGAGCTGTTGGGTGGGAGAGTGGGGAAAGGCTGAGAAAGGGCAAGATGCAGGGGTGAGCGGAGCCACCGTCGACTGGTTACTGCCCGCCTGCTTCCATCACTCTATGCTGACTGCACCTGGAAGGGTGGTGAGGTGCACCCATTTGCCAGGGAGGAAAGTGAGGTTCAGAATCACCTGCCCAGGGCCCCCAGGAGTGAATGGGAGAGTCAGGTCCCAGCTCTGGTGCTTCTTCCTCATCTTAGAGGTCTTCCAGGGAAAGCATGGAGCAGAGTGTGTATGTGTGTGTGTGTGTCGTGTGTGTGTGTGTGTGTGTGTGTGTGTGTGTGTGTGTGTGTGTGTGTGTAAATCTGGAGAGTTTCAAACACTTTCTCCTGGTTTTATTAGAAGTAATAAGGAATCGGGATAACACGCTAAAATTTGGGAACAACCCCTTCTGAGTTACTCTCTGCCTGAGCCTGAATTCAAGTCATTCATGAACCTCTTGTGCCACCAGCTGCAGGGCCACAACATACTCCAGGAGGCCAGCATCAATTTCCATCTCTCATCACAGTAGATCAGAGTCCGCTTGCCTCACCCTCAAGGCCTGGCTCAGCTGGAAACCACAGTATTCTGTTAAAAACAACATTCAAGTCATTTCCTAAAGGTACCTCTTGAAATCCAACAAGACAAAAGCCAACAGGTGTTTTGTGTTTTGTTTGTGCTGGGCGCTGGAGACAAGTCATTCCTCATTCGTTCCTCCCTCCCTCCACCAATTATACATCTCCATCTACAGCAAAACTCTCTCTTCAAGACCCTAGGGCCACAGGGCTGCAGATAGAAGGGACACACCAGTCGGATTCTGCCCCGTGATAAAACAGGAAGCTGATGGCATTTCAGACATGGGCGGGAGGAGCATGTACGGAAGGGTGGAGGGATGCAGGTGGGATCAGAGAGGGCCGGCTCTCAGCCCAGCTCCAGCTCTTGCTAGACAAGAGAGGCACTTTGGATAAGTCCCTTAACCTCTCCCTGCCTCAGAATCCCCTGAGTGAGATGGGAATCTGTTCAGTGATGCTGTATCATGTATCCCCTGAGTGGGTGGATTAAATGAAGCGATAGGCCTGGAGGGCCATGCTCAGGGCCAGGGTACACAGTAGCTGCTTAGCAACTAACTGCAACTTCCCTTGCTTTACTTCATCCATCAGGATGTAAAAGGAATCTCAGTCAGAACTCTCGTGGTTCCGTAAATCACTGCTTCCCATTACTCGGTGTAAGACATCCACTATTTATGAAAACAAATGCCCTCATAGCTGATTTTATATACAAATATCTTTAATGATCAAGACTGGATAATACTAGGAGTTCTATAAAAGGGAGCTGATCTAAGAGATGAATTACGTTTCTGAACCTGGGAACTTATACTCTTCAACAGACAGGGCAAAAGCAAAGTAAGAGGACACAACTCCACGAGGTTAAAAAACATTCATTCATTCATTCAATCTTCCATCCATGTGTTTGAATAAATATTTTGTGAGCACTTAGAATGTGCTGGCAGGACAACAGGGAACAAAACAGGACAGTCCTTGCTGGCATAGGGCTTATAGTCTAATGGAGGGAGAGAGAGAATAAACTAGTAAAAAAGACACAAGGATTTCAGGTAAGTCCTACGCAGACAATAAAACAGACAGATGGGGTTGAGAGGGACCGGGGTGCCGATTCAGCTGATAAGTGGAAGCAACAGGATGGGCAGGGAGGGCTTCCCAAATGACACGTGAATTAAGACTCAATGATAAGAACGAGCCAGACACCCAAGGACTTGGTGAGGAAACTTCTAAGCAAAGGGACTCTTCTATGCAAAAGCTGGACACTGAGCCTAGGACAAGCCCAGGACATACGAAAGACAGAAAGAAGGCTGGTGCAGAGGAGGGCAGAGGGGAAGACGAAGGAAGCAGGGGCGGCCTCGGGCCCACAGCAAGAATTAAGAGTTTCACTTCAGCAACTTGGAGCCCAAATTTTGTGTCCAACTTAAAATCAGTTCAAGTGGCCACATGATTTAGAAATAAACAATTTTTTAAAACCTCCTCCAGGAAAGATAAACCAGAAAGACAAGACTGCATCCTTCTGAATAAAGATAGAGAACTGAATACCCTTAGAGCTTAATGCAGGCTCAGCACACAATATGCTCTCAACAAATGTGTGCTGAATGGATGCCACACAAAAGCGATTTCAACTGTATACATGGCGAGAATGCAGTTGCTTGCAAAACCCTGGGCGAGAGGGATGAGACGACTGAGAAAGGGAAGTGAAAATAGACCAAAGCCCATCTGATGCTACAATGCCGGTTACACTCTTATAGCACTCAATCCCTCCAGAGGACACAGGCTCAACATGTAAAACCGCAAACATATTGAGATAAACTCGTGGGTGCCAGATGCATAATGAGTTACTAAGGGAAACCAGGGTGGCCTGATTTTGAAATCTGACATGAGGAAGACAAACCGCCCCTGCCCCACAGGCCCCCTGCCTGAGCCAGAACCCAGGACTGACCCAGAGCCTGAGCTGTTCTCCCTGGCTAAGCCAGTAACATGAATTATTCCCTGAAAGGGAAAATGAACTTTCAAGATGCCAGATGCCCAAGGTCAGGGTAAAGCCATGGGCAGCCCTGCGGAGGGAAACAGCACCTTGTAACTGACTTTATGGGAATCTACAGGCTTGTCTCTCCTCCGCTTCTAGAGGGCTAGAACGGCGTCTTACATTCCCACCACTGCCAATTACGCCAAGTGTCCTTACGTGCACCAGGAGTTCAGACGTTTGTTGAATGAATGAACAAGCACACAACTGAGGCAGTCCATTCTGACCAAGCAATGTGGCCCTGAATAAGGTCCCTGGAGCTAGAGGCAGTGAGAGCGAGACAGTAAGAGCACACTATAGATGGGAACCAGCCACACAAGGAAACAGCAAAGAGAACTAGGAAAGAAACATTTTTAAGGACACTTGATCCAATACTTGAAGGGCTGTCACATGGGAAAGGAATTAGGCACGTTCTATCCAAAGCCCCAGAAGCCAAACTATGACTGAATTCAAGGAAGAACTTTCTCCTAGCAGAGCGTTTGCCAGGCTGTATTTAGTGGAATGCTAGCATTCTGGGGTGGGCGATGGGTGGGGGATGAGGGGAAAGAGTCCAAATGATTGCACGGGAAAATATGTTTGGGAATTTGAGTTGATCAAAGGTAATGGATATTCTTACTGAAGGGCATGGCTTTCAGCCCTTCTCAAATTTATGTGGCTCCAAATAGCTTTTCATAGGATGCTACAAACATCTCACAGAGTCTCTACATTCCAAGTTCAGCTCCGAGGAGAAGATGAATGAGAGCTGTCTGATAAAAACACCTTACGAAGGAAGGAGCGTCACACCAGCATTTGAGTACTTTTAGGATGCAGAATTCAACATTGCATAGATGATACAAATGCAATCAGAGTAGAAAACTAGAACGATGGGTTCATTCTCACATTGACTTTCATTTTGAATAACCAAGTAGCAGACAAAAAGGCCCAGTTACAAGTGAGGACACAGACTCGCTGCCCCTCCCACCACTTGGTGTCCAAATGAGTGGGTGACATGGATATGACAAAGGGATACTCAAAGCCATCAGTGCTGTTCTGGGGAGCTTAGGGACAGGATGAGCTCTTGCCAGAGCCCACTTTGACTCTCCTCATGTAGTATTTTCTAGAAAATATTGCCTGCCACCTTCCTCCCATGTACCTGTACATTCTGTAAATATTCACTGGGGGCCTTCCATAGACCGGCAGTAGTGAGCAAAACCAGAAAAGGTACTGCTTCATGACTGCCTCCTGGGGAATTCACACAATAATCGAACGTATTGCACAAATAATAATTTAATCGAGGTTTTCCATACATGTTACAAAGGAAATGAATGGTACAAAGCAACATAAGTTACACAGAGAACTTATCCAGTGTAGGATTTGAGGTTGTGTTCCCTAAGGGAGCACAGAGACCATGTTTTGCAGACACTCAAATGTGCAGGTCCTAAACATTCCACTGGAAAACCATAGCCCAGTGAGGCTGGAAAAGGTCACACAGCACCTCCTCCCACCCCCCAAGAGCAGCCTCTGCTCTAGCATAATGTCATATGGATGCTCTATTGGGACTAAGACTCAGTAGGTCTGGAGAGAGCTAGAGTTTGCATTTCTAACCAGGTGATTCTAATGCTGCTTCTCTGACAACCACATCAGGCAGCACTACTTCATCAGGCATTTTAAAAGACCTAAATAGGAGCTTCCCTGGTGGTGCAGTGGTTGAGAGTCCGCCTGCCAATGCAGGGGACACGGGTTCGTGCCCCAGTCCGGGAAGATCCCACATGCCACGGAGCGGCTGGGCCCGTGAGCCATGACCGCTCAGCCTGCACGTCCAGAGCCTGTGCTCCGCAATGGGAGAGGTCACAGCAGTGAGAGGCCCGCGTACGGCAAAAAAAAAAAAAAAAAAAAAAGACCTAAATAAATGGAGGGGTATACCATGTTCATGGACAGAGAGGCTGAATCACAAAGATGTCAGTTTTCCTCAAATTAACCTGTAAGTTCAATATTCTCCCAACCAAAATCCCCACAGAGTTGTTCTGTTATTATTGTTTTTTAACTCGACAAGCTGATTCTAAAATTCATTTGGAAGACCAGAACAATTTTGGAAAGAGCAAAGTGATGGACTTGCCTTATGAGGTCAAGGCTTAAAATTAAACTATAGGTATAGTATTGACACACAGTTAGCAAAAGAGATGAGCAGAACAGAGAGCCCCTAAACAGACATGTGCTTGTAGGAAAACTTTATATGGAAGATGGCATTACAAATCAGTAGGGATAGGATGAACAATTCAGCAAATACATATATACATGTGGCTGGATTCCTACCTTGCACCATATGCAAAAAGAAAATTCCAGGTAGATTATATTCCTGAATGTGAAAAAACAAAACTTTAAAACTCTTAAAAGAACACCACCCCCCAAAAAAAGAAAACCCAGAAAAACATTTTTTTTTACAACTTTGGGGTAGGGAACTATATCTTAAATAAGACACCAAGTGTGCAAACCAAATAGAAAACTATTGGCAAATTTGAATTCAATACAATTTATGCCATACATAAACAAGAAAGAAAAGCCACACACTAAGAAAAGCTATTTGCAGCATGGGTACTAATACCTACAATGTATCAAGAACTCCTACCTATGAGAAAAGAGAAAAGGATATGAGCAGAAAGTTAATGGATGAGGAAACCCAAATGGAGCAAAAAAACCATGAAAAGATGTTCAACCTCATAAAGTAATTAGAGAAATGCAAATTTAACACAGTGGGATACAATTTCATATCCATTACACTGGCAGAACTTAAAAACTCTGACCAGAACAAGTGCCTAGGTCTAGAATGGGGAGAAGTAGAAATTCTCGTTCTACTCTTATTTGGAGAGTAAATTAGAACAATTCCTTTAAAAAGCAATTTGACATAATCTGATAAAAGTGACAGTGCATGAACCCTACCTCCCAGTAATTCCACTGTTAGGTGTATGGCCTAGAAAACTTGATTTGTACAGAGAAGCACAAACAAGACATTCACTCAGCTTAATCATACTGGGAAATGCGAGACAGTCTAAATGCCCATCAAGAGGAGCCAGGTAAACACAATGTAGACTCTTTATATATGGAAATACTATACAGCAGGAACAGAATGAATGAACCGAAGCTACATGTATCAATATGGAGACCATCTCAAAACCAATATTGAGCAAAGAAACAAAGCTATAAGAAAGAGGGAGTAATGGATACCATTAATATAAAATTTTAAAACATTCAAGGAAGACTTAGCTATTATTTGGGAGATATACATAATATGAATATATATGTATATAGGCACATGTATGTACAGAGGGAAGTATTTTATTTATATTAATATTTATATAAATAAGTTATATTTATAACTATAAACTCATGTTCTTTACATTCATTTTATAGAATGATAAATCTAAATTCAGCATAATGACCTCTAGAGAGGGAAGGAGAAGAATGGTATCTGGGAATAGAATAAAAATCACTCCTAAAACCACTGTCCCTCTACACTATCATTAAAGTAGGGGAGGGTCTTCAATGAAGCCAGACCTTTCCAGATTAAAAAGCCTCAGAAAGCCTTTAGCCACCCTTCAACCCACAGAGGAAACTGCTCTTCAATTCCTGGGGCACTGCACAATTCTGCACATTCACAATGTAAATCATGCCCTCTAGGGGTGTGCAGTGAACAACTTATACAACCGTACGTGGCAGCTCTCGTAACTCCAGGGCCACAGACCTCTTTGGAATACTGATGAAAAATGCCCGTCTCTGGGAAAATGCCCACCCACACAACTACTGCCTATAACGTCTGTGGATTCAGGCACCTTCCCAACAACCATCAGCAGGCCTACACTGGTCAAACTCTTCCAGGAACAAGGGCTTACAACCTTCGGAAGTACTTGCAGACAACTCTGTGAGGCTAAAGCTCTTCCTAAGTACGTTGAAAACCTGCCTCTTCACAACCTCTACCCGTTAATGTTGATGTACTTCCTTTCCGCATGACATTGCTGCTACTGACAGAAAGCTAACCTGCCCCCCCCGGAGACTTCTGCTTTCAAGTCTAAATATATTCTTGACTTAGTTTATTGTAAACGTGCCAAATCTTATCTTTTGTTAAAAAATGAATTTTTAAACTGCCCATCATTTTACCAAGCACTTCTTGTCCCAGTAAGTAGGCATGCTGACATGTCATCAAAGAACAAGAAAGCATTTCTCTCAGCTGCCCCTTTGGGAAACCTCTCAAGATCTCCATTCTGGCTTCCAAAGCAGCCAGATGCCCATAGAAGCCAGGAAGTACAAGGCTGGAGGCAGGGTCAGGCTTTTTCCAAGGGTGGGGGCAACGTTAACTGAGCAGCACCAGGACAGAGCCCCCCTGGGGCCAAAGGAGACAAGACGTTTCCACTTACTCCCAAAACTCCATGACGGGAGAGGTGGCATTCTGTAGGGACACATGGCTGTGGTTGGTTGCGTTCAGTTTCTGGAACTCCACGCAGTTCTCTACAGTGGAAACAAGACAAGAAACACAGGAAAATTACCCTCTGTGAGGGCTGGAGCTTGGAAAACCTTCAGGGCCGATGGAGCAAACAAGCGGTTTCACCCAGCCGCTCCGGGTAAACATGGCTCAGAGAGCACTGTGGGGAAAATCAATCACTTACAAACAGTTTAAGAGGGAGGCTTGGCTCGGTTCAAACAGGAGGAGAAGTTTGGGGGGCAGGGTATCTCCTCTCTCCTATTCCCACGAATATGGCCTTTCCAATTCTTTCCTCTGGCCTGGTTCTTGAATCTTTCACCTTTTCCACTTCCCTGCCTAAGGCCTGTCCATAGCATTTACCTGTTCTGCTCAGTGGCCCCGGCAGGAACAAGGGGGCTAAAGGGGGGCGTCAGCCATGGTGTCCCTGGGCCAGTAATGCAGGTGAGACTCAGTTTTTCTTCATGGAAGAAGAGGCTAATGTCACAGCTGCCTCATAAAGACCTGATGACTGGATGAAATAACATCCAAATGTGTAAAGAATCCCTAATTCCTTAATCATTCCCTCAATCCAGGAAAGGACTTATTGAATATCTCTTCTCATTTCATGAAACTTGATGACCAAGAGAGATTTGAATCTCAAGTTAAAAACATCTGAGTGTTCATCCTCTAAGGCCCAGGTCAGCCCGTTAACCTCTCCTCCAAGAAGCCTTCCGTGATCTCTATCTCCTGAATTCTAAGAAAGTTAGAATTTAAAGGTCCTCCAAGGAACCTCCTTCTCCATGCCCTTTATTCTGAAGAGGAGGAATCAGGGTTCAGAAGTAGTCAAGGGACCCCACCCACACCCATTCCCCCCTCACAAGTCACCAGCCAGTTAGGGGAAGAAAACGGAATCAACTCCAACCAAGGCTCCACCTCCTTTGCCATGGTTATTGCCTGGTTCTGTCTGCCACCATGGGATCTGGGTTTCCTTCCTGCACCTCCCTGTTCACGGAGCTACCTCAGTCACCAGACTGTGAGCTCCCAGAGGACAGGGCCTCCTGCACCCATGCGCTTCAAAGCCCATGCACCCAGCACAGTGGCCAGCACGGAGCCCGTGTTCAGCCTCACTCTGGCCCTTCGCTCTCCTCATGTGTGCACGAGCCCTCCAACTCCATCTATAATCTCCAGAACAGGAAGCCTTCCTATACGTGATGTTTCACACAAGTGTTCACGCGCCCTCAGAGAAAAGGGAATGCAGTCAGTGGAAGAAAGCTTTGCAGCCCACTGGGGAAAAGTTCCCCAAGTGTCTGCCCCCTTCCCACTTCTCTGGGCAAGTGCTAACCATATTAGGAAAGGAGATGGTCTGTGGGGTCCACAGACAGTCCTAAGAGAAGTCTGGGAACCTAATATTATAGGCAAAATGCCTGAATGTACACTTGTGCCTTTTTCTGGAGAGGAGCCCTTAGCTTTGATCAGATTCTCTAAAACACTGTTTCTCAAATATTTTTTTCTAGAGCAAAAAAATGTCTCAGACACCCAAGGTTGACATGGTATTTTTTATTAAAATGACATTTAATCTTTTACAAATAAGTAATGAATTATAAAGTCTGTGATTATAGTATTCAAACACCTATAAAACCAGAACTTACAAGTTAAATGCCAACTATACTATGGAACCAACAATTCAAATTGATAGCATAAAACGGATGTGTATGATAATGCCATCTTGTGACATTAAATCGATTTCCCAACAGAAAAACAGAACTGACAGGTAGGAGGCAGGGTCTATGGAATTAAGCTTGCGTATTTTTTTTCTTTTTGCGGTACGCGGGCCTCTCACTGTTGTGGCCTCTCCCGTTGCGGAGCACAGGCTTCGGACGCACAGGCTCAGCGGCCATGGCTCATGGGCCCAGCTGCTCCGCGGCATGTGGGATCTTCCCAGACCAGGGCACGAACCCGTGTCTCCTGCATCGGCAGGCGGACCCTCAACCACTGCGCCCCCAGGGAAGCCCAAGCTTGCGTATTTTTCCATGCACTATTTGAGATTCAATTCTACCACCATTTTTCTCCGGTCACAAATTTGCAAAACCTTTGTTTCTACAGTTTGTTGCATTCTTGGCTGGACTTAGCATCAATGACCATTTATGAATTAAATCTCTCTGCTCTTTTTCCCTTGGCCACCATCATCCTGTTCACCAAGAATGCATCTTAAATTGTAAACACGGACAAAGTCAGGCACTGAGATCCCCCAACCGTCCTCATTTATAAGATGGCTGTGCAGATGATCCAGAACATGCACATATTTTTAGAATATCCTCAAAATAAAGATGCACAATTAAATTATCAGGGAGGACTCACAGCCCTCCAAGAACATGTCCTTGAATTTTAGTTTGATAAACAAGACCCCACAAAATGTGGTGGGTGGGGGAAGCAAGGCAAAGTCATGCAGGGATAGAAGCTAGCTCACAGCGTTTTCTTGGTCTAATGCCCACTGTTCCTTCTGCTGGTGACCAACATCCTACCCAGTCTTACTGTGTCTCAGCTTTCAGGATGACTGGCCACTTCCATTGACAACCTAACCACAGGTTACAACACAAATGGCAAACAGGTTAAAGCATGTGTGTTGATTCCAGTCAAAAGGTAGTGGCTGCCTAGACTACTGAGCAGAGTTCTGAGGCCAAGACTAGACTCAAAAGGAAAGCATTCTACAATCGACTAGTGATGTCTGCACTGAGCACAGCCTCCAAAGACAGGGGTTGAGAAGTATTTGCCTTCCCTAGATTGTAAGATTCAATCCTGACAGGATGACAAATTGAAAAGTAAACAGTATATTAGAATCCAAAGTAATGTAAAAAGTTACCCGTTCAAGGCAGGAGGAGGGTGGTGAATTCAAGTATCTACCTGGGTAGGACAGGTAGAGTAAATGAGCAATGTGAGCTGGGTGGGGACTGTGGCCAGCTTGAGGACAGAAGCTTCAAGCAAAGGCAACAGACGGTTATCAGCTGCAGCCCCTGCTGCCAAGTAAGAATGTGGGAATGTGGCTCTGGTTTGGCCAGATCTTTTTAATTTTTCAAGCGAAGCTGAAAAATCTGGATTTTCATGTCAAGCCTTCTGATTTTTCAATTTTGACAACCAAATACATTTTTGAAATTTGCTGGTCACTGATCTAAAGCCTAACTGGCTGACAGGCCCCCTGTCTGCAGCCCTTGATCTAGTCTAACCCCTTCATTTTACAGAGGAAAATCTGACACTCAGAGGCAGGGCTGCAATTGCAGCCCAACCCCCCGAACCTCAGTTTAGTACTTCTTCCCTGCATCCCTACTCTGTGCAGGAAGGGTCCAGTCTCTGTATTTGGCAAAGCAAGGAAAGAGCATCACAGTTCTTCTCCCTGTGCCAATCCCTGGGCCAGTACTCAGCTCAGGTTCAGAGCTGAAGAGTGTACAGAACAGGTACACTTTCATTGGAATCTGGACTCATGGCAAGAGACATGACATACCACCAATCCCAGGTCCCCCAGCAGGACCATCAGAGAGACCCTCCCTGGAGGCCATACCTGTGTTCCATTTGTGCCCACAGGTGGCCCAGGGGAGCTCGGTGGTGAAGCAGTTGCTCAGGTAGAAAATGGCCCACGCCAGGATGATGATGTAGTACACGTTTAGATGGGCCTCAATCACCTGCGTTGCATAGCCAATGCCTGAAAGAACGAAGGAAAGCCAGTGATTTGTCTCTCTCCGCCTTGTTAAAAGCTGCCCTTCACAACCTGACATCACCCAGGAACCCTTTTACTTTGTTATTAACTCAGCACTTACCTTCAAATAAAGGGCACACTTTCCTCCAACACGTAATGCCACCTTCACTCGTAAATTGTCCCAGAGCTGTTTCCAGGAAAAAAACAGGAATCCCACAGCATATAAAAAACACCACATAGGGAATCAGGAATGCCCCTGCAAGGATGCAAAGTAAGCGAATGAGGTTAAAATTGCCTCTACCACTTCACGTTCAGCCCTTTAATAAGCACCTACCAGAGGCAATACCTCATGTGCTCTGAGCTTGAGTTCAAGTTCCTGCTATGAGGACCAGAGTCAGAAAATGTGAGCCTGGGTTTGTGCTCTCTGCTGCCTACTCCCTTGAACAAGTTTATGTCACATCTCCCAGCCTCAACTTCCTCAACTGTAAAATAGGGCTTTAATACTTAATATCGGCACCACTTATCTCACAGAACTGTTGTGCAGCTAAGATGATAATGTAGAAGAAATTGTGTTATATGCTTGATTCTTTTATTTATGCATTCTACCCTCCAGCGCAGGTCAAATTCATTCCCTCCCTGAACGCTACATCCTTCTTTTATATTCTAAAGTAACCTCAACAGGCCAGGGGAGGGGGACCTCTTCTTCTTACTTGGGAAGTGACCTGCAAAAAGTCTTCATAAAGAAAGGCATTCTCAAGGAGATATACAATGAGCAGTAACAGCCCCTTGTACATGAGCCCCAGGTATGAAGCTGAGTTATAAGCAGTTCGTAGCAAGAATCCGTCCAGAGAGGCTGGCTTTGAGTCAATCTGAGAAAAGACCACCGTAAGCTTTAGTGCTCCCATCTTGAAACACAATACCCACTGCCTGAGCCTTTCTGTGAAACAAATTAAATAACTGAGGTGAACATGAGCCATTACAAGAAGAAGGGGATTTTCCCAAATCCCTCATTCTCTCTCTCGTCTAATAACAAAGCATGAAAACACACGCTATTCCCCACCATCTGATCTCACAAATGAAGGCTTTCATTGAAATTGCTTTCTGCTAAATGAGTCCCTTTAACCACAGGATTGAAAGCAACGATTTTGATCAATCCTGATAATAGGACAATATTTACCAGGTTTTGAAAAGGTCTTAGTTTTCTATTTTTACAAAGTTTCACCTTGGGAAAGAAATACTAAACTATTGTTGCAATTTATGAGTAGAGCTGTGTAGATTTTTTTAAAAAGGTAAACAGTTGATAAGCAGATACCCCAACTATATTAGAAGGCAAAAAGTGTGTAAAAGATAAGAGGGTCTGTTTGCTGAATATAAATCTAAGTGATTAAAACAAGCCACAGAAGTTTCCCGAATATGCTGTAATTTACCTGTGAATCCTCTAGAACCTAACAGATGACACTTTCTGAAAGCCTTCTGGCCTCTCTGTTCACAAAGCTAGTAATCCTTTGGATAACTAGCTCAATTAAACCAGGATATCTGTGCACCCAACGGAGACTCTTGTCTCATTAGAGTAAAAAGAAAATGACTCATTTTTAAACTTGACTCACTACAACCTTTTTTTTCATCTAAGGCAGAGTTTGTAATTAATGCAACTTACACTATTTTCTGATTTTAGGAATGCATTTTTTGTTGTTGTTTTGGCATAAGAATTTCCCGTATTTAAAAAAGAAAAAGAAAAAAGATGTTAAAACAGCTCTTGCCTGGGACTATCCCAAAGGGTTTCCACAGGCATCTAAGCGGACATGGCAGCTTACACAGGCTGAATGTACAAAGAGAGGCGGATTCCCAGATGAGGGCACAGGGCACGTTCGGGGTCTCTGGGTCTGCTCCATCTCTCCCCCTTGCCAAGCCACCAACACTGGCGGCCACTTCATTACCAGTGCAGGGCAGGCTTGGAGCAGGCTGTGCCTTCAGGATGAATGTCTCCAAAGAAAGGGCCCTGGCCAAGCAGTACCCTTTTCACTCTCCCTGCAGCTGCCCGCACAGGAAGTCCCGCTCCACGAAGCCTAATAGTGTGGTCCCTGCCAACCTCTGAGCCACCTTCACTGGGGTCTGGGGATCTGCTGGAGGGACACAGCAAATAGAGGGAGGAAAACATAGACACAGACTTCTCCTTGCGGAAACTGTGCCACTCAAGGTTTCACAAAGTCCTCTGCCACGGAACTCCCAGCTGTCCTGCTGATATGACAGGTCGGGGGCTCCTAAAGCCTGGAGCCCCTTCCTTGGGCTGGGAGATTTGAGGACTCACTGCTGCATCTCCACCAAACTGAGTCGGACACGTTGTCTCTAGAAACAACCTTCTCATCACCTTCCTTTCCCTGACCCCTGCAAGCTTTAAGCATCTTCTAAACATCCAATTATTATTGTTGCTATTTGTCATGAGTGACTGAGACCAGTAAAAGAAACTGTTTGCTGCCCATTTTCCCACCAGACAGTCCTGAAAATAGGCCCTAGAAAAGGCCCTACGAGCAAATGAAAGGCAGGGAATCAAACAGCAATGCCTCACCTAAAAGTTCTCCCTGTTGTCATCCAATCCCACTTTAAAACCAGGCCTTTGGTGTCAGAATCCCATCTTTACCCCTTATTAAGTGAGTGACTTCTCTGGCCCTTAGTTTCCTCATCTGCAAAACGGGTATAGCACTACCTACAAAGATGACTGTAGGATGAAATGAGACGGTGTAAGTAAAGTTTAGTACGGAGGCTGGCGTTTCAACAAGCGCTCAAAACCAGAGCCTACTCAGATTATGAGCCCCTTTCCTTCATGCAGGTTTCCAGTCAGGAAAGCTGAGGCTCAAAGGGTCTGTCTCCTGCCCCAAACATGAAGGGCTCCTCGTCTCGGTCTGCACCTCACGCTGGGACAGAACACACCTGGCGGACAAGTCCCCGCGTGCTAGCAGGTGGTACACGCAGGTGCGAGGCGCGCATGCGCACTGGGACAGCGGCCTTGCTCAGGGGTAAGCTCGCTCGCCAGGTGGGCCGGGCCGGCGTTCTCCGCGAGGGGCCCCCTACACGCAGGCGCGGGAGGGGTCTCGCGCTCACCCCTAGCTCCCCGCCCCCACAGGGCTGGCTTCCCCCAACGCATTCTCCTCAGGGCCGCGCGTCGCCTCACCTCCGCCGTTCTTGTAGCACAGGTAAGGGAAGCGCCACACGTTGCCCAGCCCGATGATTTCCCCTGCCACGCTCAGCACGAACTCCACCTTGTTATTCCAGTGGCCGCGCTCGTGGACTGCCTTGTCGCGCTTGTCGCGCGGGTCGCGGGCGGACGCCGCGCCCCCGCTGCCGCCGCCGCTACCCAGCACCTCAGACTCCCGCGCCTCCTCGGCAGCCTTCCCGTTGCCCAGAGGCAGCGCCTTCTCCGCCGTCATGGCCGCGCTGGCTGCCTCGTGCGCCGGGCCGGCTCTGCGCCGCCGCCCCGGGCGGGCTGGCTTTTCAGGAGGCGCGAGCAGGCGGGAGGGGGAGGCAGGGGGTGGAGCTGAGGGGCCGGGCCGGGCCAGCGCAGGGACGGGGACGCCGCGCGGCGGCCCGGCGGCCCGGCCCGCCCGGCGCCCGCGTCGCCTCAGCCCGGCTAGGCCGGGCCCGGGAGCCCCGTGAGCACCTTGCGCGCGCCGCACTGCGCGCGCCGAGCACTTTGCGCGCGCCGAGCACCTTGTCGCGCTACCCCTTCCTTCTCATGTCCTACCCACATGGCCTCTTAAGAGTGGAAGGGTCTGTTCAGGCCTAGGCTGGGCTCCAGGCACCAAGCCCTGAAGTTCCACCACTCTGTAACCTCCAACCTCCTGGGCCTCAGTTTCTCACCTCTAATAGGAGAAGTGGCTGTAGAACAGGCTTCTCCGACTTTAACGTACACACCAAGCACCTGCGGATCTTGTTAAACTGCACATCCTGATCCAGTGGGTGGGGCTGGGCTGGAGCTTTGGCGTTTGGAACATGTGCCCAGGTGATGCTAATGCTGTTGGCAGGGACCACACCTGGAGGAAGAACGGAGTAAATGAACTCCGGGTTTCTTCCCGGTGCTCAGACTGTGAGCTCCCCTAGGGAAGGGACACCTCCAGATCTTGTCCAGCCTGGCACCCACTGCTCTAAACACAGTGACTCCGGACAGTGTGGCAGTTAAGCACGTCTGTCCAGACTGGCAACTGTAATTTGAATCTCATGCTCCACCTATCTTAGTCTACTCAGTCTTGGGAAGAAGTCATCTGACCTCTCTGTGCCTCAGTTTACTGATTTGCAAAAAGGAATACCAACAGTGCTTTTCTTATGAGTTTGTGTGTGTGTGTGTGAGTTAATAAGAAAATGCTTATAAAGTATTTAGTGTTTTCGAAGTGCTCTATGAACATTAGTGATTATTAGTATTATACAATGTGTAGTCACTCACAAATATATTTGTGCATACTCTTGTTGAATATCTGTCTTTCCACTCAATTGAAAGGATGATGTACACTGTCTTGTTCATTATAACAGGTACAGAAGCCAGCACAAGACCTAGTACATAGTAGATGCTTACTAAATATTTGTGGAGAGAAGAAGGAAAGGCCAGAGGAAGGAAGGGAGGAAGGAAAAACAAAAGCAAAAGAAGATTAGGTCTGCAAGGGGCCACAGAGATAATCAGACCCACCTCTCATTTCACAGCCCTGAAGAAGCCCAGCCACATGAACTGTCGCTAACACCACCCACTGAGCTCTCCATCCATCCCTTGGAGCTCCCCCGAACCTCTGAGGAAGAGCCTCCTTGTCTTGTGGCCTCAGCGTCTCCTTCATTCTAGCTAGCAACTGCTCTCCTCACCTCCATGCCCCCCAGAAAACCCTTCCAGTCACCATCTTCCCCTTTCAAGCTTCCTTCCTCCCCTCCCCCTCACTATCATATTTCTTGAAAGAGTGAGTTTACATGCTGCCTGCCCTATCTTCACCTCCCACTCATTCCTCAGCCCACAGCAATCTGGCGCCCACCCCCGCCACTCCCCTGAAAATGCTGTCTGTGAAGCCCTGGAAGCACTCTTAAAGTGGCAAATCCTACAGTTCCTTGTCCATCGCCATCCTGCCTGACCTGTAGGTAACTTTCGGCACCATTATTCCCATCTCTCCCTCTTAAACTTCACACCTGCTTGGTTTCCTTGGTACTGCCTGCCTCTGTTACTGTTTCTCTCTCTGTTTCTCTAGTCTTCCTCTCTTTCCACTTAAATTGAGTCTTTCTCACGCTGTTAGCCATCCAACTAAATGCTGACAGCTCCCAAACCTCCACTCCCAGGTGCTGTCCAGCATATATTCAAAAGCAGAGATCCTGCAGAGAGTGAGAGTGAACTGAACTCAGGTGGATTCAGGCTCTGCCCCTTATTAGCTGTGTTACCTCTGCCTCAGGCTCCTCCTCTGTAAAGTGGGGTGAATATTAATTCTGACCTCATGGGGTGGGTGTGAGGGATAGAAACCTTGAGCACAATAGGTGCCCTGTGAATAGTATTTATTATTTTTATTGTGATCATCATGATGATGATGGTGATGATGGTGATGTTGGTGATGGTGATGTCATTCCCTTGCTTAGAAGTCTTCATCGGGCCTTCTTTTCCTACAGGATAAAATCAAATCGCTGACCCTGGCATTTTGAATTACCACCACAATCTGATTGTCCCAGACTTTCCTTCTAAATTAATTCCATCTTCTCCCATGCTAAAGGTCCACATCAGTATTTTCATTTTCTTTGCAGTGGTCCTCAATGCTGCATATAGAATATATAGATAGTCAGGATCATCTTCGATCTTCGTGGACCCTGCACATAATAGGCACCTAGGAGTTCATTTGTTAAATGAACAGCTACATCAAAACTTAGAGATATATTCCTGGATTTTATTATTGCAATATTGGGCTATACCCCAGAATCTGTGGAAACCTCCTTTGAACCTAATTACGTTTTCACTTTGTACAGCTGGTCAGCATAATTAGCTACAGGAGTTGACTTCCTCTGAGCAGCTATGATTTTGCAAGGCCTGCTTGGGAAGTAACGTGAACCAGCAGCACAGGGGGACCCCAGCTCAGTTCTGCTGACGAGCTCTGTGGCCTCGGGTGCATCCCCTCGCCTCTGAGCTTTGGTGTCCTCAGTTTGTAAAATGAGCCTGATTCTCGTCATCTCCCATGGTGGTCTTAAAGATGAAGCAAGACCATATGCAGAGAGCATTGTACAAATACTAATGTCTCAAACTCACCTGTCAAGTTTTAACATTTCCCTTTATGAAAGTTAACCAGGTCAGTGTTCTCCTGTTAGAATTTAGTAAATAAATATTTAAAGTCCATCCCCATGATTATTTCATGGCTCTTGAAAAGACTTCATCTTTTTCTCTGTCTTTATCCAAAAGAGACCACATCTCCCTTATCATCTCACAGCCTCAACTCTGGACCTTTTCTATTTGGTTATTTCTTTGTTTAGGTTCAGTGACCTGACGAGCACACACCATGTCCATGGGGTAGATGTGCTTAGGTTGGAGCACAGATGGGGATATGAGCCAAGTCTCATTTCCGGAGCTGGTCCTGATGCAGCATTGCGTAGTGGTTAGGAACGTGGGCTCTGCAGTCATACTTCCTGGGTTCAAAGCCCAGCTCCGCCACCTTGGCAAACTACTCTCAGCCTCAGTTTCCTTATCTGTAAGATGAGGGTGCTAATAGTATCTGCCTTTTAATTGCTACGAGGGTTGAATGGGTTAGCGTTTGCAAAGTACTTGGATTTGTGCCTGATACAGACATTCTGTTAAATAAATATAGAATTAGTCTTTAGAGAACAGAAATGTCATGACTCCCTATTCTTCTTGGGCCAAGCATTCAAAGTCTTCTGTCTTCTAGAAACAGCAGTCGCTGTCCTGAAGGCCTGTTTAAACTTCAGGATTGCTCAGTCATTCATTCACCAAATACCTATGGCTCTTCAGTTGTTTTTCAGACACGGTATTGGTCACGAGGGGACAGGCACAAGGCCTGCCCCAGTGGGATGCTGGAACCCGCTCAGACGGCCTGGTGAAAGCTGATGATGAAGTTTTCAGGGATTTTGCAAGCCACAGTTGTTGGTAGCTTGAACTCTGTCGTGGTGTGGTGGTTGTATTTACACCACAGGAATCTGCCGATGCTACAGACACTACCAATCAGCTCCACCCCACTCAGCCAGTGTACCACCCACTGTTCTGGGAGGAGACAGCTGCTAGTCAAGTAGTCATGGCAATGACTGGGAAGTTGGTGCTATGTACCACGGAGGAGAGGTCTGTGGTGCTGACAGACCTTGTAACTGAGAGGTTGGACCTCGTCAAGGAGGTCAGGGAGCAAGTGACAGGTGAGCTGCAGCCTGAAGGGACAGGAGCAGTGACCTGGATGAGGAGGGGTTTGGGGGTCCTGAGTAGTGATCTCGAGGGCTGGGGCTGGAGCACAGAGTGCAACAGGATGTGCCTGAAAGGGAAGAGTTTTTAGCAGTGGGCAACATGAGCAGATTTGCATTATAATGAGATTACTGTGACTGACTGCAGTGTGAACAGTGGATTATGGGGCAGGGTGGGGGCGGTGAAGAAGCTACTGCAGTGGTCCCAGCCAGAGCTGATGGCAGCTTAGAGGAGGGAGGGGACAGTGGAGAGCGACAGCAGAAAGTGGAGTAGAGTGATATGGCGGGGGTGGGGGGCTGGGGAGGGGTGAAATCCAGAGGACTCAGCCTGGGACTGCATATGGAGGGCAAGGGAAGGGAAGCTGTCAGGTGCGTCTCCTGGTTGGTGGAGCTCTGGCACCCCACCGTGGGGTGATGGTCCTGCTGCACTTTGTGCAGGTGTGCCCACTGCTGGCTCGTTGGGGGACCAGAGCACTGTCCTCAATCATGTGAACGGCTGCTGGACCAAAAACCTACATGGCAGAACCAGGATCAAAGAGAGGAAGCAAAAAGGCGTTCGGTACCAGAAAGAACTTCCTGCAAACTGTCCATTCTGAATAGTCTGCTCCAGGAGGCGGTGAGCTTCTCAGAGCCGGAGATGTCAAAGTGGAAGCTGGATGCAGCACACGGCAGGGACACCGTGGGGGGGACTTAGGGATGGGATTTCCCAATCATGAGAGTCAGAGAGAGCATGGTTTCCCAGAAACACCTTGCCTCATTATTACCACCATCCTTTTTTTAATAAGTCTGCCTCAAGAATCTCAATTCTTCATCTTTTGTTGGATCACGCCATTAGCCACTCACTTCTTCAGGACGCTCCCAGCCCTGGAGTTCGGCCATCTGACTTGCTTTGGCCACTAGAGCGAGGAAGAAGAGATGACGTGTGAGTTCCAAGCCTCGAGAGACTGTGTTTCTATTCACCTGGTGAACAGGAAAAAGGATGTTTCTGGTCCGTCTGCTGATCCAGGAGGAAAACAAGGTACACACAGAGCAGAACTGCCCCAGCTGAGGTGCCCGCAGACTGAAGCAGAGCCTGCAGCACCCCACAGAGGGATGAGCAAACCCAGCCTGGGCCAGCCCACCTCCCACCTCCTGACTTAAAAGCTGTAATAGTCAGTGCCTGTTGTCTTGAGCCTCTGAGTACAGGAGAGGCTCACACACTTTTGTTCAAGTCCTTCCCTTTCTTGAACACCCCCGTTTGCTCATCCGACGGAGCTCATTCCCTCAAGCCCAGATTAATGCTCGCCTTCTTCATGAATTCTAAAATGCTTTCTCTACCTCTAAACTCTCAGGGCTCCTTGATGACTCAACCTTCCAGCATGAGGCATCATTTTGCCATCCTTCCACACCAGATCTAGGACATGGCCCTGGGGAAGGTCCCTGTAGAAGCATTCTTCCCTAAGTGCCCTCAGTGCTGGCTTCGGGCAAGGTCTTTACTGCTAAGGCCAGAATTCAGATGGAAGGATGGGGGAGGCCTGCTGGCAATGCTGCCCTCCCCTTGACCTCTAGCGATCTCTTAAGTCTTTGCTCTGTCTGCGTATCTTCTGCCACAGTGTCTGGCACAGCCCTCTGTGATCGGAAGGAAATGCTGAAAGAACTGAAATGAGCGTGAGTAGGTGATGACTCTGTCTGTATACTGTAGTAGATTGAATGATCGGTCCTGACTCTTCACTCCCCCGTAACTGTGTCTACAGCCTCATTCTTGCCATGGCCCCCTGATGGACAGACTGTCCTGCTTCTTGCCTTGGTTTTGGCCTCGGCCACGTGATTCACACTGGCGGTTTGACACGTGCTTGCACAGTTGGGTTTGCCCTCTTACCCGCTGACACTGCTGTGAGAACACAGCCCACGTGGCTGCTGCCCCCCCACCAGCCTCAGCCCCAGAAGGAGACAGTGGGGCTTGTTCCACAGCCAAAGCTGACCAATATGCTTATCACAGGCTGCGCTTGGGCCCTCCCGCAGCCCTTCTCTGTTATGCTGCGTGACACCACTGTGGGGTAGGGATGGTTATATCTTTGTTCTACAGATAACAGAACTGAAGCTCAGAGACGTTGAGCACCTTGTCCACACTCACACAGTGGAGCCAGAATTCGATCTCAGTTTTGTGATGATACTCTTTGACCTGCCAGGTTTGATTGCAGTCCTCTTCTAGCCAGTGGTTTCACCCACATGAACTTTGTCTTTCCCTGTTTGATCTAAGCAGAAAAAGGAGGGGACAGAGGAGGAAGTCCACGTCCTCTTCCTCACCTAAGCCTGAGAACATTTGCTCAAAACTTAGTCATTATATCCTGGATGCCAACCCGGGAAGAGGAGTCCCCATCTGGGCCATTTCTGGAGGAGACTCTAAGTTCCCAAACCCTGATTTTACACTTGCACTCTGAGCTGCAGCCCTTCTGGAATTGGGCAGCATCTGTGTTGTGAACGCAACTGGTTCCTCACTTCCGAGTTTCCCTGTACTTGTACCTAATCTCCCCGTTATCCTGCCTCAGGTGTCTAAAGCCAGTAGCATATCAAGATGCGTACATTTACCTACAGGTGGGGCTTCCAGAACCACTGCATCTGACAACAGGCTGTGTGTGCTCAGCTCCAGCGGCACCATTCACATTGTCACTCGAGAATTGTGCAACATGGTGGCCCTGATCCTGTTACGACACATGTCAACCCTGACCCTGGGTTACCCAGCTGGGAGACTGCTACGCTCCCCATGGGCCCCAGATATACAGTGCCTTATAGCTGTATATCAGGGTTCCTCAAATATTTCCTGTGAGGACCATACACTAAGAACTGAATGACTATTAACGATATGTCCAGCCCCAAATCATAGCTCTCTGGGTCCGTTTCTCTGGTAACAATGATATCCCAAGCAACATTTTATACACCACTTTCTTTTTTGTGATCCATTACCAAAAAAAAAAAAAAGGGGCTTCCCTGGTGGCGCAGTGGTTGAGAGTCCGCCTGCCGATGCAGGGGACGCGGGTTCGTGCCCCGGTTCGGGAAGATCCCACATGCCACGGAGCGGCTGGGCCCGTGAGCCATGGCCGCTGAGCCTGCGTGTCCGGAGCCTGTGCTCCACAACGGAAGAGGCCACAACAGTGAGAGGCCCGCGTACCACAAAAAAAAAAAAAAAATTATTGGGGAACTTTTAACGAAATTTTCCTTGTGCCCTAACACCCTCATCCCAGAGAGAGCCCACAGTGGCCCCTAGGGTCTGCCATGTGCTAAGCAAGGTGCTTAGCAAGCAAGGTGCTGGTGATGGTTCAGAAGTGGTCTTGGCCTTTCAACAAGTTAAACATAATCCAGCATGGTGGGCACTCGAATAGAGGGGGAAACAAGGTCTTATGGGAGCATCCTAGGGGGTTGCATAAGACTTCAGGGAGGAGGTGACATTTGCGCTAAGCCCTTGAAGTATGAGTAGGCGTTCAGATGGGCAAAGGAGAGGAGGCTGTGGCAAGCAGAAGGAACAGTGTAGGCAAAGGCATGGAGGTGTGGAGATGCTCGGTGGGTTCGGGGGATGCCAACTACCTAAAACAGAAGTGTCCAACAGAGCAGCCGCCAGCTGCACGTGGTTCCTAAGTGCTTTAAATGTAGCTGGTCCTACTGGAGATGTAAAACACATTCCAGATTTTGAAGGCTTAGTGTAAAAAAGAAGAATGTAAAATAGCTCACCAATATTTTTAACACTGATTACATGTTGAAATGATTTTTTGGATTTGTGGGTGTGATATTGTGATTTATAAGAAATATGTATTTGATCGTTCAGATGACCAAACTATAGTTCTCATATATATATGGTCTTCATCCACAGTTCCTGGCTCACAGCACCCAAAACCCTTGGAATTTCCTGAATGAAAAGGGCAACAGAAACATCTTTTGTCATATTTGGTCTCTTGTCCTCAGTCCCTGAAGTCCTTGAGAGCCATAAAGGGGAAATGGTATCTTGTTATTCGTAACAAGTCTCTTTCCACCACAACTGGGTTTTTGTTAGTGAGGTGACTTTTGGAAAACACCTGAAAATGAGGGCTGGTTGCCAGGGAACCAACCACTAAGAGAGGGGTGGGACTTTCACTCCCACTCCCTGATCGCAGGGAGGGGAGAGGGGTTGGAGTTTGAATTAATCACTAATGGCCAATGAATTGTGCGTATATAAGGAAGCCTCCATAAAAACCCAAGTGGACGGGGGTTGGGAGAACTTCTGAATCAGTGAACACAGGGAGACGTCCTTCCCCATACCTTGCCCTATGCATCTCTTCTATCTGGCTGTTCCTTAGTTATATCCCTTTGTAATAAGCCAATAATCTAGTAAGTAAACTGTTTCTCTGAGTTCTGTGGGCCACTCTAGCAAAGTAATCAAACGCAAGGAGGGGGGCATGGGATCCTGCGATTTATAGCCTCTTGGTCAGAAGCACAGGTGACAGCCTGGACTTGTGATGGGCGTCTGAAAGGGGGGAGGGTGCAGTCTTATGGGACAGAGCCCTTAACCCCTGGAATCTGTTGCTATCGCATCAGATAGTGTTGAATTGAGCTGAATGGTAGGACACCCAGCTGGTGTCTGAGAATTGCTTGGTGGGGTGGAAAAACCCCACACATATTGGAACTGATGATCAGAATCATCTATTGGGTTAAATATAATATAAGATTAAAGTGAATTTCATCTTTCTCCTTATAGTTTTTACATGTGGCTACTGGAATATTTTAAATTACTTATGTGACATATTTATGTTAGCACTGGGCTAGAAAAACTGGAGCCACAGAGGCAATGAATTCAGATTCGAGCCTTTAGTTCAGCTGTGGGCTGAAAGGAGCCGGTAAGCACGCCCGATTTGCTACATAGCTCAGAGCAGCAGCCACTCACTGTTACATGGCAGCCAGCCTCTTCACAGTGTTACGTGCTCTGCCCAGTCCCTGAAGCATCTGTGCTTTAGATGCCGCTGTGAGCACCCGCGGTGGCCATACTCCGCAGAGTGGCAGCCAGAGCGTGAGTATCCCAGCTTTTCTGCACCAGTGCTGTCCTGTTGAGATATAACGAGAAGAGGTCCAGACCCTCATTCTTGGGCTGCCTGGGGAAAACGTTGGTCTATGCTGTAAACCCAGTCTGAGTCCCAACCAAGTAAACTCTCAGGAACCTATTTGAGGTCTTGAATCAAAGCTATTGCCAAACCCAAGACAGACAGCTTCCTGCCCGAGGCGGAATATTCAGCCATGACTTAGAGATCAGGCCCCCCCCGCTGTGGGCCATTTGCTTCTCATCAAGCTGTGAGTTATGGAGTGCTGTGCCCATTTCTAAACGCCCATCTGTTCTCCTCTTTAGAGAATGGCAAGGGGACAGGTGTCTGTCGCTGCCCCAAGTAGATTTTTCTCAACTGTCTTTCTTGCAGATTCCCTCATTCAGTTCACACCACAAATAGTGTGTGGTTTGTATTATCATCATCTCCAATTTATATTTGAGCGAACCAGGCCAAAAGAGTTTGAATGGCCCACGTAGCTTGTAAGTGGGGTTGCGGGAGCTTGGATTCGGGTCTCCTGGCTCCAAAGTCATCTTCCCATTGCCTGATCTGGCCTCAGCCTTGTTGTGTTATCTGACTTCCCAAGCTCCAGTCATGAAGCTCTGTGTTAGTTAAGAGAATGCTGGCGGCCGTAATACATAAACACTGAAATCCCAGTGCCTTCACACATTTGAGGTTTACTCTCAGTATGCAAAGCTCTATCAGATGTTTGAGAGGCAGCCTTCCATGCAGTGATACAGGGATCCAGGTTCCACCCATGTTGGGGCTCTGTTAGTTTCAACATGGGGCTCACAAGATCTCTGCCGATCTTCTCCACGGCTGCCATGACAAGACAGAAAACCACCGACATCCTGTTGGGGGATGCTGGGGATGGAACATACATTAGGCAGCAATGGCATTCCACTTCTAGGACAGAGACCCCAGATGACAGTGTCTTAAAGAGAGGAGGCATGCCCCTTCTTCACCCTGCAGCTTAGGATCCTATACACGTGGTGGTAAGCCACCTTGAGCCACATGGTTGAGAAAAACGCCCTAGGGATGGCAGACTGCAAGAGCAGAGGCTGGGTCCCTGAATGACTACACGGGGCTGAGTCACCATGCCAGCTGTGCACTACCTGCCTCCAGAGACTGTGTGCAGGAGAAAGGGATTTCCGTCTCATTTAAGCCACTGTTGTTCTGGGTTCCTGTCCCATGCAGCTGAACCTGCATCCTAAATACAGGGTGCCCAGCCTTTTTGTCCGCAGTAGGACTCTCACAAACAGTGGCTGAAAAAAGAGTTAGTCAGCCCACAAGCCCCAGCCCTTACCACAGGTGCTTAGGGAGTCAGCAGAGGGAGTAACAACCTTTTGGGCATATCATGACATTTTTTATTATGATAAAATAGGTATGACATAAATTTACCATTTTAACTATTGTTAAGTGTACATTTCAAAGGCATTAAGGACATTCACACTGTTGTGCAGCCGTCACCACCATCCATCTCCAGAACACTTTTCATCTTTCCAAACTGAAACTCTGTCCCCATTAAACACTAACTCCCCCTTCTCCCTCCCTCAACCCCCTGGCAACCACTATTCTACTTCCTGTTTCTGTGACTTTGGCTGCTCTAGGGACCTCGTGTAACTGGAATCACATAGTCTTTGTCCTTTTGTGACTGGCTTATTTCACTTAGCACAGTGTCCTCAAGGTTCATCCACGAGCCAGAATTTCCCTTTTTTAAGACTGAATACTATTCTATTATATGGATGGATCATATTTTGTTTATCCATTCATTTGTTGATGGACACTTGGATTGCTTCCACCCTTTGGCTATAGTGAGTAATGCTGCTGTGAACGTGGGTGTGCAAATATCTGGGAGGAAAGGAAAGAGCTCTGTGGGAAGGGGAAGAGAAAGTAGAAAAGGCACGTTCATATCGTGGACCTGGAAGTAGTGTGTAACTTTTCAGCTCACATATCATTGGCAGGAACTACTCATAGGGTGTACTAGTTATCTACTGCTACATAACAAATTACCCCAAAACTTAATAGCTTAAAACAATAAATACACAGTACCTTATGGTTTCTGTGGGTCAGGAAATAAGGAGCAGATTCACTGAGTAGTTCTGGCTCAGGGCTTCTCATGAGGCTGTAGTCAAGAGATGGGCTGGGGCCGCAGTCGTCAGAAGGCTTGATGGGGCTAGAGGACCTGCTTCCAACATGATGCACTCACATGGCTGTTGGCAAAAGGCCTCAGTTGTTTGCTGTGTAGATCTTTCCACAGGGCTGATTGTCTTCAGAATGTGTCAGCTGGTATTCTCCAAAGGAAGGGATCCAACCTAGCCTCAGAAATTATACACCATCATTTCTGTGATAGTCTGTTGATTACATAGGTCAAAGCTGTAGGTAATGCTCACTGGTGTAGTTCAGACCGAAGTCTCAGAGAGACACCATTAGGGGAGAGGCATCATCAGGAAAAGTGTGGATGGGAGCTAAATTCAAGGGTTGGGAGTCTAGGAAGCAGTATAACATGTCAGATAAGAGCACTGGTTTTGGAGTCAGTAGCCTGGGTTCGAAATCCACTTAAAATTTTTCGTTCTTGGATGAACACTCACCTCTCAAGAGTCCATTTTCCTGTATAACAGGAAAAAACAACATTTACCTCAGGATTTTTAGGATTGCTGATCCAATCCAGTGTTTCCTAAACTTTGCTTTATCTGTGTCCTTAATGCTTTTTTTCATATATGTATGCCACCTATAGTATTACCTAATATTTTTAGATATTTTATAACATCTTTATTGATATATAATTCACACAATACAACTCACCCATTTAAAGTATACAATTCAGTGGTTTTAATATATTCACAGCTGTGTAAGCATTACCGTAGTCAGTTTTTGAACACCCCAATTTTCATCACCCTAGAAAGAAACCCTGTACCCTTTAGCAGTCACTCCCCGTTTTTCCCCAGCTCACCCCTCCTCCAGCCCTAGGAAACCACTGATCTACTTTCTATCTCTATGGATTTTCCCATTGTGGACATTTCATGTAAGTGAAATCATAAAAATATGTGGTCTTTGTCTGGCTTTTTTCCTTTAGCATAATGTTTTCAGGATTCATCCCCATTGCAGCATTCATCAGCACTTTATTTTTTACGGCTGGATAACGCATTGTGTGGATATGCCACATTTTATTTATCCATTTATCTGTTGATGAACAGCAGGATTGTTTTCAGTTTTACACTATTATGACTAATGCTGTGAACGTTCGTGTACAAGTTTTTGCATGGACGTATGTGTTCAGTTCTCTTGGATATACCTAGGAGTGGAATTACCTGGTCGTATGATAAATCTGTGTTTAGCCTTTTGAGGAACTGTTAGACTGTTGTACAAGGGTTACAATTTCTCCAACTCTTACTATTATTTTTTTTTACTGTAGCTGTTCTACTTGGTGTGAAGTGGTAGCTCATTGCGGTTTTGATTTGCTTTTCCTTATTATAGACTCATTTTGTTTATATTTAAAGGAGACTTCACATTGCTACCCTAAGCGGAAAGACAGTATCATTTACCACAAATAGTTGGTAACCTGCTAATAATGTAACTATGAGAATGACACTTGTCTGTGTATGCATGCTGTAATTGATGTTTACTGCATTTGGGGAAATACCAATATAGTCTATGTAATAAGTGTGAAGCTATCATTTTATTATTGTTTGTGAGTCATAGGCAAAGGCAGAAGAGGGTCTTTTGTTGTGTTTGGTTTTTTTTGGGTTTTATCCAGGAAGAGGGTGGGGTGAGATTCAGAAGATCTGTATTAAAGAGGGAGGTCTGGCTAGTGCGAGGGAGCAGCCTTAGAAAACTGAAAACAACCAGAATGTGGATAGCGGGAATTTATGAAGTAGCGTTAAGTATAAAATCTGCTGGATGGCAGAGGTGAGAGCTCAGGGATTCTTTTCTCCAACGTATGTTGATCTTAACTCTCTCTCGCATCCTTGCAAGGCAGGCTAAAGTATATATTCTTAGAGCTCATGGATGGTGAGGGACCAGTGCTGGATCTGATTCCGCCTTAGATTCCCTGCCCTGCCCCCAGTGCTGCAGCTCAGACACCTTGTGTGAGGAGAGAAGGGCTGGTTGGGGAGTCCTGACCTGGCAGCTGGGACTGAGGTTCAGAGACTGCAGAAACTTGTCCAAGTTCATGGGCTTATAGACAGGAGACCTGGGACTAGAATCCGGGTCTCCCGATCCCCCTACCATTATTGTTTCTGGAAGGCTCCTCTTGGCTCTTTATTTCACCTGTTTGTATAGTGAGATGCCCACAGATTTCTTGCTAATAGACTGAGCTTTGCTACTCACAGTGTGGTTCATGCCAGCAGCAGCAACAGCACCTGGGAGCCTATTAGAAATGCAGACTCTCGGGCTCCACCCAGACCTACTGAATCAGAATCTGCATTTTAACAAATCCCCAGGTAATGTGAACGCACATCAATGTTTCAGAAACACAGACTAAGATATTACTGTTGGGTTTATTCATCCAAAACCCTTATTTCAGCACCTACTATCTGCCAGGCTCTAGTAAGTGCTAAGCAAGCAGAGGGTCCCAGGCCAGTCAGTGAGACAGATGAGAAACCAGAAATCACAGACCTTCCACTGACTTTTATTTATTTATTTACTGCTCGCTGAAACAGTAGTTGCTTTATTGATTTCCCTAAAGATGAATCACTAAGAATTCACTGGTGGCTGCTGTGGGTGGTGTATGTCCGTCCAGCATGCTTTGCCTTTTGTCTTCTTCCAGATCATTTGGAAACTTCTCCCCTACTCATTTTTTTTTAATTCAAAAATATTTATTGAGCACCTTTATATGCCAAGTCCTGTTCTAAACACTTGATACAGTGGTCAAGAAATCAGACAAAGCCCCTCTTTTCAAGGAGCTTCTTTATATTCTAATAAAGAATGAAAAATAAATAATATCAAAGAGTAATAAGTCTTCTGGAGAAAAATCAAAGTGACAACAGGGTCAGGGAGGAGTGTTCTTTGGGTAGAATGGTAGAAGAAGGCCTCTCTGAAGATGTAACATTCCCACCCAGGACCTGAGAAGGAGTCAGTCCTTTGACATCTCAAGCAAGAGCAGTTGGTTGGTTTTGGTGGGGCTGTCACTCAAGGTGCTAGAGCTGCCCTCTGGCAACAGTGATTGGTACAAGGATGAGCATGTGATCCCAAAAGAGCCAATAAGAGTCTTTCCTGGGGTTGATGTATAGACGGGGAGAAACCAGTTGCTAAGGAGATTTCTTTGTGATTTTCAACAAGTCTCTTGCCTTCTCTGTGCCTCATTTTACTCATCTGTAAAATGGAAGGGTTAGACCACATGCCACTTCAGCCTCTGCTACCTGGAACTTGCAGTTCTGAAAGATCCTGCTTTTTGAAACAAAGTATCACAATGCTGGCTTCTTTGGGGGTCTGTCCTCCCTCCAGCCTTCTCAGATACATCTCAACAACAGTCTTAATAACTGAAGCTGAGTCCTATTTGAAAATTTTAAATGGTCAGCCTCTGCCCAGCAGGGATTCTATCTTCTAGAAGTTTGTTGAGGTCCATCTACCATCCCTATATTTGTTTCACAACTGGAGGTTGGGAAGAAGGATCTAGGCTCAAATCCTAGTCTGCTTCTTATTCGTCAGGTGACCCTGAACAAGAATTGTAACTTCTCTGAGTCTCAGTTTCTTCATCTGAAAAGTCAGTATAATAATAGCATCCATCTCGTGAGGCCCTTTTGAGAAGCATATGAGCTGTCACAGGCACCTCTCATGCCCAGATCTGCGGTCTGTGGATCAATGTCCTTTCCCGCTAGACTGTAAGCGGCATGGGGGCGTGAACTGGGACTGATTTTACGTACAATACAGTTAGCCATTATTTTCTTTTATTACTGTTGAGAAAGTTAACGTTGATTTTTGTACTTTTAAATAGCTATGCCAATCTGCTATCAAGATTATAGAAAGGCCTGGGGTAAGATAGGACTTTTTAGGGGCCACTAATGAAAGTGTTTGCATAGAGTACATGGGAATAGCAGGAGGAAAAGAGAACAGACATCTATTGAGCACATCCAGTATGCCAGTCAGTGTGCAAGGAGCCTGTACAGCTAGTGCCCATTAACCCCTCACCACAATCCCAAGAAGTGGGTAGGGTTGTTATCCCCATCAGGCGGATAAGAAATTGGAAGCTCAGAGAAGTTATGACACTTGTCCAGGATAACACAGCTAACGAGTGACTCAGATGAAATTCAGGCCAGTCTGGCTCCAGGGCCAACTTCTTCCTACCTCTTTAAGATGTAGTTCTTCACAGGTGATAGGAAGAATCCATACTTGGTCAGGAGTCAGGGAAGTAGGTGTTCTCTGGTAATCAAGGAGGGAAGAGAGGCCTTGCATGTAAACTGAGGCAGAGCTTCTGTGCTGAGAGGGTGATCCTGGGCTGAAAACAGAGGGTATCTACCTGTGTGGTCCTGTAGTGACCAGATCTCAGGTACTGTTTGTTGAATGTCACTGCTGTGCTATGCTCCATTTTTAGCTTTACAAGCACCACTCACAGGAGTGCCAGGAAATAGGGATGTTGTAAGCCAGACCTATCCAAAATCATGATCAGCAAGAATTGCAAACATACTTGCTTCAGTACAAACCTTTCTAAGTGAGCCACATTTCTAAGTTCTGCTCCATTAAAGCCATCGGAAAGCTTCACGATTGCTTCATAATCTATTTCACCATGCTTTGGAATGGGACCTGCATGGATTTTCAATATCTCTAACCTTGCTTGTTCGTTTGATAAATCAGTATGTATTTTTCTATCTAATCTGCCTGGACGAAGCAAAGTAGGCTCCACTGTATCTGGCCTGTTTGTAGCCATGATCATTTTAACTCTATGTAGGGTATCAAATCCATCCACTTGATTCAGTAGCTCCATTAAAGTTCTCTGAATCTCTCTATTAGCTGAAGTCCCCTCAGGAAACCGACGACCACCAATAGCATCTATTTCATCCATAAAAATGATGCATGGCTGATGGTCCCTGGCATAATTAAACATTTCTCTGATCACACGAGCACTTTCACCAATGTACTTGTCCACAATAGAACTAGATACAACCTTTAAGAAATTGCAGTCCAGCTTGCTAGCAACAGCTCATGCCATGAGTGTTTTTCCTGTACCTGGTGGTGCCTATAGCAAACAGCCTTTTGGAGGTATTATTCCTACACGTTGGAATAATTATGGGTTTGTAAGAGGTCATTCTATTACCTCTCTTAATTCCCGAATCTGTTCTGATAGCCCTCCGATCTCAGAATAAGGAACATTCCCAGGGTCCTCATGAGACATGTTGTGAACCGGTGGCTCTACCTCTCTTGGCAAATACCTCATGATAGTTAGTGTAGTCATATCCAAAGCAACTCTTGTTCCTGGCTTCAACTTACTTTTGTCAAGCCGTCGACGACAACCCACAACGTATCTTGGTCCATTTGTAGCTTTAACAATGAATTTTTCTTCAGTTAATTGCTTAAGTACTTCAGCCACAATCTGCCCAACACTTTGTAGGGCCTTCACATCATTTTCAGACTTTTCATACTGCTTGGCAAGTTCTTTTAATTGTTCCCTTAACTCCTTGAGACAGCTGTCCATCTCCTTGTGCTCCAGCACTTTCTCTCTTTTTTTTTTTTTTTTTTGCGGTACGCGGGCCTGTCACTGCTGTGGCCTCTCCCGTTGCGGAGCACAGGCTCCGGATGCGCAGGCTCAGCGGCCATGGCTCACGGGCCCAGCCGCTCCGTGGCATGTGGGATCCTCCCGGACCGGGGCACAAACCCGTGTCCCCTGCATCGGCAGGCGGACTTTCAACCACTGCGCCACCAGGGAAGCCCCGGGAAACTATTTTTAACTTTTTAAGCAACTATTATCTGTTTTCCAAAGTGACCATACCATTTTATATTCCCACCTGCAGAGTATGAAAGTTCCAGTTGCCCCACATACTCACTAACGTTTGGAGTGGTCACTCTTTTTAATTTGAGCCGTTCTAGTGGTTGTGAAGTGGTATCTCATTGTGTTTTTTTTTTTCATTGTGGTTTTGAATTGAATTTTCCTAATGACTAATGATGTAAGGCATCTTTTCATGCACTTACTTGCCATCTTCTTTGGTGAAATGTCAGTTCAAATCTTTTACCATTTTCATTGGGCCATTTGTCTTACTATTGAGTTATACATGTAAAAAAATATATCCTACATAAAAATTCTTTGTTGATTCTGTTTTACAAATATTTTCAGTCTGTGACATGCCTTTTCATTTTTATAACAGTATCTGTTGAAGAGCAAGTGTTTTTAATTTTGCTGGAAACCAACTAAATTAATTTTTCTTTTATAGTTTATCCTTTTGTTTCCTATTTAGTTTTTT
This sequence comes from Stenella coeruleoalba, assembly GCF_951394435.1. Taxonomy (NCBI): domain Eukaryota; kingdom Metazoa; phylum Chordata; class Mammalia; order Artiodactyla; family Delphinidae; genus Stenella; species Stenella coeruleoalba. Next base: position 98,729,730 of record NC_137156.1, on the reverse strand, counting down.
TTTTTTTTTTTTTTTTTGCCAAATATAAGATCACTAAGATTTTCTCTCATGGTTTCTTCTAGAAGTTTTATAGTTTAAGCTTTTACATCTAGATCTGTGATCCGTTCTGAGCTAATTTTTATATATGGTGTGATATGATAATGATCTGGTTCATTTTTTACTTCCAAATATGCAACTGTTCCAGAACCATTTTTTGAAAAGATTATCCTTTCTCCATTGAACTCCCTTGGCACCTTTGTTGAAAATTAATTAACCGTAGGTATATGGATCTATTTCTGGACCTTCCATTCTATTTCACTGATGTGTGTTTATACAGATGCCACATTACCTTGATTAGAGTTGCTTTATAATAAATCTTGTAATCAAGTAGTCTAAGTCCTCCAACTTTGTTCTTCTTGTTCAAAATTATTTTGGGTATTCAAGGTCCTTTGCATTTTAATATAAAATTTAAAATCAAGTTGTCAACTTCTACCAAAAAAAAAAAAAACCTTCTGGGACTTTGATTGAGATCGATTGAATCTACAGATTGATTTGGTGAGAATTGCTGTCTTAGTATTGATTTTGCCAATTCTCAAACATGGTATATTTATCCATCTATTTAGGTTTTCTATCATTTCTGTTAGCAATGTTTTGAAGTTTTTGAGGTACTAGCCTTGTATATCTTTTATTCAAACTTTTGTTAAGTATTTTATATTTTTCATGCTATCATTAATAGTGTTTTTTAAAAATAAGAATTCCTGATTGATTCTTTCTAGTACATAGAAATAGAATGATTTGTTTTATGTTAACTTGGTATCCTGCAACCTTTCTAAATTCACTTATTCCAGCATTTTTTTTTGGGTAAATTCCTTAGGATTTTCTACAGACTATAATTTCGGCTACAAATAAAGACAGTTGTATTTCTTCCTTTCGAAACTGTATGCCTCTTATTTGTTTTTTCTGGCCTGTTGCACTGGGTAGAACCTCCAGTATAATATCATGTACGAGTGGTAAGAACAGACATCTTTTTCTCTCTCCTGATCTTTGTGGGGACTGTATTCAGTCTCTCAGTAAGGTGATATTAGCTATATGTTTCTGTGGATCATCTTTAACGGGTTGATCAAGTTCCCGTCTATTCCTAGTTTGCCTAGAGTTTCTATTATGAATGGTTGTTGGATTCTATCAAATGCTGCTGTTGCGTCTGCTTCCTCCTCTTCCTACTCCCCCTCCTCCTTCCCCTCTTCCTTCTCCTCCTCCTTTTCTTCTTTTTCCTCTTCCTCTTCCTCACATCTTTTGAGATGATAATATGCACTTTTCTTCTTTTCCTTCCATAAGTATGGTGAATTACATTAATGTTGAATGTAAAACCAACCTTGCATTCCTGGGATAAACTCCACTTGGTCGTGATCCTTTTACATATTGTAGTTATGATTTACTAAACTTCATTTTTTTGCATCTATGTTCATGAAAGATGTTGATCTGTAGTTTTATTTTGCTTTTTCATGTAATGTGTTTGTCTGGTTTTGCTACCAGGTTAATGCTTGCTTCATAGAATTTTTTAGGGTGTGATTTCTCCTTCTGTTTGATTTTCCAGAAGAGTGTATGTAAAACTGATATTATCTTTATTAAATGTTTCACAGAATTCACCAATGAAACCATCTGGGCCTGGAGTTTTTGTTTGTGGGAAGTTTTTTTTTTTAATTAATTTATTTTATTTTTGGCTGTGTTGGGTCTTTGTTGCTGCACGCGGGCTTTTCTCTGGTTGCAGTGAGCAGGGGCTACTCTTCGTTGTGGTGCTCAGGCTTCTCATTGCAGTGGCTTCTCTTGTTGCAGAGCACGGGCTCTAGGCGCGCAGACTTCAGTAGTTGTGGCATGGGGGCTCAGTAGTTGTGGCTTGCGGGCTCTAGAGCGCAGGCCCGGTAGCTCAGTAGTTGTGGCACACGGGCTTAGTTGCTCCGTGGCATGTGGAATCTTCCCGGACCAGGGCTCAAACCCGTGTCCCCTGAATTGGCAGGCGGATTCTTAACCACTGCACCACCAGGGAAGCCCCCGTGGGAAGGATTTTAACTACAAAAGAAGTTCTTACTAGATATAGGGCTATTTAGGATATATATTTATTCTTGAGTGAGCTTTGGTAATTTGTATCTTGCAAGGAATTTATCCATTTCATTTAAATTGCTGAATTTATTGGTATATACTTATATATAATATTCCCTATTAGCCTTTACTCTCTGTAGGATCTATGGTCATGACCTTTTATTCCTGATATTGGTAATTTATGTCATCTTTCTTTTTCTTGATTAGTCTGGCTAGTGGTTTGTCAATTTTAATAATTTTTTAAATAATCAGTTTTGCTTTGCTTTGTTACTTTTCTGTTTCAATTTCACTGTTGTTTAATTTTTTTTCTCTTTATTTTTTTTCTGCTTATTTTAGGTTTAAGTTGCTGTTCTTAGTTAGAATAACTTTGAATAGAATAATAAGTTAGAAACCTAGGTCATTGATTTGAAACTCTTCTTCTTTTCTACTATAAGCATGTATTACTATAAATTTCCCTCTAAGCAGAGTTTTAGCTGCATCCCCCAAATTTTGATGTGTTGTATTTTTATTTTCATTCAATTCAAAATATTTTGTAATTTTCCTTGTAATTTCTTCTTTGATCCATAGGTTAATTAGAAGTGTGTTGTTTAGTTTCCTATATTTGAGGACTTTCCAGATCTATTACTGATTTCTAACATAATTATATTGTAGTTTAAGAACATAATTTATATTATTTAAATTCTTTTAAATGTATTAATTTTTATGTTGATCCTGTATCTAGTGGTCTTGACAATTTCACTTGTTAATTCTCATTGTTTGCTTTTCCCCTAAGATTGTGAATGAGATTGTGGACATCCTTATCTCGTTCCCAAACACTAGAGGAAAGAATGCAGTATTTTATCATTAACTATGATGTTAGCTGTGGATATCTTGTACATACTCATTATATAGTTAAAGAAGTTCCCTTCTATTCCTAATGGTGAGGAATTTGTTATAGATAGTTATTGATTTTATCAAATTTTTTTTTTTTTTTTTGCGGTACACGGGCCTCTCACTGTTGTGGCCTCTCCCGTTGCGGAGCACAGGCTCGGGACTCGCAGGCTCAGCGGCCATGGCTCACGGGCCCAGCCGCTCCGCGGCATGTGGGATCTTCCTGGGCCGGGGCACGAATCCGTGTTCCCTGTATCGGCAGGTGGACTCTCAACCACTGCACCACCAGGGAAGCCCTTATCAAATGTTTTTAATAAATCTTTTGAGATAAGATTTTTCTCAGTATGGTGAACTGTATTGATTGATATTTGAATGTTACACTGTACTGGTATTTTTCAAATAAACTTCACTCAGTCATGATAGATTATCCTTTTTTAAAAATATATCACTGTATTCAATTTGCTAATATTTTGTATAGTATTTTTGTATCTCTATTCATGAATGGTATTGTACAATAATTTTATTTTCTTATAATATCCTTGTCTGGTTTTGGTACCAGGGATGTGTTGATCTCAATATGTTAAGAAATGTTGCCGCTTTATTTTGGTGACAAAAAATTGTTTTTATTTAATGTGTAGAAAGAGTTGTTTGTCTTTTCTTTAAGAATATAGGACTATTCAGATTTACTGTTTCTTCTTGTTTTCATTTTGGCAAGTTATGTTTTTCAAAGAATGATGGCATAAAAATTCCCCTTTTAGCAACATGAACATCCGCTCTATGTAAAGTATCCTAAAACACAGAGTGTTGGTTTTAGTTTATCAACACACCCACTGGCCAATGGCAAGACCAGGAAAGTCATCCCAACGCTTTAGGAGAAAAATTTATGGTAGTATATAACAACACTTTGCACATTGTTAAGTGCATGTGTACAGTTTGTTGTTGGTTTTTAGCGAGGTGGGAACATATTTTGGAATGCCCGAGGTGTCTTTGGCTAAGCCTCTCAGCTGTCCTAAGATGGGTTGGAAAATATAGGTTGCTAAGAGTCTCCCAGCATCCAAGGAAAACTATTATATATATTTGTATTACGAGGTTCAGAGTAGCCAATAGTTGAGCTCCTTTTGAGGGGTGATGGTACCTCACTGGAAATCACTTCATTCAACCAGCAGCTCCCTGGAAGCTGGGACCAGGAAAAATAGTGCATGAATTGGAAACCAGAAGAATTCTCCAGAATCTGGGTGTGAGCTAGAGGTAGCAGCAAGGTCAGGGTGAGGGCCAGATAGGGCCACGAGCCCCTGAACTAAAGTCACCTCCTAACTGAGAGGACTGGCTTCTCACCGGCAGCCTGCCTGTCCTCCCATCTCAGGGAGTAGGGACTGTCCTGGGTTCCAGGGTCACCAAGTGAGCCATCTCTGGCTGGAGTGGGTCAGATGTTAGGACATTCATTTATTTACCCACTTGCTCATGTTGGGTCACCACTGAGGTACCAGGGCCCTGGTGACTCCTAGCCAGGTGAACACAAGCCTTCCCCCCCGTCCGTTCCCCATCTCATCCCCTTTTCTTCCTAAATTCATGTTTTCTCTCCTTTTGCATAATTCCTGCTTCCTCTCTCTTCCCCTTCTTTCCTCCCCTCTCTCTACCTTACCCTCCCTCATGTCTACCTTCTCCCCCCACCCCACTTAAGACACATTTCTCCCACTTCTTCCTCCCCACTGCCTTTCTTGTCAGACAGTAAGAACCTCGGAGGTGGTTGCCAGGATACTAGACTAAAACAGTGACAGAAATGCAAACCAGGAGTTGTTTGAGCAGAAATAGGAATGAAACAAAAATTCAGATCAATAGATGTCAAGCCACAGATCTTTCGGGTACAGCCCGCGTTTCTGATCCAGGAAGGAAGGACCAATAGCTCTCTAGCCCTTTAAGGGGACTTAATGTTAAAGAACGTGGCTCTCCTCATCGGGCAGAGAAGGAGCTTTTAACTGTACTTCTGGTGCTGAGTGCCAAGAAGTCGGGAAAGAAGAAAGAAATTGGGAGAGTCATTACCCAGGATTAAGGAAAAAAAGGCAAATGTCCTTCCAGAGCCAGGGGTTCCACTTCACAATGGAAGTTCCAGGCATGTCCTAAGGATATCACGGTCCTATTAATTGGAACCTTTGGAGCATTTGGTACTCATGTTCCCACGTCATTCGTACCCTGAGACAAACACAGACCAGCAATCATTGTAAAACAAAGCTCATTGCCTTTGCCAAGGGGCCATGTGAAGACGCAGGCGTGCAATTATGAATATGACCACCAGGGGAGGTAGTGATTACTGCAGATTTGGGGCAATGGACCAAGATATATTCTCTCTCTCTCGCTCTCTCTCTTTCACACACACACACACACACACACAGATGAGTCTATCTCCTTATCAAAACAATAGAAATATTACTCAACTGCTGTATCAGATTTAGACTGAGATAGGGAAAATTACAAATGTCTAGATCCAAATTGCATCTTTTCTCATCTTAAACAGTTTCTCACGTTGAGGTGGGGCCTTGGTGTGACATTAGGAAGACACAGCGGCTTTCTGGGCCTCCTGGGTCCCCAGCTCAACATCTTGCTTTTCTGTGTAGGGACTTCAAATTGATTCTTTTAAAAGCCTTTAACTATTCATTTGCTCTTTCAGATAGAATGAGGTAATTGCCCTTTTCAAACTATTTCTGCTTCAGAACTTCCTATGCTAACTGTCTCTCCTGCTTCACTCCCCCCACCCCATTCAAATACAAGAACTTTTCTTTCCACTTGAGAGCAAAGCTGAATTCTTATATGCCATAATCCAAGAAACGTTTCTTAAAACCTGGGATTATATACCTGAATCCTCACACCAGATTCTTCGTGATTCTTTTCCTTTTTAGTCAGGAGGGAGATCCCAGGCATCTCACTCCTTACCTCTCCCTTCCTCCCACTATCCAAGTTCAGGCTCACCAGGATGGAATACAAAAATAAATTACTTATTAAAACTCTATTAGGCCCCTGTCCCTCAGGCCTAACATTTTGCATTTTTCTTCCTCTGAATAGTTAAAAACCCATTTTGAGAACATTTGAATAAATGAGTTTTTAACCAAAATTTAAACAATGATTCTTCTTACACGATCACAGGTTCTTGGGAACAGAATTGCTGAGAAGCCAATGGGCAGTGCAAAGAGGCTTCTCTTCTGAGCCAGCTCATTTATTTGCTTGGGACAGTGAATGCTCTAATCACAACATATTTGGTTTCCTTTGTAATACTGGAATTCCTTAAGTGTCCTTGGCCACTTTCCACCCCCCAAATATTAGTCATGCCGCTTGGTGCTCAAACAAATCCCCAGCTCAACACTCCCGAACACATCCTTTGCCATTTGCATGGAAATTAGATTTTTAAAACTTTAAAATGAAAACAAGCTTCACAGCCCGTGTCCACAAAATGCCTCTTTGTCAGTGCGTGCACTGTAAACTTTGCTTCGAAGCAGTAGTTTTCAATTCCATCAGTTCATGAGGCTTAAGGAGCTGAGCTGGCGGCACAGCCCTGTCAGTGGGGAACTTCTCCCTCAGTGCCAGCTTCGCCGGCTTCGGCTCTGCTTAGATCTGAATTGAAGCACCTGTGTGTCTTTTACCTTGGTGCTTTCAAGTCTATCAGATAGCACATTGATTTTTTAAAATCAGAAGGTAAAAACCCCTCACCGTCTTTGGCAATGGATAGAAAAACTCATTGTCTCCAGTGTGGGCGCTGGGAACAATCATATCTCACAAGTCCATCCTGTGTAAATAACTACTGAATATTTTGTTGAGCACCTAATATGTACCAGGTGCTGGGGATGTGGAGAGAAATATGGTGGTGCTCACGCTGGTAGGGAGAAAGAGAGATGTGAAGAGATTTGAATAGAGACCATAGCCTGATGTAATGAAAGCAGAGGGTAAATGAGGTCTGTGGGGAAGTGGATAACTTTCCGGAGAAGTGAGGTAAGGCTTCCCAGAAGAGGTGGCATTTGAGAAGTGCCTTGAATAAGAAGCAATGTCCTTGCTGGAAGTGGAGCGTATGGCAATTGGAAAGGGAGTTTGGGTCAGATGTGTGAAGGTCTCCAACTACCTGGCCAGTAAGTATGGCCTCCATCCTCCTCACGTTCATCTAGAAACATTTGTTGGTTCATAAGTTTATTCTGCTATCTGAGTGGTTGGTCCCTGGGTGCCAGTGGTGCTACTGGTGTGCTGGGATCTTCCTTCAGGTCCACCAGGCACCTTACTCTGCACCGCCCTGGGCCCTGGGAGGCTGACCCGCGCACACTGCATCAGCGGGCACTGTGCCCTCTGGGTGCTGGTTAGAGGTGGCAAATTAGAGGCACTAGCAAGGGATCAGGGAGTAAAGGGAAAGAGAGATCGGCTTATTCGTCACCCCAGTTCCCTGCCTGTGGGGTTACAGTGCCCAAATCTCCCAAGCCACAGCTGCTGTCCGTCTACCCTCTCCACATAGCTCTCTTGGGGTCTCCTTGGTCCTCAGGCCTCGGGGGGCGATGACTCCCTGCTGATACTTGTCCTGGGCGCTGCACCATCTCTGTTGCTCTCCTTAGACTCTGCCCACACCTTTCCAAGTAGTCCGTTCGTTAGGCTGCCCTCCGTTACCCAGCTTGGTGTGTGTGCCATGTGTCTCCTCCCAGTACCATGACTCATAAGAATGGCGAGTGAGGTCCCAACCCCCATGCAGCTTATCATCTAATCCTCTTGGACTTGTTTAAGCAGGAGAGTGATCAGATTGCCTATGTATGTTTTGGGGAAATCACCTGGATGGCAGTGAGGAGAGAGATTTCAGTGGAGGGGAGAACCGTGAGGGAAGGGGTGTTGCTGTTGTCCTTGCAACAGATGCGGGTGGTCCACTTCAGGGAGGGACAGAGGGAGAGGAAGGGGATGAAAGAGTGAGAAGGAACAGTTCAGGGGGGCACTCACATCCTGGCTGGGACAACGGGGCAGATGTTCTCTGGGGAACCCCGGAGAAAGAGTTGTTTGGCAGGGAGGGGAAATGAGAAGGTTGGCGTTGGTGTGTCTGTCGCCAGTGGCACAGCCAGATGGATGTGTCCAGCCAGCTCTTGCAATTGTGGTTTTGAGTCTGTGGGAGAGGTCAGGGTGGGAAATATGGATCTGGGCGTCCTTGGAGTCTAGGTCTAGGGGGTGGGTAAGACCCAAGAGAGAACGTGTTGGGTGAGCAGTGCAGCTGGCCTGCGAGAGGGCCTGTGGGGCCTGGATATGTGCAGAGCAGCTCAGCACTGATGCAGGTGCCTGGAACTCCCCACACTGGGTGGTGAGTCCCCTCATCTCAGCCCAGGGCTCATGGGGGGCCTTACACCACCCCCATGTCTAGGGAATGCCACTGAATCTGTCCTTGATGCTTCAGGTTTGCCAAGCACCCCAGGCTCTCCATTCTGCTGAATGTGGAGATGGGTAAGGAAGAGGCAGGACATTTAATTTGATTAAATTAAACGCTCCGTCCACGAGCGTTTTCTTTGGTCATGTCCTCTCATTTTGGGGCCAGGGTGCCTGCTGTCTTCTTTGGGAAGCCCTGTGGCTTGGAGTTAGGGTGGCTCAGCTATGTTTTGAGTTTGGTACGAGGGAAACTGCTGATCAGCCTCACCGACAGATGCAGTGACCTGGCAAAGGTCACACCTGTGGCTGGAGCTCTTGAGCTGCTGTGAGTCTTGGGAAACTGCACGCCTGAGCTCGCAAGACAGCCTGAAACCCCATGTTGGGGAGTAGTTACAGGGTTGGAAGGTGTAATAGGTTGAGCTGTGTCCCCTCAAAATTCATAGGATGAGGTTCCAACCCCCAGTACCTTATAATATAACCTTATTTGGAGATATGGTCTTTAAAGAGCTGGTTAAGTTAAAATGAGGCCAGTAGGGTGGGGCCCTAATCCAATAAGACTGGTGTCCCTAAGAGAAAGAGACCCCGGGGGACCTGCACGCAGGGAGGGATGACCATGTCAAGAGGCTGCAGAGGGTGGCCAAGGGGAGAAGCCTCAGAGGAAACCAACCCTGCTGACACCTTGATCTTAGACTTCTGGCCTCCAGGACTGTGGGAAAATAAATTCCTGTTGTGTCGACCACCCAGTCGGTGACACTTTGTTGTGGCAGCCTGAGCTGACTGGCACAGAGGGAAGGTGACATGTGCACTAGTAAGTTACCGTGCCTCTGAATCACACTGCTACACCGAGCACAACCGTTCACCTCCTGCATCTGCTTTTCACCCCAAAAGAACAGAAACTGTTGGAAGGATGAGATACTCTCTATGCCTACACGCCCTGACATTTTCAAATAAATAAATCAATCATTCGAGAAAAGCAAGCAGTAACCAAACTGATTGACAAGGAAGAAGGGCCAGCAGATAGTGACCATATGCAGCCCAGCTTCCCTGTGCTTTATATATAAGCCCGTTTAACCCCAAATCCCTTTGCAGCGCACCTTATGAGCCCCTGGGGTGCAGACAGGGTAGGTAACTTGCCCCAGTTCACAGCCATAAGTAGCAGAGCTGCTAACAAACCTGCCCCAGCCAGCTCTAGAGGCCCAGTTATTTCCACTGTCCTCTGCACTTAGCTCCCGGGGAATTAAAAAGAAGACAGGACACTGCACCCCTCTCTCCCAGTCTTACTGTCTGGCTCACAAGATGAGACGTACACAAGTGGAAAAGTGATGGACAGTCAAGATGATTGACCTACTTGCTGTGTGGTTGGAGCTCTTGGCCTCTGCTCTCAGAAACGCCCCATGACTGCCTGGTGGAGCTGGGCTTCACAGAGAGACCCACAGGGGGGTGGCCCTGGAGGCTTTGCTCTCAGACTTCACCACAAGATGTGCAGTTTTCTTGGTTCTTACCACCCAGCTCAGTTTTGCCTTAGCAACTGGTTAACTGTGGCTGTGGCCCTGCATCCTCAGCTAAATATTCCTGGTCCCTCGACCTTGGCCTCTAACCTCCCCATCTGTCCTGGCTGCAACCATGGACTCCTTTCCCTTTTGACTCCAGTGCTGTAATGATGCCACAGCTGGCTCGCCGCCTCCTGGACCTGATTCCACGTGGTGATAAGAGGCAGAAATCATCCTGGGCAGGTAATGATCAGGTGTAAGAGGAAGAAGCACCCACGGGAGGCCTTGAACAGAGCCTTTTGATTTGTATTTTTTCATAAGTTTATTTACTTTATTTATTTATTTAGGCTGTGTTGGGTTCTCCTTGCTGTGTACGGGCCTTCTCTAGTAGTGGCGAGCAGGGGCTACTCTTCTTTGCGGTGCGTAGGCTTCTCATTGTGGCGGCTTCTCTTGTTGCGGAGCCCGGGCTCTAGGCACGTGGGCTTCAGTAGTTGTGGCTCGTGGGCTCTAGAGCGCAGGCTCAGTAGTTGTGGCGCACGGGCTTAGTTGCTCCACGGCATGTGGGATCTTCCCGGACCAGGGCTCGAACCCATGTCCCCTGCATTGGGAGGCGGATTCTTAACCACTGTGCCACCAGGGGAGCCCCCAAGAGCCTTTTTAGACATAAAGTGGAAAGACTTCAGACACTTTCCGTAATGGCTTTGGCATTCTGCTCTGTACAATTCTCTCCTCCTTTCTGAAAATCCATGCGCACGCTCGACCTGACTCGCTGACAGCGCCTGTAAGGAGGCATCAGCAGTCACAATGCACACAAAACAGAGAGCAGAGGAATTTATGGGCAACCTGGAGTGGAGCACGCTCAGACGAGTGGAGCAAAGAAATACAAAAGACACATGGGAAAAAGAGGGGCGAGGGAGAAGAGACAGGCAGTGTCTGGGTAAAGCAGAACACAGACGGAATGCCGGTCCTTGCAGGGCAGAAGCTTCTTGTTCTTCCTACATTGTGCTCAAGGTGGCGTGGAGCAGGTGGCCCCTGCTGGCTGGCTAATTGAGTGATGGCTCCAGGAAAACATAAAATGAACACTTCATGCTTACAGAAGGCTGGAGAAGATGGCCACAATATGCCTGATGAAGCCTGGCTTTTGTCCGACTTTCAGAGGTTCCAATCTTGGCTCTGCACCCTCGATTCTTCCCGGGGAAGCTCCTTGGGGGTCAGACTCAAGTTTGCGCTCTTTGTCAAATATCTTCTTTGGAGACATCCCAGCAGCAGGGTTGGCCAGCTTGGTTTTAGGAAAGAAGGGACTGTTGGAGAGCTTACTCCATCCGATGCATTTTCCAGATGGGGAAACTGTGGCCCTGTTTGGGTCAGGGGCTGTCAGTGGTCTCTACCGCCTCCCACCTTTGCTCAGCTGCAGCTCTGGTGCTCTTGAACTTGGAGACTCAGCCCCCGCTGCCTTCCTTAGTCAATCCTGGCCCACAGGGGTGTGTGTGGGGAAGGAGGCATTAGGAGTCCCTGCCCCACTGGCGTGATGAAGCTGAGTTTCATCTACGGCTGGGGTCCAAGAGCAGTACCCCCAATATTAGGTGAAGGACTCCAGTCTCTCACACCCACCCCTTCTCCAAGGCTTCATCTGTAAATACAGAGACAGCAAGTTGACTTAATTTCATTTGACAACTCTCATTGAGAAGGATTGGGAGACTTCCAGGTACCACTCTGTGGTGGATTAGTTATGTCTGCCAGAGACACAGGCTGCAGAGTGGGGGTAGGTAGGCCACGGATTTGGCATCCCAATTGAGCCACATCCATTGCCTACTAGACCTCAAGTATCACTGCAACGTGGGTTCTCTGGCCCCACCCATCTATGTCACCTCTGACATAGATGCCTGCTGCACCCAACCCCAAGTGTGGTATGCCCAGTGTCCCCTGCTGACCACCCACCTGGACCCTCCCTTACGTCTCGGTTAGTTTGTCCAGTCTCCACTTCTACCTGAGCCCAGCTTCCTGCTTGAGAGCAGTAAACAAGCAAATGCCCCTAGAGTATTTGGCAGTGTCCACACGTAGTAGGTACTCTGTAAGGTACTAGTACATGTGTTATATCACAACTGTCTGTCTTCCTTAATAAATAATTGATTGTCTACTATATATCAGGTATGTTTTGTAGCTTGTCCCACTTAATCCTTCTGACTGCTGGGAAGATAGGTACTACTATCATAGTTCCAGTTTTACAGATAAGGAAACTGAGGCTCAAGAGGTGACATCATCTGGTCAAGGTCAGATAGCTTGTAATCAATGAACCTTTGGATGTTTGATCCAAAGCTCTGTCTCTTTTCAGTGTTTGCCATGTGGGCTCTTTCCAAGTTGAACCCCCATCGCCAATCAGTATTCTTTCCTTCTCAGCCTGCTATGCACAGGCTAAGGAGTTTCAGTACTGACACTGCTGGGTGTCAGCCTGCACTTCTCTACGGAACACCGAGATGCCTTCTGGGTGTCCTTGTGCACGTCTGATAGGATAAAGTCATGGGCTCATGCCCAGCAACCCGTTCCACCCCCTCCAAACTCTCCAAACCTCTCTGGCCACAAATCCGGGACCTCAGGAATTGGCTGAAGAATGCTGCTGTTCTCACCAGTCCCCAGCGGCCGTTCTCACCAGTCCCCAGCGGCCTTTGCATTTCTGGCAGGGAAATTACACTAAATGACCTTTCCGTGCATTTAATTCCGCATTTATTCTGGCTGATATCTTCCACAGAACCTTTTGAAATAGGGGAGGAAAGTCCTCGGACGTGTGACTTAAAGGGCTTTCTGCCCTGGGGCTGGGCTGGCTCCCTGGGGGGCACTGCTCCCCTCAGAGGGAGGTGTCCTGGCCACCTGGCCACCAGGCTTGCATGGGTGCTGGCTTCGCTGTCCGGCTATGCCATGTGGTGAATTGCTGTGTGCTCTGGGTTTGCTGAGGCCGTCTGGGTATGGACTTGGAAAGGACAGAGGGAGAGCGGGAGCGGATGTGACCTGCCAATGGTGAGCCTCGGGACAGTGGCTGGGGTGCCTCAGGCGTCCTCCATGCCTTCGTGCACTTTCTTGGAGGATACTGTTACTTCCCTCCCTCCCACATCGTGGGGTCATACCTGCCCCTTTGCTGCCTGCACACGGCCATGGATTCACCCCAATTTCTAAGCCAATCCTACCCAAGGCAGGAACTATACCAGCCACCCTAGCCCCACACCCAGCTGCTCCCCATAATTCTGAGCCCTGGGATAATACCCAGGGAGCAGATGCTGTTGATTCTGTACTGGTAACCCATCTGTGTGCTGATGGTGCCTACTGTGGGGACCTGGTGGATTAAAACTCCTCTCGGGGTAGCTCTGAGGCACGTTCTACACTGTCCCCCAGAGGTCTGCAGCACAGCTGGGCTCTAGTTGCCCACAGGGGTCATCTGCTTAAAAACAGCCTTCGCCTCCCTGTCTCCTGCCCCACCTCCCTTACTGAAATTTCCTAGAATCACCTTCCAAATACACATGCCTCAAGTCTGTTTCTGGGAAAACCAAACCAAGACACCCTCCACACCATTCCTAGAGCCTGCTGGCTGCCCCCCAGCTCAGGGACCAGCTCCCCGGGAGACACATGCTAGTTCAGCCCAGTGGGCTCGGCCTCTTCTCCCTACCCTTCATTTCTCATCCCTGCCACCCTCAGACCTGGGCTCTGGCTCCCAGCCAGCATCTTGCCCACTGAGGCCTTAAACGTGGGCCACTGTCTGGGTTCCTTCCACTCTACTCCATCTGTCCCAATAGCAGCCTTTTCCAGTGTCAACTAAGACCCTTGAATCTGCTCAGACCATGTGGCTGGTGCAGCTACAATTTCAGAGTCAAGTCCTCACCCTTTCCCTCAGACAGGAGGAGAGGCAACGCCCCGGCCGGAGGCAGGGCTGCTCGGTGGAGGAGGGACAAGTTTAGGAGGCAGATGGACCTGAGCTCAGGTCTCAGCACCACCATTTACAAACTTCTCTGCTTGAGGCAGTCCATCTCTCTGCGATTCAGCATTTTTATCCTTAAATGACAGGTGTCAGAGAAAGCTAACTGTCCTCCATGGTTTGTGCTCCCCCTTCCACAGTACAGAGCTGGAGTGGCCGCCCAGCCTGGGACAGGATTTCTCAGTGCTCCTTGCACTTCGGTGACGGGTTCTCGCCAACAGAATGTGAGTGGAAGGACTGTATGTTACTTCCAGGCCAATGCGACTAAGAAGCACGTGTATCTTCTCCATCATCTCTTTCAACTTCCTCCTAGATGCAGAGTTCTAAGCCTGGGTCCTTGAATCACCATGTGGAGCAAAGCTGCCTGCCGACCGGAGACGACATCATTGGAGCACGTGAGTAAAAAATATTTCTAAAGCTACTGAATCGTGGGAGTTTATTTGTTCCAGTAGCTGGCATGGTGCTAACCGATACATAATTATGTCTCCACGTTGTAAAAACCTAAGTAGATAATACAGAGAACCTCTACTGTAACGAGCACTTACTGTGTAATGAGCGCTTACACTTACTGTGTGCTGGGTACTGTCCTTTACATGCATGGTCTTACTGAATCTTCAAAGCAGCCACATGAGCCACATCTTGGAGCTGGAGAAACCCTAGCACAGAGAGGTGAGGTGGCATGGCCAAGGTCACACAGCTAGGAAGTGCTAGATTTGACTCTAAAGCTATTGCTTAACCATTAGGCTAAGCTGCCTCTAGTGCCTGCCACAGAGGGATGCTTCCCAAATGGGTACCATCTTTGTTAATCAGGCCGAGCAGTTTGGCCAGGGCCTCCTGCCACCTAGACGGAACCTTTGTCTACATGGGGCAAAGCGCCACCCCCTGGGCAGGTGAAGGGGACAAGGGAGCCTCGCCAGAGCCCTCTTGGCCTAGCACTTGCTCAGGACACAGCCCTGAACACGGACACCCCAGAGTCGCTGCTCCCCAGAGATGCCCTGAGTCATTCCTCCACTGGACACCTGGCTGGTGGGGAGCCTGAGAGCAAACCCAATGTCCCAGGTTTCCGGAGGTGAAGACACTCCCTCAGAATCCGTCCCTGCAGCCAGCAGCCCCCGGGGACCTGGCAAGCAGCTCCCCTCGAGAGGCCTCCCTGGGCCCCCTGGGATGGCTTCTCTCAGCCTTTGGCCTGAGCCCAGCCTCCAGCAGGGCTATTTCTGGCCAGGCGGGTAATAGATTTCTGTCTCCTTTTTGAGAGCCTTTTGTGTGCCCTCAAACCCATAGCCAAATGCTCCCCCTCCAAAAAAAAAAAAAAAAGCCGTGTTTCCAGCCCCCGTGTGAGGACACTTCTTGCAGAGCTGGAAGACCCTGGGGGAGAGCTGGCCGGAGGTTTCATTTATGTTAATTGCCCACCTCTCTTCCCGAGCCCTCGCTTCACAAAGCTCCCTTGTGGGGCACCAGTGAAGCATCTAATGTGTGGTATATATCGAGGCACGGGTGCTGCCCTGCGTTTCCTGGCTCGTGATTTATGAGGTGGGGCTGGGCTTGCCGCCCTGACCCCGCCTTGTCGAGGAGAGGCAGCCTAGAATCCTCTCGGATGGGGATCCGGGATCTGGCGCCCTGCCGCACCGCTCCAGGAGCTTACTGAACCTCTGCCGGCCACTATTTCCATGGTATGATGGGGAAACTGAGGCACGGTGAGGTAGCTAAATGTGGGTGCCAATGAGGGGAGCTTGGGTCAGCAGAAACTGTCTTAACTGGAGCCCCATGTTTCTCACCTTTACTCACGGCACTTCTCTGGGAGCTGCTTAAAAATACTGACTCAGTCACGCTTGGGGCCTGTGGTCCTAGAAGGTCAACATGAAACATGATTAGGCACCAGCGAGTGTTTCAGGGATCATGTTGAAACACACAGACGTCCCAGCCCCACCGGAACCTGGACACCATCTTGAATCTTCAGGGATGGGGCCTGGGTGTTTTGCTTTCACTGAGGTCTGAGAAATGCCGAAATATGAAAGCCAAAAGGGACTATGAAATTCATAGAGTCCAGATTTCCTATTTGCTAGATGACAAGATTGAGGCTTAGAGGGAAATGGGGTATCGGCCAAGGTAACACACCAGAGTTACTGAGAACTAGAGGAGAGAGGGGTGAGGGTGGTCCTGGAGGAGGTAAGAGGAAGCAGAGGTATCGCCTCACCAGCTTGAAGCCCCCAGACCTCTGGGAGGCTGGAGCTGGCACCTGATCCCAGGCATCCTGTCCCTTTACCACTCAGTCTCAGAAAACCCTTTCCCACTTTCTCCAGGTGGGAAAGAGTCCTGCTGTCCTGTTTTGTCAGGACTTGGCATCCGTAGAGGTGTTTTGCAGGTTGTATCAGGCCAACGGGCAGGGGTTCTGGGCTGTTCTAGAGGAAGAAGACACAGCTGCCCTTAGACTGTTGTGGACATGGCCCTGGTCTGCCTTTCCCTATCACCCAGCCCAACACGCTGGGGACCCCTGGGGCACCTGGTCCCTGGGACCGCAGGTAGACTGCTTTGATCGTGGCTGCATGTGTATTTGTGTGCATTAAACAGAAATGGAGGGGTGGAAAGGAAACAACTTATAATTAATGAAAGGTGGTGTTTGATTTAGAATTTCTTTTCCTTTTAAGTTTCACAACTTTTGCTCCAATGTGAGCAGGCAGCGGTGACCTGACAGAGGAATGCTGGACTCAGAGCCAGATTCCAAGGGCTCACATCCCTGTCTGGCATGTGGCCATGTGGCCTTACGAATGCCATCCACCCTCTCTGAGCCTTGGCTTCCTTATCTGTAAAATGTGGGTCATTATCTCTCCTTCACAGGTTGTTGGGAGCATGACATGAGATGCCATGGGTGGAAGTTCCTAGCACACTGTGGGTGCTGGGTATTTGCAGAGCGAGCCCTCTCACCTGTCCACACAGAGATTCTGCAGACCCAGCACAATCTTTTTGGAGAGGCATATTTTAGCAGACATGGTTATTCTTTCATTGTTGCCTAAAGGGGCAGGAATGTTGTCAGGTAAATATTTTTCAGGAAATATATTTCTCTCAAAACTTTCTCTGCCCTCACACATATGTGAAAATGGAGGGAGTGAACACAGAAATACCTTCTTAAAGGTTTTCCCCTTAATTTTTACCAAAGTCTTACAGACATGCAGAAAAATGCACAAATTGTACATGATTTGTGCTAATGACACTAGCTGATGACATCCATGAAACTAGCACCAGCTCAAGAAGGTTCTAGAACCAGAACCAGCATCCCAGAAGCTCCTGCTGTATCCTTTCCAGGCCACTCTCCTGAGTCCCACTTTGGAACTTTGTAAGAACAGACTCTAGAGTCTGTAGTATTGTGTCTGGTTTCTTTCCTTCAGTGTTGTGTTGGTGAGATCCGTCTATACACTTCCAACATGTACTCCCCCATCCTTGCAAACACCTGTATTGTCTGTCTTGCATTTTAGCCATTCTGGTGGGTGTGTAGAGGTGTCTCATTGTGGTGTTAATTTTCTCTTCCCTGATCAGTGATGAGGTCGTACCTCCTTGCATTTACTTGTTGGGCATTTGGACATTCTCTTTCTACAGCGCCTGCTGAAGTCTTTTACCCAGATGTCTACTGGGCTAGCTGTCATCTTATTGATGTGTAGGAACTCTTTATATATTTTGGATACTCTTTAGGTATTTAGGGCTTTAGAGGGCTTCCCACTGCTTTCCCATACCTTTCACCCTGAGTACATCAGGAGCTCTGGTCTTGATGGAAACCCATTGAGTACGAGCATTCAAGAGACGTTCTCCTCCCAGCTTGATGCTGCCATGTTGCCCTTCAGAATGCAAGGTGCTCCTCTGCACATAGAAGCTGGAGAACCTTGTCTCTGGTCCCCTCCCCCCTCTACCTCCCTCTGTGTTTCTTTTTCACTTTTTGGTGCCCACTACCTAGGTTCCCTTCCCATGGACCTTGTGCTCAGCTGGTGAAAAAAACCAAATCACTTTCAAGGTATCTTTTGCCCAAGAGTCTCCAATCCTTTGGTTGATAGATGGAGGAGAGGGTTGGGGGGAGTGGACCTTACAGAGTGTCTGGGGCCTTCCCACCACTGGTCACTGCACCTGAGACTCCACCATTAAAGCGTTAATCCTCAAAGACGGCAGCTAGTTACAACATGAGGACAATTTCTGTGTCGTAGCAGAAGGTTTAGGTGCCCCAGTAGATATCAGCTGAATACTAGCCATGCTCAGTGCTGAGCCCTGACCAGGTCTGTGGCACCAGGCTTATTCTTGTCTTAGCCTCCCCCTTGCCTGGTTCTGGAAGGAGTAGCTCCAGGTGACTCCTCCGGCTCACTTCCATCCCATGAAGGATCTACACTTTAGATCCTCAAACCTGATGCCAGTTGCATATCTCTATTCATAAGACAGCAGGCTCACTGTTCCATTCTGCTCAGCTCCATCATAGGGCACTGTGGGAGGCTGGAAGGGATAAAGCTTCCCTGGTAGAATTACAGGCATCATGGTAGCTGATTGAGGGAGGTTCGCACAGGAGGTCCAACCGAGGGGATCCAGCTGCCTTAAGTGGACCAGTGAAAGGATGAGCTCCGTGCTATTCTTGGACATCTTTCCAGAGGGTGGATATACATTACTCTTTGCTGCCTAATTGTCCCCAGAGCAGGAAACCGAAAGGTCTTGTGGAAGTTATTGCCTTGACATTTTGACTGAGCTATTTCCCCTCCAGGTGGGTGACCCAGTGCCTGTGTGTATTGGGCAGAGACCAAAAATAAGATCCACTGGTTTTAAAGCCATGTCCCCCAAAGTGTTTCCTTCTGCACATCAAAGCTCCGAAAGGATATCTTTAAAAGGTTAGGCATCTCCGCCAGGAAAGGCATTTTGTTGTCTTGCTTGAGCAAAAATGTCCTTAAAAAGCTTCTAGGGCTTCCCTGGTGGCGCAGTGGTTGAGAGTCCGCCTGCCGATGCAGGGGACACGGGTTCGTGCCCCGGTCTGGGAAGATCCCACATGCCGCGGAGTGGCTGGGCCCGTGAGTCGTAGCCGCTGAGCCTGCGCGTCCAGAGCCTGTGCTCCGCAACGGGAGACACCACAACAGTGAGAGGCCCGCATACCACAAAAAAAAAAAAAAAAAAAGCTTCTAGTTGACCCTGCCAGCCTGAGCAGAAGTAAGATTTCATCTACAAAGGCCAATATGAGGGTAAAACTTGAAACACATTTAAACCAGTTACTTTTTTAATGAAATACATGCTCAAGAGGAAAAATTCAAATAATACAGAAGATCCGAATACTCAGCCTAATTTTTCAGCCCTTTATGGCAAAAACAAGCATGTTACTGCCACCATTTCCGTGGGTGCATCAGTCAGCATAAGCTAAGTTATGCTGTGATAACAAGTAACCCCAAGATCTCAGTGGCTTACAACCACCAAGATTTATGTCTTGCTCAAGCTACTTTTCCAGTGGGGATTGACCGTGGGGTGTGTCATGTCTCTTTCACTCTAGGACTCAGGCTGACAGAGCAACCCCTGTCTGAGATGTTGCTGTCTCACAGTAAAAGTAAAAGAGAGAACTCAGTGGCACCAGGCAATGACTCTTAAACCTTCTGCCTGCAAGGGATATGTGTCACTACCTCTCATGTTTCATTGCCCAGAGGAAATCACATGGCCACACCAGAGGTCAGTGTAGAGAGATCAAATATTTTGATCAATTATACAACCTTTCATCACAGGCAAAAGTCAGAATGATCTGTCTCCATAGGCCCTTTATTCCCATCACACCACGGATGCCTTCACCCTGGAGAATGCTCTATCCCTGGCACATCCTAGGCATGTTCTGCAGAATGCTATTTTCCCGATGTCAGTAAGTGCTGGGAGATGAAAGGGTTCCATGGTTAAATAAGTTTGGGAAACACTGGGTTAAAGAGAGGTCTTCAAGACACGGGCTCTCAGAATCTGTAGTAGAGTGTGAATTGTTGCTTTTAAAGAAGGAGAGAGTCAGTTGGGCCTACTGCCTGGTCCCTCTAGGCCAGTGTTCCTAACTTTGGCTGCACATCGGAACCACCTGGGGAGCTTTCAAAGAAATCCTAATGCCCAGGCCACACCCTAGACCAGTGGCCTAAGCATCTCTTGGGGTTAGACTCAGTGTGGGTACTTCTTTCTTTTTTTTTCTTATATTCATTAGTTTGCTTGATTTTTTTAAACATTTTTTTAACATCTTTATTGGAGTATAATTGCTTTACAATGTTGTGTTAGTTTCTGCTGTATAGCAAAGTGAATCAGCTATACATATACATATATCCCCATATCTCCTCCCTCTTGCGCCTCCCTCCCACCGTCCCTATCCCACCACTCTAAGTGGTTACAAAGCACCGAGCTGCTGATCTCCCTGTGCTATGCGGCTGCTTCCCACTACCTATTTTACATTTGGTAGTGTATATATGTCGATGCCACTTTCTCACTTCGTCCCAGCTTACCCTTCCCCCTCCCCGTGTCCTCAAGTCTATTCTCTATGTCTGTGTCTTTATTCCTGTCCTGCCCCTACGTTCTTCAGAACCATTTCTTTTTTAGATTCCATATCTATGTGTTAGCATATGGTATTTGTTTTTCTCTTTCTGACTTACTTCACTCTGTATGACAGACTCTAGTTTCATCCACCTCACTACAAATAACTCAGTTTTGTTTCTTTTTATGGCTGAGTAATGTTCCATTGCATATATGTGTCACATCTTCTTTATCCATTCATCTATCTGTGAACACTTAGGCTGCTTCCATGTCCTGGCTGTTGTAAATAGTGCTGCAGTGAACATTGTGGTACATGACTCTTTTTGAATTATGGTTTTCTCGGGGTATATGCTCAGTAGTGGGATTGCTGGGTCGTATGGTAGTTCTATTTTTAGTTTTTTAAGGGACCTCCATACTGTTCTCCATAGTGTCTGTGTCAATTTACATTCCTGCCAACAGTGCAAGAGGGTTCCCTTTTCTCCACACCCTCTCCAGCATTTATTGTTTGTAGATTTTTTCATGATGGCCATTCTGACCTGTGTGAGGTGATACCTCATTGTAGTTTTGATTTGCATTTCTCTAATGATTAGTGATGTTGAGCATCCTTTCATGTGTTTGTTGGCAATCTGTATGTCTTCTTTGGAGAAATGTCTATTTAGGTCTTCTGCCCATTTTTGGATTGAATTGTTTGCTTTTTTTGACACTGAGCTGCATGAGCTGCTTGTATATTTTGGAGATTAATCCTTTGTCAGTTGCTTCGTTTGCAAATATTTTCTCCCATTCTGAGGGTTGTCTTTTGGTCTTGTTTATGGTTTCCTTTGCTGTGCAAAAGCCTTTAAGTTTCATTAGGTCCCATTTGTTTATTTTTGTTTTTATTTCCATTTCTCTAGGAGGTGGGTCAAATAGGATCTTGCTGTGATTGATGTCATAGAGTGTTCTGCCTATGTTTTCCTCTAAGAGTTTGATAGTGTCTGGCCTTACATTTAGGTCTTTAATCCATTTTGAGTTTATTTTTGTATATGGTGTTAGAGAGTGTTCTAATTTTATTCTTTTACATGTAGCTGTCCAGTTTTCCCAGCACCACTTATTGAAGAGGCTGTCTTTTCTCCATTGTATATTCTTGCCTCCTTTACCAAAGATAAGGTGACCATATGTGCATGGGTTTATCTCTGGGCTTTCTATCCTGTTCCATTGATCTATATTTCTGTTTTTGTGCCAGTACCATACCGTCTTGATTACTGTAGCTTTGTAGTGTAGTCTGAAGTCAGGGAGCCTGATTCCTCCATCTCCATTTTTCTTTCTCAAGATTGATTTGGCTATTCGGGGTCTTTTGTGTTTCCATACAAATTGTGAAATTTTTTGTTCTAGTTCTGTGAAAAATGCCATTGGTAGTTTGATAGGGATTGCATTGAATCTGTAGATTGCTTTGGGTAGTAGAATCATTTTCACAATGTTGATTCTTCCAATTCAAGAACACGGTATATCCCTCCCTCTGTTTGTATCATCTTTAATTTTTTTCATCAGTGTCTTATAGTTTTCTGCATACAGGTCTTTTGTCTCCTTAGGTAGCTTTATTCCTAGGTATTTTATTCTTTGTGTTGCAGTGGTAAATGGGAATGTTTCCTTAATTTCTCTTTCAGATTTTTCATCATTAGTGTATAGGAATGGAAGAGATTTCTGTGCATTAATTTTGTACCCTGCTACTTTACCAAATTCATTGATTAGCTCTAGTAGTTTTCTGGTGGCATCTTTAGGATTCTCTATGTATAGTGTCATGTCATCTGCAAACAGTGACAGTTTTACTTCTTCTTTTCCGTTTTGGATTCCTTTTATTTCTTTTTCATCTCTGATTGCTGTGGCTAAAACTTCCAAACTATGTTGAATAATAATGGTGAGAGTGAGCAACCTTGTCTTATTCCTGATTTTAGTGGAAATGCTTTCAGTTTTTCACCATTGAGAACGATGTTGGCTGTGGGTTTGTCATATATGGCCTTTATTATGTTGAGGTAAGTTCCCTCTATGCCTACTTTCTGGAGAGTTTTTATCATAAATGGAGTGTGAGTGCTTCTTACTGCTCCCCTGGCAGCCACTGATTCCAGTAGGACCCCCTTCTAGGGGGTTGGTAAATCTGGGAATTGACCTTCCACCAGCTTGATCCAGAAGCCAACACTCAGAGGGGACTAGCATTGATTTGTAGCAGTTTCTTGCATCTATTGTGCAGATAAGCTCTAGCCAGAATGTTCAGAATGGTCTAGATGGGCAAGAGGAGTGTAACTACCCCAAAGAACCCAGTGATTTAATATTGTGTTGCTGACAAAAGGCCTCTACCATATAATTAGTAGCACGGGCGACCTGGTGTCTCTTGGAGGAGACTTAGCACTGCCAGGGGCATGAGCCCCCACCAGGCACGTGTCAGAACATCACCAGGTTTGTCTCTGAACTCCACACGAAAACCAGGTCCCTTTCTATGGCCTTTGCCTTTAAGGAAACATTCCACTCTTTCATGACATCACTGGTATCTTTCAGTCAATCCCAATCCATCCTGCTGGGACCCCTGCGTGTTCTCAGACTTACTGGATCATAACCCTCTTCCTGGAAGGTGTCAAGGCACTGGTGTTCGCCCCACAAAAGAAGCTTTTCGAAAGTGTGTAGGAGAAATTAGGAGCCCAGTTAAGGAGACACTCACTCTGCTCCTCTTGAATTGTGTCTCCTTGGTGTTCCTCTCTGGCAGGAAGGATGAGCTGTTGTCTCCAGATGATGTTGACTAAATGCCTCCCTGGTTTGAGTGATCTCTTGGCCGAGCCCTGCTCTGGTTGAACAGGAACGTGTTAAAGATGCCTTAGCTTCCAGCTGGGGTGCTCTCCCCAGTGCATCAGGAACACTGGAAGCCAGTTGAAAAATAGAGGCCGAATCTCTGAAGCATTTTGTGCTCAGATTCCTCTCATCAGTTGTCTTTAGAAATGAGTCTGGAAAGAGTGGGAAAGGGGCGAGTGTAGAAACTGCCCCAGGTGGATTCTGTTTCAGGTTCAACCTGGACTCGCCCCAGGGTCGGCAACTGAGTATTGCATCCCTCAGTACCTCACGGTGCCAGGGCTCCGGGCTCAGGGTCATGCCCTTGACCCTCGGACATCCCCCCGTCAGTCATCACATGCACCCTATGGTAAGGAAGTCACCCACTGCTCTGTCTGTCTCTCCAGCCATGCACTTGCCCTGTGCATCCCCATGACCCAGCACCAGGCCTAGCACATAGTACGTGCTCACTCAATGTTGAGAACACAATGCAAACACATCTCCAACCTCCAAGGACCCCTCGTGAACTCTAGGCTTCAGTTGCCATGTGTGTTTTGGGGACTAAATTCAGATAAGCTCCAGGGAAGCAAGATGAGCTTTTAGATTCCCTGGATGTCCACATGAGACCCAACAGCGCAGGTTTGAAGGTTAACAGCTTTAAACCTCTATTTCCTCTGTGGCGGCAGAGAAAATTGAAAATGAAGGCCTCTGTTTTGGGTTACAGAATGGAATTGGTTCCCTTTATGCCTCTCTGTGGAAGAGAGAAACATTTCCGTCATCTCAGTTTATAAAAAGCAAGCGTAAGGCCAAGAAGAGATGAGTGGAGTAATTTCAGAAACTCTCAATTCGGGCAGTTTCTTAAATCCTCAAAGTCTGAAATTGCTGCACATGAACCTTTCTGCAAGCATTGCATTTCCTGGGCCGGCTGCTTCTTGGAGAATAATTGGGCAGGTTGAGGGGGCTGTAGCCTAGGGGGCTGGGACAGGGACAGGGACAGGAAGGCAAGGGTGGGAGGCGAGTGTGGTGGCGACTGTGAGTGGCAGCCTAGGATACAAAGGGTCTCCTCGGCCAAGATTTTAGTGGATGAGGATTCTATGGGATTGTCTTAAAACCACGTCTGCCTGTACCTTCCCACCCCTCCAACCCCGCACAAGATTCGTGTTCAGCAGCTGTGGTGTAGGGAGCTACTCAGCAAGTGCATTTGAGCAGGCAAGTGACATCATAGCGTAGGAAACCCAGCCACCTGGGGTTCCCAGCACTGTCATCGGCATCCTGCTCTAGCCTCCCACCCCGACATCAGGCACACCGGCCTGACTTCTACCTGCCAGCCCTGCATCCCTTTCTTGAGGGCTCTCTCTTGCCCCAGAGCCCCTCTGCCCTCCCAGCAGCAGGCCAGAAGTGCCAGGGGAAGTAACACCTTCCTTCCCTGTGTCACTTCCTACTCCCCGGCTGTGTTTCTGGGGATCACCTCCCAATAAACCTCTTGCCCTCAAACACTTGTCTCAGGCTCTGCTTCTGGGAGAACCCAAACCACACAGCCCGTGGGAGCTGAATGACCTTGGACAAGTAGCTTAAACACTCAGAGTCCAAGTTTCCTCATCTGTGCAGTGGGGATAATGTTACCTGAGCCACAGGGCAGGTGTCACAGACAGGAGGCCTGGGGACTAGACGTGGCCTCCAGGTAGGTTTTGTTTGGTCTCCAGGTGGTTTTAAAATAGTTTATTATGGAGTCCGTGTCATGCATTCCAAAGAAAATATATGACGTTTATATAAGGTATGAAGATTCATGTCATAAATATCCACGTACCCACCTCCTAGCTTAAGAAACAGACCAACCCCAAGACTGCTGAGCCCTCTGGATACCCTCCCAGTCTGTGCTCCCAACCCCCAGGAGGTCACCACCATGATGAATTTTGTGCTTATCATCCCCATGCTTCAGGCACAGTTTTACTTTAGATATAAAATGACATACTGTTTAGTTTTGCATTTTTACAGATTGATATATTTCACATCAAAATCCAAATTTCCAACTTCCTCTAAGATCCAGCCAGGGGACTTCCCTGGTGGTGCAGTGGATAAGACTCTGTGCTCCCAATGCAGGGGGCCCGGGTTCGATCCTTGGTCAGGGAACTAGATCCCACATGCATGCCGCAACTAAGAGTTCTCATGCCACAACTAAGGAGCCCGCCTGCTGCAACTAAGGAGCTGGCAAGCTGCAACTAAGGAGCCTGCCTGCTGCAACTAAGGAGCCCATCTGCTGCAAGTAAGACTCAGTATAGATAGATAGATAGAAAGAAGATCCAGCCAGGCTGGACCCACATTGCCACGTGGTAACAGTTGTAGGCACTGAGTCATTGGGGACCTACCAGGTGGTGTGGGGATCTTCAAGGACCCACAGTTGCCAGTCCCTGCTGTCCCCTCCCTGGGCTCTGCACTCCTTCATTTACCTGCCCGTTGTTCCCTGTGGACGCCTGGCCTGGTGAGTTCTCATCGTGAGAACCTTTCCAATGAGATAGCCCACAGGACGCCCTTTGAGGAGAGCCTGGCCCAGGAGCAGTACTACGTCAAATTGCTCCTTATCACTGCCAGTATCAGTGACATCCTAGGAGGCAGCCAGGGTCAGCAGCCTTGTCTTGAGACTGATGAGGTGACGTGCTGAGGCCAAGGCCACTTGTGTGGCCAGAGGTGGGATCAGGGCTCCACCCAGCACTGGGGCACAGGCGGGAGTGTCTGCAAATCCACTGGGCCTCAACCTCGGGCTGGGGTCTGCGCCAGGCCGCCCTCCCCCAGGCCTCACGTGCGTACCAGCCGAGTCCTCACGCTGCTCCCCGCCCAGGCCCACCTGCCTCTTCCACAGCCCTCACTTTGAAGCCAGAGGCAGGGACAGGTAGGGGAGACTTGGCACCGGTGGCTCACGTCTCATCCTCCCGCAGGAGCAGGAAAGGGCTGCGCCGGAGTTCTGCACCCCTGAGTAGGTCTGCTGGTCTCTCTGGGCCCCTGAGTGGGTCTGCCGGTCTCTCTGGGCGCGGAGGTGGGCGCTGGGGCCTGTGCATCATCGCCAGCGGAGGGAGCTTTGTTTGCCTCGCTGAGTCCCCGGACCAGGGGCCGGCCAGAGAGAGGGCTCTTTCCTGAGGGGCTGGACTTTCCCACAGGAACAAAGTGGGGCTTGTTCGCTGGGCATGAATCTTGGCGTGGGGCAGCCCAGGCTAGGCTCGGAGCTGCCAGGCGGCGGCTCCACGATATCAGGCAAATTCCGCCTTCCCCACAGCTGGGGCTGACAGCAGGAAGCCCCAGGGAGGCTCCGAACAAAGGCAGAAAAATGGGCCACGTTTATTCATTCACTGACCAGCCCGGGCCTGGCTGGGCCACAGGGCCCTGTCTCCGTGGCGACGGGCAGCCTTCGGAGCTCCCGGTTGGCTCGTCCGTTGACCACTGCCCCTCGGTTCCTGCACACCCCCAGCACACAGGGACACAGCATCCCGTGGCTCCCCCGGTACGGCCTTGCTCTGTGGTGTCTGGGGGAACGTGGGCCAAGCCAAACGGGAATCAAGGGCTTGTAAACAGACAGGAGGGAGCCGGTGTTGCGTTCTGAAAGCCAAACACATGGCCAGTCTTGGGTGAGTGCGGTGAAGGTGTTGGTGCAGATCCCTACACTAGCCAGGCACCCACTGTGTGCCTGGCCAGGGGACGCCCACATCAAGCCAGCTCCGCTTGGCCTCTCCAGTCTCATTCTAATATAGCAAAAATGGAGAGCTGTTTGAGCCCAGAGAGCGACTACTACTTCTGCCTGGGGGAGGCGGTATCAGACAGGGAGGCCTTCCAGAAGAACTGTCATGGGCATTGGGTCTTGAAGGATGCATAGGAGTTTGCCAAGCAGGGAGGGAAAGGGCGCTCCGGGCAGAAGGACAGGTACTGAGACCTGAAAGTACGTGGTGTGATAGACAGTAACAGAAAATTTTTTTTCACTGGAATGAAGAAGGGACATAGCTGGAAATGAGGCAGGAGTAGGGGTGGGATGGCTGGGAGATATGACTCAGGGAAGCAGGGCCACCATCTCCCCAGTCACTGCCCAGAAGGCGCCCCTGGGACTGACTCTGAGTTGTGAATTCTGTATATTGGCCTCTTCTCAGAGTGGTTTTGGTTGTGGGCTAAAGAAGAAATGACAATAATGATACCTTACAACAATTTAGGTCAAAAATGACAGACAGACAGCATAGGAGGGAGTGCCCGCCCATCTTGCCCCCGTGGCAGACGTAGCTAAGCAATCACAGCCTGCTTTCTGGTCTGGCTTGGCCTCAGCTTCAGAATCCTTCTCAACACGGTGATGATCAGGCAGCCACTACCAAGCAGAGGTGACACCTGAGAGAACATGTGTTTGTCATTCCTGGTCCATCCCTCTGTGCCCTCCGAACAGCCTGCTCACATCTGAGCCTCATTTTTGCCCCATTCGTCAGGGTGAGTGTAACTGTCTTCGTTTCACAGATGAGGAGACTGAGGCCCAGAGTGACTTCCTCTGTAACACACAGCAACTTAAGCACAGAATGAAGGACGAGAACAGAGGGATCTCGGCTCTTACTCGGTTTAGGACGTGTTTAGAAGGCCCAGTGCAATCAAGGTGGTGGCATTCACGTAGATTTTTCTTCCTTTTTTGCTCTGGAAACCCACCCAATCCCATCTTCCACTGCTTTGGCCAGGACATAAGTCCCCTGATACCATCCAGAGATCTAAGGCATCACTACATCTGGCCATTCCCTGAAGCGCCCGGCCTCACCGGCTTCCTGGAGCGTGGATGACGCTGCGGCGTCAAATGTGCTGTGACAGCTGCTGACGAGGACGGAAGAGCAACGTTTGTGCAGCTCTGTTGGGCCAGAGAGAGCTGCTCAGGGAAGCTCCCCAGGCTGGCGGCCGGGGCACCTTGAGAGCAATAAGGGCAATGGAGGGATGGGTTCATGGCCCCCAGCTGACTGCTGATTCCAGGGTGCGGGCATGGATGACCCAGCCTCCCTGACCTTGTGTGTTTGTTTGCTGCTGAACTGAATGAAGCCTCATTCTTGGAGCCAAGCCCCTGCTGGGTACGCTACTCTCTCCTGTTCTCCTTCACACCTCCACCCTCAGTGAGTGCCAACTGACTACCAGCCACCTGGACCCCTGCCCGTCACCTGCTCCCAGGTGGCTGTGTCTCACCGGCTAGAACATCCACCAGGCACCTTCTCCTTGCTGCTCTGCCTTCACCTGGGCGGGACTGGCTCACCTGCCCCAGCCCACCTTCCAGGCTTGCCTTCTTCCCCATCACCTGCAGGTCAGTACTTCCCCAGACACACCTGCCCTGCTCTGGCCACTTGGTGTGGCGAGACCCTCAACCCCCTTCTCTCCTGGGTACCATGAGCTCTCTAGACACTATCTCAACTTTTCTTGATCTGGCTCTGTCCCAGAAATTGCCACCTTTGCAGTAACAAATACCTGTGTTAGCTTCCAGGTGAAGTGACAAGTACTTATCATGCACTCACTGTTCTCAGGCACTGGTGGGTGACTTTTTCATTCTGTGTCAGGCTCCGGGGAGCATGTCTGGCTTGCGAAATTTCATATCAGGAAAAATAGCAAAGAGGTTTCATTTCAGCTGTCAACGCTGATTATCTGGGGATGTCTCTCTGAGTACGCTGTGGGATAGGCATCTAAGGCAGCCATGGACTCAGTGGGAAAAAGTTCAGCAATCAGTTATTAATGTCTGTTTGGGGCACAGGAGTGGGTAGTAAATGTCCATGTGCCACAAATTTCATTTCTCTCTGTCTACACAGTGGATAACATGGGAGTTTCTAATAGGTTCCTAATTATGTAAAGCAGACAATAAAGGAAAGAGAAAGAGACTGGTGTCTCCTAGGAAGGGCTGCTTGAGGAAGGGAGGAGATGAGCTTTTGGAGTCACTGCACCCCCTGGGATCTGAGGTATCATCTGGGCCAGGTTGAATTTACTTAGATGTGATAAAAAGTTTGATTCTTCCCTCTGCCTTGGTTCTGCTTCTCTAAAACAAGTTAATTCTGTCAAACTAAGATCTGGAAGGTCCTTTCTGACTCCAGTGTTCCTAAGTAATGATGTCTCATAAGTGTAGAATGCTTTACAGCTCCCAGCCTCCTCTCATACCCACGAGCCCACCTGTACTTCACAACAAGCCCATGATGCAGCCATTCTAAAGATGAAAAAACGGAGGCCCAGAGACCTTATGTACCTCTTACCAAAGGTCTGCCCAGGTCTGCAGAAGAGTTACCTGAACTCAGTTCTCCTAACTCTAGTTATTCTACACCTGAAAGTGTATTTATACATTTCCAAACAATCAGGACATGTAGGTTATGTTTAAAAGTTCCTCGGGTGATTCTAGTGTTCAGCTATGGTTGAGACCATTGCTAAAAAGTTAGTTTTATGACTGACTTCAGAGGAGGCTCAGAGAAGTTAAGCAACTTGCTCAACGTCACACAGCTAGAAGATAGTGAATTCCATGCCAGACAGGATGACTGTGTAACCATGTGTTTACCATGGTCCAGGGACTCTTGTATATTGATTCATTTCATGCTCTTGACAAGTTTATTCTTTAAAAAAAAAACCTGAGGAAACTAAACCAGAAAGGTTAAATAAGCAGCCCAGAGCTACAGAACAATTAAAAGGCAGCAAATAATGGTTTATGCCTTGATTAGATTTGGGTACACAAGTGTGTACTTTTTATAACTCATGCATTGGTTCATTTAAGATCTGTGCCTTTTACTGTGTATCAATTTTACCTTTAAAAGAGCGTGAACTCTAGTCCTGCTTTAGAGCAGAGAGAGAGATTTACAACTTACTTTGAAATGCACGAAAAAAGTCGGATAGATGAATAGAGGAAGAAATAAGTGGATAGATATGTGATAAAGGTGTTGGGTCTGTGGGTGTTCACTGTACAATTTTTTCAACTTTTCTGCATGTTCGAAATTTTTTGTAATAAAATATGTGAGGGGAGGCAGCTAATAACTTGCCTTAGACTGTGAGCTCAGTGAGAACAGGGATCGTTGTCTGGGTTGTGACCGCTGAGTCCCCGGCACCTAGAATAGTGGCATGAAGCAGGTTTTCAGTGAAAAATGGCCGAATGGAAAGTGATAGGAGAATATTTAGCTTGTGTCTTTAAACCTTAAACTAAGCACTTACATTACAGAGAGGACTTGGTGGTATCTGTGAAGCAGAAGGTAGGGAAGAGGAACACTGGGCAGAGTAGAGTGGGTGGGCACAGTGGGGAGGGCTCTCCCCACTTTCTGTGCATGAGTTCAGCGCCCACTTCCCTGGCAGCAGCAGTAAGAGCCCCTTGCCCCAGAATTGCTGTGCCAGGAGCTGGGCGTTGTGTGGGTGCATGCTGCCCTCATGTGGCCAAGATGAATATTGCACTAGTGTTGGAAGGGCCTCTGCCCCTTGAGGCCCACTGGGCAGTACTCGGGAGGCCACAGACACTGGAAAACCAACGCTGGGTCCAGAGGGGCTGCATCTCTGGGCCTGGGTCCACTTGTTGGCACGCTCCCCTATCAGCTAATGGTTCTCCCGGTGGGGGGGGTGTGGATCTCCCATGACCTCACTGCCGTCCTGAGGTTTGGGAGAAGTAACTGACATGTGTTGGCACCCCTACTTCCTAACGCTCTTCCGTGGTCTGTCCGATATGATCATCACACTGACCCTGCCAGGTAGGTGGCATGATGGCTCAGAGAGATCAAAGCCGCACAGCAAACTAGGGACAGGGAAACTGCCTCTAGGAATTCCAGAATATGGCAAAGAGGACGCTAGCCTTCCTCTGGCAGGATTCAGAGGACTCCAGCTCTGGAAGGGGCAAGGAGTCAGGGCAGTTTGGAAAAGCCCCAGTACTCACATCCACACCTGGAGCCCTTCAGCTGTCACCGAGGCACCATAGGTGGGCTCTTTACCTGCCCCTTCCATGCCTTGCTGGACCCAGCTGTGTGACCCTGGGGAAAGTTACTTAACCTCTCTGAGCCCTGCCTCAGTGTGCCAAATGGGGATGACAATGTCCTTTACCTTTTAGGGTGGTCATATACACAATTGAGTGAACGTAAGCAAAGTACAGTGCATGCTCAGAAATTACCCCCCATCCTCCCTCCGCATTGCACCTTCCACATGGGCAGGGATTGTACGTGTTGTGTTCACTCCTGTAACCCCAGCACAACTGGAGGGGTCATTTCTCAAAGAAGAGTAAGGTCAGAATTATGAGTGAGGTCTTTGCAATCAGATACCTGAGTCTGGGTCGTGGTGCTGGGTGACCTTGACAAGACACCTGGCCTAAGACTCAGCTTCCTCCTCTGT
This sequence comes from Stenella coeruleoalba, assembly GCF_951394435.1. Taxonomy (NCBI): domain Eukaryota; kingdom Metazoa; phylum Chordata; class Mammalia; order Artiodactyla; family Delphinidae; genus Stenella; species Stenella coeruleoalba. Next base: position 98,698,350 of record NC_137156.1, on the reverse strand, counting down.
AAAACGGGGATAACCGTTGCTGTATAGCCTGGTGCAGTGAATGGGCTGATGTGACTAAAGCCCCCGACACAGAGCCTGGAACATAGTAAATGCGCAAATAAATCCTGGCTAGTGGTCGATGGTTCTAAGGTGCTATTCAACATGAGCTGTGGCCGTTGTGAGGCGTGGCGGTAACAGTCCATCGGGCAGACTGATTTCCCGTTCAAGGCTGCACCAGCCGCAACTCTAACCTGACCCTGTCTGAATTCACGTGTTGATGGAGGGGGAGGAAGGGCAGTGATGGCATTGCCCTCTGGTCCCCTGGGCCCAAACGACCCTGGACACCAGCACAGGGCCCCCAGCCCTCAGTAATGATGGTCCCGGACAAGAGGAGCGGGCTGTGGACTTGCCCACGATGGAGACATCGCTCTGCCTGACCCGGGGTGGGGATGGTGCTCAGGGCTGGGACACAAGGAGGGACGCTTCCCTCTTCTGGGGCAGATCAGACTGGTCTTAGTGCTGGGTGCAGAGCCGGCCTGCAAGGTGGGAGGAGAAGGTGATGTGAGTGTGATCAGCTTTCAGACCGTGAGCCTTGGCTTCAGCATAGGACTCGCCGGGGGTCTTATGGGAATGCAGACCTCCTTCAGTAGGTCTGGGCGGCGTGGGGGGCCTGGGGTTCTACATTTCTAACAAGCTCCCCAGTCACCTCGATGCTGTGGGGTCCAAGCCACACTTGGAGCGTCAGGTTTAAGGAAAAGCAGGCTGACTTATCTTACAGGTACGGTGTGGGAGGATTGCAGCAGGCCTGGGGTCGCCCTGGGCTGTTTTGCTGAAGTAAGAGGGGTACCTGCCTGGCACTGAGCCCTGGTCAAGGCATAAAGGGCACTGATCTGTGACCACGGGTCCGAGGCCACCGGCTTGTCAACAGCGCTTATGGTTAATAATGGGGTCAGTGATGTGTATCTGGTCTCAGAGAGCCCCTCCAAGGACTCTGCTGTCAGCGTGGTTACCTGGCAAGAGCACGGCTGCCCGGCCAGGGGGGCATGGGAAGCTGGTCTACACCCCGTCGTGAGCCTCCTGCTTCTAATATCCCGTGTGTAGACATCAGTGGTCCCTGATCCGGTATGGCTGTGCCTTGTCAGTGTGACAACTGGAGGCCTCACCTGGCCTCTTGGGCCCCCTTGCTGTGAGACAGCCTTTGGCTGTGATGCACATCCTTCCTTTAATACTGCTACTACTGTTTTTCCCCAGCTTTATGGAAGAATGACTGACAAATAAAAACTGTGTACATTGAAGATACATTTAAGGTACACAATGTTGTTTTGATATACAAAACATTGTGAGAAATGATTGTGAAGTACGAAACGATTACCACAATCAAGCTAATTAACATACCCTTTGCCTCACATAGTTATTCTGTGTGTGTGTCGGGGGGGAACACTTAAGATCTACCTTCTCGGCAAGTTTCAAGTGTGCAGCACGTTACTGTTAACCATAGTCATCGTGCTGCACGTCAGGCCATGCTGTTCCTATCTTGTGTCTTTTTCCTGCAATAAACCTTAGATGCTGTGAGTTTTCTTTGCTGTGGAGCCCAGCCTAACTGCCACTAGTGCAACAGGCATTGACATACTGCATCCTGTGGGCATGTCCTGGGCTCCACTCAGTGGGGACAGAGGTGGTTAAGGTTCTTCTCTGCTCTCCCAGGAGAGCTGTGGTTCTCAACCTTGTATATACATTGGTATCACCTGGGGAGCTTCAAAACTACCGAGGCCTAGGCCCCATCCCCAGAGATTCTGATGTAATGTTGTGGTCGGGGGCGTGGCCTTGGCATTGGGGTTTTTAAAAGCCCCGCAAGTGGTTAGATAGATAGATTATATGTGTGTGTGTGTGTGTGTGTATATATATATATATATATATATATATAATATCTAGGATATCTGTTTGTCTATCTATCTATCTATCCTATTGGTTCTGTTTCTCTGGAGAATCCTGACTCTCCCACTCTCCCACTACCCAAGGCTAGAGAGCAAACTTGGAAGTCTTTCACCTTTGAGGTGCTAGCTGCATTCTGAATGAGCACAAAGACAAGAACAATACCCAACCCCAAAGAAAGATTGTCATCTGCAAGAGTGGAATTTCTGACTTCATCGTGCCTAGATGAGGGGACACCTGGGGACAGGAGACTACATTTTTATGCCTCTCATAACATACACTCGGGATAAGACCCAGTGCCAGACACTCAAAAGCATCCCACAGGCCCCCGAAGATGAGTCGTGTTGGCTTTGCTTTGAGGTGTGATTCTCTCTTCCGGGCTCTGAAGCAGTCCCTGTCCACAGCTCTGGGTCACAGAACTGTGTACTTGCTCTTGACCTTGAGCGTTTTCTCTCTCCAAGCCGTATTGTGATTCTTGCTTCAGAGAGCTGGCGTCAGGATCCAGCTCTCTTGTGTTGCTGTAGTCACCAGGGCCTCACAGCTTCTCCTGCAGTCACAGCTGACTAGCTGCACAGGAATGAGCCCCAGAAGGGACTAAGCTTTATCCAGACCAGAACCAAAGAAAATTTTGGCAATGTGGGAGCTCATAAGTTGTCCATCTGGCAAGGAGTCAGGACAGGCACAATGACTAGGACTCATAGAAAGTAAACCATTTGTTGGTTTTCAAGTAGGCTTTCTGATGGGAAAAGAGGGAAAGCAAGATAAAGAGAAATACGAAGCACTTTAGAGCCTGGAGTCTTTATGCACCGCTGGTCTGGGGCTATTAGATAGGGATACCTGCAGGAACCCCAAAGCATCCAGTGCGGCCCTCTGAGGAAGTCATAGTGCAGCAGCCCCCCAAACCTTTTCCGCACATCTGCTTCCTCTTTAGAATGTGAGTCATCATCTCAGGATGACTTGGGGTAGTTCATTTTCATTTCTCTGGGGCTCGGTTTTCTCACCTATAATATGGGCAGAGTAGGGGACCAGTGGTGTCTAGAATCAAGTACACACAGGACCCAGAAGTCGGCAGTGAGGTGGGGTGCTGGGTGATGGAGTTGGATCCGAGGTTAGACTCAGAGGGAGACCCGTGACAGCTACTTTCAGCTCCAAGGTTCCATTTTTCAGTCTCTGCATCCCTGGTTAGCACAAGGCCTCAGCCAGGAGGGGAAGTCTCCAGTCCTTAATCCTCAGAAGGGGTTTGGGGGAAGGAGACTTGTCCCCGCCTGGCCAGATTTGCTGGACAAGCTGAGCGCCTCCCAGCCTCCTGCCAGCTCGGCGCTCTCCAGGGTCCTGACCTGGCCCTGGTTTTGGTTCTCTGTCCTGGAGGCTGGCGGCTCCGCCTAGGTTCCTGATGGCAGGACCCAGGGCGCAGGGGCACAGCTCTGCCACACCACCCTGGAACACATTCAGAAACATAATAGTAACCAACTTTAAAAACGATTTTTAAAACCTGGCTCTACCTTTCCCTGCCAGTGTTTTAAACTGAGTTATTGAACAAATGTTTTCAACATAGGTCGGGAACATTTTTACTTTTTTTTCTTAGATTGCATTTGTCCGTCAAGTCACATATTCTCCTCTCTTATCTGTCTGTTCTCCCTTTCACCTTTCTCTCTCTTTTCTCCTCTCTCATTTTCTCTCCCTTTCCCCTCTCTCCTCAGAATGAGTGTCCCCTTTCTCAAAGAAGAGAAAGAAACACTTCTAATCATCTTCTTAAAAACTGATTCTCAGGACTTCCCTGGCAGTCCAGTGGTTAGGACTCCGTGCTTCCACTGCAGGGGGCACGGGTTCAATCCCTGGTTGAGGAACTAAGATCCTACAAGTGGTGCAGTGCGGGGTGGGGGGGGAGAAAGATTCTCAATGACTTCACTTTATTTACAGTCTGGATTTGAACTTGAATAATCCTGAAGCTCTCCAGACTAGAGAAAACATATTTCTCCCTAAGCTGTCATGTTGTTAGAACATTGTCTTGACCTTTGGGGCTGAAAGCTATGATTTGTAATGGCCTGACCGCGCTTCCTACACCAGACGCAAATCACAGTGGAGGGACTTGGGGGCAACACACATATGTGCCGAACCCCTGCTCTGTGCCCAGCACTGGTGTAGATGCAGGAACTGCGCTGGTGGACAAGACAGATACAAACCCCTGCCCACAGGGAGCTGACACATGTCCCTCATGGGGGAGATAGTATGATATGCTCCTGGGTGAAGCTGAGAAATCATGTAGAAAAAACATACCTCCTTCCTCAGAACTAAGAATAAGATACTCCCAGACATCCACAGTGATCTCCAAGGGTGCCAGTTTTGGGTGCAGCCTCAGATTCCCATCCTGGAGGGTGTGAGAGGCACCAGGGCTGTAGGCCTCCTCATTAGCGGAAAGGGAGTGATGTGACAGGTCCACAGGAGGAAAAGCAAGGGGGTAATGTTTCTTTCTCCAAAATCTTTTGCTCGTTTCAGGCGTCAGAGAATTGGGGAGAAGGAGGAACCTAGATCTGGGTAAAAGAAGGAGAGGGTTTGAGGCCCCTGGGGCTTTCAAGGGGTTGGCTTTGAGCCACATCACAGATTTGCTTGAAGGTGGACCAGCTTTTCCCCTGAAATTCACATCTTCCTAAAGCCCCCACCTATCTGAGATGTCTCAAGAGGGTTCCAGATATTCTTGCAGCTAACATTTATGACCCTTTCCTATAGCCACTCCCTGGCACTCCGTGTGTGGTTGTGAAGTGGTCTGAGCCTGTGGGAGGGCCGCTGGCCAAGGAGGATTAGACCCACATGCTTTGTTCCAGGAATGCCAGTTCTGGACATTTATCCTGTGAAATAATTCAGAAATAGGGGGAAATGCTGTTATGAGGGGAAAAACATGTTTACAGCAGTGAGAATTAGAACTGTGAAAGGCCAAAAACTATATGAATGTTCCATAGTGGGGTTAAGTGAGTTGTGATGTATTAATTTAGTGGGATATTAAATTTATCACTCAAGTGATTAACATGAGGTCTCAACGGATTATAAATGTCAAAAATCCTCCATATCAGCTGCTGCTCTCAGTGGTGAGGAAACCGAGTTCCAGAGAGCAGAAGTGAGTTCTCTGAGATTGTGTGCAGGGCTGGAACGGGGCAAGGACTGGCCTTGGCGTGGCTCGCAGCCCAGCTCCCTTTCCACCATTCTAGAATCTTCCAAAGGGAGACGTACGCCTCGCTCAGAAAATGAGTTTGAATTGGGGGAGGGAAGGCAGGCAGGACGTTAAGTGCCATGAGTTCAGGGACATTAAATGCCATTGAGTGACGCTGAGAATGTCAGTGCATCTCCAGGGTCCTCCAGTCCTGATGACTCCACTAGAAGGTGGGGAGAACATAGAAGAAACTAGAAGGAACTCCCGGGTCCTTTTTTTCTCCCAGCTTTATTGAGGCATAATTGACAAATAAAATTGTGTATATTTAAAGGGTGCAGCACTTTGAGTTGATATACATACGGATTGTGAAATGATTACTACAAGGTAATTAACACATTGCTTAAGGTCTGCTCTCTTAGCAAACTTCCAGGATACAATGCAGCACTGTTAACAGTGGTCACCATGTGACGGCCCCGGGTCGCTGACGTGTCTCTGACACTCCCTGAGCTCTCTTTCCACAAAGAGCAAAGGAGGTGAGGGACGTTGCAGCCCACAGCCCCCAGCAGGTTTCAACCTCTATCTAGAATTTAATCACTTTGTTTTTATTTCATTTTTACAGTTGCATTGTAATTATGGAGAGTCACACTAATTTCCTATTTCTGGTAGCATTATAAGATCTCTTTTTAAATAACTTAAATAAATAGATGAGTTATTTAAAGAAAGGTAATGAATTGAAGAGTGTAAAGGAAGTGCAAGGATGTGGCAAAAGCTGGGAGGTGCTTCCAGAGTTGGGGAAACATGGGAAGCCCTGCCCCAAGCCACCTGGAATCTAGAACATTCATCAGCATATGCAGGGAATGGTGAGTTGAGAAAGGAGAACTCCAAGCTGCACGTGCACATTGATAGCAGTTATGGAGAAAAGAGTTCTGCATCTGGGTGGTGATGAAAGGAAAAACAAAGATGGTAAGCTAAATAGGCAAGGGGAGATTTTTGTTTTGTTTCATTTGTTTTAAAAATAGACGCTTGGATGTGTTTGCAGGCTGAAGGGAGAGACTGACTAGAGAGGGGGGCATTTATTCATTCCTGCATTCATTCATTCCATAGAGGTATCGAGCCCCTACTTTGTGCCAGGCACTGTGAGAGATGCTGCAGGTACAGCAGTGAACAAAACCAGAAAAAGCCCCTGCTTTCAGGGGTTTGCATCCTCGTGGGGGAAGACAGCAACAAAAAGATAAAAAATATATTATGTGCACAGTGGTAGAAAATGTCATGAGAGAAAATAAGGCAGGGAAATGAGATGGGGAGTGGTGACCGGTGGGATGCTATTCTTTGGTGGTGGTCGGAGAAAGCCTTGCTGAGGAGGGATATTTGAGTAGGTCTCAAATGAAGGGAGAGAGTGAGCCATGGGAGATCTGGAAGGAGAGGGCTCTAGGTGGAGGGAATTCCAAGTGCAAAGGCCCTGGGGTAGGTGTGTGTTTGAGAAACAGCGAAGTATGGTTGGTGTGGAGTGATGTGGGGAGGGCAGCAGGAGAGTCAGAGAGATGAGTGAGGAGGCTACTGCAGTGGTCCAGACCAGAGTCTCAGTGGCTCAGACCAGAGAGGTAGTTGTTGGATATGAACATCAAATAGACAGTAATGTGGGTGGTAATTACTTGGGTAATTAATAGTAAGGCAAGGGGCTGCAGAGGGCAGGAAAGAATGAGATGAAGAGGACTGAAGTGAGGGGCATGAGGAATTTGCCTAGAAAGGGAAGTGCAATGGTCTTACCCCTGGGGATGGAGCAGATGCAGACCATTGAGGCACAGAGACATGTAGGGGAGGAGGTAAGGGAAAGTGAAGTTGGGCAGGGCAGGACCTTGGGTACCCCAGGAAACAGTACCCATCACTTCCTGTAAATAATGGTAGGGGAGGGGAGATGCTCAGCCAGAAGGAGAACAAGTATTTGTTCCTGTCTGTCATCCCTATTCTATTGTAAACTCCAAGAGGTTAAGTTCTTTCCTGCTGGGTTCAGCACTGACTACTGAGCCCCCAGTAATGGGCATGGCTTACAGTGGCACCCAACCAATTTTGAGTGAATTAATGGATGGAAAGAAGGTTGGATGGAAAGATGGATGGAAGGATGAATGGAAGAATGGATGAAGAGAGGATAGATAGATGGAGAAGGGATGGGAGATCAGATGGGTGGAAGAAGAGATGGAAAGAAGGATAGATGGATAGAGGGACGAAAAGATAATATGCTAGAATCAGACTTAAAACTCCTAGTTCAAAGTTACTTTGAAATAAAGGAATGGGTGAAAGAATAAAAAGTTTTGAATAGTGCATTGGGGAATAATTTGAATCAGATTTGAATGGATGAAAACCAATTTATAGGTCAAGGTTTCCTTGGAGGATTGGAATTAGAGCAGAAGGAGTTGGTATTGTGAACGGATGTTTTAATCAAGCTGCCTAGCCTGACAAGTGCAGTTCGTTATGCAGTATGGGGTTGGGAAAATTGCGCTATTCTTAGAGTTAAGGAATCTGGATTCTAGTGAAGCAGTTGCTCCCCTTAAGCAGGTAAAGAGTTCAGAGCCCAGTCTGACAGAGCTCAGTCCCCTGGAAGAATTTGGGCTGGAGAGACAAGTCATCAGGCTCCCAGCCAAGCAGAGCTGCACTTCAGACTTGGGTAGAATCAAAGCTTTCAACATAAATTGAGTCATATGACATACAATCTTTTTCTCCCCTACACCTGAATTTATTTCTTCTGTATTGCATTCCTTCAAGATGCTCCTAGGAAACTAAGCTAATCAGATAGGCTAATTTATACTAAAGTGGTAGTGACTCTTGAGGGGAATCAGCCGTTCTACTACTTTCCACCAATTACAGTCATTGAAACTAGGACCCAAAGAGAGGAAGTGACTTGATCAACCTGGAATAGACACCTGTTTAGAGGTCACACTTGTGCTGAGTTTGCAAGGTAGAATAGGTGTTAGTGCAGGAGACGAGAATCCCAGGCATGAATGAAGGGAATATAGGGAATATATAGGGAATATAGAGGGATGAATGGGGATATAGGCTCTTCAAGTGGTTCCTATGCATGGGGCAGGGGTGAGGCTTGGAGAAAGATGAGGCTGGAGAGGTGAGATATACCAAGTCACGGATGCCATTGTGTGCTGAGCTAAGGAATTTTGACTTAATCTTGTAGGCTGTGGGAAGCTCCTGAAGAATCTGGAGCCAAACACATTAGAGGCAGTAAATTATAGTGGCTAAGAGCATGGACTCTGAAGTCAGGCTGTCTGAGTTCAGATGTTGCCTCTGATGCTCATCAGCTGTGTGACCTTGGGAAAATCACTTCACCTCTCTGGGCATCAGTGCCCCATCTGTAAAATTGTACCTTCCTCATAAAGGTTGTTGTGAAGATAGTAGGTGTTATTTAAGTGCTACGAACCATGACTAGTATATACTAAATACTCGGTGTTTCTATGCTAGCAGCTATCTTCTAATCATCATCATTATTATTACTATTAGTTAGGTTTTAGAAAGCATGTTCTAATATCCAATGTTTTTGTGTGGATAGAAGCAGGATTCGACTGCACATAGGAAGACCAGGTGTGGTAATTCAGGTGGGATGGAACAGATTGTTACCCGAAAGCCAAATCCAGACTGCTGCCTGTGTTTATAAATAAAGTTTTATTGGAACATGGCCACACCCACTTATTGACATACGGCTATTGCCTTCATGCTACACCAGCAGAATTGAGTAGTTGCAACAGAGACTATCGGGCCCTCGAAGCTGAAGATATGTACTATCTGGCTCTTTACAAAATAAGTGTGCTGACCCCTCAGGCCGGGGGGCAGTTCAGCTTTGGGGCAGTGTCATGCTTCTGTGCACCTCCAGCCACCTTCCGAAGGGACTGCCACCCTTTAAGGCTCAGGACACACCTGGCTCTGCATTTCCCAGCAGGGTCATCCCCAACAGATGGGCGAGATGTTTAGATTCTCCCAACTCGATTTCCTCTCTGACTAGTTTGTACTGCTTTATTGTTCTTTTGCAGATTAGTTCTTGTATCTTCAGATCTGTAAAGGCAAAAAATATTGAGAGCAGCCCATGACCTTTCTGGCAGTTTTCAATTTCTTTCGTCTTCATTTTTAGCTTTCATTACCCCCAGGATAGCATCTAATTATTTCCTGAATAATCGTGTCTCCCGGGCTCTGAGGAAATTTGAGAAGTTTGCTCCCCATTATGTCTTCCAAATTAGTTTCTCTTCAATTTTGGTGCACTTACTTTTGTCTTTTCATCTTGGTTCAGCCAAAAATAGTCTCTCAAATTGAGTGCTAAATTCTTTGGGATTTCTTTCATTCCAATTAACTTTCCTCAGGGCTCTCTTTGGTTTTATAAACGAGGTCTTTGCTCGTTGGGATCTTGGTCCTAAGCCGCTGGGCTGTCTTTTCACGCCAGCCTCGCTTCTTGTCTTCATCCTTGTGAAGGATGGGGGCGGGGTGGGGGGAGAGCAGGGGGAGGTGTAGCAAGAGGCAGAGAATCTGGTGTGTCTGGACTCTGATGCTTACAGGCTGAGAGATACTGGGCAAGTCAACCTTGGCTGACTACAAAATGGGAGGAGATGCCTGCTGCATTGGGGAGCACATCAAGGAGAGGTATCAGCGTTTTGATAATGGGAGCTGGGGAGCAGGTGTGGGGGAGGATTAACACTCCTTCCCTGTTTTTGAGCCCCTATGAGTGTTACCGAGATCAAGCCCACTCTCAGATTCTCATAGTCTAATGATCAAGCCCTTAGCACCAGCTTCAGTTACAGGAGAAATTTCAAAAGCAATCAACAATTCTTTATTAAAAGTGTAATATCATCTGTGTAGTGAAATGCTTTTCAGTTTACAGATCGCTTACATACCTGTTATGTTATTTCCCAGCCTTCTGGAGTAGCCTGAGCCAAGGCATCAACCCGCTTTACAGATGAGGAAACTTAGCCCAGAGAGATTAAGTAACTTGCCCAAGGTCACACAGCTAACCAGGGTGGAGTCACTTAAAACACTGAATCTCACCTCTCTTTTTTTGACATATGCTCACTCCTCCCTTTGTTAATTTTTTTAGTGTCCAAGTGGAGAGCATTGTCTTCTTAAGAATCCTTTTGCTGGGTGTGTAATATTCCAACAGTCTGAAAGCCAGGACTGGCGTAGCCTGAACCAGGAGTCTGGACCTACAAGCCTCACTGGACATGAGGTTCCAGTCCAGCCCAAGCTGCTGGAGGCCAGGAGCTGGGTCACGTTCATCTGCCCACTTCCCCCGCCCCAGCTCCCAGCATGTGCTGGTCTCACTCCAGGGGCTCAGAGAACACGCACTGAACTCCACACAAGAAGTCGAGGAGACTGGGTGTGAATTTTGGTTCTACCACTTTCTAGCTGGGTGGCATCAGACAAGTCCCTGCACCCATGGGAGCCTCAGTCTCTTCATCTTTTAAATGGGGGTCGTGCCCATTCCATAGGTTGGCAGCAGGGTTCACATAAGAGAATATGAGAACATATCTGGAACCGTGTCTGTGCTCAATAAACCCCAGGGTTCCCTTCCTCTCCCTTGCCTCCCTCCTTCTGCCTGAAATTCCACCTTTAAAGCCTTATTTGCTATCACTCTTTTTTGATCCATTGATCAGGACTTTTCCTGAGAGCAAGTGTTTCAAAACTAGGAAGAGGAGAGGCTGAAGATGGGGACAGGATCCTAACAAGGGAGAGAAAGAGAACAGAGAGCAGAGGTTCAGAAGTCAGCATTCCCTCCACAAATCCACCGTGGACCAGCCCTGTCGGTGGTAGAGATTTCCCTCTTTTTTTCCCCCCCCTCTCTCTCTTTTAAAAATATAAAACTATTTATAAAGGATGACTAAAGAGGAGATGTATGAAACTGTTTCTTGGTAGACCTTTAAAAAAATTATTTTTTCAAGAAAGTATCTTTTCCTCCAGTATTTGTATTGATGACCTGAAGAAGCTTGTAAGACCATGAAGCCTCTATGGCATCGTGGCTTAGAAGCCCAGGCCCCGGGGCCAGGACCAGGGTTTAAATCCTGGCTCTGACTCATCCTGGCTCTATGACCCTGGACCAATTACTTCACCTCTCTGTGCCTCAGTTTTCTCATCTGTAAAGTGGGGGAAATGATGGTTCCTAGGTCACAGGGCAGTGTGAGGATTAATGAGATAATGTGTCTCAAAGTCCTAGGACAGTGCTGTGTAATGGAGTACTAATAATAAAATAATAATAAAAATTTTTAAATTAAATAAGTAAAATAAAATATAGAATATATAATTATATAGGAACATAATAGTGAAATATATGTATGTTTCATATATGTGTATATAACTATATATAATATAAAAAGTATAAAAGGAGAATTCATGAACCATTCTTCCACCTAATCCAAATGCCTATGAACAGCAAGGACGGACCCAGCAGAAAGTTGTTCTCAGGCCCTTTGCCTTTCTGATACAGCATCACTGACACCTTGCCCATAAGCTCCCAGACCTCACATTCAACATTTTTAACGAGTACCTGATATTCCATCGAGTCCTCTGCCTGTGGCCGCTCTGGGTCCTCAGTTATTTCCTGCCGTGAGTCACTCCAGCCGCACCTTCTGGGCTTCCCACCTGGAGTCTCGAGCCCCCCTGTTGACTTGTGAGTTGATTGAAGAGTCAGGTGTGAGAATGATTTCTCAGGTGAGGAGGGGAGAGTGGCAGCCTTGGGTCATCAGAGACCTAAAGGCCACTGTGGCTCTCAGGTCCAGGCCCGGGCTGGGGGACTCACGGTGGAGCCAGGAGAGGCAGCTGCTCGGCCCAGCTGCTGTGGTGGCACCTAGCAGCACTGGGTGGCAGGCTTGTCCTGCTTTTATGGACACCAGTGTCCCCACAGTGTCCCTGCCGTGGAGGAGGCTCTGCTGGCGTGACACCGCCCCTCCTCTTCCCATGCTCATGCACTCCCCTGTCCTCCCCCACCTCTGTGCCCACCGGGGGGCTCACGCCTCCCACTTCCTAAGAAAGTCTGGGAACCATAACAGCCCGCACCGCCGTACAGGCACGGGGCTCATGGGTTTAATCTTGTCTCCTCCTCGCCACCAGCCACGTGGTCCAGGAGGGTACACACTTCACAGCAGAAGAGACTGAGGCCCAGAGAAGTCAGGGTGCTTTCCCAGCCAGGGGAGGAGCCTAGGTCTGGGTCCAGAGCCTGCGCCCGCGGCTGTCAGAGTTTCTCAACTAGGTCACGCCCCTTGTTCAGTGGCCTTGGCTCCCAGTGACTGAAGGCGGTCAACGACCGAATCCCAGGCTGAGCGGCGGGGTTTGCATATCTTGAATATATTCAAAGGGACTCAATGTCATCATTTATTTGCCCAAATGCCCCTCCCATCAGGCATGGGACTTCTGAGTCAGGATCACACCTTATTCACTTTGACTCTCAAGCACAGACCTGGAGCTGACACCTGAGCCCCACTTCTGTGCTGCTTTCGGAATGGGAGTTCCCAGAAGGGAGCCACAGGAGCTGCTTGGAGGGAAGTGGATACTCTCCTCCCAAGGGTCCCGAGGGAAGCTGTGGGACCACCATGGTTTGAGCACCTACTGTGGGTCAGGAACCGTGATGACACTTCTCATATGTCCTAGGGCTCCCCCCCCACCTTCAAGACTGGATCACTGTCCCATCCCACAGATGAGGAAACTGAGGCAGCGGTGTATATGCAGGAGCAGGTGCAGGAGAGGCTGGCAGCCTTCCACTCCGGCCAGGCTGCTGTTGTGGGCCCTGCTGCTTCTGCCTACAGTTTCCTAGGCTTGAATCTGGGACAGATCCCAAGTCCCGATCAGGTCATTCTGAGCTGATTCATCTTCATCTTTCCTCTCTGCCTCCCAGGGAGATGTCCCTGTCTCATCCTGGCAGACCCTGCACTGTTTCCTCTCAGTGCTAATTCCTGTCATCTCCACCGGGACCCCTTGGCAATTCCAGGAGCTGACCATCCACTAGCAGGGTCTCTGACCCCAGCCCTGGCCTCTGCTGACACCCCATCTCTTGCGCTGGTCCTGCCCAAACCCATCCCGCCAGGGCAGGGTCATGTCAGCATCCCAGCTCCATAAATCATGTGTGTGGGGCTTGAAAAGGTTTGGGGCCAGCCCATCCTGATCAGCCCTAGCCCCCAGGCAGTCTCTACAAGCCCCCTCCCCATTCTGGGGGCTAAGCTTTTGCTTCAAGCCCTGTCCTGAGGTCCACCTAGGGCCCTGCCTCGGCCCTCAGTCTCCCTCTAGAGGCACCCCCAGACCCCATGCAACAGCCAGCCCATGCTGCCTGACCCCAAGTTCTGGCCTCCACCTGCCCTCTATCACCACGGGACTGGTTCTTCCTGGGATCCTTCCTCACCTGCATCCAGCCGACCGCCCATCCATGGGCCTGGAGTCACACAGACTTAGCTTCTTGGCCCAGGTCCCCTTACTGCTGTGTGACCCTGGGTAACTCAGTCTCCTCACTTAGCTGAGCCATCATTACTTTAAAAAAGGGCCAGTAATTCCTACTTTGCAGCATGGGTGGGAGGATAGGTGTAAAATCATCCAGCTAGTACTCATGGTCTCCTCCACTGGTGGTAGCATTCATTCATTCATTCATTCACGATTTACTGAGCGTCTCCTGTGAATCCAGCACTGGGATTACAGTGGTGAGCAAAGCCCAAGCCTGGTCCTGGTGCCTCTGTGCTCCTTGCCCTCTGGCGAGAGAGACATACAATAATGGACACACAGCAAGTACAGTGATGAGGGTGATGACTAGTGCTGTGGGAGAGGATAGCAGGGTGTGGGGAGAGGGCTGGGAGGGGCTGCCTTGGTGGAGGTGTCTGGGAAGGTGGCCTTTGAGCAGAGACCTGAATCACTTGAGGAGCTAGCCGTGCAGCTCTCTGGGGAGGAGGGAACGGCCGTGCAAAGGCCCTGAGATGGGCCTTGCCTGGTGCACTTGGGGGCCGCGAGGAGGCCAGCGTGGCTGAGCAGACAGAGTGGCGGGGAGCACGGGGGAGGTGGGGTCAGCGAGGGTGGCAGGGGCTGGACTGAGAGGGAGTCTTGTTTTATTCCAGGTATGGTGGGTGCTAGCGGAGGGTGGCAGGTGTTGAGGACCCAGTGCCTGTTACTGGTCCATGCTGGATCAGCGACAACTCCACCACATCACTGTGACGGCCTGGGAGGACACGGGCCTCTGCCAGGTGGGGAGGGGAAGACAGGCAAGCTCCCGAGGGTCCCGGCCCCCCAGGCCCCCCACCCCTGCAGCCAGCCAGACAGTGCAGGTTCCCAGCTGCTGGCCACACGGGAGAGTGAGGAGGAAGGCTGGCAGCAGGCAGGGCTCCAACTGTGGATTTGAATCCTAGGCTGACTCGCTTCAGTGAGGAAGTTGGTGAAAGAGGAGAGGAAGAGGAGGAGGGGGAGTGGGAGGGAGGAGGGAGGAGGGGGAGGAAGAGGGAGGAGGAGGAGGGGAGGAGGAGGAGGGGGAGGAGGAGGAAGAACAGGGGGAGGAGGAGGGGAAGGAGGAAGAGGGGAAAGAGGGAGGAAGAGGAGGGGGAGGAAGAGAAGGAGGAGGAAGAGGGAGGAGGGGGAGGAGGAGGAGGAGGAGGAGGAGGGGAGGAGGGGGAGGAGGGGAGGGGGAGGAGGAGGAGGGGAAGAGGGGGAGGGAGGAGGAGGGGGAGGAGGGAGGAGGAGGAGGAAGAGAAGCAGGAGGAAGAGGGAGGAGGAGGAGGGGAGGAGGAGGAGGAGGGGAGGAGGAGGAAGAGGGAGGAGGAGGAGGAGGAAGAGAAGGAGGAGGGAGGGCGAGGAAGAGGAGGAGGGGGAGGAGGAAGAGCGAGGAGGAGGGGGAGGAGGGGAGGAGGAGGAAGGGGGAGGAGGAGGGGAGGGAGGAGGAGGGGAGGGGAAGGAGGAGGGAGGGGGAGGGTGGAAGAGGGTGGAGGGAGGAGTTGGGGAAGGAGGAAGAAGAAGAGGAGGAGGAGGGAGAACAGGAACAGGAAGAGGGGGAGGAGGAGGAGGAGGAGGAGTGGAGCACCAGTGCATCTGCTTTCCTGGAACAAGATTTCAAATTCTATGCACCGCTCACACTTGGGGGAAACTATGTCAAAACCCTTCTGGACCCATCAGTATAAGATGCCCACGAGTTTTAGGAGTTGGAAACCAAGTGGTTTTAGGGAAAAAAAAAAACTGTCTTAGTTCTGTAATTGGCTCCCAAGGCTCTGTTCAACGATTGTTAAAATACTGACACGAAACCTCCGAGAAAAATCGCTCCAGACCCTATATTTATCATTGTGTCGCTAGACAAGCAGAGGCCTTCCCATGGAGTGTCAGCTATGGTATGTTTCAAGGTCAGATAATTGACTTTATTAAGGAAGAGTCAGATTTGCAAAGGGAGCAGGGACTGAGACTCAGGTGTGGTCCACGGACCCTCCCACTGCCCGAAGTGCGTGAGAGGCTACAGGAGCTCCACGAACCTCCTGAAACCACAGATACCGTATTTCTAGGTCGGTAGTTCTCACAGCGTGAGTCCACAGCAGCAACCTCACCTGGGCATGTGCTAGCGAATGCAGATTCTCAGGCAGTGCCCCAGACCTTCTGAATCGCACGCTCGGGGTCTGGGGCTCAGGCATCTGTGCTTTCATGAGGCCTCCAGGGGTTCTGATGCATGCTTCAGTTTGATGGTAGCTAGGGCCGAGCACTATAGGACACAGTGGCCTAGAGTGGGGGTCTTGAGAATCACACTGTCCGGGGTTCAAATCCCAGTGCTGCCACTTAGTAGCTGTGTGAGCTTGGTCATTCACTAACCTCTCTGAGCTTCTGTGTCCCCACCTATGAAGTGAAATCATACAAACCTTGGGACACAGAGGGATTTTTAATCCAACAATGATGATGGGTTCAGTCTTCATCAAATAAGAGTCCTAATGATAATGATGATGAGAATGTTTTGAAGAGGGGAGGGGTGTGAACGGAAGTGTGGTCCGAAAGACAACTCTCCAGGGTGGCCTGAACACCTGAGTGGCTACAGGTAGCATCACCAATGACTAGGGTCTTGGCTAGAGTGGCAGCAGAGAGAGGCATGAAGGGGGGGTTGTGAAAGAGTCATCAGAGGTCAGGTGGAGAGGGGTCACAAGCAATTCGATTCGCCCAGCAAATATTTCCTGAGCACCTAGGATGTGCCAGGCCCTGTTCTGGACCCTGGGTGTGCGGATGGCAGAGTTCCTGCCCTCGTGGAGTTCATGTGTCTGCAGGAGATAAAGTCGGTGAGCAGGCAAGCGGGAACGCACGAGGATTTCAGCACATGGTCGGTGCCACAAAGAAGGCTGAACAGGAAGGTGGGGCAGAGGGTGACATGGGACAGGCAGGGTGGCCAGAGCAGGTGACATTGAGCTGAGACCTGAATGACGAGCAGGAGCCGGTCAGGAGAAGGTTCTGGGGAACGAACAGAGGGCAGAGCCCGTGCACAGGGATGAGCATGGCGTGCTAGAGGAGCAGGAAGAAGGGCAGAGCCTGGAGAGCGGACCCAAGCGTGTCCAGGGCACCACGGTTCTCACCTCTGAGACCTCACTCCTCCACGAAGAGCCGTGGCGGGGAATTGCCGATGTGATGAATGTAACCAAGCCCAGCACAGGCTGGGCCCTAGGGAATGTCCACCGCTGCCCCGTGATGGCCAGCTCTATACCCCCTGGCATCACAGGAGGAGTTCAGCCAGATATCAAAACCAAAATCAGCTTGGGCATTGTAAATAAAAGTTCTGATGGCTTTAGTCCAATATCAGGTGTTAAAACAAGAGGCAGTTTCCTTAAAGCAACAGATATTGCTTGAGCCTCCACCAAGGAGGATGGACATGGGGGACACGGAGAAATGTACAAGTCCTTGATCCCAGTGCACGTCCCGGCCCTGCTGTTGCCAGCTTGTGGTTCTCCCTGGTCTTCTCTGAGATGGGAGGAGATGTCCAATAATAGTTTAGCTTACGAAGCACTAGGGAGCCAGGCCCCCAGAATGTGCAAGGTGATGGGATCAGAGCTGATCTCTGAGATAAGTGGGAACCTTCCAGGGATGGAACAGCAGGGGGAAAATGGGGGAAATGGGTGCAGACCACGTGGAGCCTCAGACTCAGTGACTGGAAGGTGACCAGCGAGATTCCCTCCTTAACTTCACTGAGCCTTAGTTTCCTCATCTGTAACATGGGAATAATCTCAGCGGTAGTGGAGGATTACATGACATAATATTGTGCAGCTCTGAGCGTGGTGCCTGAAACAAACTCAGACTCACTAAATGGTAGCTGCTATTATTAATATCAATATCGTTGTTGTCATCAGTACTATAACCAGCAGGGGAAGTTATGCCTCAGGGCTGCCTGGAGGGACTCGCTGAGCTGTGAAGCCTCTGTGGCCAGGTGTAGGACCCCGGGAGAGTGGCCCTCTGTCAGCCAGGCCTAGACAGAGCCAGTAGCCCCCGAGAAGACGGTATGGGCTTCGGAGAGCTCCCGGCTGGTGACAGCAGGGGGCAGAAAGGAGACAAACTGTGGAAAGACTGAATCCTGGAAGACTTCCCAGATTGTTTTGGGTGCTCCCAGAGCCCCTTGCACTTACCTTTAGCACAGGGCACAGGTCCTGATGTGGTGTAGTAATCAGTCCCTTTATCATACTGAGAGCTCTTTGATGTTAAGTCCAGGGAATGACCCATGTTTGTACTTCCTGGGTAAGGCACAGCCACGTGGAGAGCAGTGATTGCTTGAATGAACAAATAAATGAACAAACAAACAATATAAAGAATTAAAGCCTAAATGAATGGGAGTAAGTGGGCTGGCTGGTTCAAGGAGGAGTGAATTTAGGGTGGGGACGGTGCGGAGGTATCATGCCTCTCTCCCCCGCTGGAAGGATCTTGGCTTAAGGCAACTGCACCTCTTTTCTTGGACACAAGGGGGCGCCATCACTGCAAACCCCACATTGGGAGGCTGAAGGAATCGGAACACTTGCCAGTAAAATTGACCTGATGCTTCAGTCCGAAGGGACCCAGTCCTTCTAGGGTGCAGATCAGCCTCCCTCAGACCTGAGCTGTCGGTTACAAGAGGAAGAACCTGCTAATGATGACAGTCAGCTTACCACACAGGTGGTGAGCTCGGCATTGCTGCAGGTGTGCAGGCGAAGGCTGGCCTCAAACCTAGGTCTCTGGAGTGAGCCCCAGGCCTTTTCCTGACATACCTGCAGCTGCTGGCGCTGCCCAAGGTGGGAGGAACCTGGAAAGCACCCCCAACGCCTGCCTGCCTGCCTGGAAGGGGAAAGGAAAGCCTTTCTGTGGGTCTCTTCAGAAAGTGCCCCATCTCCTTCCCCCATGCAAACACCTTCATTCTATAATAGCTGAGGCAAGTTTCCCCCAAAGTAGCTTTGTTTCCTTTTTCTTTTATGGAATCACTTCAAATTTTACAGAAAGTTGCAGCAGTAGTACAAAGAGCTTTTCCCCCCAACCATTTGCTAACTTGATACCCCCAAATATTTTGTATTTCTTACAAACAAGGACGCTGTCTACCTCATCACAATCTCCCACATCAGAATCAATACTTAATTCTTGCCTGATCAAGTATTAGTACTAAGACGGTTGCCAAGTGGTGATTTTCTGATTCTACCTTTCCTTCTAAATTTATCGATCGGCAATCCAACCATATGGAAAAGCTTTCTCCTCTCCCATTTACTCACTCATTTATGTGTGGACTCAGTGTGGACACATGGATTCCCATCGTATTTAATAGGTTACGGTCTATTACGGTGATTGTTTATTCTGATGCTCAAGTGGTCCCAG
The DNA here is from genome assembly GCF_951394435.1 of Stenella coeruleoalba. Lineage (NCBI taxonomy): Eukaryota > Metazoa > Chordata > Mammalia > Artiodactyla > Delphinidae > Stenella > Stenella coeruleoalba. The sequence goes on along the minus strand of NC_137156.1, from coordinate 98,679,506 downwards.
GTCTGGCCAGTGGGAGCTCCTTCACACTGGCTCCTGTGTCCTTTTGATGTGCCCTCCTCCCACATTCTCTGGATACGTCTTTACTTTCTGGCACAAGATATTGCAGGCTTATCTTGTATTCCTGCCCTTTTTCTCTGTGTAAGAGGACCGTGAATTTATTTTCCTGCAGAGGGGCATTTGCAAACTGTGTTGCTGTAACCCGCGGACCCTAAGAAGCCTCACTGTGCAGGAGGGAAGGGGCTCGACGCTGCAGTCAGACTGACCTGGGTTCACATCCTACCACTTACTAACAGTGTTTCCTCGGGCAACTCTCTCAACCCCCATAAGCCTTTCCTCATCTGTAAAATGGGGATAATTTTCCTACAACCCCACAGGGGAAGAAATGAGGGAAACCTCTCCTAAACGTGAGTGGCCATCTCCTGGAGCTCACTTTGCTGCTGCTGTTTTAACACCACCAGCACCAGCAGGTGGCCAGTGGCTGGGAAATTGACAAGGGAATTCCTGGACCCCCCGCAGAGGGTAGAGAGCTGAGTTAGAGACCCTAACTCAGTTGGGCTCACCAGTGGTATGCTTCACCTATCCAAGTTGTCACTTCTTTCTTCCCAACAGGACTTGACATTTATTCCCTGTCTTCCAGCACCTTATCATGGGAAAAGATGGACATTTGTAGGAATGAGAAACGTGCACCTGGGATTTTGTGAGGGAGAGCCCTGACATCTTAGAGGTGCCCTGACAGCCCGGCTGCAGGGAAAGCACCTGGCATGCAGCGAGTGCTCAATAATTGACAACTGCTGCTATGCTTCTGCTCTTTAAATGGTCGAATGAGTTTGGGAAATGTTGCATTCTGGAGCTTAGAGATTCATGATGCAGGTTGGGATGATGCAGATGCTGGTAATACACACTTAACATTTTGCTTTTGGAAGGTGGGATCTGAGCCTTCCCTATCTCTGAACTCTCCCCAGTGCCAACAGCTCAAGGCTTGTCATATACTAGATGACAGTAAATGCTAAAGGGATCAGCATCCTTCCTCCAACTCGAACCTTCCCACCCACTAACCATTCCTCCTCCTCATTTTCCCATTTTTATGTTATGGACGTGTCTCCTGGTCCCTTTGGCTCAAATTCTCTCCTCCTTCTCCTGTCCTCCACCTTCTGCCTTTCAGTCCCTCCTTTGAGGTCTCTCAAACACATCACGCATCTCTAGCTGCCTCTGTAGTAGTTCAAGCCTCCATAACCCCTTGCCTAACTGCGTCTCAGTCTCCAGTCCCCCACCCCCATGCATTCCAAACCCCGCAGGAAATCTGTTGCCTGGTCCATGCCACCTCTTCAGCCTGGCATTTGAGGTCCACAACCTCCTAGCCCTGTGGGGTGGTCCCGTCCCCCATAGCACCTAGGAAGCCACTTCTTAACCAGTTTTCCCCAAGGAATCCTGCTTCACTGCAGGATATTAATATAGCCACCTCGGTTCTCTTTAAATAAGTCTTTGCTTGGTAGATCCTTTCCTGTCCTTTCCCTTTAAACGGATTTGTATCTGTATATTCAGAGTAGGTTGCTGTAGACAACATATGGTTGGGTCTTGCTTTTTTATCCAGTCTGAAAATATCTACTTCCTAACTGGGGTGCTTATGCTATTTAAATTTTATGTGACTATTGGTAAGATTGGGTTTAAATCTACCATTTTGCTGTTGCTTTCTATTTGTCCTACCCATTCTTTATTCCCCGCCCCCCTTTTCTGTTTTTTTCTTTCTTTTGCCCAATCAACTATTTTTATGGTTCTATTTTATCTCCCTTGTTGGCTTATTATATGCCCAATTGTTAAGCAGTTGATTTCGGGTTTATGTACTACATCTTTAACTTATCACAGTCTCCATTCAAGTATGCCACTTGTCATGGGATGGAAGAATCTACAACAGGACATTTCATTGCCCCCCTCTTGGCTTTTGAGCTATTGCTGCCATGCATTTTATTCACTTTATTTTGTAAACCCACAATAAATTATTATTTTTGCCTTAGACAGTTAATTATCTTTTAAAGAGAGTTTTTAAAGAATATTTCTTATTAACCCATCTGTTTCTCATCTCCAGTACTCCTCATTCCATTGTATGGGTCCATATTTTCCATCTGATTATAGTTTCCCTTCTACCTAAGGGAGTTCCTTTAACATTTCTTGAGGTGCTTGTGATGGAGTCTGAAAAAAAGGGTCTGAAAAAAGTCTTTTTTCAAAATAACAGCTCCACTGAAACATAATTTACATATAAAACTCACCCATTTGAAATGTAAAATTTGCTGTACAATTCAACAATCACCACTGTCTACCTTTAGAACATTTTTATCACCCCCCAAAAGAAACCCCATACCTGTTTGCACTCACCCACTCACTCTTCATTCCCCTCTTCTCCCCAGCAACTATTGATCTACTTTCTGTGTCTATGGATTTGCCCACTCTGGACATTTCATATAATTGGAAACACATAATCTGTGGCATTTTGTGTCTCACTTCTTTCATTTAGTATGTTTTTGAGGTCCATCCATGTTATAGTATGAATCAGTACTTCATTTTTCTCATGGCCAAATATTCCATCATAGGGATATTCCACATTTTGTTTATTTATTCATCAGTTGGTGAAGATTTGGGCTGTTTTCACTCTTGGCTATTACAAATAATTCTGTTATGTATGTACATGCTTGTACAAGTTTTTGTGTGGAAATTTGTTTTCAGTTCTCCTGGGTATATACCTAGGAGTGGAATTGCTGGGTCATATAGTAGCTCTATATTTACCCTTTTGAGGAACCGCCAGACTTCTTTCCATAGCACCTGTGCCATTTCACAATCTCATCAGCAACGTACCAGTTTTCCATATCTTCACCAACCCTTGTTGTTTGTTCTCCTTCATTTTTGAAAGACATTTTCACTGTGGATGGAATTATAGGTTGACAATTTTTTCTTTCAGTACTTTAATCATGTTGTTCCACTTTCTTCTAGCTTTCATTGTTTCCAGTGAAAAGTCTGCTGTTATTCTTTTCTTTCCATTGTTTCTCCATACACAGTGTATGCTTTCTCTCCTGCTGCTTTTAAGATTTTCTCTTTATCACTAGTTTTAAGCAGTCAGATTATGGTGTAGTTTTGTTTCCTTTGCTTGCGGTTGGTTGAGTTTCTTGAATCTGTGGATTAATAGTTTTCATCAACATTTTTAAATGTTTGACCATTATTTCTTAGAACTTTTTTTTTTTTTTTGGTCCCTCTAACAACCTCTTTTTTCTTTCCTTTGAGGACTCCAATTGTATGAATATTAGGCCCCTTGTTTCATAGCTCACTGGTGCTTTATTCTCCCCCCCCTTCCCCCCCCTTCTTCTTCCTTCTCCTCCTCCTCCTTCTTCTCTCCCTGTATTTCATTTTGGGTAGTTTCTACTGCTATTCATAAAGTTCACTAATATTTTCTTCTGCTGGAACTAACTTGCTGTAAATCCCATCCATATCCCAGACATTCTACTTTTAATCGCTAGATGTTTGATTTGGGAGTTTTTATATCTTCCATATCTCTCCTTTACATGCCTATTCTTTCCTTTATCTTCTTGTTACATACAGAGTATTTTCAAATAGCTGTTTTAATATTATTCTACCAAATCTCTCACCTGCATTATTTCTGGATCTGTTTCAGTTGGATTAGTTTTCTCCTTAGTATGGCTCACATTTTTTCTGCTTCTTTGCATGCCTAGTAATTTTTTTAAAAAGTTATTGTGGATTTAATGTTGAGTGACGAATTTCTTGAATTTTCTTTAAATCTTTTTGAGCTTTGTTCTGAGATGCAGTTAAGTTAGCAGGAAACAGTTTGATACCTCTGCAGCTCACCTTTAAGCTTTGTTGTGTGGAAACAGAACATCCTTTAGTCTAGGACTAATTTGACCCCACTACCAAGGAAATAGCCTTCTGAGTACTCTACTTGTTGCCCTGTGTGTGAGAAGGTCTTCCCTGGCTGGATCTTAGGTTTGCCTATTTGAACTTAGTATAAGTAGAGTCGTGGGATATATCTTTTTGTGTCCAAGTTCTTTCATTCAACGTTATGGTTGTGGGATTGTTGTTGCATGCAGTAGTAAATGTTTTCCATTCAGTATTTGTGAGTATACCACAATTTATTTATCTATCCTACTGTTGATGGAAATTTAGGTTGTTTCTAATTTTTATCTATTTTGAATAACACTGCTTTGTTTTATCTTTCACATTTAGATCCAGAGTCCAGCTGGAATTAATTTTTGACTGTGGTGTGAGGTAGGCATCTGGGCTCATTTTTCCCCATGTGATTACTCAGTTAATCCAGCTCTGTTTGTTGAGATCTATCCCATTCCACTGGCCTATTTGCCTACCTGGGTTTTAATACCACAGTCTCCATTACTGCAAGTTGATCATATATCTTGATATCTAGCAGTGTACATCTTCTAACATTGTTCTTTCCATTTGTTTCCTTTCGTTGTTGCCCATGATCACATACATGATCAATTGAGGTGAGCTCTGCTTAAGCTGAGTCTTTGCTTCTTGTTCAGTCTGCCGTGGTTGTGAAGCTCAGTTTCTTCTCCTTGCAAACCAAAACACTGGTAAAACTAACTGTGCCTGAATTCTCTACTATGGAAGCCTCCCAGTGCTCACACCTGCAGTCTCTTAACCCGCACTCCCCACATACATCTGCATTTGAGACTCTGGAGTCTGACTCTCCTGAGGTTGAATCTTACCTCTGCCACTGTGAGGCCTGGGGCATAGGTTGGACATGGGGCAAGTTGCTCCTTTGTTCTGGGCCTCAATTTCATCATCTTTAGAATGGGAGAGGTCATAGCACCTAACTAACAGGGTCATTGTGAGGACTAAATAAGATGTAAAATGTTTAATACATGGAGTAATCTACAGGTACTATCATCGTCATCATCATCTTTATCATTATTGCCCCATAGTCCCTCCCAACCTGTCACCAGGAGGGGCCAGACCCCAAGCTGACCATCCTGCTACATTCACACTGATCATGTGGTCCCTTCGAGAAATGGGCTTCTGCCTTCCTCTTGGGTCAAGGCATGCCTAACCTGTGACCCATCTCTACCACCCTCCTCACAATTCCCAGTTACCCAGCTCTCAGCCCCAGAGACTCAGTCCCTGTCTTCTCCCATGTGCTGTTGTGGGCCCAGCTCTGGACAAGATTTCAAAAATGAAGACAAATGTCACCTCCATGGAGAGGCCTTTGCTCCCCACACCCCTGTCCCGTGAGTCTCTCTTCCTGCTTTATTTTTCCTTGTGACACCTAATGGTCCCTGCCATTAGATCACATATTTCTTTATTGGCTGTCCATCTTTGCCACTAGATGGAACCTCAGTAGGGGCAGGGACTTTGTTTTGTCATTGCTGTGTCTCCAGCACCTTGAGCAGTGGCTGGCACATAGTAGGTGCTCAATAAATATTAGTTGATTAGATGGATGAACCGTTTTTGCCAATGTTATTCATCCACTGATTCCATCGATACTTGCCCAGCACCTACTGTGTTTCTGGGTCTTGGCATTTGTTATGAATTGAATTGTATCCCCCAAAAGACATATTGGAGTTCTAACCCTAGTACCTCAGAATGTGACCTGATTTGGAAATAGGATCATTGTAGATATAATTAGTTAAGATGAGGTCATACTGGGGTAGGGTGGGACCTTAATCCAATATATCCTTAAAAGAAGAGGAGAAGAGATACAGACATACAGGGGAGAAGGCCATGCGATGATGAGGGTTAGGGTTGAAGTGCTGTAGCTGCCAGCCAAGGAATGTCAGTGTTTGCTGGCAAACCACCAGAAGCTAGGAGGAGGCAAGGAAGGATTCTCCTCTGCAGATTTCAGAGAGAGCATGGCCTTGGTTTTGGACTTCCATCCCCCAGAACTGAGAGAGGATAAAATTCTGTAGCTTAAGCCCCCCAGTGTGTGGTACTTTGTACTTAGTTAAGAAACCAATACAGCATCCCTCTACTCATTTGCCTAACAGGACACCAAATTCTTGCCCCTGCCTGGATATCCCCATTCAGTCAACATACTTGATTTCCAGTGACAGACACCAGGAAAGGATTAAGCAGAAGAGGACCTCAGGCAGTATATGGAATCTCCTGGAAGGCTGGAGAGGGGGTCTTTGGGAGTGGGCTGGGATCAAGGGAGGAAGACACTGGAAACATCCCAAATCTAATCATAGGATCCATTGGGTGTGCGGTAGGCAGATTATACAGTGGCGCCCAGTGACCCCCACCTCTTTGTATCCAAGCCTGTGTATTCCCCTCTGGAGTGTGTGCTGGGTTTAGTGACTCACCTCTAATGAATAGATTACTGTAGAAAGTGATAAGGGCATGTTAATTCTTACATTCAGTTATAAAAAGGCTCCTGATTCCTCTCTTGCTCTCATGTGCTTGCTCTGCTGGAAGGCAGATGCTGTGTTGAGAGCTGCCCCGTGGAAAAGCCACAGTCACTGAGGAACCAAGGCCCTGCGTCCAACACCCTCTGTGGAACCAAATCTTGCACCTGAATGATCCTGGAAGCTGATCTTTTCCTGGTGAAGCCTAGGGCCCTGGCTGATACCTTGACTGCAGCCTCATGAGAGACCCTGAGCCAGAGGACTCAGCTAAACAGTACCTGGATTCATGACCCACAGAAACAATGAGATCATAAATGTGTGTGTTCTTTTAAGCTGCTCAGTTTGGGGTAATTTGTTATGCAGCAGTAGATAACTAGTACAGAATGCAACTACTGTGGAAAGCTCTGCTTGCTAGCCTGATAATCTGTGCTTACCTCCTGCCCCTTCAGGATGAATCACCTACTCTCTCTGCTCCTTTGTTCCCTCACTCCATATATAAAAACTCCTAAGTGGGAGCATTTGATTGGTGGAATTTAGGTCATGTGCTTAAAAAAAAAATACAGATGCTGTATGGACCGAAAAAAAAAATCTCTTCTTTAGGTTTCCTGCTTACATGCTTATAGTAACCTTGACTTCTTCTTAGCACTTATTAATTAATGGATCTATGTCACTAAGTCGCTAAAGTCTTGTCCACTAAACTGTAGGCTCCCAGAAGGCAGAAACTGTCTGTTTTGTTTGTTACTCATTCCATTGCACCTAACACGTGGCCGGACCCATAGTAGATGCTCATTAAATGCTTGATGAATGAATGAATGAATGAGTGAATGAAAGCTTGACACCTCTTACTCTAGTTTATACACGTTGTATTCTCAACATGGAGTAATATCTCTGAGACTTTCCTTATCATAAGAATCAGTTGGGATGCTTCTTTAAAATGCAGAATTATAGGCTCCATCACAAGTCTGGGATGAGGCCCAGAAAACTGTAATTTAACAAGCCCCCTGTGTTATTTAAGTAGCTGGGAGCTATAACATCACTTATCTCTAAGACCCGGTCCCCCTCAGCCCAGCTCACCACAAGCTGAAACCCAGCTGGATATTTTGTAGTCTTCTTCTCTGGGACAAGTGACCCTCATTTCTTTCCTCTTTCTCTGGAGGATCTAAAGGATCGCCCCCTTTAGTCACCTGAAGGGTCTTCTTTGCTTCTCCTGATTTCTCCATGATCTTCAAGCATCAGTCCAGCCATGGACACAGAGGCGCTCTTATGCAGGAGTGTGCGTGGGCATCTCACTCACGGGCAGCATTGGGTTATGGGACTCATTCGATATTGGGTTCAGGGGATAGCCAGAAAAGATCTGGTCCCTGAAGATGGGCAGGAAAGACAATGCTTATAAAAGCAATCCATCTGCTAAGTGCCAGATGAACAGTAGGGATGGTAAGTGCCACAGGGAGTAATGTAGGGAGTGAGGCCAAGAACGGAAGCATTCAGGGAGGTTTGCATGGAAGAGGAGTATCCTAAGCTGGGCCTCAAAGAAAGATGCTTGAATCCAATGAAGAAGTAATGAAAAGGAAAAAAGAAAAGGAAAGAGTGTACCAGGCAGGAGGAATTGAGTGAGAACAGCTGTGGAGTTGAAAATGGCCAGGGCAAGTGTTCTGGCTAGCTATTACCACATCATAAATCACCCCCAAATTTAGTGGCTTAAAATAGTAACCATTAATTTATTCTCTCTCATGGTTTTTGTGGGTCAGGAAATCAGGAAAGGCCCAGCTAGATGGTTCTGGTTTGGGGTGTCTCATAGGGTTGCAGTGAGAGGGAGAGAGTGGCTGAGCTGGGACAGTGGGGCCGGGGCTGGAGCAGCTAGAAGCTAGCCTCCCTCTCCCTTTCTCTCTCTGTCTCTCTGTCTCTGTCTCTCTCTCCATTTACGCAGTCTCAGGGCCTCTCCTGTGGACTGTCTGCATGGGCTACTTTGGGCTTCCTCACAGCATGGCAGCCTCAGGGCCACTAGCTGGCTTACATAGCAGCTAAGGGCTCCAAAGGTGACCGTCTAAAGAAACCCAGGTGGAAGCTATAATGCCTTTTAGGACCAAGCCTCAAAGTGAAATAATGTTGTCTCTGCTGAACTCCGTTGGTCAAAACAGTCGGAGAAGCCCACCTAGTTTGAAGGGGAGGGGACATAAACCCCGCTTCTCAATGGGAAGAATGTCAGCGTCACATTATAAGAAGAGCGTGTGGGCTGGGAGATACTGTTGTGGTCCTCTTTGGAAAATACAATCTATCACAGTTTAAGGAACATGCAGACCATCTTGGTTGTACCAAGAGGCGTCAGTTTACCTGGGCTAAGGAATGCCCAGGTGGCTGGTAAAACGGGATTCTGATTGTGTCTGTGAGGTTGTTTCCAGAAGAGATTAGCATTTGAATTGGTGAATTGAGTAAAACAGATTGCCTTCCCCAATGTGGGCGGGCACCAGCCAATCCTTTGAGAGCCCAAATAGAACAAAAAGGCAGGGGGGGCTTCCCTGGTGGCGCAGTGGTTGAGAGTTCCCCTGCTGATGCAGGGGACACGGGTTCATGCCCCGATCCCACATGCCGAGGAGCGGCTGGGCCCGTGAGCCATGGCCGCTGAGCCTGCGCATCTGGAGCAAAGGCAGGGGAAGGGAGAATTCTCTGTCTCTCTCTCTGTCTCTCTGTTTCTCTCTGTCTCTCTCTCTAAGTATATATACATATTTTTCCTACTTCTCAGGAGAACCCTAATATAGGGTCTATGTGGTAGCTTAAGGAATTAAGCTTGCAGAGATTGGGTGGGTTGAGATTATTGGGAGGGATGAATTTGAACTCGGCCTGAAGGCTAAGGGGAACCATGAAGGTTTATGAAACGGGAGTGAGCTTTGCATGGCTTTAGGGGAAGTAAAATTTGGTGCTGCTGGCGGAAAGGGTGAAGGAATGAGGGCCATTTAGGGATGGCAACAGCATCCTATTGTTGACTCAGCTTGTGAGCGTCTATAACCCTTGGGTTGTTTGCTTCTGTGTCTGGGCTCATTCCCCCATTGGTATTGCCTTTTCATCTTTACTAACGTCAAAGTCATTACTTTCCCATCTCCAAGAATTTGGTACTTTGTTTTGCAGGATCATGATTTTCCTCTGGTCAGGAGCACTCTCTGAGGGTTCCCTTCCTTTCTCCCCACGTATTAGCAACTACTCCTAATGCGGCATCAGCAGTTTTGATGAGCTCACTCTAGGTCCCTTTGCCTGGGCCGCGAATCGAGCTAGGCGGGTGCTGGTCCTTATTTCAGGAGGCCTCGTGATGCCTGATGCCAGACTGTGAGCCACCTCCTGTAGAGGGAGCTCCCAGCACTGCCCCTTCCCTGGCTGCCTGACTTGGTAAAACTACTTAACCTGTCTGCAACTCAGTTTCTTTATCTGTACATAGAGATTATAACAGTGCCTTCCCCGTAGAGTCAGGCTGAGGATTTAGCCAGATAAGCCATGAAAAACGCTCGGCTCAGAGCCCTGCCTGTAGTGGCCTCTCCATGAGCATGAGCTGCTGTTACTAAGGTCTGGAGAGGAGCGTCTGTTGCAGGATCAAAAGCTCCAGACAGGGCTTCCCTGGTGGCACAGTGGTTGGGAGTCCACCTGCTGATGCAGGGGACACGGGTTTGTGCCCCGGTCCGGGAAGATCCCACGTGCCGCGGAGCGGCTGGGCCCGTGAGCCATGGCCGCTGAGCCTGCGCGTCCGGAGCCTGTGCTCCGCAACGGGAGAGGCCGCAGCGGTGAGGGGCCCGTGTACCGCAAAAAAAAAAAAAAAAAAAAAAGCTCCAGACAGTAAAGTAGAAAGAGTGCGGCCCCGCCAGCAGAGAATGCGTTCAAAGTCCAGCAGGGCCGTCTGCTAGGAGTGCGACTTTGGGTGAATCACTTCATCCATCCATCTCTCTGTCCATCTGTCCATTCAAAAAGTGTTTCTTGAGTGTCAGTACTTTGCCTGCAAGTGAGTTCTGTGCTGAGGATTCATCGATGGGTAGGGCAATCCCAGCTCCTGCCCTCATGAAGCTTAGTCTCTCAGGGAGGACAGATGCTGAACACGCAGTGACCTGCAGGCTGTGTGTTCATGGTGGAGGAACAAGGCGCTGACCCAGTGGGTCTTGCTTCCCCCACTGCACATTTGGAAATGTCTACAGATGCTTTTGGTTGTAAAGCTTGGGGGGTGCTACTGGCATTTGTGGATAGAGGCTGGGGATGCTGATAAACATCCCATAACACACAGGCAGCCTCCACAACTAAGAATTGTGTAGACCAAATGTCAAAAGTGCCGCCGAGGTTGAGAAAGACTGTGCTGTAGGAATGCATGGCGGGGGGAGGGCCTCAACGAGTGGGGGTGGGTGGGCAGCAGTCAGGGAATGCTCCCTTGAAGAAGTGACATCAGAGACCTCAAGGACGGGTTAGCCAGGTAGTGTGTATGTAGGTGGAAGGGGAGCTCGGAGAGTGGAAGAGTGTTCCTGGCAGAGGGAACAGCATTGCAAAGGCCTGGAGGCAAGAGAGAACAGGGCCCCTGAGGAAAGTTCATTGCTCCTGGGATATAGAGAGTGGAGGGGGTTCAGGGGACAGATAAGATGGCACGTGTGAAGCACATACTACAGGAAGCGCTCGGGGGCCTGAGCGTTTCCCGTGCCTTATCTCACTGAATCCTCACGGCAACCCTCTAAAGTATGTGTTATTGTTTTGCCCTTTTACAGGTGGTTCAGAGAAGTGAGAAGTGGATGGTCATGATGTTTCTGTTGCCATAAAGTCCAGCATCAAACACATGTAAGTTCAGGCACCAAGGAGGGGCTCGTGTTGTGTTTGTTGATTGAGTGAGTGAGTGACAGAATGAATAAACCAAGCACATATCTGGGGGTCCTAAAGTGGAGCTGGGTTAAACAGAAATGACTGTCCCATGGGGCCTGGGAATTGAGGCACAGCCACAACTGTCCTTGAGACAAGCAAGGAAGTGTCCCAGCACCCAGGTGTGCTTCACCTGCAGGGCCCTGGAAGTCCCGGCTTCTCTCATTCCTTCCTCCCCGCTAGATGAAGAACACGTCCCAAAGGCCACCTACATCATCAGCTCGCTGTCCTGTCACATCATCGTGGAAGGATGTGGAATCGGGCTGGCACGATCCGCTTCTCAAAGGCCATATCGTTGCAGGGGGGTCACCTGAGGATGCAGTGACCTACATTGTGCCTTTTGACGACATGGCCTTTGGCATCCTCAGCCACCCAGGAGGAGCTGGCAAAGCGCAGGTTCCCAGACCCCACCCCCGACTCTGGGGGCAGGATGCTCTAGCAGTCTGTAGGTTGTAGATTTTCACCATCTCCCCGGATGACTTTTAGGCTAATGTGTGGGAAATGACACCACGAACCAGCAAAACAGCCAGCCTTTTGGCGGGCAGCCTGCGTCTCACAGAGGTCCCAGCATGTCGTGGGATGGCTGCATCTGCTGAGATCTGACTCTGTGCCAGGATCCAGGCTGAACCCTCACTCAGGGATCCGCAGGACGTGCTCATTTTACAGATGAGGAAACTGAGGCCCAGTGCATTGAAGTACCTAGCCATCCGAGCACGATCTCTGGCTCAAAAAATGAGACCTCATTAAACACAGGTGCTGAAACCTGTTTGTGGCCTGAAGGAGGTAATTTGGTTGAGTTCACCTTGCTGGATGGTGAAATAGCCCAGCTTTTCCTCTTTTTTCCCCCAGGTCATTTACTCAAGAGAAAGTCCTGTGGAGGTTATTGGAATGAGCTTGGGGAGATGGTGTGAAGCCCAACTCCAAGGGAGGAATGGAAGAGTCAGAGGGCAGGTAGGTCAGAAAACTCCAGTGAGGAGCTGGAACAGGGACCCAGCAAGGCTGGCATCCTTTGTCGGGGAGGTGATTGTCTGGGACCTCCGGGCAAAGCCGTCTTGTACCCAAGAAGCAGAGTGATGGCAGTAAGCTTGTGTGTAAACACAGGATAGCTGCAAAGAATGAGCCCACTGGGTTGGGTCCAAGACCCAGAAATGCCTCCAGAAATCCTTGTCTGGCACCAGGCAGTGTGTTGAGAAGGATGCATTGGAGTGGCATTGAGGGCTTTGGGCTGGGGATCCAGAGAGCTGAGTGACTTCCGGTTTGTTCCCTTTGCTGTGTGAGCTTGAATCAACATCCGTCCCTCTCTGAGCCCGTGTTTCCCTGTATGATGTTGGGTTTGAACCAACTGCTCTCTAAGGGTCTTCTTGTTCTAGACTAAATCCTTAACCTCAGGGCCTGACACAGAATAGCTGCTCAGTAAATCTGCGTTGAATAAGTGGATGTGCTTCTCCTCCTCCTTTGTTGGAACCGAGGTTGGCGTGGTATTCCACTCCTTCTGCCCACTCCTTCCCCACACATACAGACCTTCAGTGGTCAAGTGCTTTCTCTAGCGCCTGTGTGCAGCCTGTTTGACCCTCTGTCCTCCAGGCCACACCATCTGGCTGAGTGCCCCAGCTTCTTACTGCCCCTCCCTCCCTCCCTCCCGCCACCTGCAGCTTGTCCCTTTTGACCAAGCCCCCTGCAGTGCAGCCAGCGGGGTCTCCCTAGGACGCAGTCAGAACCAGCACATCCCTCTTCCCAAACCCCAGCTGCCCACGGCCTGCCCACTGGCGCCTCTCCCCAGTGACCCCACATTTGGCCCCAAATCGCCTTTCAGTCTGGTGCCCACCATTCTCTCAAAGCCTGGCCCCTTGGAGCTTCACAGCTCACCTGAGGAAGCTGGGAAGAGCAGGGTAGGATGAGGCCACCTCACTGTGGGCCCACGTCTCCAGTAACTCGTGGCTCTGCGATTGACTGGTCTGCAGATACACGTACGGTGCCTCGGCAGCTCCACCCGTGATGCAGGACACATCACAATGTTATAACTGATGACCCATGGGTGAGGGTGACGGGGCAGGTGCAGGGAGCACCAATGTTGGGCCCTTTTTTTTTTTTAATATTTATTTATTTGGTTGCACCGGGTCTTAGTTGTGGCTCGCCGGTTCCTCAGTTGTGGCATGTGAACTCCCAGGCGCGGCATGCATACGGGATCTACTTCTCCGGCCAGGGACAGAACCCGCCCCCCGCACTGGGAGCGCGAGTCTTAACCACTGCGCCACCAGGGAAGTCCCTAATGGGCCCTTTTGTGGTCAACCCGAAGACGACAGAGCGTAGATCTGCGGGCAGAGCAGCCAGTGGGGAGCTCAGCCCTGTTTGTTGCGGCTGCTTCACTGACGAGTTATGTGGCCGCGTGAATCACTCAGCCTCTCTTAACCTCAGTGTCCCCATCTGCACGTGGGGCTGGTGCGACTCACCCCTCTCGGGGTTGCTGGGAGGATTGCCCAAGATAATGGGCCTGAGGTATGCGGGTGCTTTGCCTGTGCTGGACTCTGTTGTGGGGCGTCACCACGGAGGGCTGGCCCCCGTCCAGAGCCCGTGATCTCTGAATCCTTCCGCTTTCAGCTGCTCCCCATAATGGCCTGCGTGGCGAGGCTGCGTTTCCGATTTTGGCTCGAGGCAAGCATCGATCTGGGGTGTGCTTTGTGAGGGTGGATGAGTGGACACCCAGCCACTCTCCAGATTGGATCTTGGCCTTTAAATGATTAATGTGTTCAGGCTGCAAATAGTACCGTATGTCCCAGTGCCTCCGGGATGCTTGGGGAAAAGTCCGGTCCCCCTCAGCACTTTGGAACAGGAGGCCCGAGGCCAGAATGTGGTTCTCTTTGCTAAATTTAGGGCTGGGCACTCCTTCGTGTCAATAGGACGCTGCAGTGTTGGAGGTGGGGCCTGTCCTCTCTTCTGTTCAGGTGCGTTTGTGGTTTTGTTTCCTTCTTGGTGGACTGGAAGGAAGCCTGGGTTAGGAATTGAGATGTGGACTTGGGTTTTCACAGTCTGTTCAACTGGTTGTGTGACTTCTCCAAGTTCTGTCTTCCCGCTTGCAGAATGGAGACATCAGTCTCGCCCTGGAAAAGCTCTTTGGGAACTAGGAAGCAAGCACAGGGCAGGCACTTCTGGGTTTGGTGGTAGACTCTGTGCACTGAGTAAAAATGGCATGGGGCCATCTACATCTACATGCTCTCATGCCCACAGAGGGGGCATAATGGGATGTCATTTAGCTCCGAGCTCATGCTTGTCCCTGAGCCCAGGGCAGAGCCTCTGGGTCTCAAAGATGCTCCCCTTCCTGTCTTCATCCCTTGGTACCCACAACAGGCCCAGCACATAGTAGGCGTTCAGAAAAATGGTCATTGGATAGATGAGGGCACTGCTGCGGTGGTGAAGGCTGATTACCCACCCATCCCCACGAGGAAAATGCACTGCGTGAAAACATCCCAAATACACCAAATCTTGCTTGTAGGCGCCCCCCCGTCCTATGATCCTCTGAGGGCAGGGACAGTGGTGCGGAATTCCATTCTATTCATTTAATTTAGATGCTCACCCTAGCTCTACCCACAGAAGCATCCATTAGAGCGAGCAATGCCTGGAAGGTCTTTGTATGAGGACAGAGCTGACAGGTGCGGACTGGTAGGAACACGGTGCCCTTGCCACCTCCAGGGCTGCAACTGTCACCTCAAAATCTTGGAACAACCAGACCCCTGCGTTCAGGGTCTTTCCCTCTAGTCTGGCTCACTGGTTTGCAAACTTGACTGGACCTAAGAGTAACCCACACGGAGTTCTGCTTTCTAGACCATTGCAACAGTTAGGATTATCCAAGGACAGTTGGAGACTGGGTCACACGCCCATCCCAGGCCCCGTCTCCCCTGCCACTGCGTTAGGCACGATTCTGCTGTGTACACACCCTTTGATCACTGCTGTAACCTTGGCACCTGGCGCCATGCTTGGCATGTATCATGTACGATAACTGCCCAATAAATGTTGCTTGGTTTACCTGGTATATTAATTAATGAAGCAGAAGAACCTCTGACATCTCAGTGGCTTCATATTAAAAAGGTGTATTTCTTGCTCATGCAAAGTCTCTTCCCCATCTGGTGACTCTGGGACCTCATGGTTCTGTCATCTCCACTGTGGCCCCACAAGTGTCCTGTGGCACAGAGGGAAGAGGAGGGGAGCAGGGCGTCAGCTTTTCTCTCTTTCAGCCCAGAAATGCGTATATCCCCGTGGCTCGTCTGCCAGGGCTGGTCGCACAGCCCCAAGTCAATGGCAAGGAGGGCGGGCAAATGGAGGGAGCCCCCTGGGCTCTTAGGAGCCTCCCCACTGCTGCACCACAGCCGAGACTCCACCCGCAGATGGCCCTTTATGGTCCAGCTCAGGCTCACCGGGCAGCTGAGCGTGCCTGGCACCGTCCGAGGCTTTGGCGGCTCCTCCCTCACACCCTCCTCCAGCACCGCAGGGACGGAGAAATGAGTAACTCCACTCGGCAGGTGAGGAAACTGTGGCTCAGTGTGGTTGACCACTTGTCCAAGGTCACACGGCCACCAAGGAGCAAAACCAGGACTCAAACACAGATGTGTTTCTTAACTCCAACCCCAGTGCTTTCTCCACCTTGGTCCAGATGTCCTGTGGGCACAAGCGTCCCGGGGATTCAAGGCAAAGAAGGGATGAAACCTGAGACTCTTCGGGAACATGGGTCGGGAGAGACGGGGGGAGGGCCAGATGGGGGTGGGCAGCGGCCAGAGGACTACGTGTACCGCCAGCTTCACATCGTGTTGTCCGGGAAGGAGGCCCAGGACTGGGGAAAACAGCTCCTTGCACGATGAGAGGTGAAGAAAGGAGGTGCCTTACAAATGTGACTCAATGTACTGGACGCTCCGGAGAGTCGTTTAGATTTGGCCTCATCTTTGAGCAATGAGGACTGTCTCCGAATGCCCTCAGGTTTTGTATTGAAAGGCACATTTCCTCCACCCCACAGAGAACTTGTTATGCAGAGGGATTTTTTTCCCCCATCAACTTCTTTTTTGGTCTAGTTGAATGCCAGAGGGGATAATAAATATATACAGTAGGAAGCAAAACAAAAAAAAAAAAGAGAGAGGGGAGGCCTCACTTTTCAACAAACTACCTTCAACAAGTACGTTCAGACTTGTTGACAGGTCTTTCTCTGCTCCGCACAAACCTTTAAGAGGCTCTGTTCTGAAAACAATAACGACAGTTTGGAGACATGGAGCAATGGAGTCGGGGAAGGGATGATCCATTTTTATCTGGGGGAGCCCTGTCCGTAGTCCCGATCACATCCTCTCTTCTGGTGGGTGTTAGCCGTGGTCAACAGCCGCCCTGCCCAGGCCTGTCTGGAAGCCTGGGGAGTCAGCTCTGTTAAGCAGCTCTGCTGAGTGACTCAAGGAAGACCATTCGGTCACCAGGCAGCTCTGACTGTGAGAACGTTCACCTTCCTACTGACTCCACATCTGCCTCCCTGGCCCTAGACTTACACCCCCTAGTTCTGCCCCGTTCGTCTTTCCCGGGACAATCTACAGGGGCACCTGTTTGATCAAATTTCTCACTTAGTGTATATAAAGTAGGTCGTTGATGTGGTTCGCAGAACCTGAAGCCTTGAACATCAAGACTTTTCAGGTTGTGTTACATCAGGTCGTAGGTGGCAGCCATCGCCAGGGAAGTGTGGAAGCCCGGAGGACAGGACTTAGGTCCTGCAGCCACACACGTGGCCTCGGTGTGCATGTGTGCTGGTTGTGGAGGGGGCGTGGAGTGGCAGAAGCTCTCCCAGAAATGCATCGCTCTCACTCTGATCATGTCGTAGCCTGCTTAAGCCCACCCACCGCTCCTGACACCCTCGGGATGGAATCCAGCCATCCTCATGGGACTTCTGAGGCCTCTCCTGAGGGGAAATGGTGCTTCATCTCCCGTTATACAAGCTCCCACTTCATCCTGCAAACGCTGAGTTGCTCGAGTCGCCTCCACGCACCGCACTCCCTCCCCTCCTGCTGTTCCTGCTGCCTGGCGCACCCTTCCACCCACTCGTTCGTGTGCACACGGCCCTGTGCAACTCCTACTTCTCACCCAAGATTGAACTCCAGCTCTCCTCCTTCCAGAAACCTCTTGGGTCGTCCTGGCCTAAGGTAGCATACTTTATCCGTCCTGGCTGGTCTCAGTCTCGCTTGGGCCTGTGAGCTCTGGACCTGGAGGAGAGGATTTCCTTCCAAGCAGCATGGGGCCCAGTTCCCAGGAGCTCAGCAGACAGGTAATGATGCAGTGAAGCCCGCACATCCCCCACGGTAGCTCACGTCTCAGATTCCATCATGCAAGTCCACAGAAATACAGGATTTGGTCCCTGGCAGCTCTCAAGCTCAGGAGACTGCTGAGTCCACAGTCAACAGAAAGATGCCTGTTTTGGGTAGAAAGTACAGGAAGAAGGCCAAGAGGACAGAGGCCATCAGGACTCATTCTCTTCTGATTTGCTTTTCTTGAAAGGATAGAACAGTATTAAAGGAAAATAATTAAAACGAGACAAAACCCCAAACTGTTTTGTTCTCTATCTTTTCTCCTCGTTCTTCACATTTATACATAATTTTATGTGGTTGTAATCAAGGTGTTGGTAAACTTTGCATTTCCCCTCCTAAGGTTTTCCCCCAGGGGGCCTAGCCTCAGGCTCCACCCCAGGGAGATGGGGTGGGGTATTTCACCATCTGCGGCAGCCCCTTTCCCGAGCCCTCCCCTCCTAGAGCTTGGGCTCTGGCCCTGTTCCAGGCCTTGCCCCAACTCCTCCTCTCTCCACCCTGCCCCTGACACCCCAATACCATCACCCTGGCTTTATCCTAAGGGGGAGGGACTCGGTACATGCGGAGCATGCTCAGTGTGTTACCAGGAAAAGCCCATGTTGTGCTCACAACAGCCCTGCAAGGTAAGCACGATTTCCCCTGCCTGCAGGTGTGGAAACGGAGGCTCGGAGGGGAGGCGTCTTGCCCACCAAGCAGGCCTTCTCACTCTGAGGCCTGGGCCCTCGGCTCCCCCTGAATCAGCGGATCCCACGTTCCTGCTCCAACCACGTGGCCGGTACCTGGTTCTCGCCCAACAAACTGGACCGACCAGATGTCTGACGCCCATGAGGGCCCAGTTGTCCGGTTCAGGGGTGAGACGGGTCCTACTCCTGAAGTCCCTGTTTCACGAGAGCCAGGAGAGTCTAGGCTGAGCGCACAGACGGGACCATTATGCCGCTTACAGGCTATAACCTGGCAAGTGTCTCAAGCTCTCCATGTTTCAGTTTCCTCATCTGTGACATGGGATCTTGTGAGGATTAAATGAGTTGATAAAAGCAAGCCACTTAAAACAGTGCCTGGCACACTACCAGGGCTACATAGTTGCCATTTATCATTGTCATTATGCTAATTATTATCTCTCTGACTGTGACATGTCATTTCTAGGCAGAATGTGCTCACGCCTCCCCCATTGGACTGTCTGTGACTTTTTTTTTTTTTATTAGGGGGTTGAGGTCTCACAGGCCATGAAGTCTTCCTGATAGATAACATTTATTGCAGCTTTACTATGTGTCAAGCCTTTTGTATCCGCGTCTAACAACCACCCTGCAAAACAGGTATTATTACCACCAGTTTTCAGTTAAGAAAACGGAGGATCAGCCTCCCACGCTGGCCAGAGGCAGAGCCCGGAATCAAACCAGGGTGATCTGGTGTCAGAGCCCTGAATCTCTCTTTCATCCCCCACACTTCCACTGGAAGATGCAGTGTTCACGCTGGCCTCTCGTCCTTGGGGCTTCTTTCTGATGGGAGTGCAGTTCTCACTCTGATGACATGCCGCCCTCTTCAGCAAGGAGCAGCGGCTTTGGGCCGCAGGGGGTGGACTTGATTTTCCAGATTGTCACTGCTGTTGGCCACAAGAGGCTGGGAAGACCAGGACCCTGTCCCCTGAGTCCTCAGGACAGGTCACCGTGTTGGCCACAGCACTCCTCCCCAGGTCTCTGGAAAGTTCTCTTGGGGAAGCTGGAGCCGAGACGCTTTCTCTATCCTCCCTCCTTTTGCCTTCTTCATTCATCACCAAGTATGTTTTGAGTCCTACTATGTGCCAGGCCCTGAGATAAGTGGAGTAGTGCGTGCAAAGGCCCTGTGGTGGGAGGGAGTTAGGTGTGTTGGGAAACAGAGAGGAGGTCAGCGTGAGCTGAAGCTGGGGAAGTGGGAGATGAGTGCGGAGAGGTGGGCGGTGGCCAGAGCTTGGTGGCTTCCTCTGCCCTGTGGGGAATTGAGGTTGTATTCTAAACGTGGATGCCCTCGGTTGTTCTGAGGCTGTGAGACCCAGTGTGCACTTCTTGGTGGCCCCACCCACACCTACTCCACCCACCAGGATCCCTCCGTTCTTGTTCTCTCCATCCCCTTAGCTACTCAAGCTAGAACTGCAGAGTCATCTTCAACTCTGCTCTCGCCCTCACCGTCTGTTGTCTTATCCACATCCCCTTCTAGAAGTTTCTCAAACCCATCCCTTATTATCCAGCCCTGGGCCCCTGCTTTGGGTTCAGGTCAGGGTCAGTTTCTCTCCCCTCTGCATGACCTTGCTGTAGCCATTCCCCTTCAGCTGTCTTCAACCTCCAGCGGCTCCCCTGGAATCCATCCTTCACACATGCCCTCAAACTAAAATCAGGCTGTGTTATTCCCCACCTGCAGAACCTTCCACGGCTCCGCACAGTCTAAGCTGTGCCCTGCAGTGTGGCAGCCCCTAGCCACAGGTGGCATTTAGATGTACGTTAACTAACGTGAAATAAAATTTTCAATGCACTTCCTCAGTCCCATGAGCCACATCTCAAGTGCACAGGAGCCATGTGAGGCTACCGTATTGGAACGCACAGATACAGAATGCTTCCTCACTGCCAGAAGTTCTGTTGCACAGCACTGGGCTTTGACAAGCTAAAATCCAAGCTGGTTAGCCTGGTATTTAAGGCCTTAAACAATCTGGCCCCAAATAGCCTGTTCTGGTTCATTTCCCACCAGCCCCTCCTGTGCACACTCAGTTCCAGCCACATCACACAACTCTACAATGCCCAGTCACACTTGTGTTAGTGTCTTGTGTATCCTTCTAGGATTATGCAAACACATGCAGATATGTATGGTGTGTGTACATATGTGTGCCTGCGTGTCCATTTTCTTGTTTCTCCTCTTTTCTTATACAAAATATAGAGTACTAAAGTTCCTTTTGGAACTTTGATGAAAATGTTATAAAGTTTAGATTATGGCGATGGTTGTGCAACTCTTAAAGATACTAAAAGCCATTGAATCATCACTTTAAACAGATAAACCTTATGGTAAGCAAATTATATCTCAACAAATCCATTTTTTCTTACGAGTGCTACATTTACTGATACAGACTGTTTTGTATCTTGCTCTTTTCATTTCACAGTTTAGCCTGGAACTCTCTTCCAATGACTGTATACAGAGCTTCCTCATTCTTTATGTAGCTGCAGATTATTGCATTGTGTAAATGTTTCATTGTTATTTACCACGGCTCCAGCTGACAGACACTTGGGGTCATTCCAGCCCTTTGCTGCTCTGGACAATGCTATAGAAGTAACATGTTCCCTGTGTGGGCTGGTGTATCCGTAGGACAGATTTCTACAAGTGGATTGCTGGGTCAAAGGGTAGCTGTATTTGTCATTTTGACAGATTGTGCAAACCTCTCTCCAGAGGGTTGTACTGATTTGCCCTCCCACTGGCAATGTACGAGAGTATTTGCTCCCCCAACCTTCGCCTACAGCTTGCGTCAGACTTTTGAATGGTTTATCAGTGCAGTTTTAAATTAAAATTTTCTTATGAGGGAGATTGAGCAGATTTTCATATGTTTAAGAGCCCTTTGGGTTTATTTGGGGGGAATTGCCTATTCATGTCCTTTGCCCATTTCCATTACGTTGCTGGTCTTTTCCATCTTGATTTCTAGAAGCACTTTATATATTGTGGCAATCGACCCTTTGTCCATGATGTAAGATACACTTTTTTCCCCCAATTTGTCATTTGCCTCTTGTAATTTCATTTATGTATTTTCCCCCACATAGAAATGGGAAAGATTTTTTTATCTTGTTAAATTCAACACTCTTATCTTTTCTGACTTTTGGATTTTGGATGATAGAAAGACCTTACCCACTCCAAAGTATTAAAGGAGTTTGCCCAAGCTTTATATTGATAATTTATGGGTTCATGTTTTTGTTATTAAGTTAGAATTTCAATCTTCTTGATCCATTTGGCATACAGTATAGGGTATGGATCTAATCATATCTTTTCCCAAATGATTGCCCATTCGTCCCAGTGCCATTTATTAATAAGTCCATTTGAACCCCACTGATTCGAGATGTTGCCTTTATCGTATACCAGCTTCCTATATGGATTTGAGCCTATTCCTGGACTTTCTATTCTGTTCTGTTGTTACACCTGCCTCTTTATTTGCCAGTGTCACAGTGGTTTAATGACTGAGGTTTTACGGTATAAATCCAACTTAAATCCACCTCCTCATGATGCTTTCCAAGATATCCTTAAACAAATGGGACTTCCTGTCTCCTCTGATCTTAATGTACTGTATGTCTCTGACCCCCAACAGATTGCAAGCTCCTTAAAAGCAGGGCCTTGTCTTCTATAACTGCCCACCCAAGGTGCTTGGGGTGGGGCCTGGCACAGGTCAGGCCACTGACACCCACATTCGTCCCTCTTGTCACAGTGATTGCCTTTGAGCATACAGGGCTGTAGTTTCTGGACATCACATTTTTCCTTGTTTGAAAAGCAAGACACAATTTCCCTGTCTCCAGCCTTCTGGCATTTCTCCCAGAGTCCTCCCAGATGTCTCAGGACCTGGGCTGGTGACTCTGCAGTGAACTTGGGTGTCTTTTTAGGACTGGATGCTCCTCTTTGGACCCTGGACACTCAAGAGCTCCCGGGGGCTAGCCTTTCCTTTCTCCTTTCGGACTTTGGCCCATGGACCCAGCCCTTCTGTATCCAGTGGGAAGTTCCCTCCCTTTGTGGTGAAAGTGGGGTTGGAATCCTGTTTTTCTTTCTTCTGTCAGCATGACAAGGAGGGCACTTTGCCCTGCTTTTGGAGTCTACCCTGCACTGAAAAGTGTGCGATGGAAAAAAGCCTTTTCTGTTGAGCCTAGAGATGCTTCCTTAAGTCTGGGCCAGTTCATGACTATCTGCTCTTTTTAAACATCAGGCCACTGTAAGGGCTGTGCACCCTAGTTAAACGTTTTGCAGCCTATCCTCCACATGAGCCCCTGCACCAGGTGCCAGGGGCACAGTGATGCCCCATCTGCCCAGGGAGAGCTGAATTTCCAGCAGGGCACCTGCACAGACATAGAAAACACCAACGGCATGGTGTTCAATATGACAGCGTGTGCACTGGGGGGCTTTTTTGGTCCCCAGGCCCCTTTCCTGATGTAGAGGTTAGCACGGCGTGGCATTTTCTCAAGCTGGGGTGGCCTTGAGCCTGTCTAGTGCAGCTCACCCCCACATTTTACCCATGACAACACTGAGCCCCAAGGAAGTGACAGCACCCCAGGTCCCCAGCAAGTCAGACTCCAGGCTGAGAACTGCGGCCCGAGCCTATGTCACTGATCTTCCACCAACCTCACAGTTTTCTCTCTCTACCTCCCTCCCAACCAAACCAGCTCCACGGCCAGGCACCATAAACCTCACAAACATCTCTTAATTCCCTGTATTTCCCACACACAAGATCCAAGGCAGCATCATCTCTCACCTGGATCATTTCAGTGCCTCTGCTTCCCCCTCTGGTCCTCAGGGAAGCCAATGGAATCCTATAAAAATGCTGTTTTGATCAGGTCACCTTATTGCTTAAGAACTCTCAGTGGCTCTCTATTGCTTTTTTAAAAAATTCCTTAAACTCTTTATTTTGAAATAATTGTAGATTTGCATGCAATTTCAAGAAATCATAGAGGTTCCACGTACCTTTTGAAACCCAGTTTCCCCCTATGGCACTATCTTGAATCACTGTTCTTGTGCCTTTTAAGATAAAGATGGAGATTGTTATTCTAGTTTGACCCTGGAGTCAGAGAGATCTGGGTTCAAATTCTGACTTCACCACTCACTGGGCGACCTTGACAAGTTATTTTGCCTTTCTGAGCTTCAGGGTTTTGGGGGTATAAGATTTATAATAAAAATACTCACCTCAAAGAGTTGCTTGAGTCTTAATGAGATAATACATACAAAGAGCTTAAAACAGAGACTGACATATTGATTGGCATTCGATAAATGGGAGAATGGCTTGGAATGGTCTGGCCCCTGCCTACCTCTTCCTGCTCACAATCCTTCTTGCTCTCTCTGCTCCAGTCACACTTAACTTCTTTCTGATTCTTACTCTTGTCCTTCTCCTACCCCACCCCAGGACCTTTGCAATGCTGTTCACGTTCCTTCTCTCATAGTGCAGTGTGTTTTATTTTCCCTTACAAGTAGTGATTTTAGCATGTCAATGTCTAGTGATATTTGGGGTTTTTTGTTATTATTCTTCTCCACTAGACTACGAGTCCACAAAAGTCAAGATAATGTTTGTTTTGCTCACCAAAGTATCCCCAGCACCTCGCAGAGGGTCTGGCACTGAGGAGGGACCCATACGTATTTCTCATCTGAGTCAATGAGCAAACGGCAGGGGTGGGTGGGAAGAGAAGGTGATGGTGGGGATGGTGGTGACGATTTTATTAGCAAACATTTATTGAATGGCTATTGTGTGCCTCACAGTACGCTTGACACTGTGTGAACTCTCTCATTTAATTCACTTACATTTAAAATAACCTCCATCATTCTCTACCCAGGTTTATTTTTTCCTTGGCTTTTTATCACTGCCTGATATTATATGTTTATTTAGTATCTGATTTCCTCAATAAGGTAAACTTCATGAGCTCAGAAATTTAGTTTTGTTCCCTGCTGTGTCCCTAGAGCGTAGAACAGTGCCTGGTACATGGTAGGCACTCAATGAATATTTGTGGAATGAATGAATGATCGCATGAAATCTGTGAGGCAGGTACAATTATGACCCCACCCTCATTTTAAACATGAGGAGATGGAGGCTTGGAGAAGTTAAGTACCTGGTCCAGGTGAAGGCCAGAACTGGGGCTTGAACCTGAGTCCTCTGACTGCAAAGCCCCTAAGTTTAACTGTGATGCTCTCCTGCTTTGGGTTCCCCCAAACAGACACTGAGACCAGGATTCAAGCTTAAGTAGCTCATGTGGGAGGTGATTCCAGGAAACCAGGAGGGGCGAGGGAAGTGAGACAGGGAAGGGAAGAGAAGGAGGCCAGCAAAGGGTCATCATCAAGCTGCTTGCCCTTGGGACTGCTGGAGCTGACTCCCACCAAGGTGGTCTGGTTGCTGCTAGAGACCAGCAAGCTCAGAGTTATCCTGCCCAGTGGGCGGGGGAGCTGGAGAACTCACACCCCAGCTCCCATCAGCCACTAGCTGAGGGCTGCTCCTGGGAGGAATGACTCTCTAGCCTTGCCCCACGGATGGGCTGATGCTCCCCCGGTCAGACAGAATTTCTTGCAAAGACTGGCACTCATTTGCCAGGGGACTGCAGTGGGGCACTACCAGCACCTCTTTCAGATGCCACACAGACTCTCACCCTCAAAAGGTTGCTGTATTTTCTCCAAAGATGACATTTAAAGACCACATATTTATAGGAGAGAAGCCCTTCCTCCTCCCTCCCCCAGGCTTGGCAGCTCTCCTCACCCACACCCTCTTGGTCTCACTTCTTGGGGTCCTAATATCCTTCAAAGTCTGGTTTAGATCCCATCCTAGGTCCAGGCCGGAGGAAGCCCCAGAGATTACTTGCTGCACCTTCTGACTCTGTGAGGGGCTTCATCGTAGCTCTGGTGGAAGGTCATCCTGGCAGGGCTGCAGTCTGACCTCTGGGGGCCCTATCCTACCCTCCCTAGTCCTACAGATGCTTCTGGTCCCTTTGCTACGTCATGGTTCATACGTGTGGCCTAAGCACCCTCCTCTCTCTCCCCAGCTTGCGCTGCAGATCCCATCCCGATGGGGTTTCCTGCCTCCAACTGCATTAGCTTTTCCAGCAGCCACCTTGGTGTATATTAAGCCTAATCTGAATCCCCAGGGTTCTGCATCCAACCCCTGTCTTCCGAGGCAGATGGAGAGTCCCCGATGGGAACTGGAAGGAGTGCATCTTCACAACCACAGTACAGAACAGGCTCTTGGTCTGTGTTGAATTTCATCTTGATAAACACAGTCCTGCGGAAGAACACACTTGTCCCTCCCTGCCATGCTGGTTCACGGTCAGCCCAAGCATCATTTTCTTTCATGGAGAGGTGGAGTTGAACACATTTCCCCTATTTCTTTCTTTCCTCCTTCTGTCTCACTCTGTGCCTCCCTTCTCTAACTACAGAACCAGCTACAATTGCCCGATTTTGCTTTCCTGAGCATTTGGGTTTGGGTCTATCCCCTTTCCTTAACCCCCTTCCCATTCCACTAGCCCCTGTTGAGGAAGAGGATTCATACACATTCATCTCTGAATCCTGCATATCGTGCAAGGGCCTGGCTCACCGTTGGTGCACACACACCAGATAACTGAATGGATGAGTCCTTGGCTGGGGCCAAACCCCTTCCATGGCTGCACAGCCACTGTCCTTCCTGCCTCCCTCCCCATCTCACTTGACACACCCACGCTCCAGGCACATCAGACCCCTCACCCCCACATTCTCATGCCCCGTCTCTCTCTCTCGTCTCTCTCTCTGACATGCCCTTGACATGCCCCTCGTCCCCTTGGAGAAATCCTTCTGGGACTGGAGAAGAGGCAGCTGGCCTGGCTCTTCCTTTGTCTAGATCATTGCCTTAGCTGATCCGTGCCCTCGCTTGTTCAACTGCAAAATGGGAATAGGAAAATGAACTCAGGTCTGGCTCCTCAGAAGCAAAGCCTGGGATGGGCATTCTTGTGCATGGCATTTACTGAAAGAGTGCTCTCAGGAGAAACCTGAAGGGGAAGGAGTGGGGCAGGACAGGGAAGGGAAAGGTGCTTGGCAAAGATGTGGTTTCAGGACAAGTCCACCCTCAGCCTGATCCCTGGGGGAGCCCTGGAGGGTGAATTGCACCATAGAGGCTGTTGCTACCTAGTGGTTCCCATCGTCCAAGGACCATATCCTCCGGAGAAGGGTGCAGGTGTGAGAAGCCAGACCCCAGAGAGCAAGGGGCTGGGCGTACCTGCCAGGTAGAGGGCAGGGTGGTGCATCAGTAGCGTCTGCTAACAAACCCCTGCCTGACAGACTCGTTGGGAGGATGAAATCAGTATATTCAAAATACTAAGAATAGTAATCGACACAGTAGAGTTCAGCTATTGTTTCTGTCATCTGTCCTCTTCAAAACCCTGTAAAATTCCACCTCCGAAGTCTTCCTCACTGGCTGTCTTGAGAATTAATCATCCGTCCCCTGGCTGCCTCAGCACTGGGTGTTTTTCCTTCTCATTTAAGTTTTAAAACTGCACAAATAAAACATGGGAGATTGTTAGTGTAAAAGATTCTCACAGAGCCTGAACTATACCGGGTATACGCAGAATGTTCTCTCTGCCCTCCTGTCTTCCCCAGAGGAAATCCCCGTTCAGTCTCCGTTGGTGGTATTTTGTGACTCAAGTGTATTGATCAACCTGCCTTGTATTTGGGGAGTTGGGTTTTCCCAGCTGCATTTAGAGACCCTTAATGGGAGGGATCCGGCTTGCCATTTCCTCTCCCCTGCTCAATAAACATTTGCTCAGCTCAGTCTCCAGAGCTTCTAGAGGACAGGATGGGGGTGGGGCAGGAGGTCGTCAGCCTCCTCTCCTTGGAGATTCCGACTGTGGACCTGAGTCAGCCCAGGAATCTCTTTACAGATTCCGGTACCAAGTTCTCCAGGTAGGTGAGATTAAAAATGTGTCTGAGAGAATGCAGTTTTAAAGGTGGCTTCTACCTGATGAAGACCTTGCTCATCAATTTATTTAGATGTCCCCTCCTTCTTGCTTAGTAGGAATATCATTTTGTGTGTGTGCATTGAATGACTTTTACTATGACTAAAATAGTAAGACACTGTCCTTGTGGGGGATTGGAAAATAAAGTTGGCTTTAATCCCATCCCATCAAAATCACTTTTGAGGGGCTTTCTCGCAGTCCTGGGATCACGCCATCCTGGCCAGTTTAGCTCTCAGCCACTTCTGGCCCTGACCCTCTAACAGGCCACTGGGGACCCGCACTTCTTTCTCTTCTTGTTGTGAACTCAGAGATGATGAGCCCACCAGCTCGCCAAGCGCCGGTCACCTCCCTGCCTCTTCTTCCTGGTCTGGTGGAGGGAAGCGGCCATTTCCCTCTTTATCTGCTGCCAGTTCTGTCGCTCAAGAAGTCTTCAAGCTGCAAGGGTCTGTCAGGGGCCTATTTTTAGTAGAGTGGGACTTCTGGGCATCCAGATCGCCGAAGCTCCCTTGCTACCAGATGCTCTTCTGAGCTGTCACTGGAACCCCCATGTCCTCACTTCTCACACACTTGTCACTTCACATAAACTTTGCCACAGCCGAGCAGTTCCTCCCCCCTCCACCATTCTCAAATGAGGAAACTGAGAGGGGGCTTGTCTAGGTTCCCATGTGCAGTAGTGAGCCCAGTGCCTCACCTGACCCCCCCATCCTGTCCACTCCACTCCCACGGCCCCTTGTGCCTCTTAGGTGGACAGGGCCACATTCTGCCGGAGAGAGAAGGGGCGTGTGTGTCTGTGTAAATAGATGACATTGATCTTTCTCCTGCTAATCCAGAGGTCATAAGCTGCCAGCCTGCTGGCCAAAAACCTGCCACAGCTATACAGTGTTTGCTCCTCTCAGAGTTTTAAATTTTTATAAATTGTTGATGACATTTACAGATCAAGAGTATTCACATAAAAATCCAGATGTCCGGCTTCTCTTGAAAAAATAGAAAAATGGTGGTCTAGACTCACATCCCTGCTTGGCCAACAGTTGCATGGAGCTGAGTAGCAGCTGTACCCATTTGACAGGGCAGATGCCACAGTCCCCACCACTCCTTGTTACCTCCCCCAATAGAGCCAGTGTCAGCTGCTATTTGTCACCTCACATGCACTGTTGCTTTTTCTTATTGGTAGATTCCAGAGGAGAGAGCCGTAAGTCAGAACCAGCCCACCTCACTCAGTATTGCCTGGTCCTTATAGGCATTCTCTCTGCTGTCCATCAAATCCCTACCAAGTCATCCTTGCAAATCCCAGAGCCTTAGCACACAGTAGGTGCTCAAGAGTAGCTACCATGTGTTGCGTGTTTACCTTGGAGGAGGCTATGGAATTATCACCCTTTAAATAAACTAACAGGCTCAGAGAGGTTGAGGGCATGCCCAAGGTCACCCAGCTGGTGAGTTTTGTCACTAGGACTTCTGTGGTGTCGTTTACTTTTACGCTGAGTTGCCCCACCTGTTGCAGCTTTTCGCACCCATTTCTTTTGGCTTTCAACTTGTCTGCTGGTTTCTGAAGGTTTCATAAAAGAAATAGTAACTAAAGCTGAGCCTTGACGCTATGACTGGACAGGGACTGACTGAGAGAGGGAGAAAGGCATTTTCATCACAGGAGCAGAAGAGAGACAAGAGACCTGGTATAGGGCCAAATGTGCATCATGGAGGGGAGTTGGAAACCAAGGTGGGAACAGAGTGGAAAGGGCACCTGGGGCCAGAGCAGGAAACCTGGAATGGCAGACCGAGGCTATGGGACTTCCGAGGGCACTAGGGAGCTATGGAAGGTTTTACAGCAGGAGCAGATGTGATCCATGTCTGGCTTCATGAAGGCTAGTGTGAGAGCTGGATGGAGGCAGAGAGGAGGCAACTGTGAGAATCCAGAAGAGAGGTGTTGGGGCCCTTCAACAGATTCCTGAGGGACTGTGGAGGCTCCGTCAGTGAGGACTTGGTGATGGGAGAGCCTGGAGCTGGTCATCTGGAGGCCTGCAGTGTCATTCAGTGGGATGGGGAAGGGGGGCGTCCGTGGGGAGATGTCCTCTGGGCACCTGGGGAGAGCAGAGGGCTGCAGCAGGAGATGCGGTGCCGCCTGCCAAGCCAAGTGTGGAGCAGTGAGAACGGAGCGTTCTGAGCCAAGAGCCTGGAGACACCTCCTCTCACACCTGCTGGATTTCCTTTTGGTCACGGCCTCCCAGGCCCCCTCTTCCCTCTATGCCTAAACCCCCAAGAGTGAATATCCTCTGCGCCATCCCAGGGCTTCAGAGCACAGGCCGTGATGAATTTGGGCCCCATGAATGGTAGCAGGATCCCAGCTGTTCCTAGGAAGCAGGCTTTCCAGACACCTAGAGCCCAGGGTCTCCCCCACACCCTAGCTCCTCTTTCAACAAACCAAGGCCTGGGGATGGGGCGTTACCATGGTCCGGCCCTCCCTGCCCCCCCCCCACCTCATGGGGGCCCATCTTCTCTCTTCCTGCGAGCAGAGCAGTGCATTTGGCTTTTTATAAAGACAATAAATAAATAAGCAAGTGGGCATGATTAATTGATGGCGTGGAGCAGACTGAGGCACTGGGAGTCAGGTGGCCCGGCCTCCTGGTGGCCCTAGGCTTTTCAGCGACCTGCGGCCTGTGCCAAGGAGGGGAAGCCTGCCTTGGGGAAGCGCTTTCAGTGTGTGCCTGGGGCGTTCACCTTTCTCCTTCGCAGGGCCTCTGTCCTGGCCTTCTCTAGGCTCTAGGCCAGGCCAGGCTGGAGGCTGGGGGCCCACAGGTGCTCCTGCACTAGCCCCATTTTTCTTGGGGTCTGAGTGCCCTCAGGCTAAACACCCTAGGATTGGTCCAGCCAGCCCCTCCCCTCAAAGCTAGGTCTCTCATGTACCCACTACACAGCCACAGGTTCCAGGTGTGTTGGGAATGGAGGGGTGGGGCACCCTGACCCAAGGGGAAGGGAGGGAAGGGGTGCCCCCAAGGGCCAAGCTGATGGTGGGGGGTGGCGGGGCGGGGTGGGGTAAGGGGCCGGTACCGATGGAGGTACCTGAAGGCGGAGCCCTGGGAGAGGCCAGAGACCCCTCCCCGGGACACCCAGCACGTGCGCGTGGGGGAGGGCGAGGGCTGGACAGCGAGCTCCGGTCCTGCAGGGCGCTCTCCGTGCAGAGTTTGGGGAGGGCCGAGGGGGAGCGAGCGGGGGAGGAGGGAGCGGGAGGGGAGGAGGAAGGGAGGGAGGCGGGCAGAGCGCAGTGCAGCGGTGGCAGAGGCGACGGCGGAGGGAGGGAGGCAGGCGGGCGGCGGCGGGGCCGCGGGGCGAGGCGAGCGCGGGGCAGCCGCGGCACAGGAGCCGCAGCCTCAGCGGGGCCGGGCCGGGCCGGGCCGGGCCGGGCGCGCACCAGTGGCGGCGGCAGCGGCAGCGGCAGCGGCAGCGGCAGCAGCAGCATCTCATTCGCGGAGCCGGCGCAGGTGAGGCAGGGGCGGCCGGGCCCGGGGCTCTGGGCCTCCTCCCCTCTTCCTCGGTCTCTATCTCCCTCCTGGCCGGCTTCCCTTCCACGGGCGCTCGGCCCCGGGACCCCTACCGGGCGAGAGCCCGAGCCGGAGCGCGTCCTGGGTCCCCTCGCCCCGCGGAGGCAGGCGCCTTGTCAGCGGTGACCTTGAGCGGGCACCAGGCGCGGGCGGGGCGGGCCGGGGTGGGCGCCTGTGGACCCGGCGCCTGCGGGCGCGGGGAGGGGGCGCGCCGTGTGCCTGCCGCGCGCAAACTTTCAGGGGCTCCGAACAGCCCCTGAGCGGGGGTGGGGGGGCGTTCAGGGCGCTAGAACCCCCCCAATTTCTTCCTTCCCAGCTGGCTCTGACTTCTCTGCCTGTCTTCCCCCCCAGTATTGGGGGGCCCCCTTTCTCCAGGCCCCGATTCCTGCAGTCTAGGGACGTGAGCAGAGCTATGGACGTTGACCCGGGGCTGGGGGCTTCTCCCCTCCGCAAAGGCGGTTTCCAGGCTTCTAAGGGCTGGAGCGCTGCAGGACCCTCTGCCTGGTGCTCTCTGCATCTTCGGCATTGCCTTTTCCTGACGCCCCTCTCCCTGACCGCAACCCTTCCTCAAGCACCAGGAGTCCCCTACCTGGTGACACAAGAGCTCCAAAGTCGCACACTCAGGTGGACTCTCAGATCCGAAGCTTGATTTTTCAGCCCAGCTTCAAAGGGTCCTTGAGAAGGTGGGCTCAGGCAGGTACCCCCCTAGGGCCCCAAAGTGGGTCAGTATGTACCTGCACACCTGGACTCATCCCAGGGCCTGGTCACTCTGAAGCGCTGTGGTCTCTGGAGAAACTATGTCTGGCTATCGGGTGTGTCTTAGTATCCTGGATCGTAAGTCTTTGAAAAGGGAAGTGAGGCCCAGAGAGGGTGAGCCAGCCTCAAGGTCACACAGCCAACCCCAAGAAGGAGCAAGAACTGGGCTTTCTTATAGGGGGTTGGGGAGGGATGGAGAGGACTCCTGTTTGGTTCCTACACCTGGGGGATTTGGGCTCTGTCTCTTACTAGCTGTGTGACCTCTGACAAGTCATTTCCCTTCTGACTCACTTTTCCCGTGTGTAAAATGGGGGTAGCTACCTCACAGGGCTGTTTTGATGGCTGGGTTAATATTCTTAAAGTTCTTACAGTCATGCCTAGTACACGGTCTGTGTGCAAAAATTTTTGGCTACCAACATGTGAAATTTCCTTTCTGGGCCTGGAAGGGAAGAAACCATTCCCATCCTCTCCCTTCTGCTTCTGACACCTAGACTTAGGTGGGTTCTCCCCTGTGGCTATGTGGGCTGCTGGGGAGCAGCATCTGCTGAAACCCTGAACCCCTGTGCCCTGTACGGAATGTTCAGTGGTGGCAAGGGTCCCAGACCCTCAAGCGCCCTCTGGACCTACGGGTTCGGCTAATGTAGGCTGTGGTTTCTTGCTGCTTCCATGGGGAGAACAATCCCTAATTTCTAGCTGGGAAATGAAGAGAGGACCTTGCTGCGGCCCCAGGAAGACTCCCCCCTCCTCCCCACAGTCTCATGGGGGAGCATCAGCCTCACCTTCCCCATCTGACCCACTCTTCTCCCTACCTCTGTGAGATGTCATTCCTTCTCTCAAAGGTACTACTGACAACAGAGGAGATGGGGCAGGGGGAACTCATTCATTCATTCATTCATTCTCCAAGCCTTGATTCATGCCTTCTCTGAGTCAAGAGGTGCTTGGAAATACTGTGAAATCAGCCATGTCTTGTAGTTATAAAGCTCCTACCAGGTGCCAGGTACCTGCTGGGCCCTGGAGACACATTCATTCATTTGATAAATTTTTATTAAACACTTAATATGTGCTAAGCACTGTTTGATGTGCCAGGGAGACACTGGTAAATAAAACAGATCTGGTCCCAGCTGTCTAGGGTGACCATATAATTCGCCATCCAAACCGAGATACTTTTGAGAACAAGAGCGGGCATTATTAATAATAACACCAGGACCACAGACATGAACCAGGACTGTCCAGCCAAACTGGGATGCGTGGCCATCCTGTGACCTCGTGTTTATACATCAGTGTTCGCGGAGAACTGTTAGTGTTTTTTGAGCTTGCTTTTTGCCAGGCTCTGTTAAGCACTTTCAGGTTATCATTTGATTTAATCCTCCTGGGGCTGTGAAGCTGCTGTTACCATCTGCATGCAGCTGGTTAGTGGTGGGGCTGGGACCACCTCTGCGACTTAACTGCTGGGTCGCCCTGCCTCCCCAGAGATGGACAAGACCCAGGGCCCACGGGCGCTCTCACTCTCTCTCAAAGAGGCTCACAAACGACTGTTAGGAACACAGATGCTGTAATAGATGTGCCGCGGGGGGCAGACGGAGGCACAGGTTCTGCCTGGAAAAGTCAGAGGCAGCTTCCTGGAGGAGAGGACCTTTGAGCTGGACCTTGAAACATGAGTTAGGATTTTGATAGACTATACAGTTGAGAGGAGGGCATCCAGGCCCAGGTTGCTAAGGCTTGGAGGTGTGGGTTATGTAAACTGGAGCTACCACCCCAAGATAGGTCTGGGTCTAACTGTGACAGGACCAGAGTTAGATCTGAAACAGCAGAGCCAGTGAAGATTAAGTCCGAGACTGGTGTGCTGTGGAATTTTAGAAGGATGCTCTGAAGATGTGACTGTTCTAGAAGCAGGGTGTAGAGAGACAATTTGTTGTACTAGATTTCCCTTTGAAAAGAATTTATAACCTGACCTGTACTATGGAACAATTTCAGGGAAATTGTTTCGTTACATAGAATCACTGCAGAAGAATTTTACCATCATCTGTAGCAGTAAAAATGTTTCACCAGGCAAAGTGATTGCTGACAAGAGAAATATTAACCTACTTAAGGGAGAGAGTGTTTAGTAGCATCATTTTCAAATAAGGAATGTGCTCATTACAAGTTAAATCTTTTCTATTTGTTAAATCACATCCCAAAACTCTAACTTCCTCTTCTCCTCCCTCCTCTCCATGTCACCTCTGTCACAATATAAATCTGCAAATATCAATAATAAAATGGTATTTCTATAGTAAAGTCTTATTTCTTAGACTTTTCATTAATTCAGACTGGCCTCCTTTCCTATCCCCACCAATGAAGTGGAATTATTAGCTGTATGTTATCTGAAAATTTGAATCCATTAGTAGAGAACAAGAACAAAGGGGATCAAATTGGGGCCTTGAGATTGGAAAATCAGGCTTGAAAGATTTGAGAAGCAGAAGAGAACTTGATGGAAGACAGGGAAGGAGGAAGGAGCAGGGCCAGCTCCGTGGGCGTGTGACCTGTGAGTGAGGCGGGGCCCTGTGCTGAGAGTGGCCCTACACTTGATTTAATTCTCTGTGGTTGCCATATTGAAATTCTTAATACTTTTTGAACAGGGGACCCCAAATTTTCATTTTGCATTGGGTCCCACAAATTATATAGCCAGTCATGGGAGGGAGAGAGGAAGAGAGAGTTGGGGGTAGGAAGACAGAGGGGAAAAGATAGAGCTAAGGGAGAGAGAAAAGGAAGTAACATTTCTAAAGCTCCTGCCATATGCCAGATGCTGTGTGAGACCATTTTCCATGTTTATCTACTTTATTCTTCATGACAATCCTATGCGGTAGGCAATATCATCCCTGTTTGAAAATGTAGATTTTATATGATTCAGGTGTGGTAAGGCCAATAGACCAGGAGATGACTGCCATTGAAAAGCCAGTTTGTGACTCACAGTTCCCAAGAGGAGGGGGCACACCACGCCATGCGAGGCCACACAGGGAAGCGCCAGTGTCAGTCAGGAGGCCGAGGGAGCAGAGAAAAAAAACACCCACAGCAGCCTTTATTGTGGTTTCCACGGAAAGGAACAGGAGAGGCAAGGTAAGCAGGTTTAGGTTGGGCTAGTTAGAATAATTTCAGCGAGCTCTGGGGCATAGGGACTGTTCCTAGTTGTCTGGTATCTGGCCCTGGGGTGATTAGGGCAGGCAGAGCACATGAGCTCCATAAAGGAGGTGGCGGACAGGAGCATGGGAGACTGTCCATGCTTTCTCTGCCCCTTCCCACCTGTCCTCACCCCAGCAGGTCATAGAACTGTAGAGCTAGGATATCCCTTGAAGAGTATCTGGGCCAAGTCCTTGATTTCACAGAAAAAGTGAAAAGATAGGTCCAGAGAGGGAAAGCGACTTCTTCAGGGTCACACAGCATTTTGAGGGGTCTGAACTAGACCTAGAATTCATGTCTCCTGCCACTTGAACTACTACTTATTATTGTTTATTTCTTCCTAGAGTAGAGTTAGGACTAAGCCAGATCCACCAAACTGAACATGGTAGGGTCTGAGTTCCTGTCTCACTTACCGTCATATCCCCAGGGTGCCTGTAGCAGTAGGTGCTCAATACACTATTGTATCAGTTTCCTAGGGCTGCCATAACAAATTAGCACAAACCGGGACACTTGAAACAACAGAAATCTATTCTCTCTCAGTTCTGGAGGCTAGTAGTCTGAAATCAAGGGGTCAGCAGGGCCGCACTCCTTCTGAAACCTGTAAGGAAGCTTCTGATGGTTGCCAGTCTTTGTTGTCCCTTAGCCTGGAACTACATCACTCCAATTTCTGCCTCTGTCTTCACACAGCTGCCCGGCCTCTGTCTGTCTCTATTTTCAAATCTCTCTCTCCTTATAAGGACAACAGTCATTTTAGAATAGAGCCCACCCTCATTGAGGATGACCTCATCTAAACTTGATCACATCTGCAAAGACCCTATTTCCAAATAAGGTCACGTTTACAGGTGCCAGGGTTAGGACTCCAGCGTATCTTTGGTCAGGACACAACTCAATGCGCAACAACAATGAACCAGAGTGAGTGAATGTTTATGATTTGGGCCAAGAAGGAACTCCTCTCGCCCCCAAGATTAATACCAGTTCTGAAGAATCGAAAGTTCTTTAGAAAGAGCAAACAACTACTGTTCAATCCACATCTAGAGAGAAAATCAATCCACATTTAGAGAGAAAACAGCCCAAAGTGTACACATAGCATCTCCCTGTGAGCCAGCCTGCTTGCCCCGCAGTCCTGGTGCCATCACTTTCTATCCTGCCTCTGTGATCCTGGGTGAGCGAGGGGCTTCAGCTCTCTGTTTCCTTATCTGTAAAACAGGATACCATGCCTACCTCTTGGGTGCTTTTGTGAGGAATAAGAGGAATTAAGATAAGTGATTCTTAGAACAGTGCCTGGCACACAGGTGTTACTGTTAACCACCATCATCATCTTGTAACTTACATAACTTTTCCCGTATCTTTGTGTCTTTCAGTCTTCTTCACAGCAAGCCCGTAATATGGCTCTATAAATACCAGCTTCCTTTCCCCATAAGGTGGTTACTCATTGATGAAGCCAGATCTCAAACCCCGTCCTCGGGTTTCCAAGTTCCAAGCTGGCCTTACGGTGTGGCACCTGCTCCGGTAGCTGGAAGCCCACTGGTATGAAGATGTTGCTAACCGATACTTCCTGGTTTCATGGGGTTGGGAGGTCGGAGAGGAGTGACGTGTCAGGCCCTGGTAGGGGAGGATGTGAGGGGAAGGGGGCGGTACCCAGAAAGGGGAAACAGCCTCAGTAGCCGTTGCCCCCTTGTCACTGTGCTTCTCAGAGGTGGCACAGACTGGGTCTTTTATTTTTAACTTTGCATCCTCAGGCCCTGGCACATAGTAGGTGCCTAATAAATGTGTTGGATGAATGGATTTCCTATAAAACACAAATAGTCCCTGCCCCCCACCCAACAACAACAACAGAATCCTGGGACGAGGCCCCCTTGCCTAAGCAGTGATGGCTGTCCACAACTCACAAGTGGGCCATCGATGTGTGAGGAACTTCAAAAAACGTGCTTTTGATGCTATTTGAGGAAACTGGGTGAACTGTGAAGGCTGGGGGTGTAAAGAAGGTCCAGTACGTAGGTGGGATAGAAAAGGCACAGAGTGTGATGAACCGGCATTGGAGAGAGATGCCACGTTGAATGAATCCCCCAAACGTTGTCATCAGCAGTAGATCAAGAACAGGAGGCCAAGGGAGTTCTCGCTCAGCAAATCAATGCAAAGGGCAACCAGCTGAATTCCGAAGGGACCACGTGTTTTTATCGGCACTGATTCACATTTGACTGTTTGGTAACATCACAGTAGTTAAGAGTGCCTAGGAACAAATTCTGGACAGACCTTTAACTAGCTGTGTGACTTTGGGCAAGGGGCTTAACTTCTCTGTGCCCGTTTCCTCAGCAGTAAGAGAGGAGAATAAAAGTAGTGCATGGGATTGTTTTAAGAATTAAGATTTGTAGAGTGTTTAGCAAAAAACCTGGACCGTAAATATCATCTCCCTCCTTTGCTGTCTTCTTCCTCCTCCCCAACCCTTCCTCTTCTCTCTTCTTTGTAATGTATTAATTGAATTAGTCATTAGTGCTATGGAAATATTTCCAGCTCCTTACTTTCTAGGTGCATGGTAAGTGGAACTTCCTTGCCTGTTTTGATATCAGTTATAGCTGTGTGTCTTGCTTTGGCCAGTGAACCTTGAAAAGTGACACGTGTCACCCCTGGATGGGAACTTTAATACCCACATGCTGTTAGCCACTGCCCCCTTTTCCTCCCTTGGCAACCGAGGCAGCATGGAGACAGAGCCTCCCCCAGCCTGATTCCTGAGCGAGGGTGACGCAGAGCAGAGCCCTTGGCCAGACCGTGATGGACATGCAGCATCAGTGAGAAGGGAGCCTTTGCTTTAAGTCACGGACACTTTGCTCTTGTTTGTTACTGCAGCACAACCTGGCCCGTCCTGTCTGATACGGGCAAGGCGTGAGTTAAAATAATGACAGCTTGTTTAAAGATATGTTTGTCTTTTAATTCCTTCACACGTAATGCCAAAAATTGTGTAGTGTTTGAAGGTGCTGTGAAGACAAAACGTGTGAGAACCACTGCTCTGTGAGGCGAAGGCCAGTCTCCCTAGCACAGAATATGTGGACCTTACCAATTTCACCCCAGCCTCATCTGCTTCTGTCCCACGTGGTCCATGCTCTGCCCGACAAGTCCTCGGCATCCTTGAAAGGGGCCACGTACTTGCACATCTCCAGGCCTTTGCCCATGCTCTGCCTAGAATGGGGCATCCCCCAGGAAATCATGTCACTTGATGAGTGGCTGTGGAGGGTGACAAGTGCATGGGGGGAGAGGGGGACATTTGGTTTGTCCTGAGAGACACAGAAGACCAGAATTAGGACTGAGAGTGAGATTGCTGTTCAATGTGAGAGAGGATTTTAGCCATTAGGGCTTGGCCTGGCACAGTAGCAAGCTCACCACACTGGGGAGCTTCCACGTAGAGGTGAGGTATCATGGCTGAGGTTTCAGGTCAGCAGAACTAGCGTAAACTTTTGAATCCCCTCACATTTGACTTTAGGTGAGATTGTCCAAAGAAGGTGGATCTTGGCTGCAATTCTCTATTTCTTTTTCCCTTTTAAAAATAAAAGTAGGGGCTTCCCTGGTGGCGCAGTGGTTGAGAGTCCGTCTGCCGATGCAGGGGACACGGGTTCGTGCCCCGGTCCGGGAAGATCCCACGTGCCGCAGAGCGGCTGGACCCATGAGCCATGGCCACTGAGCCTGTGCGTCCGGAGCCTGTGCTCCGCAACGGGAGAGGCCACAACAGTGAGAGGCCCGCGTACCGCAAAAAAAATAAATAAATAAAAAATAAAAGTAGCTCCCTCCCCACCCCAAATTATAGACATGTTACATAATGATTATATAATTATAAACAGTATTGGAAAGTATAAATGAAGTAAAACTTAAATGAAATGCCGTAAAACAGAGCTAACCTCCATTAACATTTGTCAAATGTCCTTCCAGACATTTGTCTGTGATTGATAGGTAAATAGATAGATATTGCTTTTTTCTGTATCTTCTCTCACTCCGTAATAGAGTATGGACATCTTAAATATCAATAAATATGCCTCTGCCTTGTCTCTTATAAGTGGCTCTGCCACAATTTATTTAATGGATCCTTTCCTGATGGGCACTTAGGTTTTGTCCTGAATTGTGCCATTATGGACGACACCGTGATGAATGTCTTGTCCTTGGACCCCTGGGCATGTGTCCAGGCATCTGCTGAGGACACATTCCTAGAAGTGAAGTTGCTGAGTCAGGCAAAACTGTTTGGGTTGAAAACAGAGACGAGAGCCGTGGTATGATCAGGTAGAGCAGTCCCTTCTGGCAGAAGGGCAGCCTGCAAAGGGTCCGAAGGAGGAGGGAGATGAAAGGGAGATGGTGGCTGGTCTGGAAGGCTGGAGAGAGTGGAACAGATGGGGAGGGCAAGGAGGGGGCTGGTTTTAGAGGCCTCCAGTCCCGGTTTCGGGTGAGCCATTCCCAAGGCAAAGGCTAACTGTGATGGCAGTGAAGATTTACACGGAGCCAGATAATTACAAGCGTGTTCATATGCACGGGTCCATTAGAGCCTCACCACCACCGTGCAAGGAAGGTCTCTGTCCCCATTTTACAGAGGAACAAAGTGAGGCCTGGAGAGCACGTGGCCAAGGAGCTGTTGTCTCCATCTGCAGTGTGTGGGCTCCTGCAGAGTCCAGACCTTTCCTCTGCACACACCCTGGGCTAGCTCATGCCTCCCATCTGGACAGATGCCACCTTGGCTGACAGGCCAGCCCTTTCTCACTCTTGGAAAGGAAGACTGATTGTCGGCGACTTCTTTGTGAAGCTTTTCCTCGCAGCCCCTCACCCACGCCCGAAAGCAAGGCAGAGCTGCTCAGGGCTCAGAAGGATGTCCTGCAGGCCATCGCCAGAGTGTTAACTCTTGTGTTTTCACTGTTGAACCAGGGAGTCTGCTTATGGCTTCAGTGAATTGGATCCCCTGACTCAACTGACAAACAATATGACCCTTTCTTATCTCACATGATCAAAAGCTCTGGAGTCGGTTAATTCAGCAGATCACGCCATGCCATCAAAACCCACAGTCTTTCTGTCCTTCTCCTCTGCCGTCATCAT
Source organism: Stenella coeruleoalba (assembly GCF_951394435.1). Classification (NCBI taxonomy): domain Eukaryota; kingdom Metazoa; phylum Chordata; class Mammalia; order Artiodactyla; family Delphinidae; genus Stenella; species Stenella coeruleoalba. The sequence goes on along the minus strand of NC_137156.1, from coordinate 98,639,793 downwards.
CCAAAAGGATTCCTCTGTCCCGAGCATGCCCTGCAGATGCCACAGCATCCAGGGGACAAAGGGCAGAGGCATCTCTGTGTGTCTTTTATCAGGAGGAATTCTTTCCCAGAAGCCCCCACCCCCACCCCACCCCCACCCCCACGCCAACCCTTCTGTCTCATTGGCTACAATTGGGTCACGTGGCCGTGCCTAAACCAATCACTGCCAAGGGAATGTGACTAAGGGCTTTAAAGGACTTATCTCTGCATCAGTTGGGAGCACAGGTAGACACCCAACACAGTCAGGGCTCTGCCAGCCAGGACGGGAATGGCCACTGGGGAGGCAGTCCCCAGGGGCTGCCCAGCTGTGCTCACACTCCTGGCTCCTCTGCTAGGCTGGGAGGTGTGAGAGGTCAGGGAATTGAGACTGACTCCTTCCTGTGTCCTCTACAGGCTAGCACAGGGCTTAGCACGTGGTGGATATTGAGCAAAATATTGGTTGAAGGAATGAATGAAATGAATCAGTAGGTGTTTCTGGAGACTCCATTGAACCCTGACATTTTAGGATTCTCTGTGCACCAGCAATGCCAGTGCTCTGTCGACTGGGGCATGGGGTGGTTTAGGCATTTCGGAAAGTATAGGAATGGCTTTGTCCTCAAAGATGTTGTAATTTGGTTGTAGGGGAAACACTAGAACCTAAACAATGTGTAGAATTGGGTCCTGGACTGTGGCACTGACCGGACGTGTCATAGAAGGTAAATGCCTCCATAGGTGCCCAGAAAAGTAGGACGAGGCCCGTTAGGGACCAGATGCTGTGAAGGGCAGAGGTGGGTGGTGGAGAAAAACACAGTGTGCTCAGAGAGTGGGTGTGAGTGTGGTGGATATGAGGCAGTGAAGGCACCCACTAGGCCTGAAGGGGACTTATTCTTGAAGGCCTACTATGTGCTGGGCATCGTACTTGTACTTATTTTGTCATATCTTTCCTGTGTCTCTATGAAGTGGATCATTTTATCCCCATTTTGTAGACAGGGAAGCTGAGGCTCAGCGGGTGAGTTTGCTTGTCCGACATCACAGAGCCAGGAAGTGGTGGAGTTTGGCTGAGAAAGCAGATCTGTTCTGAAAAGCTGGCTCCGTTCTGCAAAAGGGCCGGAAGGCCTTCGAGGGCCCACCTAAGACCAGCAGGTGGTGGAATGCATGGGATAGGAGAGCCTGGAAACTGGCAGGAGGGCCTCGAGAAGCTTGGTGCCGTGCAGACAGGGGGAGAAACATCTCAGTGGAAGAGGTGTTTATGACAGGATTCAGGGTGGGCCTGAGGTGCCACGGTCTTCAGCGTCGAACCTGACTTCACATCCCTGATCTGCCAGTTAACAGCTGTGACCTTGACAGGACATTTCCCTTCTCCATACCTCAGTTTCTCCATCTATAAAATGATAATAATTAAGTATGCGCCCAGTGCCTGGCGCATAAGAAGAATTTAATAAGTGGAGCTATTACAATGATCAACATTGTGGTTGCTGTTGGTTTAGGACTTGGTGGATAATCCCATCTAGAGGTGACTCCTTGGTGAGGGGTACTGTGTTCCAGCTCTGCCTTTGTCACCACCTCCACATTTGACCTTGACCGCATACCCCACCAGCCCGGCTCTCCAGGCTTCATCTGCAAACTAAGGGGGTGGGCCAGTCGAATTCTAGCATCCTCCTTGTTCCAAAAGCCGTACTTGTGTGAGGTGAAAGGGGGAGGCTGCAATGACAAAAGGGATCAGAATGGAGTGAGGGGGTGTCGGGGATGCCTTTGTTCTGGGAAAGCAAAGGAAGGGAAGGGCAGTGGTTAGAAGGAAGAGCAAAGAGGAGCCAGAGCAGGCCAGCAGCCAGCAAGGACCAGGCAGGTGTGCAAACCGGAGGCGGGCAATTTAGAGGTGGGCAGAGGCAAACTGCTGAAACCAAACAGGCAGAAGCACGTTGAGAACAGCTGCGTCTGACACCTGCCCGCGTTGTGGGAGAACCAGAGAGAAAGAGAAATCAATCACAACTCTTCCCGAGGTTTAAAACCTGGGGGGCAGGGCATTGAAGAGCCTGTGTTCGAAGACTGAAATTGAATTTCTCCAAAGTTTGCAGGAACACTGCAGTTATGCCTGAGAACATGTCTATGAAATCCCCTTGAAATCTATTTTTGGGCACAAGGTTTTATAACCAGAGTCAGAAATTGAGTGGAAGTGTGTGGGAGGCTGACCCTGGACAGTTTCCATGTTTGAGAGGAGGGGAAAGAGTATTTTTAACTGTAAACACCCTTGTCTCCTACGGTGAGACTGGGGAAGAGGCAGTTTCACCACTTTGGGTTTCTCACCCGCTGTCATGTTAAGACGGCAGCTGTCTTTGACAGAGTTGTTAAAGTTCCTTACTCAGAGTGGGTGGCCAGGGGCTGGGGATTGAGCGGGGGAACTTGCCTGGGACTTTTGTGTATTGGAACAGAGATGTACGAATCTTCATTTGCCAGAGGCTCCTTCAAATCTATCTTGTGCAGTTGTCCCCGTGCCCAGGGAGCTGTGTCTGGCTGGAGATTTCTCCGGCACTGTTGTATCAGTTCGCTGTTGCTGTGTAACAAACTGCCTCAAACTCCTGTGTCTTGAAGCAATTGGTTTGTATTATTGTTGATGAATCTACACATCAGCTGAATGGCTTGTACTGGGTTCCCTCGCATGTCTGTGGTCTGCTGTCGGTCAGATGGGCAGCTCTGTGATCCTGGCAGGCTCTTTCACAGCTGTGGGGGTGGGCTGGCTCTGGGCTGGCCTAGGACAGTCTCCACGGGACGGCTCGGCTCTGACCTGTGCCGTGTCTCTTCCTCCAGCAAGCGTGCCTGGGTCTGTCCATGTGGTGTTGGCAGGGCTGTGAGAGACAGCAGAGGCACCCAAGGGCTCTTGAGACCTGGGCTCAGAATCGGCACAGTGTCACTTCCGTTGGCCAGAGCAAGTTAGAAGTCACCCCAGATTCAGGGGTTGGCGAAATATGATGACACCTCTTGATGGCAGAGTCGCACTGGCGAGGGCTGGGATCCAGACAGGCCTCTAACTGGGGCCGTCAACGCCTTCAGTCTGCACACATGCCAGCGCCAGCGTCGGCCTCTGGGCTGTCAAACGGTGGGTGGTTGTCTCTCTTTACAGTCATCCTGATGCTCAGGAGTCCCTTGCTGTGCACAGAGTTTTCCACAAGCGTCTTACCTGTGGAATCAGGAAAGTATATGCCCACAGATAATGTGAGATCAATTTTCACTCCCGAGATGGGCAAAAATTAAAAAGTTTGATGCACTCCAGTGTTGGTGAGAATGTGGGGGAAATAGATGCTCTGTCTACTGCTGATCAGGATTTCCGTGCCATTTGAGGGGGCAACTCTGCTGTATTTCTTAGAATTAAAAATACATGTAAAGGTTAAACGCCGTATGGTATGAGCATCTCGTGGATGAACTATTAATACATGCAACCACCTGGATGAACCTCAAGGAGTGGAAAAGCCCAGTCCCAAAGGCTTACACGCTACATAACTCCATTTAGGTAGATGGGTGAAATGACATAATTATAGGGATGGAGACCAAGTTAGCGGTTGTCAGGGGTTAGGGATGGGGAGAGGGTCATGCAGCATAAAGGGGAAGTGCGAGAGGGCCCGGCGGGGCTGTTGCAGTTGAGTGTCTTGGTGGGGCTGGTGTTTTCACAAAGGTACACGTGATAAAATTGCAGAGAGCTACACGCACACACATACACACCCGTATGACTGGTGCAGTCTGAGTAAGCTCTGGGGATTGTGGAATGTCCATTTCTTGGTTTTGACGTTGTGCTCTGTTTATGCAAGATCCTGACTTTGGGGGAGGCTAGGGGAAGGGTGTCTGAGTCTTCCCTGTACATTTCTTTGCAACCCCCCTGTGAATCTATAATTATTTACAAATAAAAGTTAAAAATAAATACACAGGCTCTCTGGCCTGGTGAGTCCACAGTGATGCTAGTATCTGCCGTACAGCATGGTCCTGTGCACCAGGAGGCTTATGCAGATGGTCACCGAACATTCTTTGATATCAAAGCATTGGAAATGACCTGGAAACAACCTGAATGTATCCTTTCACCTAAGAATCATCTATTGAGTACCTACTCTGAGCCACGCACTATGCAGGCTCTGGGGACATAGCCATGAGCAAAGTAGTCCAAGCCCCTGCCCGTATGGGTTCACATTCTACTGACTGTCCCACCACAGGGAGCTGATTCAACCTCAGAGTAGCTGTGCCAAGGAATCTCGTGTAACAGAAACAAAGAGGTGAGGTGGATCCCAGTCTCTGTGGACTCATGTGGTTCTGTCTCCAGACCACATCACCGTGAGGAAAGAACAAGAAGCAGAATCAGGCATTTGGTACGACATTTATTTAGAAAAGAACAAAGAACCACAGTCAAATAAAGGACGGGCCAAGCTTTGGCGTGCACTTTGCAGGCTGTTAAGTGGGCCCCCCTACCCAGAATGGAAGGCCCATGAGGGCGGGGAGTTGTGGCTGTTTTGCCCTTGGACCCCGGCCTGTGCAGGCCTGGCACATAGGAGGCACTCAGATATCTGCTGAAGGAAGGAGTGAATTGTACCCATTTTACAGGTTGGCCAATGGAAGTGTGAGGTCCTTAGTGATGATATACCGGCTTCACCCCTCGAAAGAGATGCAAAGTGTGGATCGAATACCCTTGACCTTGAGGCTACCGCATACTTTTCTTTCACACATTTCCCAACCCCAGGAGGCTACGATTGTCCAGTCTTAGGTCTTCTTGTCCACACTGGCTGTTGGTTGTGGAATGAGGTCATCCTTTTGTGGTTCGTGATATAGTGTGTCAGGCATGCCTGTGCCATTATCTCATTTAATCCTCCTATTAATCCTGTTTTGGGGGAAACATACATTCACACCTTTTCTATCTGATCTCAGGCCCCAGCCCCTCCTGTAAGTTTTCAGGCACACGGTGCCAGATGGCTGGAAGCAGAAGAGTCCGTTATGGGACACATAGACATTCCCTGGAGCTTGCGTGAGTGGCGGGGGGGGAGGGGTGGTGGTGCTGTGGCACGTGCTCTTTATTCTCTGCTCCCCCCTCAGCCCATTAGTGAGCCCACCGTGTATCCTGGGGTCCACGGGGGCGGCTCCTCTCGGATGGGAGAGCCTCTGCAGCCTGCTGCGTCCCTTCATCTCCATAAGCCCGGCATGTGGCTTCGAACAGAACGGCAAATAGACTCTTGGGAACGATTGCTGGGTTGATATGGTTGAGATTTTTTAATGGCAGGTGCTGAATTTTCAGTCACAAGTAACACTCGTACAGCACTTAGCTTTTAAGGTAAGAGAAGAGCGGGTTCACTTCCCTTAACCCACGTGGCAGTTTGTGTGGTGGGATAACTTGACCAGTGAGGACACGGTTGATGAAAGCAGCTCACTCATTCACTCACTCATTCATTCACCAAACATGTCTTGAGGCCCTGGTTTGAGCCCGTGGCTGGCCCTGAACGTGTGGTTCGACCCAGCGCCATTCTCAGGATGAGGAAGCATGGACACAGTTTACCCAGTGTCACCTAGGAATCTCCATCCTGGGGGGTCACAGCACACGATTTGCTGGGGCAGCTTCCTGTCCCTACCCGAGGACCACAAACCATCCTTCCAAGTGCTAGCCAAGACAGTGAAACTGAAGGTGCTCTTGGGGTCACTGAGGGGATCGGTTCAGACCAGGGATCCCCTGGAATGTGGGCAGCCAGTCGTTGTGATCGTGACCTCCATGTGTCCCGTCATCCGTTTCCTGCCAGGTCCCCTCAAACATTTATCACCCAGTTGCAGAAAAAAGCTGCAAGGCCAGATGACTTGTCTGCAGCCAATGAGCCTCGGCACCCACAAAGCAGAAATTAATGAATGATGGTTGGGGAGAGAGGCAGGGAAGAGGACAGCAGCTATTTTAGGCTCACTCTGCCAAAGCAGAGCCTAATGCCTGCATCTGTGTATTAACTCTGTCTGCTCTCTGAGCAGAAATCGAAGTCACGTGGGCTTGGGTTTTGTTTGCTCGCCAATTCCAAGCTCCTCAAGTTGGTACATCTTGTAAAAATATGCAGATTTTAAATTAATAAAAAGAAAATAGAGCCACTGTAAAGACTGATTCCATTCCCACTCTCTCTTCCTAACTTATTATGATTCATCAAAACCTTCCCTGAGCCAGCCAGTAAAATAGACTAAGGTCAGAATGACCTGAGTTCAAATCTTGACATTCCCACTTTCTGTCACATGACCTCTCTGGGATTTAGTTTTCTCAACTGTAAAGTGGGGGTTGGAAGGTTAAGGGAGATACTCTGTGGGAAAGTTCCCGGCACCTGTGACTCCTGCACTGACGTTAGACTCATATACACAAAGAAAACCATTGCCCCCCCGCAGCCTTTTCCTGGGATGAGTGTGGTCTCAGGTTATTGAGATTTGGATGTGAGCTGCTGTGTGATCCTGGGGAAATTAACATCACTGGGTTCATCCACTGGAGACGTGGGAGGATGGAAAATCTCCATCCTTCTGCCTCAGTGTTCAGGTCTGGGGCAGAGGAATGGAAATTAAATGTTCATTGATTATCAGATGTTGCTGAGCACCTCCTAAGTGCATTCACAGGGAGACCGTGGGGACCTCCTGGTGACTTCCGCTGCTGGCCCTCGGCACTGGGCTGACGCATCACGGAAATGGACCTGTGTTGGGTGTGGCTGTTCTCTGAAGAGTGGCAGTTCATTGTCATGGATAGACCTGAGCACTTCCCCTCCTGGTGTTTGTGTCAGGCTCTAGGTAGAGGACCTGGCTAGGACAGGAGACCTGGAGGACCCGGAGAAATAAATGTGAGTTGGGTGCTAATAGCAAAGGCTGTCAGGGTAAAGCCCAAGGGATCTGCAGAGGGGCTGCCTTGGTGGTGGGTCCAGAAAACCACAGCTGGAGCAGCCACGGGGCCCAAGCCCTCTCCTGGCCAGATGGACCTGCTGGTCTGGTCCTCCCGTAGCTGCTGGGGCATGTGGGGCCTGGGAACCAGCAAAGGGAGAGTGGCTTAAAGTGATGGCCCCAAGGGCCTGCCTCATGGTACTCAAAGCCTAGAATGCTTTCCTTCTCGGCATGATCCATTGTGTGGTTATTTATGAATGGCACCCTATGAACAGTCCTGGGAGGTAGAGATCTCTCTATCCCCATTTTGCAGATGAGACCCTGAGCCTCCAGGAAGCTAAGGAACCTTCCAGAAATCACAGAGCCAGCAAGTGGCTCAGCCAGAATCCACCCCCCCCCCGCAGCCCCACCCCAAGGCCTGTACTGCTTCCATTCTTATTTTTAAAGAAATATTCCCATTTTTACTGGAAAGCATCTGCTAGGAAGAAGTGGAGGCCTGGAGCAGGGCTTCAGAAAGGGCCTTCCCCATGGACAGTGATTCAGTGAAGACTCAGCAAACACTTGTCGGCTCGCATCAGGCCGTTTGGGTGTTTGGGAGTCACAGGTGGACGGAGAGGAGCTCAACAGGGGGTTATGGACTGAGTTTAAAAGTCATGATTCAAAGGCTTTTCTAAAATGGATTTGGGTATGTTGTAATTCAAAGCCAGGTGAACGTTATCAGACCATCTTTCCCATCGCCATGTGAGTGATTTTCCTCTAGGAGTGGATTTTGCTGCCCTTCTCTTTCTTGCCATACAGCATTGCTGTCTCCAGGTGCAAAGTCACCTCTCTGTCTCCGGAGGTGATTCTGAGAAAAGTTTTATGCATCTGCCTCACACAGTTTAATCATCAAAAGGTAGAGAGTCAAAATTGCTTAACACCTTGAGTGAGTGACTAGAGCAAGTAACAAACTTTGGAAGCCTCAGTTTCCTCATCCATAAAATAGAGAAAATAGTACCTTGTTTTTTGTAAGGAGATATTGAGATACGGGGATATATATATCTATGTCTGTTTATCTCTATGTATGTCTCTATCCATCCATCCATCTATCCATCTGTTCATCCATCCATCCATGTACGCATCCATCCGTTTATCTATCTATCCACCCATCATCCATCCACCCATCCTCCATCCATCCATCCATCCATCCGTTTGTCCATCACTTATACTGGCACGTGTGAGTGCTCAGTAAGTGTCCGTTGTTCAGAGGATGATGGGACAAGGTTCTGCAGTAGTGACGGCTCACCCTGTGGGTTGGACGTTGCTCCTCCTATCGATCTCAAAGGGGCCTCATTCACGAATCGGGGTGTATCCTCTTCTGTGTCAATCCCCAATGATGAACAGTCATAGCTATGACTTAGCTCCCTCCCAGTCCCTTTTCTGCTTTGCTCTTTCCAAATGAAGACTCTCATTCTTTTGACATGAACATTATTTCCACAGTTTGTCCCCAGAGCCTTTGTGTCCACTCTGCAGTATGAGGACAGAATTCTCTGTAGGTGGTGGGTGATGGAGGTGGATTGGTGTATGTGGGCAGGGACTTGGCCCCCTCCCTTAGTTTTAATCTCTGCATGATGTCTGGGACTGGCCTCTGCTCTCTCTAGAATGTTCTTCCGTCTCCTGTTCACTCCAGCCTCATTGAACACCTACTCCGTTGAGCACCTGAGTCCTGCCCACACAAAGCCCACCACTTGTGGGGTGGGGAGGATCGGATGTGCAGCAAATACCATAACAGCACGGCAGAGTGTGACAAATAAGGCAGGGTACTAATATCCACCGGGCTTCCTCTGTGTGCAAAGTACATCATCTTCGTGGTTTCCCAGCAACCACATGAGGCCACTGCTGGTCCTCAGCAAGGTTCTCTGCTCCGAGGCAAATTGGACGACGGTGGGGAGCTTTCCATAAAGTAAGAGAGAAGAAGGCCCTTTTGACCTGGGATTTCAATCTCCCTACTCTTTCTGTGTTAAAATGGACTTTCTTTGATGATGCTGATGCTAGAAGGAGGTCTTTTTCTTTTCATGTTTGTATTTGGTAACACTAGATTGATTTACCTAATGTTTTTTTTGATTCGTTGGTTCGTTGGTTGGTTTTGTTTTGCTTTTTAAATTTTACTGGCCCAGGATATCCCTGAATCTGGGGAACACTGAGTTATCTTATTTTGGGAGGGGTTTATCTTACTTAATTGCAATTACCAACAATTCTGTGAGCTCAAAGTCGATCCCCTCCACCAGTCACGGCCTGCCCTCCTTCCCAGCCCCTCACACCAGGTCACGGCAGCACGAGTGTCTCCGCAGGTGGTTTCCACGTTGGAACAGTGACGGGAGAGGCTCTCATGACCCTCCATTTTGCCTCTTTAAACTGAGGGCCCCACGAACACCTTTCTGGGCTGCATCCCCTTCTCTTTTCGCTGCTGCATCCTCATCACGCCAGGGCCTCCATCTTGCCCATCTGACGTCCAGGGGAAACTAATGGCCTGTGTTTTGGTGCGTAAGCACTTTGTGGGTTTTGTAAAACGACTTTGCTGACTTGGCTGCTCCCGTTGTGTGTAGGTGGGCTCACAAGGGATAAATCATGCCAACGTGGAGGTCTGTTTGCCTCAACTTCGTCCCCCTTTGAGAGCACATTTTCTTTTTCTGGTGGCTTTCTTGGAGGACTCCGGTTATTTGGTGCAAAGCAACAGGAACAAATCTAAACTAAAATGGACTCAGGCTAATTTCTGAACCAAGTGTTTTCCCTACTGATCTTGAACAGTAGGCGTTTGAGGCAAAGGACGTGCGGAAGAGTGTTGAAAAGTAAGACATGCCCCTTATTCTAGAGCTGTGCTCTCAGGAGTCAACTGCTGTTGAGGACAGGTTCTCTCAGGGCAGGTGCCGCACCTTGGAGTTGGGGCGTCCTACCCACAGGCCCCCCTGTGGCTGGAGCTCCTCCAGGTGGCTGACGTCTGGCGGCACCGACCAACTCTCGTATTCTAGGACTTTGGGTCTGAGAAGCAGCCTCACGTGCCTGTCTTCTGGGTATTCCTGATAGACAGATGCATACGTGAATGGATGGATGGGAACCCCACGGGGTGGACCAGCGTGCACTGGCCTCTCTCACCATCGGAGAAACTGAGGCTGGGAGAGGTAAACAGGAAAAACCCCCAATACCTTCCTGACAGGGGTCATGGTGAGAATTTCACGAGTATATGACATGAATGATGACAATGAATATATTTGGGTGTATATATAAATCAAAACAAGTGCTTGACACAAAGGGAGTATTCAGTAAATATTGGCTATTGACCATTATTAATATTCTTTCTTTTATTTTAAAAGAACATAGGTCTTTATTTTAAACATTTATTTTATTTTAATAACATTTCATTTTATTTTTTATAAATTTATTTATTTTTGGCCGCATTGGGTCTTCATTGCTGGGCACGGGCTTTCTCTAATTGCAGCTACCAGGGTCTACTCTTCGTTGCAGTGTGCAGGCTTCTCATTGCGGTGGCTTCTCTCATCGCAGTGGCTTCTCTCATTGCGGAGCATGGGCTCTAGGCACGCGGGCTCAGTAGTTGTGGTGCACGGGCCTAGTTGCTCCGTGGCATGTGGGATCCTCCTGGACCAGGGCTCGAACCCGTGTCCCCTGCATTGGCAGGTGGATTCCTGACTACTGCGTCACCAGGGAAGCCCCTTTTATTATTTCTGAGGCCACACAACTAATAACTGGCAGATGTTTTGAGTCCCAGTGACCCTTTTTATTCCCATGATGTTATCATCTAATTCTTTGTTTTTCCACTAAGTCTAATTCGAGCAAATTTCCTCTACACTTATTCCCAGGGGTTTCTAATCTGAAGAAAACAGTGTTGGCCTGAAATGCCGTTGGAAAGGCATCTCCTATTCGATTCATTTTGTTTCAGAAGCATGAAGAGTGTTCTTTAGCCCCTGAGATAACACAGGTCAACGATACTTGGGCAGTTAGTACGCACCGAGCACCACACTGAGCACTTTACGTGGATTATCTCACTTAATCCGCACAGCAATACTTTGAGGGAAAATGTATTTGTGTCGTTCCCATTTTACATATGAGGAGACTGGAGTGCAGAGTGTTTGATTGTTTACCCAAGGCTGCCAGTAAGAGGCAGAACTGAGTCTCCAAGCCCATGGTCTTTTTTTCCTAAGGTGTGTGTGTGCCGGGGGGTCCACGTGGAGCCACTTCTGTGGGCCGTGCACAGCGATATCAGCTGTGGCCTGGGATGCTCAGTCCTCTGTGTGCTTTCAGAGGACAGGGTTCCAGCCCCTCATCTGTGCCCCTCTAACAGCCCAGGCTCCTCTCTGGGCCTCAGTCTCCCCATCTGTAAAGCGAGCCTGTTAGGTGGCACCAGCACCGCACCCCAGCGCCACCCCAGCATTCCAGAGCTAGATGTCTCTATGAATCGAGCCTAAAGCCTTTTGTTCTTCGGACGGCATAGGAACTACTATTTAGAAAATGCTCTCAGTTTTCCTATCTGTGAAATAGGGTTGTTGTGACCATTCGGTGAGAATGCAATAAGCCCCTGGGATGTAGTGAGTGCGTGAGAATTGCTCACTTTAAAAAAACAGACGTAATTCTAGTCTCTTGGGCCACCTGTCACAGATTCCCGTGGGGCTCCCAAGACCCACTCCCTGTCCTCCAGAATCCCAGCATCTATTTGAGGAATCCGAGCACGGAGTTTGGTGTCTCGGGGCTTTTCTGTGGAGAATGTGTAAGCCTGACCGCCCTTTATCAGAGGGGCACTGACCTCTCTGCCTAGACAAACTCGGCCTCCCATCCCACGTGACTCTCCTGGGGGCTACTGTGAGGTCCCAGGTTAGTGGGAATCCAAAAGGGAGGGGAGAGAGATGAGGAGCCCAGGAGGGAGGAAGGGATGGAATCAGCATTTCACAGTTCATCCATTAGAGAATGAGTGGCTCATTAGAACAAAGTCACCCCGGCTCCGAGGGGACCTGCTTGGTGGAAGGTTGTCCTTTGGTGTCTTTAGCTAAAAAAAAATCCAAGATGTCGTATAAGAAGGAATTTCACTTTAGAAATGGGAAGCCTTTGAGTTGGGGCTTCAAGGACAAATAAGCGAAGAATGGAATTAGGATTCTGGTTGTCAAAGATTTGTCCCTCACCTGCAGCTGTCGTGCACGTATGTGCTCACGTGTGTGTGCACGCGCTTGTGCCTGCACACTCCTACCACTAGACCAGAGGGCACCTCTGTGCACATTAGGAGAAGGTGCCCCTTCAGGGCAGAAGCAGCTCCAAGGCACACTCGTTAGCAAGCAGACAGTGGCTTCAGGTAACCCCTACTTACCTTCTCAGCCAGGACTGCACAAAGGAGACTGTGGCCATGTGCACGCACACACACACACACACACACACACACACACACACACACATACAAACACTCGCAGGCGGTGAGGTGACTGTCAGCTGAGGGCTGGTAATGTCCCAGTGAAGTGGAGACACCGCAGCTGGAGTCTCCCCGGGGGGCCAAGCAGTGCTTGCTCTTCAAGACTCATTTCTACAAAACCCACAGCTTCCCTCTGCTTGCTCAGCCACCTTCTTGAAGATAATCTGTTTTCTTCTGTGCCTCTTCACAACCCGTCTGGTCCCAGCAATCACACGTACTGGTCTGACTCCAGAGTACAGATTTTATTCCTTCAATCGAGTATCCGCTTCCACTGGAAAACGAGCTTGGGTCCTGCCATTTATGGAGCGCCTCATCTAATCCTCACAGAAACCCTGAGGATTAGATGGTAGGAAATTAATACACCCATTTTACAGATGACGAAGTGGGCTCTAGGAAGGAACTTCAGAGGAGCAGAATGTCATGTGTCGTCTGGATTTAGAGACTTTGTCACCTGGTCTTGAGTGACTCTACAGCTCAATTTACCTTCTGGGAAATTCCCTCGGAAGTGTGAACATTCGTGATCTCTCAGGCTTAGCTTCCCTTCCCCTGCCCCTCTGACCTGAACCCCTGTCCTGACCAACTGTCTTCCGTGATGAACTCCCAACAGCAGAAATTCAACCACTGTCTTGGCTGTGTCATGGTCCCACGTAAAATAGCCATCCAGTTGACAGTGATCTCTATGGGAACTTGTTGCCGTATATTCCATTAGCCTTTGGTGCTAGTATGACCCCTGCTGTGGTCACTGCTGAGGTCCTCACTTCTACAAACCTGCTCCTAAGAGCTGGACCTGAACCCAGGCACGTTGGATGCTTCTCTTTAGAAATTGCCTTTAGAGCCTTGGTCCCATTGCTCTAAATATTGTAAGATGATAAATCTTTATCCTAATTTCCATTTAGGCAGATGGCATATCAGTGCCAGGCCCAGAGTAGGTACTAAATAGATCATTGTTGAATGAGGCAATTAATTGATGAATCCTTTGAGGCTGGTATTTAATAGAAAGAAATCTTTCAGTTGCCAGTGGCCAAATCACAACACAAATTAGTTTAAGCAAAAAATGAATGTATTGGCTCACATGACTGCAAAGTACAGGTGTGAGGGCGTCGGGTACAGCTGAAACCAGAGGCTCAAGTCCTATCGTAAGGGCTCGGTTTTCCTTTTCTCTAAGCTCTGCTTCCAGTGTTGGCTTCATTCTTTCCTCATGGTAGATCAGATGGCTACCAGTAGTTCTGGGCTGACGGGGTTCTTCCAGCCAGTTTACAAACTTAGACAAAGGATTGTCTTCTCCCTCCTTTGTTCATAAAGTGAATCTTGTGGGTGGACTGGGGTTGGCCCAACTTAGGTCACATGCCTTCCCCTTAGACCAATCACTGTGGATAGAGGGATGGGTTTCCCTGATTGGCCCGGGGAGGCACAGTGATTGACAGCTTCACCCAAGCCCATGGAATGGGGGAGGAACCATTCTCTAGGGGAGATTGGGACTCAGCAGACAGTAGATGCTCACTGCAAGGGCAGGTGAGTTTTCTGAAAAGGGCAGAATGTCAATAGGACAGTCTAGTGTAGATTATAAATCTAATGATGAGGCTTCGGGTCAAAATGAGAAATAAAGATACATTTTCTTGGGTGATTCACCACCAACCTGGAAAAGGGTGTTGGCAGCAATGTTCTCAGTGGTAGCAGCCAGAAGGAGCAAGTCTGATGCTTCTCCTGGCGACTGCTTTGATGGGCAGAGAATCTTGAGGTTGGAGTTCATATTATCCAATCACCGCACCCCCTACCTCTATTCCACATGAAGAAATGGGCAGAGCTATAAAGTCAGAAAAACTCATGTTTAACCAGCACTGACACCCATTCCCATCTTCCCAGCCCGTGAAGAAGTTTTCCACTATCATAATTCAGTAGCAGTACCTTTCCTCAGTATTGCCCTCCTGCGCCTCTTTTTCTGCATCATCCTTGGGATGACAGAGCATGGTTAAGGGCACAGGCCCTGCAGCCACACAGAGCTGGGTTCTAATCCCAGAATTACCCCTTAGTGGTTTAACTTATCTCAACCTCAGTTTTCTCATCTGTAATGTGGACCTAATAACAGTACCTGGTAGGGATGTTGTTAAAGTAAATGTGAAGGTAAATGACGAGGTGAAGTGCACACAGCAGAGACTTGATGGGCATATGACTGATCACTATTAGTAACCACATTCATTTTGTACCCCCATCTTTTAATATATCAGATTCCATAGAGAGGGCACAGCACTTAACAGTCTACGGTCCAGGAACCAGGCGCACACAAAGAACAGGTCGGTCTTCCATTCCAGTCCTCATCCCAGTTGCAAAACTGCTTCCTGCAGGGTACCCGGTGGTTGTCCTGTCTGAAGCCAGTGGGATTGCGAGCTGACCTGTGAGGCTTTCTGCCCTCAGTCCTTCTTTAACCAGGTTCAGACTAGGTATGGAGGATTCTAGAATTTCTGGTGTTTCTCCTGGATTTATTCACCTAAAACCTCCATCTGGCCCTGCTTCTACCCTGGCTGGGAGTCCTCATACTCAGAGTCCACTGGGACCCCCTCATCCCCAGGTCTGTCCTCTTCATAGATCTTCATGCGGCTGTTCTGTCTTCCCAGAAAGCTCCCAGGTTTAGAATATTGATTTAAAAGCCATACTCTACTTACTAAGCATTTCCTGTGGCACTTTGTAAACACTTTACATCTACTGACTGATTTAACCACCACCACAGCCCTACAAGGTACGTAGTGTTGTGCTCTTCATTTTATGGGGGAAGGAACTGAGGCACAGAGGAGTTAAGTAACTTACCCACAGTCACACAGCCAATTAATGGGGAAGCTGGGATTTGAACCAAAGTCTGTCTCCTCCAAAGCCCATGGTCTCGGCCAGTGTCTGATTCTGCATCTCTGATTCATGCTTTCTGTCTTAAGTTTTAGTCTTGGGGCCCTCCCTACCTTCTGAGGTAACACATGCATTTAAATGGTACTCAGTCTCCAAACTTGCTGTCAGACACAGGGCAAAGAGGATTTCAGACCTGGTGGTGGAGGCAAATGGAAAGTCCTTCATGGCAGACCTTTGTAAGGTGTGAATGAGAACCCTGTACCCCTTCCCATCAGTCTCTGATCATTATGGAATCAGTATGGCTTGTTGAAAGAACAGGGAATCTGGATGTGGGGTCCTGGTGAGCTCCTACTCATCCCTCATGACCCAGCTTCAGTGCCTCCTCCTCAGGGAAGCCTTCTCTGACTGCCTCAGGTATCTCTGATCATCCTATACTGCCAGTCATACATTCATTTAACAAATGCTTTCTGAGATCTACTCTGCAAACTCTCAAAAACAGAGACCAGATTAGCAGAATAGTTAACTCTGCAGGCTTTGAAGCCAGACTGTGTGTTTGAATCCTGGTTCCTCCATTTACTAGCAGGATGACTTTGGATAAATTTCTTAACCTTGATAAGTCTCAGTTTCCCGCTCTGTTAAATGAGCCTAAAAATAGTGCCTACCTCTCAGTGTGTGGTTGTAACAATTAAGTGAGTTAATAGCAGGTACCTAATAATTGCTGCCAGGTAGAAGGTGCTTAATAAATGTCACTGTTGTTATTGAGGCTGTTTTTCATTTTTGTATCTTGAGGATCAAACACAGCCCCTGCACCCAGCAGCTGCCCCATGAATGTCTGTGTGAACAGGAGAGGGACTGAGCGAGTGAGATGGACACTTCACCCTTCTGCACGTGAATCCCCCCATATGTGGAGTAGGGGGACGTGAGCCTGACTCCCAGCTTGTTGCGGGGATTAATGGGGGTGCATGGGATGTGACAGCACCTTGGAAACAGGGAGGTGCCTGTACATGGTGGAGAGATTGCAATCATGTTGGCTATAGGGACAAATGACCTGGGGCTGGGCCTCCAGCATGGGACCCAGCCTGGGAATGTGGCCAGTCAGGGAGGGTTGGAGAAGCCGTAGGAACCTGCTGACTGAGACATCCCACCTGCAGGGGGTCAGCCTTGGGCGAGTCCTGAGAGCACTCTCTGTTCTCCACAAAACTTGTACTGGTCCTTGCATTTGTGGGGCACAGAGTGGGACCTAAAAGGGCTGTCCCGCTGGTCACAGCCTCTGACTGACAGGTTGAGGATGGATTGCGGTCCTCCGTTTCTGGATGAGAGCACTAAAGCATCAGGAGGTAGACAGCCTGTCCAAGGTCGCACTGCTAGCAAGGACCAGAGCTGGTACATCCCAGCAAAGTCTACCCCAAGCCCTGCAAGGAATGATAAGGACTCAATAAAGGGCTCAATAGAAGGAGAAATCCCTCAGGGACGGGTCTCAGCCACACTAGTCTGCGACAACCCCATACCCAACCTGCCACTCACCTGGGCCTCCAGAACCCTCCAGAGACCACAAGTTTCCTCCTGCAGCAGGAGGAAACTGAGGCCAGCTTGTGCAGCCCCCCCACCCCCGTTTTACAGATGGCAAAGTGAGACCCTAAGAGGGCTGGTGATCTCCCCCAGGGCCACAGGGCAAGTTGGTGGCTGGAGATGGGATGTCTCTGGTGCCAAGGGATCTTCAAGGTTTTTTGTTTTTTGTTTTTTTAAGATGCGTGTTAGGATCTAATAGAGGGTAATGTAACCAGGACTATGCACTCATTCATTTATTCATTGGCCTAATGTTTATTGCACACCAGGCCAGGCTTAGCTGGGTCCTCTGCTCAGGGTCTCACAAAGCTGCAGTCCAGACTGGGGTTGGGGGGTCTCCTCTGTGGCTCAGGGTCCTCTACCAAGCTCATATGTTTGTTAGCAGAATTCATTTCCTTGCAGCTATAGAACTCACTGGTTTTCCAAGGCCAGTGAGGGAGAGACTCCAAGTCTCTGGCTTCTAGAGCCTCTTCTAAAATGATCACCTGATTAGGTCAGGCCCACCCAGGGATAATCCCTATTTGGCTTAATTTAAAGCTAACTGATTAGGAACCTTAATTACGTCTGCAAAACTCCTTCATCTTTGCTGTATAACCTACCATGACCACAAGAGTGATAGCCCATCATATCCACAGGCCCTGCCCACACCAAAGGGGAGGGAATTATTCAGGGTATGTACACCAGGGGTTAGGAATCTTGAAGGCCATTTAGAATTCTGCTTATCATAGGTTGGTACTATTACTATCCCCCTTTTAACTCAGCACAGTGAATTGGTTAACCCAGGTCACACATCGAGCAGGAGGGTGGAGGTGGGATTCAAATTCTAGTCTACCTGGGGAGCACGAGTTCTCTCTCTGCCTCCAGGACCTCTCAATACTTGTGAGAGGGGAGAAGGGACCCCCCTCCTCAGACCTCACAGACTTGCGCTGTCTCAGGCATTGTGCCCTCCAGGCCCTTCTAGGAGAAAAGCCAGCTCCTCGGCTGGACCTGGACTCCCAGAAGCCATGCCCAGTCCCTTAACCACCCAGGTAGCTCCAGTGCTCAGTAGGTACTCCGCAGATGTTAGCTTGCTGCAGGCAGCTGTATCTCCTTTCTTTTCTTCCTCCAAGCCAGCCGCCTCAGGGGACTGCTCAGTACCTCTTTCATTCCCAGAAAGGGGTCCGGGAAACACAGGGTTTATGCTACAGAATTTCATTACAGATCGTTTGGTGAGGACACACCCCCTGGTTAACAGAGGGATGCCCATCCAGGCTTATTAAACATTTTTATGGTTTCTTATTATAAAAGCAGCACATACTCATTTTATCATAGAAAATACCAATGATCAAAGTAACAATAGAAACAATTTTTTAAGCACCAGAATACTAGCCCATGGGGAGAAACTCTGCTAGCACATTCTTCAGCAGGCAGTGTAGCCCAGCGGTTAGGAGCGCAGACCCTGGGGCCCCACTGCCTGGGCTTTAACTCTAGCTTCCCCATTGCCAGCCTTGTGAACTTGGATAAGTCATTGAACCTCTGTGCCTCAGTTTCCTCATCTGTAAAATGGGCATGTTTGTAGTGCCTACCTCATAAGGCTGTGGGAGGTGTAAATGGGAAAGTGCATGAAAGGCCTTAGAACAGGACCTGGCACACAGCACGTTTTATGTGTTGTTAGTCAATAATATTGTTTTGATAAAAAATAAGATCCTATTTAACCTACTGTCTTATAACTTTTCTTCCCCTCACATATCTTTCCTTGACAATAAATATTCATCCATGACATAGTTTAAATGGCTTAACTACCTTCCACATAATATAATTAAGCAATCCTCTAATATGGACCTAGATATGTTTTCATTCTTTACCTATTATAAATAACACATATAATAGAGAGAACTGCCTTGTGGCTAGGTCTGTGTACACATCGTTACTTTTGTTTCCTGTGGAATGGCTTTCTAGAAGTGGGGTCCATGGGCCAAAGACCCTTCACTTCCTTAAGGAAATCTCTGTGACCCTCCTATTGAATGCAGGCATAGGGAGTCCAGTCGACCTGCAGAGACACTTTGCCACCAGTTTGGTCCTCACAGGAGTGTGTGCATGGTTCTGTGCCCCACCCTGTTGCACAGGGGATCGATGTTTAATGGTGAGCGACGGGCTGCTCCCCACCGGGAAGATGATGGTGTTCCTGTGGGTGTGATATCTGCTCACAAGAGCTGTTTGCCACCACCTTGCTCATGGAGAATCAGGCTGGACCCCTGGGGTGGCCACAGGGCTCCCCAGGGTGATGTGTCACCCCATCCCTGGCAGCAGAAGTACCTGGAACCTGCAAAGGGAGCCAGCTGAGGATCAGTGGCCAGGACCTGCTTCCCTCCCTCCCTCCCTCCTTCCTTCCCTCCCTCTCTCCTTTATTTCCTCTCTCCTTCCTTTCCTCCTTCTTCATTGAACTTAGAAGGTGCCTGTGCTAAGTGTTAAATGGGCCCTAAAAACAAAGCAAATATCTGCCCTCATGGAGCTAGGAAAAGAGAGAGAAAATAGATACATTCACAAATACAGCACCTCCATTCGTCATAACAGGGTCATAACAAAAGGGAAGTCTGTGTGCTATGGGAGAG
This sequence comes from Stenella coeruleoalba, assembly GCF_951394435.1. Lineage (NCBI taxonomy): Eukaryota > Metazoa > Chordata > Mammalia > Artiodactyla > Delphinidae > Stenella > Stenella coeruleoalba. The sequence continues at coordinate 98,620,480 of NC_137156.1, read as the reverse complement.
GGTGACAGCGACCTGACATTCACCATGGTCATCACGGAAGGCCTCTCTGGGGAAGTGGCATTTGCACCAAGTCCTGAAAGATGATCACAGAAAATGAGTAGAGGAAGGGCATTCCAGGCAGAAAGCTCAGCACGTGTAATGGCCCTGAGGTGGGAACTGAAAAGAGGCCAGTGTGGCTGGAGTGCCCCGGGTGAGGTGCTAGTGAATGAAGAGGGAGGTGGGGCAGATTGCCAGGCCTGGCAGTTCTGAACAGCAAATCCAGAGGCTGCTGGAATGGGTGGCCCAGCTCAGGGTCAAGGCCAAGATTTGAGGTGGGTGAGGTCAATGTGAGTGGGAGTGGGCCAGGGCCAGGTCATCAGGCATCCTGGACTGCGCCTGGATCCCTGGTGGTATTTGCTGCTCAACTTATGAGCAAGGAGGTGCCCAGTGAGTGGCAGGCCAGGCCGGCTTAGAGGGCCAGGACAGTGCCAGGCCCTCCAGTTTGTTCTTATGGCTGAAAGCATATGTGACCTGATTCACTCTTTGTTCCTATGAAAATAATAAATCAGTAATCATAAATGCTGTGAAGCACAGATCCATGTAGCAACACGCCTAAATCTCACAAAATGGTGTTGACTGAAGGAAGGCAAACCCCAGAGGGAGCTTGCTGAATGATCCCATCCGTGTGAAGGTCAAGAACAGGCAGAGCTAATCTGTGATGACAGAATTCACAGGGCAGGAAGGGGCCTCTGAGAAGCTGGTCATTCCTGTGTTTGACCCAGGGGCTGGACATAGAGGTGTGTTCAGTTTGTGAAAATGCAGTGCTGGCCACTTCTCTGTATGTCTGTGACACTTCAGTACAATGTTTACTACAACTAAATCCATTCCCTCAACATCACCTGTGTAGTTGTTTAATATGGATCTAATTGTGAGAAACAATGAGATGAATCCAAGTAAGAGACTTCCCCCAAATAATGATATTGCAAGAAAGAAAAAGTCTGGAGAGCTGTTCTAAATTAAGGGAGACTAAAGTGACGTGACAACGAACATAATGCATGATCCTGGATAGAAAAAGTGTAGTTGTAAAGACATGGGGACACCTGGGGAAACTTGAACGTGGGCTGTAGGTTGGATGATACAGTGTTGAGTTTCCTGGGTGGGATGCTGGAGTCGCAGTTGTGTGAGAGGATGTCTTCATTCTAGGAGAGTCACGCTCAAGTCCTTAGGATTGAAACGGACCCATGTCTCAATTAAAGGGAAAGGGAGGGGGATAAGGTGGGAAACAGAGCACAAATGGGGTAAAACGTTAACAGTTGGTATATATAAGTGAAAAGTAGGTGAACACAAATTGAACTATTCTTGCAAATCTTCTGTAGGATTAAAATTTTCTAAACTAAAAATTTGGGAAATAAAATAATGAAAAAAGTACTCCTATTTTTAAAGAAGAATAAAAAAACTACTACTTATCAAGTTATGGCTGTGTGTCCATAACTGTTAGGCTTTTAATATGTATTATATATAATCTCATGAGTCAGTTAGGTCTTAATAAGCACCAAATAACTGAAGTGGATAGTTATTGGTCCATATAGCTGAATAATCCAGGGACCTCTAGATTCAGGTCAGGCTTGATCTAGGACCTATTCTTGTTCCCTCTGTTTCTGAGCTCTGCTTCTTCTAGTTTGGCCTCGTTTTCAGACTCACTTTCCCCTCCTGAGCATTAGGTGGCCGCCAGGAACAATGGGGAAGAGAGTAAATTCCCCAAAGACAGGAGAGAGAGGATGCTAGGAACCGCCCCCCAACATGTTTTCCACGCTTGAATGTAATCCATGAGGCAGATGGTCTTACCCGCTGTGTATATCCCACGACTCAGAGAGATTATTTGATTCGTCCAAGGTCTCACCACAAGGAAAGGAAAGCTGGGATTTGAACCTGGGTCTTCTGCCCCAAAGCCTGCACTCCCCTCATTTTTATATGACCACTTCTCTTATTACAAAAAGTGTAGGGAAATGGAAGGGCAAAGAGACCTATAACTCCACCCCGACACCATCATTTTGTATGTTCTCCTCTAGTTTTTCTCCACCTCTAAAGGCTTTTTTTTTTTTAAGAAGAAACACATTGAAATTAGATATTGATATGAGACCCCCTGAAGACCCCTGAGCTACCTGGACATGCTCCATGTGGGAGTACCTAGGGCTGGTGTTCCAGCCTGAATGTGAGGCTAACCCTTTCCAATGCAGGGGTCGAGATCCGCCTTTACGGTTTGGTAAACCACATCTACTCAGGCAGCTGACACATACTTAGAAAATAAAAGCAATGATGATGAATTGATGGGAAGCCCTGCATGTCCCGAGTTGCTCCTACTGGCAATCACAGCCTTCCTTAGAGTCGACGTTACAACCTCTGTTTTTCAGAGGAGGAAACTGAGGCTCTGAAGGACAAATGACGGGCCAGGTCGCCATCCAGCAGGTGGCAGGGGCAGGAGCCACGCCATGTCCTGTGACGGCGCCACACATGACGGCCTTGAACTTCCCAACAGGCCTTCTCTGAAGAATTCTGGGAGCGTCTTACCCCCTCTGCAGAGAACCCTGGGGACTTCAGCGTTGATTCCCCTGTGGGTTATAAGAACCTGAATCAAAGGCCCCTCTGTTGTTGGAGAAAACCCTCCAGCTTTGCTTCAGCCCAGACACTTTCTGTCAAGGGCTAGGATCCATGCTAATAAAAACAAGTGTCATTTTACAGTGCTTTCTATAAATCTGTTAGTGACCTTTAATAAAAGTTTATGACCCTAATAATCCTGTTCTGCACACCCTGGTCCTATGGCCGCTTACTGGCCAGTAATCTGCAAACCTTTACAATTTAGTGACTGTGCCTGGGCCCGCGCCAGGGATCCGGCTCCAAGTGATGGGAACGGCATGAATAATGATTAATCCAAACTGCCCTGTGCTGAGCGCAAAGCTGTTTTCCTGAGGCAGGCCATTGGGCCGAGAACCCTAGAAAGAGCAGAGCTGAAGACACCTGGGCTTTCCAGAGAGCCCATCAAAGCTGCTGCTCACCGAGCTGAGCCCCACCTGCCTGACCTTTTCCCCGGCGTCCTTCTCTTCCTCCACGTCATCAGAGCAAGAAGCCAAAAGTGGAGTGGGCTGCATACATACCCAGCTGTTGTGGACAAAATCCAGGGGCCTCTCCTGAACTTCTGAGCTTGTCCACACTTTGTTTATGGGGTTGGAAACTGGAGTGCCAGGAGGTTGGGAAAGCCAGGGTGGACATGGGCTTTCAGCATCTTGTTGCGTGTGATTTAACCAGTGGGGGCTTATGATTTCAAAGGAAAGGCCCAAAGGTGTTTTGCAGGCCCAAAACACCTTGTTAAATGTTTGCTTGGCTGTCATATTGCGTAAAATCATACTGCTTTCGCTCTGAGGCTCTCCAACGGGCAAATACAGACATTTCCACAAATAGCACCGTGTACCTTGAGGCCCGCCCACCCACAGTGCATACTGCAGAGGTCCCAGCAGCTTCGGCTCCATTACTTGGGGTCCATGGGAATGACGCATCATGGGTACTTCAGGGGGTGTGTTTTCCTACAGGGAAGGGCCCCCTCCGAGGCCGCCAGTGTCCTAGGGCTCCTGTTAGCCAAGCAGGCGAGTGCAGTCACCACCTCATCCTACGCTAGGTGGCTTCAGAGCTTCCTCACCTGTTTCCCAGTTTGAAGAAGAGGGCTTTGTAAGTCATGTGGGCACCCACCCCAAGCTCTTCCTTTCCTTTGTGGGGGAGGGAGCAGGCATTCTGGAATCCCACACTGTCCCAACAAAGATGGACCTGGAGATTGCTAGATCCTTGTTCCTCAAAGTGGGGGCCCCTGTCAGCCACATAAGAATCACCAGGGAACTTGCCATAAATGCAGAATCTCAGACCAGGCTTCCTGGGACTTGGGATTTCAGGGCTCAGACGGGATGGGTACCGGACCCGCCGAGGTGAAATCTTCACTTCAACAAGACGTGCAAGTGATCCATGTACGCGTGGAAGTTTGAGACACGTTGGTATAGCCTACATTCCTCACTGTGTACTTTGGAAACTGAGGCATAGAGAGGGCCCCATAACACACAGCAAGTCAGTGGCTGAACTGAAGCCAGTTCTCCGGGCTCCTGGCTTTCTGCCCCTGCATGCTGAGTGTGCTTTCTGCCGTGCTCCTGGCTGGCTGGGAGAACAGGAGGGATCCTGAATTCTTGGGGTGTCTCTAGGGCAGCATACTTCCAGCCGGCCTGCTGGTTCCACCTGTTGCCCAGAGGGTAACTGTTCACAGAAGAAATGACCGTATTTGAACCTGAAACATCCTGAGATCTTGGGGCCAAAGGAACCTTAGCGATCATCTGACATACCTTCCCACCCAACGCAGAAACCCTTTTTACAGCCTCCCTGCATCAAGGCCAGCCAACTCTGCTTGGATACCTGTAGTGACAGGGAAGTCACTACCTCATAGGGCATGAGCTCTGTGGTTGGAAAACATTAATTGTTTTTGTATTCATTTCTAGTATTAGATATAATGTTTCCTTGCTGCAGCTTCTACCCACCAATCCTACTTCTGTTCTCTAGAGTAACTTAAAAAGGTCCAGGCCCTCTTCCACACAAAGTCCTTTAGATATTTAAAAACTAGTATCAGAACTTACCTTCTCCAGGCTAAACTTCCCTGATTTGTTATTTTTACTCTCTTCTCTCAGTAATATGACTTTTAGATGCCCCCCCAGCCCTGCAACCCCAAACCACCATCTTAATCATTATTTTCAGAGTGATAGCTACCTGTCAATATCCCTCTTCAAGGGAGTTGAATCTCACATTCCAGCTGAGGCTGGCTTAGTCCAAAGAGAGGACACCATCAGCTCCGATGATTAGATATTCTACCTCTTTTAATGTAACCAAATTTTGTTTGGCTTTTTTACCTTAAGCAACCACATCACGCTGTTAGCTCATATCAGCCCCTCACATCTTTCTCACATAAACTACTACCAAACAGATGTCCCCACTGATTTGTACTTAATTTTCTGAGTCCAGATACCCGGCTTTCATCTATCCTTGTATGTCCTTCTGTCTTTGGTCCAGAGATTTTGCCTTTTTGGATAATTTTGGCTCTCGAGTGTTTTACCTCGTGAATTAGTCATTCCTCCCAGCTGGGCTGACCTCAGCCAACCGTCAAGAATTTATTGAGCACCTACTGAGCGTTCAGGGTCAGACTTAGAGGATAAAAGTGTGACACACATCCCTGTCTCTTCGGGGGTTTACAGCCTGGTTGTAAAATGAGGACTCACCTCTAGGGCACCGAGGTGAGTACAAACCAAGGCCACAGTTGTGAGGCAGTCCCTGAGGGAGCTGTTGTTCTGGGAGGATCACCCTTGTTACGACTGCCTGGGAGCTTATCAAAAATATAGGCACCTGGACCCGCTCAGCTCAGGGGCCCAGAGCCTGGGGCAGGGACCCAGCCTCTTGTTTGTAACTCCCCTGGGGATTCTGACACAAACCAAAGTTAGAATCCACAGTTTAAAGGGCTAAAGGAGGTGAGCCCAGGACACAGGGATGGGGAGGCAGCTCTGGGAGGGGAGGGAAGAAGTGGGAACCTCTAGATGCAGAATAAAATGGGCCATGGGCTACAGGTCAGAAGGGGCTGGGCAGGGTAGAGGAGGCCAGCCTCAGGCATGCCCCCAGCCATGCCTGCTTAGCAAAGTCCTGTAGCATCTCTGCTGTCACCCCCAAAGATGTGGCCCTGGGTTTGAAATGCCATCATTTTCTTGCCTGAGGTCCCAGACTGAGTCCTCTTTTGGACAAGAAGAGAAAAGCATTTGGCAAATAGCACCACACCCTGGCTTCCCACAGGTGCCCCCCTTCCTGATTCCAAAAACGGGTCACCTCCCCCTGTTGTATTCTTAGTGTCTCAGTCGTTGGATATTCGCGTCCTGGGGCTGAATTTAGCTTTACAAGCGTGTGAATCAGAGCAGGTTCTGGAATGCCCGAGGGCCAGTTTAAAGTGATCTGGCATATCATGTGTGATTTAATTGCTCAACATTAACATTAATATCCTTGTTAGTATTGACAATCTCGGTAGACGGGCTTCCCTGGTGGCACAGGGGTTGGGAGTCCTCCTGCCAGTGCAGGGGACACGGGTTCGAGCCCTGGTCCAGGAGATGCCACCTGCCATGGAGCAACTAGGCCCGTGTGCCACAGCTACTGAGCCTGCGCTCTAGAGCCCACGAGCCACAACTTCTGAAGCCCGCACGCCCTAGAGCCCGTGCTCCGCAGCAAGAGAAGCCACCGCAATGAGAAGCCTGTGCACCACAATGAAGAGTAGCCCCTGCTCACTGCAGCTAGAGAAAGCCCGTGCGCAGCAGCGAAAACCCAACGCAGACAAAAATTAAAATTAATTAATTTAAAAAAATTCTTGGTAGAGCCATAGCATTTCACTCCTGAAGTGTGTGGCAGTTAGAGCCCAAATCAGGATTAGATCAGTCTGGGTTTGAATCCCAACTCTGCAGTTCTCAAGCTGTGTGATCATGGCCTAGTCACTTAACCTCTCTGAACTTCCACCCAATGTTGATGACAAGGAGACCTATAGTTCAAGTTTGTCGTGAGGATCCAATGCACAGAAGCCTGGAGTTGACCCTAAAGTGTGGGCGCTAGTGGATTACTGTGAGCCCCCGGCGTCACTCTCCCACCTTTCCCCAGTGCTGCCGCCTGTCTGCCCAAGGTCCCATGCACTAGGAGGCCAGAAGCCAGGGTGGGGCCCCAGCAGCTACCAGGAGGGCCTGCGAGTTCCCCCACCCCTGCCCACCCCCATGCTTTCTATCCTAGTTCAGCTATTTCTTTTTTAAAATGAAGCAGCAGCCCTTGATTTTGAAAATAGATCACTGAGTTCTCCTCCCTCTAATTAGGTTGTCTCACTTGTTTGTTTTGCATAGTGAGGAAGGGAGCTTGGAATTTACCCAGAGGACTGGAGAGAGTCCTGAGCTGAGAGTTTTTTGGCCACCAATCATGTCTGCCCGTCTCTCTCCATCTTGTTCTTTCCGAATGCAGCTCCTGTTCAAAGCATGCTGGATCTCGCCTCCAAGGATTTGGGTTTGAATTGGGGCTTGAGCAAGGACCCTCCCTCTCAAGGCCTCATTCCCGCATCTATAGAGTGGGGTTCCCAGAAGCTCAGGGGCTCTTTGTGAAGATCCAGGGACCAGGGAGGCGGGCAAGTCCCTGGCCAGTGCTGACCGTGGGAGTGTTCGGATGTCACTGTGGCAGTTTGGTGGCATTTCGGGATGTGGAATGCAGCCCAGGTTGACAGGCTAAGGCAGGAAAGTCAGAAGGGCCATGCTTTAAGCCGTCTTTCCCTGCCACCTTGTTTCTGGAGGGATTTATACTAAGAAGTGTTGACCTCCGAAACCATCCAGGCTACCCAGCCCCCAGAGATGTCTTGGAGTCACCCAAGGGCGTCATGTTGTGGTGTCGGAGAGCACGGACAGCTCCGAATTAGAGAGGCCCAGGCTGAGGTCCCCCCACTGCCAACCAGCTGGGGGCCTGGGCCAGTGCCTTTGCCTTTCCACCTCGGCTTCCTCATCTACAAAATGGGGAGACTATCTAACTCCTCTAGGTCCATTGCCAAGGACTTCTGGGTGGTGCCCAGCAAGGAGTGGTGTCAGGGGGACCACCTCTGAGAGGGTCCTGCCTAGCCCCTTCATTTTCTAGATGGGGAACCTGAGGCCCGGGTGGGGAAAGGGTCTGCTCAAGGTCACACAGCTGGGCAGTGGCCAGGCTGGGTCTCCTGAATCTCCAGAGCTCCATCCTTCTGGGACCCCAGCGAGGGTGGAAACACTGCCTGGATCCTCACGGAGTCTAGCTGGGGGAAGAAATAACCCTCGTTGCCTGGTAACCCCACTCAAGTGGGAAGCCTGGAAAACATCAATCAGGTGGTGGAATTTTAAAGCTCGGAGAGTCGTGTGGGCAGAATTCTGTGTTCCCGAAGGGGCGAGACCCTCTCCTCCCGGCCTGCTATCCCCACCAGGCTCCGGAGAAGAGTGAGTCTGGGGGTGGGGCCTGTGTCCCTCGGCCACATGCCGGCTCTCCCAGGACAGTGAGATTAAGCACACGTCGGGCTGCACAGGCTGGGAGGTGAGTGGGAGAAAGATGGCGGGGGGCTTGCTGGGAGCCGGGCCCATCCATCCATCCATTGTCTCCTCCTCTGGGCTTCCAGCTGGGCACCATGTAGCGTGCTGAGCAGACAGAGGAGACCATCGGATCTGCCCAGAGTTCCTTCGTCTGGGTAGACAGATGTACACGTGGAAATTCCTAGTGCACAACAAGAGGTCACAGGGCCTGGGAGCCAGTGAGAGCCGGGCACCCCCGGCAAGGGCCTGGGAGGGCTTCCTGTAAGAGGCGGGCATTGGAGAACTCATTGGGCTACTGGCTAGGGCTCTGTGCAGATCAGCACTGGGAGTTCCAGGGAGGAAGGGGCCAGTGTCGTGGAGAAGGAGAGAGTTCTTCAGGGTTCAGAGGAGCATCCAGCATTGGACGCAAGGCCATGCTTTTACCCCCGATTGGAAGGGTTGCTTCCCCTGACCCTCTGGTTGTCTCTCTCACTTGCTGCCAAGTTTCTGCTTTCAGAAGCAGCAGTTTTGTGGGGTGGGGAGGAGGGGAAGAGGGACTCTCTGACCCACCAGATCCCTCAGGCACTTCTAAGTAAGTGTCTTTGGGGACCCAGGCCAGCAGCCAGGAGCACAGTGCACAGCAGGAAAGCTTTAAGCGCTGTACTGGATTCCATCCCTGCTCTGCCACCGGCTTCTTAAAATCAGAAGCAAGTCCTTAAACGTATCTGACTTTTGCTTACTCTATGAAATGGATAGTGGGGGCCTTTCAAGAGGCTCTTAGAGGTTTCTTCCATCCTAAAGACTCTCCTCTAGGTTTTCCCGACAATGAGGACAGAAGCACAGACCCCTCTCCTCGTGGGTCAGGTGGAGCCCTTGGTCTGTTCTTCCTCTGTGATGGCTTTCTCTCTGCCACCAGCTCTGCCGCCTGCCTCTCCCTGTGCTGGGGTGGGTGGGACCCCCTGAGCAAGAGGTAGCCCCATGCCTGTCTTTCCTTCAGAAGCTTAAGGTGTCAGGAGGGGACATGGAACATAAATTTTAGGAAGAAATTAATCTTTGGCAGGTCCTCCGTGCAAGCTCAAGAGAGGTTTCAGCCACAAATTCCCATGTCTTTGCTTTCATTCACTCGTCCAGGCAATATTTACTGAAGTCCTACTATGTGCCAGGCACTGTGGACATGCTGGGGACACAACAATGAGCAAAACCAGATGAGGTCCCTTCCCAGTGCAGTGGGGAGACAGACGTTAGTCAAGGGATCACACAGCTCTGTGTGAAGTTCTGTCTGTGGCGAGAGAGGCGTGCATGCCGTGCACAGGGCTATGGGAGGATAGTAGGGGTGCAGGTGGGCCGCGTGGTCAAGGAAGGCTTTCCTGAAGAAGTGATGCTGAGCTAAGGCCTGCAGGATAGGGAAGAGTTAGCCAGGCTAAGGGGAGAATGAAGAGGCAGGTCAGCCTGTGCAAAGGGCCTGTGGCCTGAACTCTGAGAGCAAGGAGGGGGTGGTACAGGCTGCGATGGGAGGAGCCAGACCTGGAGTTGTTAGGCCTGCGTGGAATTTATTCTTCAACCCCAGTGCAAAGGGACATTTCATGGGTGTTTGAAGCAGGAGAGCAGGGGAGAGGCTTATGAGGTGTCACAGACCGGAGTGCTTTACCAAAAGCTCAGATGGAAAAGGGCTGGGGGGATCAGGAAACCCAGGGAGGAGCCACCGCAGTCATCTGGGCAGGAGGCTGGGATGTGGGCAGCAGCTGCGATGGGAATGAAAGAGAGCGGCCGGACTTGAGAGCAACTTGGATGTGATGAGTGAACGGGGTGGGGCGGGGGGAGGCGGTATCCGGGTGACTCCTAGGTTTCTGGTTTAGGCATCTGGGCATTTACTCGCGGCTTTTCCTGCGAAGGGGAGACTGGAAGAAGACTAAAATTTGTGGGAAAAGATGAATGTTTTCTTCCTCCCCAAATTAGGCAAAGGCAGCCTTCTCCATTTCCTTTTATTTTCAAGGCACCTGGGAGATCAGATACCTTTGCTCTTGTGTTTCCAACGATCTTTTATCATCTCTCTTACCTCTGCGAGAAGGCAAATTAAAAACATGCCCAGCAGACCCAGGTCCGAGGATCACAAAAGAGTTTTGGTGAAGTAGGATTAGTCCCTAAGTCTCAGCAAAGCTCGTGGGGTCATGCCAGGCGGAGGGGGGCCTAAACCTGCAGAGAAGCCGAGTCCCATGACCAGGGAGCTGTGCAGAGGTGCCCTTGGGTGACGCCTGCTTGTCGCAGACACCAGTCTTTCAGGAAAGGAGCTCCGGCCTTCATGAGTGAGTAACTCACTGGCCCTGGGGTGGGGGGCCAGGCGAGAGGGGCTTGGCTTTGGGGGGAGCGGACGTGTCGAGTGGGGTCTCCTTGGGGACCCCAGAGGCTGCTCTGTTTTAAGAACAAATCAGTCCTCACAGCCACAGGGCCCCGGGGGGCTACGGGAACAGGAGACGTGATCTTCCCACCAGAAAACTGCCAGGGGGGCGACAGACGCCCAGGATGCAAGGACACAGGGTCCCCGCTCCGGAGTGAAGCAGATCAGGGCTCAAACCCCGTGGACCACTCCTTGGCTCTGGGACCTTGCCCTGGGCTTCTGTTTCCTCATCTGCAACATGGGGGCGATGCCCTTCCTGAGCTTTCAGGGGAGCTGTGAGCAGTCACCGCGCCCCCTTGTAAAATGCTCACTTGTGTTGCTGGCGCACGGGCTCTGAGGCGAGTTGGTGCCTTTACAAGACAGTATCAGTAACCTCAAGGCGTCCCCTCACTCAGTAACGTCCTTCCGTGAACGATGGAGGGGACCCAGTCCTGTCCTCGGAGAGCCCAGAGTCTCCTGATAAAGGGTCATACCTGGGCCTCCACTCCCTCAGGGGCAGGAGGGAGGCGGCGGGGGGAGTGAGCCTGTCAAGGCCCCGACCAGGTGTAGCGGGTGAAGCTTGATCCCTCGCGTCCCCTGCTGTGTCTGTGCTCCCCTCCCCCAGCAGTGGTGTGCTTTTGCTTCAGATTCCTGCACCTGCGACTCTTCTTTGGCCCTTGGTTGGGTTCCTGGAGCAGACTTGCCAGCACCTGCAGAACCAAAAATGCCTGGGAGTTTATGTCCCCTCTGGTGGGGGGGGGGGGGTGCCCTTAGGTGGTGCCTGGTGGGTGTGGGAGGGTGAAAGCCCAGCTCCCTTCCCTGGGCCCGGCAACCCAGAGATGTGATCCCAACCCCCCCGCCCTCCCCTGCCCAGAGCTCCCTGCAGCATCGGGCTGGAGCTGCTGCCAGAGGTGACACCCTTGCTCCTCGCTTCATGTCTCTGTCCTGCTTCCCCCTCCCTTACTGGTCTCCCCTGAGAGTGCTCCCTTTATACATCACTCACATGGGAATCCTCCTCTTAGGGTCTTCAGTAAGGGGCACTGTTTTCCCATTCTCCAGATGAGGGAACTGAGGGGCAAGACGCTTCAGCCGCTTTCTCAGGTGTCCCACAGCCAGCGGTGGCTGAGCCGGGCCTTGGGCCAATTGTGGTCTGACTCCACAGCCCAGGTTTTTTCCATGCCACAGCATGTGATAAGGGCTAATGCAGAGAGAGATATCAATTTCCAAATGAGGCCAGAGGAAGGGGCAGCAAATTGTCATGTTTGGGCATGAGAGCCAGTGGTGTGTGGCTGGCACTGAGCAGCCCTTGGAAGCACAGGTGGGGTTTTTTTAGATGGAAATGGTGGGAATGGCACTGTAGGAAGAGGAACAGCATGTGCAAAGGCACGGGGGTATGAGAAACACTGCTTCTTGGGGAAGTACATGTGCCCCCTTCTTCCAACCTTATCATTTCTCACCTCCTGACTGCTTCCCTGCTTCCACCCCAAGCCCCTCCAATCTGTTCTCCAAACAGAAGCAGCCAGAGCTGTCTTTTTAAAATGTAAATCTGATCATGTCTCACTGAGCCTCCTCCAAAAATAAAACCTTCAATGACTTCCTCTTCCACTTAAAAAAAAGAAAAAAGAAAAAAACAGTCTAAGCATCTTTCTATGTCCAACCAGCCCTGGTGATCTGGCTCAGCCAGCCTCTGTCCTCATTTCCTGCCCTGCCCCCCTTCACACACTCCAGCCACCTTGGCTGATTATGTTTTCTGAACACTGTAAGCTTGTTCCTGCCCCAGGGCCTTTGCACTTACTGTGCTCTCTTCTGGAGGAAGAAACTTTCTTCCTCCTGATCCTCACAGGTCTGGCTTCTTTCTGTCCTTGAGGTCTCAATATACATCATGCCTTAGAGAAGTCGCACCCCAGCCCATTGCCCTGTTGGATTCCTTCATAATACTTCTGACAGCTCCAGTCATTGGACTTGTTCGGTTGTTCTGTTGTCTGTCTCACATCTCTCCACTGGAATGTGAGCTGTCTGAGGGCAAGGACCTTGTCTCCCTCACCTCTTTATCCCAAGTGCCTCTAGCAGTGCCTGGCAGATAGTAGGTGCTCAGGAATCAGTGCTGCCTTTGACTGGTGTGTGTGGAAGGATCATGGACAGGAAGGGCCAGAGCTAGGTGGTGAAAGGCTTTGAATGTCAAGGTAAGGCATTTGGACATTATCCTTTGAGTAATAAGGAGCTACCCGTTATGGCCGCTGCCTCCGCCAGTTCCGGTACTGAGGGGAAGGTTAGATGGATTGCTTAGATGCATTGGCTCTCAGTCTGAAAATGGACTGGACGCTTCTCCCTGTGCTCAATTCCAGCCCCATCCTGTTTTAGGGGGTACAAAGGAGAACTGATGGACAGAAGTTGGCCCAGACCCGTGGAGAGGTGCAGTCCCCTCCCACGAGAGCCCCCATCTCTTGGCTCCCCAGACACTGCCTCCCCATCTTTCCCCCCACCACCCTCCTTCCTCAAACCCCTCCACCCATGCCACCCCGACTGCCTATGAACTAAGTCAGACGCCTTATTCAAGTTTCTCCAGAAACTTTAACCCATCCCTGAGGACATCACTGTGCAACTCAAAGCTTATTTTGCTTGGGCTCATCGATCGAGGGTTTATTTTCCTTGCCCTCAGATATGTTTCCAAAAGGAAAAAGGTTTTGTCCTTTCATGGCATTGGCTTGTAACGAGTTGGAAAGGGTTATTAAGTGTGCCGATTAATTGCAAATCAAGCGTTGACAGAGAAGAAGGTGGCGTGTGACTTGGATAGATGTTTTAAATCAGGTTTCCACAGTTTATCATGGGGAGGTTTTCTCCTGGTATTCCTGAAAGCAGGTACTGAGTCAGGCCGTTTAAAAGGAAGGAAGGAAGAGAGGCAGGGAGGGAGGGACTTCTCTCAGTAAGAGGAAATACAGAGGATAGCTTCCAAAGTGGCTAAGTGGGAGGGCAGGTACCAAGAGGGCTACGTGGGCAGGTGACTCCAAAAAGATGAGGGAACATGGGGCTGTCCTCCGACTGTCATGTGGTCTGAACCACCTGGGGTCCAGGTACACTGCAGAATGGGATGGGCCCTGAGGGCTTGCATCTCTGGTGCCTCCCAGGTAATGCTGACGCTGGTGGTCCATGGACCACACTTCAGTAGTAGGGGTCTAGGGGACTAGAGTGCAGCGGATGCAGGCAGGTTGAATTCTTCTGGAGTACCTGGGGAATTTGAAAAGTAGAGTTCATTTGTCCTAATGTTGGGGATTCTGATGGAGCGGGTCTGGGGTGGGACCTGAGAGTTTGCATTTCTGACCTGCTCCCAGGTGGGGCCAGTGCTACTGGGGCGTGGACTACATTAGGTCTTCGAGAAGAAGGTCAGGCTGGGGAGTTGAGGAACTGAGAGGCCAGACTGTCTTAAAGGACTTCAAATCCCAATAGTAGTAGAGGGAGGAGCCTGGAGGGAGAAGGGAAAGGGAGGAGCAGAGGGAAGCTAAGAATGATTGGTACAGTTGAAGCTGAGCGAAGTTGTGTCCAGCAAGTACATAGCTTGGGCATTTCCATTTGACCACCATAATTCTAAAGATTGTACCTTGACCTGTGGCCAAGCTGGTTCTTTGTGACTTGTCAGGCCTTTTATTTACTAGTTCTAGCTTATAGGAAAGCTAAAATGGCAGCATTTAAAAACTAGGTGGGGCTCCCCTGGTGGCGCAGTGGTTGAGAGTCCGCCTGCCGATGCAGGGGACACGGGTTCGTGCCCCGGTCCGGGAAGATCCCACATGCCGCGGAGCGGCTGGGCCCGTGAGCCATGGCCGCTGAGCCTGTGCGTCCGGAGCCTGTGCTCCGCAGTGGGAGAGGCCACAACAGTTAGAAGCCCGTGTACCACAAAAAACAAAAACAAAAACAAAAAAAACTAGGTGGGTCCCTTAAGCGCTCCCAGGCCCGAGGGGCCCCTGGTGACAGCTCCTGGAATGGAGGCGTGGTGACCAGGAGGCCACGTCACCATCCCTATGGGGGTGTTTCTCTTGCCCTGAGGGTGAATTGAACAAGCCACACAGGGAGCCTGTGGATAGCGTTACATTATAGTCCCACCTTGTTTCTTCCCCCAAATGGCTCACCCACAGCCAGTGAAAATTGAGCACTTTTAAGTCTTGAAAAGAATGTTCCCAGGATGGGTTGATGGGATAAGAGTTGCTGCTTCCAGCCTTCCACTCTGCCTGCTCCGAGGCACACCAGTGAACGGAAGTCAAGTCAGCGGTGCCCTGTCATAGCCCCCTTGTGGGACTCGTGCCCACCGGCTGCTCTAAGCGCTTGCCGTAGAAATACCCAGTAGCAGACATTCCCTTTTTTTTCTTTTTTTTTTTTGTATTGGGGTAAAATATACATAACATAAAATTACCATTTTAACCATTTTAGATACACAGTTCAGTAACATTAAGTATAATCATGTTGTTGTGCAACCATCCCCAGAAGTCCACTCATGTCCAGAATTTTTTTCATCTTCCCCAACTGAAACTCTGTATCCATTAAACACTAAGTTCTCATTCACATCTGCCCCTGCCCTTGGTAACCACCATTCTACTTTCTGTCTGTACGAGTCTGACTGCTCTAGGGATCTCGTGTAAGTGGAATCATACAGTATTTGTCCTTTTGTGTCTGACTTATTTCACTTAGTATAATGTCCTCAAGGTTCATCCATGCTGTGGCATGTGACAGAGTTTTATTCCTTTTTAGGGCTGAATAATATTCCACTGTGTACGTAGAGAACACATTTTGTTTATCCATTCAGCCATCGATAGACGCTTGGATTGTTTCTACCTTTTGGCTGCTGTGAATGTGGGTGTGCAAGTGTCCATGCGAGTCCCTGCTTTCAGTCCTTCTGTGCATATACACAGGAGTGGAGTTGCTGGAACGTGCGGTATTCTACTTTTAATTGTTTGAGGAACCTCCATACCGTGGTCCAGAGTGGCTGCATTTGCTGCCTTCCTCCAAGTACTTATGCAGCCAGGAGCTCCTTGGGTTCAGGTCACCCTGTACCGCCAGTACGTGGTGTTATAACAACACTTAAATGACTGAGTTAAGGCTAAACTCTAGTTTGCTAAAGTAAACATAACCGGAAATGGGACCTGTCTGCTTTGTGGGTTTGAAAGATTTTCCGTTACAGCTTCACCTCATGTCTGACCCCTAGAGGAGATTGACAACGCTTATTTTCCTTGATGTAATTACGGATGTGTGATAGATTTCTCTTGAAATGATGGAAACCTTTCTGCCTGAGGATGGCCCGGAGCATCTGCCCTTCTGGGCAGTATGTAGGGTCCTCAGCCTTCAAAGACCATTCACACCACCCAGGCCACATGTGGGGCTGGAGTGGACACAAGAAAGCCCATTTATTCATTGATGATGAAAAATAGCCCCGTTTTTCTGGATCAGAATATTCTCTCCTTAAAGCCCTAGGTTCTGTGGGAAAACAAATCAGTATAGAAGGCCATTGAATGATTTACCACAGAATCACTCTTATCTGACCAGAAACCCGAGACTGACACGGTCCGTGCATTCTCTCCTGGTTTACAGGGTTATGTGGGTATCAGAAGATAGCCCCACATTGAAGCAGGGGAGTGAGATGGAAGGAGTGTGGGTTGACATCAGCTAAAGGACTCCATCTCTCAGTGGGCAAGGGCTGGCCCAAAGATTACAACGCTTGATGCTAGCAAAACTCTCCTACTACCTTCATCCACCCACCCACCATCCCTACATCTGTATGTCAGTCCATCCAACCATCCATCCAGTTCATCCCTGAGCTGAGTAAGAGCGTGAGTAAGAGTTAACTAGTCCAATACGACAGAGAAGAATGCTCCAAGCTGAGGGAACAGTCTGTGCAAAGGGCCTGTGGGGGGAGGGGGTTTGTCAGCCAGTAGGGCTGGATCAGGGAGATGAACAGGAGAACGGCACAGGAAAAGGCTGCAGGGATAAGCAGAGGCCAGGCCACGCAGTCGTGTGGGAGACCCTAGGGAGTTCTGACTGTACCAAGGATAACCAACCGAACGTTCTGTGATGATGGGAATGTTCTGCAGTTGTGGGTCCAATATAATAGCCAGTAGCCCCATGTCACTAATGAGCACTTGAAATGTAGATAATACGACTAAGAAACTGAACTTCTGTTTTTATGTCATTTTATTTCATTTAAAACAGTGGGAGTTCACGTGAAGTGTCTTAGCAAGGGGTGAATCAACGTGATCACAGTTGTCTGGGGCTGCTGAGTGGAGAATGGATTGGGAAGGGGATGGGAGGATGCAGGGGTACCCAGGAAGGAGGCTTCTGTAGTGGTCCAGAGAAAAGGAGTCGTCACCTGGGCTGGGGAAGGGGCGAGATGAAGGCAGAGAAAAGACCAGGGATGGAAAACCAGCAGGACTTAGTAGTGAAGGAGATGGTGATTTGGAATCGGAGGCGTCAGGATAATTCCCAGTCTCTGGCAAACACAGCAGGATGGAGAGTGGTGCTTTCTCTGAGGCAGGGACCCCTGGAGGAGGACCAGATTTAGGGAGTTCGGGGGTCCTGAGTCCTGCTTGGGTCACAATGGGCGCAAGTGGCTTTTGAGTTGTCTGACAGGAAATGCCATTGGGAGTTGGAGCTCAGGGGAGAAGTATGGGTCAGAAATAGAAGGTGGGGAGTCATTTGTGAGTGGGTAGAAATTGAGGCCCAGCGTGTGGGTGGGGGAGGGGACGGCATAGGCCCCAGCCATGAGGGCCCCAGCCGCGGTGCTGGGCGCAGGTAAGTGCGTCCATAGCGTGATGGAGAAGGCACGGCCAGAGACGTGGGAGGAAACCCAGGATGGGATTGGTCGTGGAGGCCGAGGGAAGAGATTGTTTCCTGTTGGAGGGTGGGGAGTGGTGGCAAGAGCTCGTGAGAGGACAGAGCCACGTGCATCCAAGATGTGGGTGTGGAAGCTAGTGGTGACCTAGCTCAAGGGCAGTCAGCTGGGGACAGCCCGCGTCTGCCTCTGGGCTCTCCCACTTCTGCAGCGCATGTCTGCCCAGCATGTCACATCTTTGGCTTCCAGTAACTTCCATGGAGTTACAGTCAACACTTGCAGACTTGGGAACTGACTGAAGGTGACTTTGGGTTGCTTTTACAGTGAGGCTCTTGGCCAGACTCTGGTTCCCTCTTTTCCATCGTATGATAACCCCCAAGTGCTGAAAGCAGTATTGATCTGTCACAAAGAAGGTAGGCCCCCCACATCTGGTTATAAAGGCATCTGGCTCTGCCCCGTTGTCTCTTTAATTTAGCTTAATTAATCTGCATTTCCACCATCCTCATTCCCACCGAGAGCATGAACGACTGAGAACTTCCTTCTGAACTCCACATCTGGTCCCCTCTGTGTTCTGCTCCTGCATAGATGTCATTCACCCCACTTTTCCCAGTCATTTCCGTATGTGTTAGGACACTTTTGATTGTTGGGGATAGAATCCAATTCTGGTTTCCATATGCAAAATGGGGGAATTGGCATGCTGCAAAGAACCCATTCATTCACTCATTCATTCGTGTATGCATTCATTTATTCATTCAGTGTTCCAGCTGTG
Organism: Stenella coeruleoalba; assembly: GCF_951394435.1. Lineage (NCBI taxonomy): Eukaryota > Metazoa > Chordata > Mammalia > Artiodactyla > Delphinidae > Stenella > Stenella coeruleoalba. Next base: position 98,602,436 of record NC_137156.1, on the reverse strand, counting down.
TGCCAGGCACTGTTCTGGGCACAGGGGAGACAGTCAATAAACAAACAAGTAAAGCACCGTGTATGTTACATGGTGATAAGTGCTGTGGAGACAGATAAATCAGGGAAGAAGTATTGGGCGTGATAAGGGAGAGGGTTGCAGTTTTCAAACAGGGCAATCAGGGGAAGCCTCACTGAGGTGGGCACATTTGAACAAGGCCTGGAAAGGAGTGAAGGAGAGAGCCATGAGGATGGCTGAGGCAGGAGTGGGCCTGGGTGTCTGCAGACCAGTGTGGCTGGAGTGTTGGGGAGAGGAATATGGTGGGTGACAGCAGAATGGCAGTGGGATGTGAGAGGTCATTGCAAGGACTTTGCTTTCATTCTGAAGGCAATGGGAAGCCATTGGAGAGTTTCAAGCCAAGAAATCACCTGATGTGACTTGCGTTGAACAGGACCTGTCCTATTAGGAGGAGGCCTAGGGCAGAAGCAGGGAGACCACGATGCCATAATCCAGGACAGAGATGATGGTGGTGGAAAGAGACAGTAGGTAGTGGTGGAGACGGTCAGACTCTGGATAACTTCTTAAAGGTGGACTGGATGTGGGAGAGGTCTCAAGGATGACACCAAGCCTTTGAGTTTGAGAACTGGAAAGATGGAGTTTTCATTAACAAAGGTGGAGAAGATGATTAGAAAAGCAGGGTGGGGAGGAGTATCAGGAGTTTGGATTTTGGATATATTAAGTTTGAGATGCCTGTTAGGAATCTAAGAGGAAATGTCAAACAGGTGTGTGGCTACAATGGTCCAGGCTGGAGATATATATTAGGGAGTCATCAGCATAGAGAAGGTCTTTAGATGGGGTGAGATCATCTAGGCAGTGAATGTACATAGAGAAGAGGACCAAGAACCCTGGAAGATTCTCTGGCTCTGCCTATTCTGTTCCTCTCTGTTTCTAAGACTTTCATCTTTTGTTCTTACCATCAACTGCCCTTTACCGTCCGTCACTCTACCCAGGCATCAAGAACATCTGAGTTTACCAGTCCTAAGTTTTGACCACAAGAAAGGAGAGGCTAACTTCCCTTTGTCAATTCAAGTTCTGAAATCTCAGGGAAGGAATCTGATTGGTCTAGTTGGGTCAGGTGCCTACCCCTGAACCAATCAGCTTTGCCAGGACATGGAGTCTTGCTATGTACCTATGGTGGCTCCCTCATTAACCATGTGGGTTCAGTGAAGTGAGGCACAGTTCCCTGAAGTGGCTGGGCGTACTGGGCAGACACAAGTGCAGTAGGGTTTTCAAACATGGATTTAAGGGCACAGAGGTGACTTTCCCTGCAAGAAGACTGGCCAGCAAGACGTGGACCGTGGAATGCCTGTGTGAGGCGTGCCTCCTGTCTATAGACCATCACCGTCCCTTCCCTCAGCTCCTCAACTGGCCCAGCTTTGCTGGAGCGCGTCATTTGATGGAGCCGATTCTTGACTGACTACTGCCCCTGTGGCTTCTACTGATGCTACTGTCATCCTCTCAGCGCCTCAGTGAGCCCAGCAGTCTTCATGTTGATTTCTCTGCTGATTTGCTGACAAGGCTCTTTTCAACCTTCTCCCAACTTTGGCTCCCGAGAGCACCCATCTCTGCAGCCCAAAGCACCCCCTGCTTTGCTGCTAGTCCTTCATGTGATTCCCATGTTATGCCATCTTGTCAGGAATACATCGTGGAGGAAAGGAGAGAGCAGCCTGGAATCACATGATGAGGACCACTGTGAATGAACTTCATCATCTTCCCTTTACACCTTTTCCGGATGTGTGTCCTCCCTTCCCTCTGTGAAGGCAGGCGTCTCCTTTTCTGCACTTCTCTGGACTTCACCCCTGAGTTTTATCTCCTCATCTGCCCATTCTTTTATTGATCACCATCAACTTCTTTTCCTTTCTTCTCAGACATGCTCAGGCTTCCTCTACTGAGGGAAAAATGCTCCTTCCTTTGGTGCTTTCACTGTACAAGAATCATCTTTTAGCCTCTCCCTCCTTCTCCAGCCTGAGTTTCCAAAAGAGAGCTCTCCATCTGCTGCCCACCCCGCCAGCAGGGCACCCACCCCACCGTGGACAGACCCAGGGGACCCTTTTCCTTTCCGTGCTCCCCACTTCCCCAGAGCAGCTGTGGTCAGGTGGCGGAAGGCAGCCCCACCCATCCTCTTCTCCATGGAACTCTGTTCCTCGGCTTCTGTAATGGCAACTTTTGAACCTAGATGATTGGGGGAGAGAGAAGAAAATTTTCCAGCCGGATGTGAGGATGCTTTCCCATCCCCCACAGCCTGCTGGGCCAGCCTGAATCCCACCACTCACCTTGCCCTTTCCCAGACTGACCTACCCAAGGACCCTGAGCAGACCTCCTCCCCACCCCCAAGTTCACTTTTATGAGCCCATTTCTGAGCCAATATTGCCTTCTCCTGCAGAAGCCCTCCACATGGGCTGGACACACCTCGAATCTCTTTCCCTACAATCCTTCCCCTTCCCAAATCCTTGCACTGCGTAAGGGGCTGCCCACACTCACGCTCACCCCAGTCACCCCAGCACGTGCCATGCACCAAAGCCCCACCGCTTTGCTGAATCACAGCATCACATAATGTCCCTTTGTAGTCCCTCATTCACCTGGCAGTTAATCACATCCTGCTGTACCCCATCTCCGATGCTGTTGATTTACAGGGCGCTTCATGCCTCGTATTATTATGTAACTCCCCACGTGCTGTCTCTTCAACCTGAATTAAGTTCCGGTGGGGGCTGGGAGGGGAGCAGGCAGGGGTGCCTTATCTGTCTCTGAATCCTCCCAAGCTCTTAGCAGAGTGGCTCACACAGAAGAGGCTCAATAAGTGCGTGATGATTGATGGGCTTGCTTTTGGTTTTCCTCCAGCCCATCCTTTATGCTGCTGTCAAAAAAGTCTTTCTCGAGGATTGTTCTCATTACATAACTCATCTGGCTCCCTTGATTTCGTCCGCCAGCATTATTGAGTGTTTGCTGGGTGGGTGGTACCGGGTAGGGACTCTGGGGGTGATGAAGAGGCGAGTGAAGAAACAGCTGTAGAGGCCTCTGTGCAGGAAATGATTAGACGCAGAGACATACACGGAATCAAGGGATGAATGGAGGGCCATGGGAAGTCAGAGAAATGGAGGTGTCCTCCCAAGCTCTGATCATCCAGGCTGACTTTGGGAGGTAGAAGGGCTTGAGCTGATCTCTCAGATGGGTAGGTTTGGGACAGGAAGAGATGAAGGGATTCCTGGCAAGGAGAATTTGAGGAGCAAAGTGATGCAGCTGCTAGGGCCATCATTGCAGCATCCTAGGAGTCTATAGATTTCAGGAGGGTCATCAACGTCCCCGAGGAGGCAATTCGCCCAGCTCATAAATGCAAACTTGCACAATGACTCCAGTCAGAACCCTCTTGACACCGATTTGCTGTCCCATCTCCTGCCAGTTTGCCCCCAGTCCTGTCACTGTGGCAGCCCTCAGCCCCTGATATGCTGTGGCAACTGAATCCAGAGAGGCAGAAGGGTGGACTTCGGGTGCTTGTCTCTGGGCAGGGTGGTTCTGGGGCCCCTGGTCGCCTGTGATTGACAGCATCTGCCAAGCAGCCCTGAGCAAGGCTCTGTGCCTCAACGTCTTTGCAACAGGGACCCTGCTGGGGGCTGGGCAGGTCCTCCCACGTTCCATGGGGCCGTGTCAAAGATCCTGTGCGTGCCATGGTCCCCCAAACACAGGAGGGTGAGCCTCCTGGTCCCCGCTTTGACTCTATCCTAGTCACAGAAGGAGACTCTGAAATGTTCTGGGATGAAAGGACTATCACCCCAGCAGGAAGCAGCTGTAGATGAAGGAGAGATGGGGACCGTGTGCGGGGTGTGTGTTGACCATGTTTCCAGGCATCATCCAGGGCGGTGTCAGAGGAGATAAATGCAAACCCACCTTGCAGACCTTGTTTCTCACACCTGTCTCCATGATGGCCTCTTCCTTTTTCTGACTTTTTTAAGGGGTGTCATTTCAAATTGCAACAATAATATAAAGCACTCTCGCAACTTTTGCTCACAGTACCCGTTGTTTATCTCCTTCTCCTTTGCTGTGTGTGTGTGTGTGCGTGTGCGTACACACACTTATACATGCACATCTTCTGAGCATGTGGCAGACCTCCTTGCATGTCACCTCTGATTACATCAGTGTGTGTATTTCCTAAGAACAAACAGTTGTCAACATCTGGAAATTTAACATTAATCCAATACCATTGAGTAATCTGCTGTCCTTATTCACATATCAACTGTCCCAGTGATGCCCCTTAAAGCTTTTCTCCCTGACTTCTTTTGATCACACACCCCTCTTTTTCTTATTTTTAACTTTTTATTTGGAAATAATTTCAGGATCACAGAATAGTTGCAAGAACGCTATAGGGAACACCTGTGTATTGTACGTAGCTTCACCTGTTGTTGACGTCGTACTCCACTTGCTTTCTCATTTACACAGACTATCTCTACTTTTCCATCTACACACAAAACATTTTTTCCAAAACTACTCGAGAGTAACTTGCATACAATGTATGCCTTTACCCCTGAATACTTCAGCATGTATTTCCTAAGAAGAGGGATGTTCTCTTACATGACCACAGTACAGTTATATGCTCCATAAGATTCACACTGATATCCTATTTTTATTGAGATGAAATTCACGTAACATAAAAGTAACCATTTTAAAGTGAACAATTCAGTGGGCTGTAGCACATCACAAGATCGTACAACCACCACCTCTATCTAGTTCAAAAACATTTTTATTACCCACAAAAGTAAACCCTGGACCCATTAAGCAGTTTCTCCCCATTCCTCACCTCCAGCCCGTGGTAACCACTGATGTGTATTCTATCTCTATAGATTTATCTATTCTGTACATATCAGCGTAATCATATAATATGTGATCTTTTGTGTCTGGCGTCTTTTACTTAGCATAATGATTTCAGGGTTCATCCATGTTGTAGCATGTATCAGAACTTCATTCCTTTTTATGGCTGAATAATATTCTATTTTATGGATCAACTGCATTGTGTTTATCTGTCCATCAGTTGAGGGACATTTGGGCTGTTTCCACCTTTTGGCTATTGTGAATAGAGCTGCTATGAACATATGTATACATACACTTTTTGACTACCTGTTTTTGTATCTTAGGGGCACATACCTGTCATTGGAATTGTTCATTTTTATTACCTGGGAAAGGTATTATTTAGTTTGTCCACTGTATCCTTACTATTTTATCCCCAACCTCTGGGGAGACCCTTGAGGGCCATGTGCACATCCTGCCTCTCCAGTTTCCCCTGGACTTAGCATCCACTGTTAATTCTTACCTGATACATTCTTTACTATGATGGCTGTGAAATCCTGAGTGTGCAATCCTAGCACCCTCTTCTGCATTTACCAGGGGGACTAGGCATCCCACTCTAAGCAAGACTGCTCCCTTCCCCCCCACTGATTCATTGATTTATCAGTTTTTCTATGTAAATACATGAATTCCTGTTTTTCACCCCAAAGTCTTATAATTCATTGCTGTATTTAATTACTTTGGTGCTCAGATCACCCCAGAATTGGCCAATGGGAGCCCCTACAAGCTGGTGTTTGTATCCTTATGACATGCCTCCGTCTTTGTTCTGTTCTTGGTTTTGGGGGGGTGTGTGTGTGTGTGTGTGTACCTCCTTAACTTTCTGGCATGACAAGATGTTCCTCCTGGCTTATCTTGAACCTATCCCACCCCAGTCCTGCAGTCAGCCATTCCTGGGATCTGTGGTTCATCTTAGAGGAAAATGGCATTTGGGAGCAAGGTCTGGGCACAGGTGAGCACACACCTTTGCCAGGCCTCCTCCATGCATGGGCGGGGAGGACCGAGCTCAGGGTGTAGGAGGCAGAGCTGCTTGCCTACCTCGCCCTGGTGCTGCAGCCTCCTTCAAGGTCACAAGTGTGAAGTATGCAGCCCACCATGGCAAGTCCTCAGAACAGATTGGACTTGGGCACCATTTCATGCTGCCTCTCTTTTTAGCTAAATCTCTGTGCATACCTGTGATTATTTCCATAGGAGTGGACCTACTGGGTCATAAAAAATCATGTGTTCTTTAAATATAGAAACATTATTTTGATGATATGTGAACACAGGGCTCTGCTGTGTTTTTACACCGGCTGGACACTGGTGTGTGTGTGTGCGCACACGTACATGTACACAGTGTCTTCTTTTGTCTAAAAGGTGAGAATGTAAGGTTACCTGTCTACTAATCTGTCTCCTCCAGGTGTGTAGGATCCTTGAGGTCAGTGACTGTGCCTCTTTTATTTACCGCCGAGCATCCAATGCAGTGCCTGGCGCATGCCTGAAATTCTATAAATGACTGTTGAGTGAACACTAATAGCCAAGTATAGGTCCCATGTATGGGGCACATACAACATGCCAGGTGCTATTCAAAGTGCTTTACGTGAGTTAACTCTTTCAATCCTCGCAACGACTCTACTGTATCTTCCCCATTTTACAGATGAGGAAACTGAAGCTCAGGGGGGTTGAATACCCTGCCCAAGTTCATACATCCAGGAAATGGCAAAGCTGGATTTCACTCCCAGACCATCTGGCTCCAAATTCATGCTCTTAACTCTAATAGCACACTATGGAATGGGTCGATGATGGATGGATGGACGAGTAGATGAATGTGTCGGTAGGTGGATGGGTAGGTAGGTGGATGGTTGGATGGATGGATGTGTGGGTGGATGGATGGATGGGCGGATGAGTAGGTGAATGTGTGGGTGGTGGGTAGGGAGGTAGGTGGATGGGTGGGTAGATGAATCAATCGTACATGGTGGCTCACCCATTCCTCTCCTGCTGTCTTTGACCTATAGCTTCTCACTGGGAGTGTCTCCACGTCCTCCCTTCCTGCTCCCTTGGAACTCCCTTTCACAGTGTGTCTCCTGGAGCTACAGCCCCAGATGCATTTGCAGTTACAGCTGAGGCAAGAGACACACACACAGAGAGAGAGAGAGAGGGAGAGGGCGAGAAGGGACAATTGCCATCCTTGGTGTAGACCAAAGGTCACCAAGTGTCAAGTTAAGGGCCAGATCTGGCCCCTGGACATGTTCCATTTGCTCCACAGAGCATTACAACAAAACAAAGTTTAGTACTTTAAAATGGGGGAGTTACCTTGAATTTTGATTTCCACCTTCTCATTAATAAAAATTGGAAGATCGGAGAACATGGGCCTTCACATGTGCTGGGCCACTCTGAGCTGGGCTGAGAATGAGTGATCTGCGACATGAGACTCGAGGCTCTCCATCTGCTGCTGTCTTCACCCATCCCTCCTCACTCGTCACCTGCTTGGTGCCTGGAGGGCCTGAGTTTACAATCCCTGGTCAATACGCTGCCCCTAGTCAGCTAGTCCAAGGTGAGATTCGTTTTCTCGGCTGCAGCGTTCCCCTTTGACTCTGTTGAGCAAACTGTTGTCTACAAAAGTGATACTGCCCCGTCGCCCACCTGTACCCCTCCCGTAGTGGACCTTGCTCCATGTCTGTGTGTTTCCTTCTGTTCACTTGAGGTCCCAAGGTTGTTAGTTACCCTGAGTTCAGTGGAAAGTCTGAGGTTGCCACTCACCCTAGGGGTTCCCTAATCCTCCTGGCCTTGGGCCACAGGCACACACACACACACACACACACACACACCCCGCCCGCTCCGCCACTGTTGGTCTTTCTCCTCCAGATCAAAGATCAATGTATTGCAGGCACAGGGCCAGGCCATGTGCTATCAGAGACACCCCTCTGGTCAATACTTCCAAGCTCATTTGGTCATCCAGAGACTATGAATCCCTCTGTTGTTCTGAAACCTGGTCCTCCTTTCTCCGCCGTTTCCTCAAAAGCATAGGAGACACCGAGCGCCTGCCCTGCTCTCATTCCTCTAGCCAGAGAGCCCTGGGTGAGAAGGCAGGAGGCAGGAGTGTGCTACAGGGATCGAGTGTGTTAGACGGTATACTGGACTTGTAGACAGAAAAGTCTCAGTGTGGGTCCTGACTCTTAGTTACTGAGTGTGTGGCCTTGGGCAAATCTCTTCACCTCTCTGAGCTTCAATTTCCTCATCCGTGAAATGGAGTTTATAACAGTAACCCCTACAGTGGCTGCTGACTAGTGGATGTCTTGTCCAAAGAGGTGATTGATGGTGCAAGACCTTCCCCGTGGCCTTCGCTGACCTGCGAGCAGGATGAGGACCGCTCTTCACCCTAGAAGATGTATATCTGGGCCAGAAAATGCTGCTTCTCTGTCTTCGTTTGTTCCTAAGCAAGCGTCAGTGACAAATACCAGTCAGGAAGTCTCTGTCCTGGCCTCTGGTCCCATAGCAGCCCCTTCACTCATCCTTTCCATCTGCAGGTTGATAGGAGGATGCGAAGTCTGGGTTTCCGCCCAGCCGCCCAGTCAGCACAGCTTCCCATCTGTGAAACGGGTGTGCAGCACTTCCCCGGCACTCCCTTTGTGTTAGTTGACGCGGAATTTGAGCAGCTATCTCTGAGCACTGCCAGCGTGTCTCCTAGGGAGGTGTGGAGAGAACGAGGGTGCAGGACTTAACACTGGTTTTAGAAAACTCCCATCTTGAGTTGAATGGCCAGTGTGGCCGGCAGGTGTGATGATTAGCATGTTACATACTTAGAACCCTAAGATCCTTTCCAGCTCTGAGATTCTGAAATTCTTGCGTCCCCTATTACCATGGCCTGTATTAGTACCCTGTCTTGTATCATTATTTGATCATTCTGATTGAAAATTGTACAAATTCAGTCCCAACTGTTGTAAATTTTTAAAAAAGAAGCATATAGGTTATCAATACTAAACCAGTATAGCTTCAGGCAAAGCTGGATCCAGAGACACCATCTGTTGCCGCTCGTTTGTCTGCATCCACCTGTCTGCTCTGATTTCTTCTGCACCTCCTCATGATGTGTAAAGATGGACCCCAGTAGCTCCAAGCTTATGTCTCACCAGCTCAGAGACCCCAGAAAGAAAGCCAGTGCCTTTTGCTCAGCAGCTCCAGCACAAGTCCTGGAATTAGGTTCTGTTGAGCCTCGTCAACCAGGCTTGGGTCACGTGCACACTCCTAACCCATCACCCTGGCCAGGGGCATGTGACGACCTGATTCGCTGGGCCTGGTGCCTCACTGGCACGAGAGGTGTCAGGCTCCCCAGAACCTCAGGGCATATTGAGAGGTTGGACTTGACGACTCCAAAGCCATTTTGAGGTCTGATGTTTGAAACTTCTGCAGTTCTCACTTGTTCACTTCATCAGCAGCAGAGCCCTGTGGTTAAGAGCTAGACCACCTAGATTCAAGTGCTGGCTGTACCACTTTCTGGCTCTGTGAACTTGAGCAAGTTACTCAACCTTCCTGAGCTGCCATTTTCTCATCTGGAAAATGACAACAATAATCATGTGTACCTTGGAGGCATGCTGTGAAGATTAAATGAGTTAATCCTGGCAGAGCCCTTAGGACAGGTTCTGGCAAATAGTCAATTCTCTGTGCGTGTGCTTGGTGCCGGGGATTCCAAGATAAACCAACCAGACTTGCTTCCTACACTTAGCGAGTGCATGGTCTGGGGGCAGGCTGGGGTTCTTTTAATCAACACATTTGGAACGAGGACATAATGTTAGAAATCAATTGAGCAGGTGATTATAATGCAAACTGATAAGCGTGAGACCCCCGGAGGGTTACTTAATGAGAGTTTCCAGAACCGAAGGATAAGCAGGAGTTACCTGGGTGAATTTGGAAGTGGGAAGAGTGTACCTGGCAGACGGAACAGCAAATACAGAAGCCAGGAGACAAGACTGAGCGTGCTGCCTCGAAGAGGCAGAGAAGTTGAGCGTGGCTAGAGGCTGGCGTTTGAGGTTGAGGTTGGGAGATGGGGGTGAGGGTAGCAGGCAGAGCATCTACAGCGAGGCTGGAGAGGGCACTGGACGACAGATTGCCCTCCCAGGGTCTTGGAAGCTCTTGTAGGAATCTGGGCTTCAGCTTAAGGGCTGTGCAGATGCCCTGAAGACATTTTTATTTTGTTTAGTTTTTTAAATTGTTTTATTTTTAACAGCTCTTTTGAGGTATAATTGATGTATGACAAACTGCACACATTTAAAGGGTACAATTTGATAAGTTTGTGATATGTGTACACCAGTGAAGCCGTCACCACCAGCAAGAACGAACATCTCTATCACCCCCTGAAAGTTTCCTTGTATCCCTTTGTAGCAGCCTCCCTCCTGCCACTTCCAGATGCCCCAGCCCTAGTCAACGACTGATCCGCTTCCTGTCACCATAAATTATTAATGTGCATTTTCTAGAAGTTTATATGGGACAATGGAATCCTATAATTTGTACTTTTTTTTTTAGCCTGGCTTCATTCACTCAACACAATTATTTTAACAATCCTCGACATTGTAGCATATATTAATACTTCATTTCCTTTTATTCCAGTGGAGTGATAGTCCGTGGTAGGGAATATATCACAGTTTGTTATCTGTATACCTATAGATAGGCAACTGAGTCTCTTCCTCTTTGGGAATATTACAGATAATCCTGTTATGACCATTCATGTAAAAATCTTGGTGTGGACATACATATTTTCATCTCTCCTGAGTAAATACTTAAGGGTGGAATGGCTAGATCATATCATAGGTACAATAACAAACTTTTAAAGAAACTGCTGAGCTGTTTTCCAAAGCTGTCTTAACCATTTTACGCGCCCCTGCCAACAGTTCGTGAGGGCTCCAGTTACATCACATCCTCAGCAACACTTGCTGTTGCCAGTCCTTTGCTTCAGTTCTTCTAACACTTGGGTAGTGGTGCTCATTGTGGTTTTAATTTGCATGTCCCTCATGACTAATGATGTTGAGCATCTTTCCACATATTTACTTGCCAAGTGTGTATCTTCTTTGGTAAAGTGTCTGTTAAAACCTTTCTCTCATTTTGTATTGGGTTGTTTGTTTTCTTATTATTTAGTTTTGAGAGTTCTTTATATCTTCTGGATATGTGTCCTTGATCAGATATACGGTTTGCAAATATTTTCTCTGAGTCTGTGACTTGACTTTTCATTTTCTTAGCAGTGTCTTTCAGAGAGCAGAAGCTCTAAGTTCTGACAAGGTCCAAGAATCAATTCATTCTTTTATGAATGGTGCTTTTGGTGGTGTATCTAAGAAATATTTCCCTAGATCTTTGCCTGAGATTGTAAAAGTGTTCTCCTGTTTCTGTCCCTTGTTCGATCAGTTATGAAGAGAGGGAATTGATATCTCCAACTATGATTGTAAATTTGACTATTTCTCCTTGCATTTGCAACAGTTTTTGCTTAGTGTATTTTAAGCTCTCTTAAACATTTAGGATTGCTAAATTGAGTTTAAACATTTAGGATTGCTGTGTCCTCTTGATCAATTGAATCCCTTATCATTGTGAAGTGACCTTCTTTATCCCTGCTTATAGTCTTGGCTCTGAAATCCACTTTGTCTGATATTAATACGGCCACTCCAGCTTTTGATTAGTTAGTAGGGTGTATCTTTTCCATAGTTTTGCTTTTAACATATTTGTGTCTTTATGTTGAAGTGCATTTCTTGTAGGCAGCATAGAGTTGTGTCTTGCTTTTTAATCCAATTTGACAATCTCTGCCTTTTAATTGGGGGACCTTAGACCACTTACATTTCTTGAGATCATAGATATGGTTAGCATTAAATCTCTCATCTTGTTGTTTGTCCCTTCTGTTCTTTGTGTCCTTTTTCTCCCTCTTTTCCTGCTGTCTTTTGGATTGATTGAATATCCTTATGATTCTATTTAATTTCCTTTGTGATTATACTAGCTCTAATTCTTTGTTTTGTTACTTTAGTGGTGTCTTTAGTGTTTATAGAACAGATCTTTAACTTATCGGTCTGTCTTCAAGTGTATCACATCACATGGAATATGTCTTAGTATATTTCTATTCCCCCCACACCGGACCTTTCTACTATTATTGTCATACACTTTACTTTTGTGTATCCAGTTGACCCTTGAACAACACAGCTTTGACTTCGTGGGTCCACTTATAAGTGGATTTTTTTCAATAAATATGCTCTACAGGACTACATGATCCGTGGTTGGTTGCCTGAATCTGTGAATGCAGAACTGTGGATATGGAGGGCCAACTATAAAATTATACATGGATTTTTTTACTTCATGGGGTCGGCACCCCTAACCCTCACCTTGTTCAAGGGTCAAATGTATTATAAACACCACACTACCTTATTTTTGTTTAAACAGTCCATATCTTTTTTAAGGGTTTGTATAAATTTTAATATCTTACATATTTGCCTATGTAGTTACCGTTTCCAACGCTCTTCATTCCTTGTGAAGATCTGTAGTCCCATCTGGTGTCATTTTCCTTCTGTCTGAAAGACTTCCTTTAACATTTCTTAGAGTATGACTGCTGGTGATGAATTCTTTTAGGTTTTGTGTGTCTGAAAATGTCTTTATTTTGCCATTGTTTTCAAAAGATATTTTTGGCAGTAGATTTACACTTCTTTCTTTTTTCCTTAGATACCATATATATGTGTTAGCATGTGGTATTTGTTTTTCTCTTTCTGACTTACTTCACTCTGTATGACAGACTCTAGGTGCATCCACCTCACTACAAATAACTCAATTTCGTTTCTTTTTATGGCTGAGTAATATTCCACTGTATATATGGGCCACATCTTCTTTATCCATTCATCTGTTGATGGACACTTAGGTTGCTTCCATGTCTTGGCTATTGTAAATAGAGCTGCAGTGAACATTTTGATACGTGACTCTTTCTGAATTATGGTTTTCTCAGGGTATATGCCCAGTAGTGGGATTGCTGGGCCGTATGGTAGTTCTATTTGTAGTTTTTTAAGGAACCTCCATACTGTTCACCATAGTGGCTGTATCAATTTACATTCCCACCAACAGTGCAACAGTGTTCCTTTTTCTCCACACCCTCTCCAGCATTTATTGTTTCTAGATTTTTTGATGATGGCCATTCTGACTGGTGTGAGATGATATCTCATTGTAGTTTTGATTTGCATTTCTCTAATGATTAATGATGTAGAGCATTCTTTCATGTGATGTTGGCAATCTGTATATCTTCTTTGGAGAAATGTCTATTTAGGTCTTCTGCCCATTTTTGGATTAGGTTGTTTGTTTTTCTGTTATTGAGCTGCATGAGCTGCTTGTAAATTTTGGAGATTAGTCCTTTGTCAGTTGCTTCATTTGCAAATATTTTCTCCCATTCTGAGGGTTGTCTTTTGGTCTTGTTTATGGTTTCCTTTGCTGTGCAAAAGCCTTTAAGTTTCATTAGGTCCCATTTGTTTATTTTTGTTTTTATTTCCATTTCTCTAGGAGGTGGGTCAAATAGGATCTTGCTGTGATTGATGTCATAGAGTGTCCTGCCTATGTTTTCCTCTAAGAGTTTGATAGTGTCTGGCCTTACACTTAGGTCTTTAATCCATTTTGTGTTTATTTTTGTGTATGGTGTTAGGGAGTGTTCTAATTTCATACTTTTACATGTACCTGTCCAGTTTTCCCAGCACCACTTATTGAAGAGGCTGTCTTTTCTCCGCTGTATATTCTTGCCTCCTTTATCAAGGATAGGGTGACCATATGTGCATGAGTTTATCTCTGGGCTTTCTATCCTGTTCCATTGATCTATATTTCTGTTTTTGTGCCAGTACCATACCGTCTTGATTACTGTAGCTTTGTAGTATAGTCTGAAGTCAGGGAGCCTGATTCCTCCAGCTCCATTTTTCTTTCTCAAGATTGCTTTGGCCATTCGGGGTCTTTTGTGTTTCTATACAAATTGTGAAACTTTTTGTTCTAGTTCTGTGAAAAATGCCAGTGGTAGTTTGATAGGGATTGCATGGAATCTGTAGATTGCTTTGGGTAGTAGAGTCATTTTCACAATGTTGATTCTTCCAATCCAAGAACATGGTATATCTCTCCATCTATTTGTATCATCTTTAATTTCTTTCATCTGTGTCTTATGGTTTTCTGCATACAGGTCTTTTGTCTCCTTAGGTAGGTTTATTCCTAGATATTTTATTCGTTTTGTTTCAGTGGTAAATGGGAGTGTTTTCTTAACTTCACTTTCAGATTTTTCATCATTAGTGTATAAGAATGCCAGAGATTTCTGTGCATTAATTTTGTATCCTGCTACTTTACCAGATTCATTGATTAGCTCTAGTAGTTTTCTGGTAGCATCTTTAGGATTCTCTATGTATAGTATCATGTCATCTGCAAACAGTGACAGCTTTACTTCTTCTTTTCCGTTTTGGATTCCTTTTATTTCTTTTTCTTCTCTGATTGCTGTGGCTAAAACTTCCAAAACTATGTTGAATAAGAGTGGTGAGAGTGGGCAACCTTGCCTTGTTCCTGATCTTAGTGGAAATGGTTTCAGTTTTTCACCATTGAGGATGATGTTGGCTGTATGTTTGTCATATATGGCCTTTATTATACTGAGGAAAGTTCCCTCTATGCCTACTTTCTGCAGGGTTTTTATCATAAATGGGTATTGAATTTTGTCGAAAGCTTTCTCTGTATCTATTGAGATGATCATATGGTTTTTCTCCTTCAATTTGTTAATATGGTGTATCACGTGGATTGATTTGCATATGTTGAAGAATCCTTGCATTCCTGGAATAAACCCCACTTGATCATGGTGTATGATCCTTTTAATGTGCTGTTGTATTCTGTTTGCTGGTATTTTGTTGAGGATTTTTGCATCTATGTTCATCAATGATATTGGCCTGTAGTTTTCTTTCTTTGTGACATCTTTGTACACTTCTTTTCTTTCCATATTTTAAAGCTGTTACCCCGCTATCTTCTCACTTGCATTGTTTCCAGTGAGAAGTCTGTCGTCATTATCTTTGTTTCTTTGTATATTATGCATCTATTTCTTTATGGCTACTTTTAAGATTTTCTCTTTATCACATGTTTTGAGAAATTTGATTTTGAAGATCCTTGATACAGTTTTCTTTATGTTCCTTTCGGCTTCCTGAGTGGGTGTGTTTATAGTTTTCATCCAATGTTGTAAAATTTTCAGCCATTGTTTCTTCAAATACTTTTCTGCATTTTCTCCCCTTTCTCCTCTCCTTTGAGGACTCTAGCACAAATATTAAGCAACTTAAAGTTGTCCCACAGTTCACTGATGCTCTATTCTGTTGTTTCTTCTCTCTAATCATTGTGTTTCCTTTTAGTTTCTATTGCTGTCTTCAAGTGCATTAATCTTTCCTTCCACACTGTCTAATCTACTGTTGGTCTCATCCAGTGTCTTTTTCATTACACACATTGTAGTTTTCATCTCTAGACATTAGATCTGTCTTTTCTATATCTTCCTTATCTCTACTTACCTTTTTGAATATATGGAATTCAGTTATAATAACATTGCATCCCTATCTGCTCATTCTAATGTATAGATCAGTCTGGGTCACTTTTGATTGCTTTATCTTCTCATTATGATTGTAATTTCCAGCTTCTTTGCATACCTGATAATTTTTTAATGGGTTCCAGACACTGCGTGTTACCTTGTTGGGTGCTAGATGTTTTTGTATCCCTATCAATATACTTGAGCTTTGTCTGAGAGGCAGTTAAGCTACTTGGAAGCAATTTGATCCTTTTGGGTCCTGCTTTGAGTATTTCTCTCATGGAACCAGAGCAGTGCTCAGTTTGGAGCTATTTGTTGCCCCCTTCTGAGTACTTGACTTAGTGTCCCATGAATCCTGAGCATTGCCAGTCTGGCTGGTGGCTATGGGCACTATTCCCAGCCCTACCTGAGTGTCAGGCCTTGTTCTCTGTAGTCCTTTTGGGTGGTTCTTCCCCTGGCCTTCGGTAGTTTCCTCATACACAGGCCAGATCGGTACTCAGCTGCGTACTGCAGGGTTCCCTCTGCGATCTCCAGATCTCTCTGCACTGCTCTTGTCTCTCCAATGTCCAGTCCTGGACCCTCAGCTCCATCTCCTCAATGCAAGGAGTCCACTAGTTTCCACCTGGGTTCCCCCTGCTGAGCCATGGCCTGGAAACTTCTCAAGTCAGTAAGCTGGGGCAGTCACTGGGCTCACTTCTTATTTCTCATCTTTCGGTTACCACTGTCCCTCATTGTCTGATGTCCAGTTGCAAACAAATTATCGTTTTGTACGTTTTGCCCACTTTTCAGTCTTTGCAGGCTTGAGGGTAAGCTGGTCTCTGTTACTCCATCCTAGCTGGAAGTGAAAGTCCCCTGAGCAGTTTAAATCAGGGAAGAAATGGACCGTCTTCACCTTTTAGAACAATCCCTGTTTCTAGAAGTTCTTTCTAATCTGCGTGGGGCCATAGGCAACCAGGTCCCTCGGCCTGAGTGAGCTCATTTTTCCAGCCTCCTCCAACTCAGAAAGGTGGTGTGGGCATGAAGCCAGACCTTCAGGACCGGCCCTGTGCATCTCCTGGGAAGTGGCCCAGCCTCCCCCGCTGTCACCTCACGTTCCTGTCTGTGGGTCCCTGGCTCTCAGAGGCAGGGAGCATTTGGGTGAGCGAAGCAGCTCATCACTGATGCCAGGAGAGCACTCAGGGGCCACAGGAAGAGAAACTTGCCTTTACATTACAACAGCACTTCTGCATCGGGCTTGCCCACATCCTGCCCCTGTAGGGTCAGCAGACCGAGGATTTTATCCCCTTCTTAGAGGCTGAAGTTGTGGGAGGTCATCCAGTTGCTAAGTGGCATGGTTTGTATTTCTGAACACTTGTGCAAGTTTTGGAACCCAAGGCTTCAATTTGGGTGGCCCTGAGGGGTCCTTTGCCCCTGCACATGTCCCAGGAGGCCCAGCAGGAAAGCCTGGGAGTGAGCGTCAGAGCCACCGACATAGCCTCTCTCGCCGCAGGAATCTCTTTGAGCTGAGGCCAGGAAGCACTCAGTGAAACACCCCCCAGGGGACCATTTTCAGAGGGTGGTCTTGCCTGGTCAGTGCAAAGCCAGCAGGGATTGACGAGGATGACCGAGAAGGTGCCATCCTTGTCAGGGAAGAGCAGGGCTTTGTGGGAGGATGCCCTTGGCTGCTGTGTTGTCGCTGTGTGCAAAGTGCTACCTAGGAGGAGCCAGTGGAATTTTCCACCAAGGCCAAATCATGGCAGACTGTGCTGGACAGCAGCGTCTGATTCCTGTCTGTCCCTGCGTCCCAAGTGCTCAGAACACTGGAGAGGGTGGGGGGAAGGGATGGGGTGGGCTTCCAAGTCTCCAGACATGGGAAGAAATGGCACAGGGGTACGATGGAGAAACTTCACCACCGTACATACCTAAGAGCCAGGAAGTCGCATTGCCTGGTGTCCTCAGGGTGTCATTGGTGGAGGGAGGGGCACTGCATGTGGATTTTAGAGCTGCTTCCTGATTACTTGACCTGCAACACTCCTAACCCCTGAGACTCTGACTCAGAGCCTCCAAACTGGGGGGTCTTCGGGCTAATCCTGTGGATACATGTTTAATTCTGTGTATGTTGCATTATCCCACCTGCTGTTTTAAACTGGAATTAGCTGCCCAAATCCCCAAACTGAGAGATGTTGTGGAAAAACCTGAGTTTCCAACTCCTTTTGAAAATTTTAGAAGCTTGGGCAACTGTGAGCTGAGTGGTGGCCACTCTGCAAGCCCCCACAGTCCCCACCACTCCCTATTGCCTCCCACACAGCAGGGCCACTGGGAACTCACCAGTTCCTGTGGATGGACACTCACCTGGTGATCCTGTGGATGTTGGAAGGCCCCTCCTCTGTCAGGTACGGCCTGCCCCCTCTAGTATCCACGGAAGGGTCCCTGAAGCCACACTTAAGGGGTCATCTCCCTTTCCTCGAGCTGAGTAACATGCTGCCGTGTCTCCCTGGCACCCAGCTCAGACCCGTGAGCCCTGACTTCCCTAGCAAACCTGTCCCTCGAGAAAGTTCTGTGAAGCTCAGTCCTAGAAAGAGTGGAGCAATTTGCATGTTGGCAGAGGGCAGAGCCTCACGCCAAAGGCTCCTGCAGGGGGCCTGGCAGAGCTGGCCCATCCTCTTTAGAGGTGAAAAGAGAAGCCCAGGAGAAGGGCAGGGACCCCTCCGTGTCAGGTGTCCCTCTGTCGCAGGGTAGAGCTCAAGGCCAGGCTCTCCCACTTCGTTCAGGGCTCGTTCCACCGTCAACTTTGTCTCAGAAGTCTGTTTCATCAAAAAATTGTGATGCACCTGCCACGTGCTGGGCCCTGGGGTAACCAGGGCAAGGAGGCGAGGTCCCTGTTCCCACAGGTCCTCAGAACAATGACAGCTAACATGGAGGGACACTCTTGAACCCAGTAACTGTTAATGCTTACAGGACCCACAGAGGATACTGACTGCATGGGTGGCAAACTCAGATGTCCCCAGGGCCAGACTGATGCCAGGTTGCAGGAAGGTGGGGGGAGGTGGGTATAAGCAGTGAGGAATAGTGGGACTTAGAGGGACTTTGGTGCCTCTAAGGGAACAGTCACACTCATGCCATCCAATAGTTCACCTTGTGGGAAGGTGAGATCCAGGAGCCAGATATTCCCATTTTCAAGAAAATCCAGAAATCTGCACTTTTATATGTAAGTTTCCTAATTGTTAAACCTGTCTCCATGCCAACAACAAAAAATCGTCTCCAGACTGGATACAGCCTTTGGCCACTTCCCACTCTCATGAGACATAGAGAAGGAAAGGCTTTTCCTGAGGTCATACAGCAAGATAGTGACCGAGCCAGGCCTCAAACCCGAGCCTCCTGATCCAGGCGAGGGACCTCATGGGCCTGCTTCACATTAACTTCAAAGTCCCTTCTCTCTTCTGGATATGGGACAATATTTCAGCTTTGGGCACAAACCACTTAGGGTGAGAAATACAACCCTCCTGAAACTTCTATAACAAACAGATTGGGAAATTGCCATCAAGTCATGTTAATTCTTCTGCCACCTTCTGAATTTTAATCCTGACGTTGTATTTGACGTGGAGCCGCTTTTGCTCCTTCCTGCCAGAATGCAGGGGACCCCATGCCTCTTGTTAAAGGAGGCAGGACCTGTTTTGCATGGGGCGTATGGAGCCCGGAGTTCTCTTCTGGGGGCAGGAGTGGGGTCCACTCTGCATGGTCTGTCCCACTGTGTCCACAGCAGCCCCTTGGCAACGACCTTCTCTCCCAAAGCCTGGGCCTCCAGGAGCCTGTCTCAGTTAGCAGGAGCTTAGGCACCGCTGATCAGATGGGAGGCACAGGTCTTTTTGCTGGATTTGAAACCTGGCTCTGCCACTTACCAGTTATGTGACCTCGGGCAAGTCACTTCACCTCTCTGAGCCCCAGGAGTCTTCATCTATAAAACGGGTTCAGTACTATTTACACGCAGAGTTGTCGTGTAACTCTGTTCCTACCTGAAGTTGCTATAGGTAGGAAAGATGGACTTACCACGTGGCTGTTAATAGTAGTGTTAATTAGAGCATATAAACATGGAGTTCAACTGAATTAGAAAATTGATTTGGCAAATGCTTTCCCCTTCTGATTTACACCTAGGTTAATTTTGTTTAATTTTAATAAACATTTACATGGCACTTACGAAGTGGCAAACTCTATGCTAAGCACTTTGCAAATATTGACTCATTTAATCCTTGCAGCCACTCTCTGTGGCAGATACTACTTTAGAGATTTCCAGATAAGGAAACTGAGACACAGAGAGAATCAGTAACTTGCTCCAGGACGTGCAGCTGGCAGGTGGCAGGGCTGGGCTGCAAAACCGATCCACATGGGATAGGGTCAGTGCGCACAGCTATGTACTTCCCCTTTTCTGCTTCTGAAACACAAGTTCCAGTTTGGAATGGACCAACTCAGAGGAAGAAGCCGTCCTTTCTCTAGATGAGGAAGCGATTGAAAGACAGTGCCTTGGGAGACAAAAGACATGGGATCAAATCCCCGCTCTGCCTCCTGCCTGGCTGTGTGACATCGGGCAAAGGATTCCCCTCCCCTGAGCCTCGCTTTCCTGGTCTCTCCACTGCGCTAATACCACCACCTACCTCTCAGTCGGAGGAAAGTGGAGTCAGCCATGGATGTGAAAGTGCTTTAGAAAGTCTTAAATGCAGGATTTGGCATTTGGGGGAGTTAAATAGTCAGGATCATAAAGCTGGGTTTCACTCAAAAGTGTCCAGCCCTTAAGCATTGCCCTCCCTTTTCTATGAGGATCCCATGAAACTGTCAGGCGAAGAGCTGTGCCTGCCCCCCACCATGGCGAGTGGTCATCCTGTCCTGGGGGCGGGCCGTGTCTCTTAGGCCTGTCCTCTGGCCCTGCCTGGACTCTTTGCTCCAGGATTGGGGTGTGTTGACAATCCAGCAGTAAGAGGCTCAGCCCCCCCTCAACGCCAAGCATCGATACCCATGTGGGTCGTAAGAGGATTTCTGCCTTTGTGTTGCTTGGCAATATTTTGTTTAAATGAATTTCTGCCAGGGATTAATATAGTTTGTGAGCTGAACTGCTTACTTGGCAGGAAGGCGGAAATGAATCAGGGTTTTAAGAAACCTGATGTAAAGACAGTTTTTAGAATGAGGGCATGCAGATGAAGCTTAGGGGTGCGGTTAACATCCCTGCTGGGCCACTCCCCCGCTCTGGGACCCTCCACCTGCAGCCAGAGCTCGCCATCTCCTCTGCAAAATAACCGTCACAGGGTGGTGAGGGTGCATGACGCCTGGCAGGCAGCGCGCACTCTGCAGATGAAGGGTCAGCCCTGGGAGAGCGGGCTCTGCGCCCCCAGCACCCCGAGGGCCCGGCGTTGGTGGATGCATATGGGGGATCCTCATGCTTCTCAGATTCCGTGTTACTCATTAAATCTGCCTCCTGACTCAATTTTAGTTGTAACCCTCAAATCAGTACTCACGGTGCTTTTGCAGTCATTTGCAGATATGTGCAAAGCGGTGAAAACTTTGAGTCACCCGACGTGAAGGTTCCCAGCTGAGGTTGAACAGGGTGTCGCTCTGCTTTCTTGTTTCAGCTCTCGTGTGTCAACAAGTGTGCTTCCTGGTGGTCTACTTGGTGCCACGTTTTTGCACTTTTTGTTGGTGATTTGGCTGTTTTAAATGGCCCCCACGCACGGTGCTGAAGTGCTGTCTAGTGTTCCTAAGCCAGGAAGGCTGTGATGCGTCTTATGAAGAAAATACGTGTGTCCGGTGAGCATCGTTCAGGCGTGAGTTCACTGTTAAGGAATCCACAGTGGATACTAAATAAGGTGTCTTTATACAGAAACACACATAAAACAAGGTTATGTATGGATCAGCTGATGAAAATGTTGCCAGTTGAGGCTCACAGGAACCTATCCCTGTATTTCCGCTAGGACCACTGTTTCAGTATTCGCTAACTCGGTGTTTGTCGAGATTTTATAGAACGTAACTACCACTAATAATAAGAATCAACTGTATAGCAATAGTTATTATCATTATTATGGTTTTTATTCTTCAAAAGGGAGTCAGGGAAGAGGTTGGATTTGGAGTTCTCCCACCTTGACGGCGGTTGTGAGGATCAAATGTGATAAAGGCTGTGAAGGGTGGTTGTAAACTGTAAAGTCTGTGGATAAGCATTACCTTAACTATCACATGGACATCCCGCTCCAGGGAAGTCATCCCGCACTGAGGACTCCGGGGAGGGCCTGCCTTGTTCCTCGGGGCTGAGATTGAGCTTTAGGGCCTTTAAGAGACCTCGCTGAAATGGGACAGGGGATGTCCTGGTGCCTCACAGGCACCACTTCCCTGTATATTAGTCATTTGCCGAAGCTTGGATGAGGGCTGTTCCTGGCTGATGTCCATTCTGTGGCCACCAACCAGCCTGGGCCCCCTCGCCTGGACAGAGGCATGGCTGCCCTACTGCTCCTAGCGTCCCCTCTGGGTTCCGTACATCCATTCTCCACATCACAGTAACTGGACTCCTCACCCTTCCACTTTCTGCCCTTTAATAGCTTCCCATTTTTCCCAGGAAAAAACCCTAAGCCCTGCCCATGGCCCACGAGTCGCTGGGTGCTCAGGCTCTTGCCTACGTCTCCAGCTTCATTTGATACCACGCTGCCTCTTGCTGTCTGCTCCAGCCCCACTGGCTTCCTCCCAGATCCTTGAATACACTGTGTCCCTCCTACCACTCTGCACTTGCGAAACCTCTCTCCCTATTCCCATTACCCACTCCCCACCTCCAACACCTTTACCTGTTCACAGCCTGCACACCCTTCAGGTCTCAGCTGAAGTCACTTCCCTGATGACCCTTGCTTGCCCCAGGACAAAGGGATCCCCGTGACGTAGCCTCCGCTCCACCCCACTTTCCCCTTTATAGAACCTGTCTCAGGGACAGTTCACATTCATTGGAGTGACCATTTTGTAAATGACCATCTCCCCATCTCTTCCCCGAGACTTTAAATTCCACGAGGTTAGACACTAGGGCTGCCTTAGTAAACCACTGAGGCCCCAGAGCAGAGCAGAGGGCCTGGCATGTCTAGGTGCTCAGCAGACACTTAGCATTTGAGCAAACAGCCATCCCCATGCAGCCCACTGGGGAAGCGGAGCCCAGCCATGCACACGGATTATCTTCTTTGACTCACAACTGCGCAGTGAAGTGGCGAGCTAATAGGTGCCCCACGTTGGAAGAAGATGATGATGAGGTGCAGAGAGACTGGCCTAAGGTCACACAGCTAAGAAGGGGCAGGGGCCGGATTTGCACCCAGGCCTGGCTGACCCAGGGGCCTGTGCTCTGAGCCTCTCCCTCCCGCCCCTCCCTTGTCTTCCCACCTTTGGTTTGTCCACACCCTGTGCATGACAGTTTTATATGTGAAGGGATGCATCATTTAGGGGACGCAGGACTTGACTCCATGTCACCAGCCTTTCTGATGTTTTCTCCTTTATATACGCTGGTGCCAAAGGCACAGCAAGATGGAGCCCATGGCTGATCTGTTCTTGGGGCTCTTGCTTGGCTGGCTGCCCTCAGCACATCACTTTGCAGAAAGGTGCTCACCTCTTAGAAAAGCCGAGTCTGACTGAAGGATTCAGTGCCTACTGGCAGCATCGGACATGCTTGGAGGGGCTTTGGCCTCTGATAGGCCTTGGGCGGGGGGGGTGGGGGTTGGTCCTAGGAGGCTGAGATAGCGGGACTCATTTGACTTGCCTCCCACCCCCCATTTTATGCATGAGAAAAGCGAGGGCCAGGAAAGGGAGAGAATTCATCCAAGGTCATAGAGTAAGTTTCAAAAGCCAAATGAGAAGCTGAGGCCCTGGGCTCCCTGAGCAGTGTCACTCACTTTTGTCTCGAGGTCTCACTGGTGAAATGGGGACAGGGGAAGGTTCTTTGTCTCTCCCAGTCTGTCATGGTATCTGAAATTTCACCATGAATTCTTTTGTCTTAGAGAAATTTCTGCTAGTTCTCTAACAGAATGAAAATACCCTTAGATGGATGAAGTTGGGAGGGAGAGCTTAAGTCATCAGCCACATAATTTATTCATTAATGTCTCCGTCCATCCCCTTCTTTCTCCTTCTGCATCTTCTTCTATCCACTTACCTGTCTCTCCAACCATCCATCCGCCCACCCATCCATCCATCCATCTACCCATCCATCCCCGCCATCCATTCCTTTCACCAGATTCTTACTGAACACCAATTCTGTGACTGGCTCTGTGGCATAGAGAGATGAATATGGCTCAGGTCCGGCCTCTGCAGAGCCCCCAGTACCCTGGAGGCAGCAGGTTTCCCCTGCACCGTGAGGACCACACTGGGGGAGCTTCACAACCTGGCTCCACAGAGAAGAGATGGCCCAACAGAAAGACCCTGACCCTGAGTTCTTCATCCTGACTCTTGCTATCAACCAGCTGTGTGTGCTCGGGGAAGATCCCTCCCCTCTGGACTCCGTGTACGCATCTGGGATGTGGGCAGGTTGGGCTAGATGAGAGTTGCCCAGATTCCAGTCATTGTCATACCTCCTCCTCACCTGTAGATGAGGTCACCTGTCCTGAAAAGTACTTTGTGTTTCTATTCAAATGAGCTCACTTTTTAAAAAATCAAAATGAAACTTATTGCTACCATAAATGGAAAAAAAATGGTAACAGCAGTTATGAATAGAAAGTAACCATAAAAACACTAAAAAAAAAAAAAAAAAGGCAAACTGCTGGTTAAATTGAGGTGGACATTGCTTCCCACCAGTGGAGCCCTGCTGTCCTGGCTCTGTCCTGGCCACTCTCTCCTGCACCCTTTGGATGTGCCCCGGGCCTGGCCCCTCCTGAGAACTCACACCTCCTCTGCAAGGTCAGGAAGCCATGAGCCGGATTCTGTAACTCAAACCGGGTGGTATCTGCTTCAAATCCTGATGGCGGAGAGAAACCAATATGGAAATCTGAAGCCGTGCCATCCGCTAGCTCCACGGCGTCAGGTGCTGCCCGTCCCTCGGAGAGGACCCTGACCCGTTCTAATCTTACCTTCAGCCACCAGACTCCTCCACTCCGTCTCCACCCCCCCACCCTTGACCCAGGGCCCCCAAAGCCCATGACCCTGTAGGGCCCCCAGGGCATGGCCTTCCAGAATCTCCCTGTGGCCTTAGCAGGTCTGATCAGAGAAAAATGTCTCTTGGATACTCCAAGGCCTGAAATGCCCCCACTCTTCTTGCCCCTGGAAGGCAGGCAGCCTGGGGGAGCCAGGAGACCTGGCTTTGGGGTGCGCTGTGCTCTGACGGCTCCCTGTGCCGCCCCACCTCTGAAGTTCAGGGGGCTGTGGTGCCCTGAACTGACTTCAAGGGTATTATTTACTCGAAAAAATGTTCCATTTTGGATTCAGATTTCAGAAGGATATTTGAAATGCTGAACCTACTGCCAGCTCTTTTGAGGACACAGAAAAGCCCACTTTCTCCTCTGGCATTGGCTCCCGCCTGGGGCACTGGGGGGAGGGTTATCTTCGTAGCACCCAGCCCCCATACCCAGATCTGAATAGCCAAGCCAGGAAAACCCAGAAGGGGAAAAAATGTTAAAAACAGAGCACTGGGCTTTGCATTAGAAAGTGCTTTTTCTCTCTATTTAATAGTTATGTTCTCTCCTACAGGTCTTGTCGTTCATTCATTCATTCATTCCACCAGGCTGGTGTTCAACTGACAAGCACCTGTAGGTTATTTATAGCTTGAGTCCCTCTTGGTACATGCCCCGTGTAAAATATTTTAAACATCATCCCTAAACATATTTATTGAGCACACACTGTGTATGTATGTGTTTCAGCCTCTGAGTTTGTCAAGCCCTTGGACACACCAGTGTCCAGACACGGTCCATCCCTCAAGAGCTTATGGTCCATTGTGGGAAGAGACACACCCACCATTGCAGGGCAAGGATGGCTGTGATGGAGATCCAGACACGGCACCTGCCATGGGAGCTGGAGGAGGGCACCCTCCCATCTTGGTCAGAAATGCAGCAGAGACGTTTTGGAAAAATTACCCAGAGGGTGAAATTCCACACCTCAGACTCTTATTGAATCCCCTTATTGACAGAGCAGGAAGGTACCTGAGAGATCTTTGAGGCCAGCATTCCCAAAGTGGGTTCTGAGGAATGCTAGTTTTGTGGGTGTTAATAGACATTACTCCCCCAAAAAAGTTTGAAAGTGAAGTTAGTTCGGGAAATGCTGGGTCCAGCAAAACTAAGCCGGTTTCTATGTTGCAGGACTTATCAGAGCCTGATGTGTTCATCGCTTTGTGAAATCTACAAGGGCGGCAGGGGCTTCAGCATGAACCATGGCCCCCTCTAAGCAGCCTCTCACAAGTCTAGTGCTTCCCAGAGCTTATTCAGGGGGATTCTAATTTAGTGCATCCCCCGGGCACAGATAGGGCAGCTGTGGCGCAGAGAGTGGCTGGCACTTGGTCAACATCTCACAGGAAGCAGGGGGCCGAGCTGGGGCTAGAACCCAGGGCTCCACCCCTGCTAGCAGGCTGTTTAGGGCATGTGGTTTGGGCTTTGGCTGCTAGTGCCACGTGAGAAGCATGGAATCCACATGGGCTGAAGCAATCCTGGGAAGATTCCTGGAAGAAAGTCTGGGGCCCCTGGGAGCCAATGATTCGTGACTTTATTGGCTAAACAGTGGTATTACTGAGAAGCAGTCCTCACTGTAACCTCATCGATGCCCAATTTGCTGAAAGGGGACTTCAGGATGGGGAAGGCCTCCCACCAGCGATTAGTCCCTGAACTCACAAAGGATGGAGGTACCTGGAGGTGTATTTTCCGGGTCCCTTCCTCAGGGGAACCTCCCCTGATTGCCACCTCTAAATCAAAATGATTGTCCACACCCCAAGTTCTCATTCCGGGTGTTTTGTAGTGTCGTTTTACCCTTACTTCATCTTCCTTGTGAGTTTTGTTCTTAGCCAGTGTGAGATCCCCACTAGTTTATAAGTAATTTGCAAGCAGAGCTGGTGGTTCCTTCTTCCTTGTTATGGTTAATGTTTATCAAGAACTCACTGTATGCCGGGCACAGCCCTCCATGTTTTCCCTGCATCCTCTCAGTTTCTCTTCATCACTGCCCTCTCCAGTGGCTATTTCTATTCCCATTTTATGGAGGAGAAAACTGAGGCACAGGAGGTTGAAGTGACTTGCTCGAGAACATGGGCCAGTAAAGATGAAGTGAAGATTTGAACTCAGGCCTTCATTTCTCTTTATGGGCTGACTTGTGAAATCGGCTGGAGTTGAGTTGTGGATAATCCCACAGGCTTCCTGCTCTCCTGGATCAGTGACCTGAAGCCCGGGGGTTGGGGCCCCCACCCAGGGACCGTGCTCCAAGCTCAGCCCTGTCTCGGCTGGTTCACCGTTAGAGGATCCAGGGAGCGAGGTGCATCACCTGCAGTTTAGAAGGGCAAGAGCTGTTGACTGACAGCTGGCAAGGCCTTCAGCTTCCCACACCCCCTACCCCTGTGCCTGACCGTGCCCCAGGCCTTCTGGAGACCTAGTCTCACTCACCCTCATGTCACTTCAGAACTTTCCATGCCGGGGGTCTGGCGGTTTTCCCGCCAATCACCCCTCATCTTAGCCTTTCACCTTCATTTACGGACAGAAAAACGTGGACGCAGGGTTCATAGCTGTTGTCAGTGTGGATAAAATGTTAACAGTGGCGACACCCAAGCACCACCCTCCCTGCAGTGCTGGCTGGGCCAGGGGCCGGGGTCTCCTTTCTTCCATAATTAAAAATTTGCCAGCGAGGACAGATTGCTCATCAGGCTTTCATCCCAGCAGTCCCTGTTGGAGAAGACAGGGCACCGCCGATGAGGCAGGCCTGGCTGTCCACAGCCTGGGCCCTTGCCACCGTGTGTGTGAGTTCAGGGCCTCAGGTGAGGAGCAGGTGGGCCCAGCTGAGCCTGGGGAGGCCCCTTGAACATCACGGAAGGGTACTGGGCGTGACAGGTGGCCGATTCTGCTTTCTGCCTCGTACAGGCTGAAATGTCAGGGAGAGGCCCGCAGAGGGTCAGAAAATGAGTGTGTGGAAACTAGTCAGGAGTCATCTAAATAACCCATAGCTAGTCCTGTCCGGTTAAAACTATGGGATATATACACTGGAAAGTTGCTAAGGGAGCAGCTCTTAAATGTTCTCACAGCAAAAAAGAAATGGTAATTATGTGATGTGATGCAGGTATTAGCTAACGCTACAGTGATCATCACTTTGCAATATATAAGCATATCACATGACACATACACCTTACACTCACATAATGTTATATGTCAATTATGTTTCAGTAAAGCTGATATATATACCCTCCACATTCTAACCAAGTGGGAAGAGTTCATTAAAAACTCCCAAAACAGGGCTTCCCTGGTGGCGCAGTGGTTGAGGGTCCGCCTGCCGATGCAGGGGACACGGGTTCGTGCCCCGGTCCGGGAGAATCCCACATGCCGCGGAGCGGCTGGGCCCGTGAGCCATGGCCGCTGAGCCTGCGCGTCCGGAGCCTGTGCTCTGCGATGGGAGAGGCCACAACAGTGAGAGGCCCGCGTACCGCAAAAAAAAAAAAAAAAATACACACAAAAACTCCCAAAACAACAAGACGCTTCATGGGCTAGTGTGTGTGAGGACCTAAGCACGGGGCCAGTTTGGAGAAAACATCCTCGTCGGCAGTGCTCGTTATCATTATTGTCCATCCATGTTGTTGCCCCTGCTACAGAACTCACTTGCCGTGCTGGTCTAAGGCGTGCTGGGTAACTCCTCTGGGACTCACCTTCCTTATCTGTAGCATCACTACAGTACCTGCCTCACAGATTTGGGATGAAGACAGGATGAACCAGGATCCCTTGATGTTGGTGCTTATTAGTAAAACCATTATTGAGAAAACTGAACCTGACACCAGTCTCCTGACTCAGCCGGGTCCTCGTGTGTCCCAGGCCAGGAGGCAGGGACAGCCTGGCAGGCCAACAGGACAGCGGCTCTGCCACTTTCTGGCTGTGTCTGCGGTGCAAGCCTCCCCCACTTCTCCTGGCCTCAGTTTGCCCATCTGCATAGAGCAGGTGCCAGAGCAGGTGATCTCCCGGGTCACTTCCAGCTCTGGGTTCCACGAAACCCTGCACCTGGCTGCCTCTTGTCAGGCTCTGTTCTTACTAGCTGCCCGCTCTCTCCGTGACTGCTCTATGTCAGCCTCGTGCCTGTGGATTCCCCGTAGCTCTGCTCCCAGACCTCTGTGAACCCTGTGCTGGGCTGTCTTTCTGGGAAGGGGACAGCCCGGCTCCGTAGTGAGAGGAATTTGACCGGTGTCCAGTGGAAGAGAATAGGTGCGGGTGGCGAGGTGAGCTCAGGGCCCCACGGATGGGGCTCCAGGTGCTGGGGGAGAGGGGGTAGCTGTAGGATGGGGCAGAAGACTCAGGCTGAGGCCAGGTGAGCAGAACAGAGAGGCTTTGGAAGGTTGCGGGCCAGCTAATAGTGGTTGGAGTGGAACCGAGCTTCTGACACCTTGAAGGACCTGGTCAGCCTTGGCTTACGGCCTGAGGGGTGTGGATCCAGTGGGTGAACGGGGCACGGGAGGCAGGGCCACTGCCCTGGATACCTGCCATTCACCCCTGGAGACCCACTGTCTGCCCTTCTCCACCCCGCCCTGTGCCGGGAGGGGACCTGTAGGGCTGCATCCGTTCAGTCCCTCCCCCTCCAGTTTCCTGTTGGCTTTGGCCAATGGGGAGCCCTGGCAAGCTGTAGAGTGAGGGGTGGGGGAGATGTTGGGGTATTTAGTCTCCCAGCTGTCCCTCTCAGGGTCACCTTGGGCTGGCTGCATGCCTTGCCCACAGGTGACAACTCCTATCAGGAGTCTTCCCATGCAGCCCACCGTGTGCCTGGGTCTGGAAACTATTTCTTCCTCCCACCCCCTTCCAGATTAGGGATGGTAGCAACAGGACCGCCACTTTGGCTCTCGCTGGGGAACTGCACCACTCCTCACATCTTTGTCAAGAGGTCCTTTATTAAACCCTCAGAACACTACCTGATTCAGCCCCCCAGAGCTGCAGAGCAGAGATACTGGAAAGGGACCCTGGAGAGGGGGTGGCAGGGCCCCTGACCCAAACTTTGCCTGGAGTCTGACTTAATCTTCTCACCCTTGATTATTCCAAGGGACGGGCCTGGCGTTCTTTCCCTGGAATTCTCAGTTTGTGTATCTGGAGCAGAGAAGGGATGGGTGAGGGAGGGAGCCTGGCAGGGCCAAGATGGGGAGCAGCCTGGGCTGTGCAGGTCGCACAGTCAGATGCCCGAGCAGCGCTGCTCACTCCAGCGCCCACGGGGGCAGATGGGTGGGATTGGGGAGCATCTGTGGGCCTAGAGGGACAGCCCCACGCAGCTCCAGCCCATGACTGTCCAATCTGCACGTGGCCCAGAGATGCAGCTCTCCCCGGAGGGGTCAGAAAGCCGGCTTTTAAGTGTGCAGTCCCTCGGTTTCTAAGTACTGGTATCAGTTCAAATATTAAATTTTAAACAGCCAGATCCGCATCCCTGGCCACCAGAAAATACAAGCCCCTCTGACAGGCGTTTCTGATCTCTGCTTATAGGTTTCTCACACCTGGAAAGCAGACTGAGAGCAGCCCAGGAGACAGGTGAGTGTGAGACCAAGACCCCTGGTTCACCTGGGGGGCTCAGAATCCCCACGTACACTGCAGCGCCGTCAATGGCCCTGATTAGGAAACACCTGGTTTGCAAATCACCGCTCCGTACAGTCAACTATCCCCACCTACACTTCAGCGCCGTCGACCTCCCCTCCCCACCCCGACTGCCCGGACTGCCCCAGCCTCCCTAACGCCTTCCTGACACCAAGGCTCTGGGCCGCTGCTCCCCAAACCCTGTGGACCTGTGAGTAGCCGGGGAGGAAAAGGAAGCAAGAAACAGATGTAAAACGGAGGTTTGGACACATTTGCTGCAGGTGTGATCTTCTCCCTTCCCTGTCCCCACAGAGCCTGTATGTTGCCACTTTACCTTGCTGAAATATTCCACTGAAACAGAGGTGTGCTTGGGTTAGTCAATGTCTTTGTTCTTTTCTTTCTTTCTTTCTTTCTTTTTTTGGATGCATTGGGTCTTCGTTGCTGCGCGCTGGCTTTCTCTAGCTGCGGCGAGAACTAGTTGGGGCTACTCTTCGTTGCAGTGCACGGGCTTCTTGTTGTGGTCGCTTCTCTTCGTTGCAGAGCACAGGCTCTAGGCGCGCGGGCTCAGTAGTTGTGGCGTGTGGGCTCTGGAGTATAGGCTCAGTAGTTGTGGCGCAGAGGCTTAGTTGCACCACAGCATGTGGGATCTTCCCAGACCAGGGCTCAAACCTGTGTCCCCTGCGTTGGCAGACGGATTCTTAACCACTGCGCCACCAGGGAAGTCCCAGCCAATGTCCTTTTGAGATAAAGAGCAATGTTCCCGGGTGGGTTACATGGCTATCATTTCAGTCATTCACGCTTGAGTATCTTTTAATGCTGTCAGATTATTTTTCAATTTGTGTCTGACGGAGGTCAGCCACACCGAGGGGTATTATTGACTTGGGGACTTGAGAAGGGGGAGCCCTGTGCGGAGGGCCCTGCCTAAGCCTGGGTGGGGCCTGGGACGGAACGAGGGCCTGGGAGCCCACAGAGGACTGTCCCAGAGCTTCATGACTGTTTGTCCATCCGTTTACAAACATTCAGAGACACAGCCCCTTTGCCTGGGGGACTGCCTGGGAGTTCTGCCAACGGCCCTGGGCTGCCGCTTCCCTAGCAACCTCGGAGAAATCGGAGAAATCGGAGAATCAGAGAAACTGTCCTTTCATGGGGTGCAAGTGTGGGGAGCTGGCTCTGTGCCTGGGTGGAATCAGCAGTCACTCCAGAGTGTTTGATAGGAGAGAGGCTTCTCCACCCAACACCCACTCCCTGCCACCATCTGCGTCACTCCTTGGGAAGGGATGAGGTAGCTCTGAAAGCTTCTGTCCAGATGTCATCTGTAGGTTAGTTACAAGAGAATGGGCAATTTGGGTTTTCGGCGTTTCCTGAGTTTTACGTAATAAGCCTGTGTTGCTTGCATTGTTTTTTTCCAAACGCTATCTGGAGTGGCCTAGGAAGCCCTGGGCATGCATGTCTACTGCAGAACTTCTCTGACCAGGTTAGCCGTTAGCAGATAGCAGGGTTTGGGGAACCAAGACATGGGCAGGTAAGTTTTGATGGAGAGGTAAAAGGTGGTAGTGAGGAAGGATTAAAGCTCTGTCGAAGGTGGCGTGGCCTCCTCCTCTGCTTTTGCTGTGGTCGTGAGCTAGGAAGCCAGATCGTGACCATTTTCCAAACATAACGTGGGCTTGATTGTTCCCTCCGTCAAGGTGCTTCTCACCTCAGGATACAATTGGCCCTTCCTCTCCCTGCTCAGCTCCTCCGAGAGCAGGGCCCTGTCGCCTTCCTTCCGCATTTCCAGGCCTCAGCAAGGCATTAGTGTGCGTGGCAACTGGTATTTGCTGAGTCCCTGCCATGTGCAGGAAAGGTGCGAAGGGTGTGGTGGGAATCTCTCGCTTCAGTTCATCCTGAGAACAAGATGAAATGCTTATCCCCATTCTGCAGGTGAGGAGACTGAGGCTTAAATAATTTTACTAAGAAACTCTCAAGCATGTCTACTGCAGTAAGAAGCAGTGACTTAGCTATAAGCAATTAAATCATTCAAATGGGCTTCTGAACACTCAAATTCAAAAAAATAATTTTTCTTAGTGCCCACTTGAAAGTGATATTGATTTATAAAATCAATGGTGGGCAGAAGGAATAGGATAAGCGAGTCGGGTGTGGAAGGCAGTGGTCGTTGAATTCGGTAGAAGCAAAGCTGATTATGTCAGAGAGTCATGAGCAAGAATGTTCCTGAGAGTGAGAGAGGTAGGGAGAGGCTGAGGCAGGCGTCCAACGGCAGGCAGGCACCTTAGGTTTAAGCTAGAGGGTAGTAGGGAGCTGTAGCAGGTTCTTGAGCGAAAATGAGAACAAAGCGGCAGAAAAATCTAGTTAGGAGGCTTTGCAGAAGTGCTGGGATGAGGATCTAGATCTAAGTTCTGGAAATAAAACTCCAGAGGAGATTTGGGAGATGTTGTTAGTGCTGTTTATTTATCTGGGCCTTTTGTGCATGCCGTTCTCTCTAGTCCACCCCCAACCTGGCAAACTCCTAAGCATCCTGTAAGGCCCCATTCACGGAGCCCCTCTGCCTGGAAGCTTTTCTTGACCTCCCAGGCAGTCACTCCTCCTCTCGGGCTGCCCCCCATTAGAGCACTGTTATACCACATCATGGGGACTTGTCTGCACACCTCCCTGTTTGTTGCCAGGCTTCACTGGGCTGAGGAGTTGGTCCTCAGCAAGTGTCCGTGGGTTGAGGTTGGTGATGTAAAGGAAATCAGTGATTAGATGTAAGCTGCAGAGGTAGGTGGAGCATAATTCCAAAATGATTCCAGGGTGACAATTTTATTAGTTATCAATCTCCGATTATGAGTG
This sequence comes from Stenella coeruleoalba, assembly GCF_951394435.1. Lineage (NCBI taxonomy): Eukaryota > Metazoa > Chordata > Mammalia > Artiodactyla > Delphinidae > Stenella > Stenella coeruleoalba. Next base: position 98,569,550 of record NC_137156.1, on the reverse strand, counting down.
TGGCTCTGGTGAGAGCGGAGTGAGCAAGGCCGACATGGTCCCTTCCTCATGGCGCTTACAGCCTAGTGGGGGAAACAGATAATAAAGTAATAATTATAATGCAGTGAGTGCTATGAAGCCCAGTCTGCTGTGAGAGCCTAATGGTGGGGTAGGGGTGATGGAATCAAGATGCACTTCCTTGAGGAAGCGCTTATTAAAGAAATTGAAGGGTGTGTGGGAATGCATCTACTTGACCAGGTCATAGATGTTAGATGATGGACCAAGATGAAAGTGAGGAAAAGGGAAGCCCAAATAAGGGGAAAATGTATTCCTGCAAAGGCACAGACTGCAGAGGTCCTGTGGTGAGCAAGGAGTATTAGAAACACAGAAGCTGAGCATTACTAGAATACAAAGAGCAAGGGCTTCCACATATAAGCGATAACATACGATATTTGTCTTTCTCTCTCTGACTTACTTCACTCAGCATGACGATCTCTAGGTCCATCCATGTTGCTGCAATGGCATTATTTCATTCTTTTTTCATGGCTGAGTAATGTTCCATTGTGTAAATATACCACGTCTTCTTTATCCATTCCTCTGTTGATGGACATTTAGGTTGCTTTCATGTCCTGGATCTTATAAATAGTGCTGCAATGAATATTGTGGTACATGTATCTTTTCGAATTATGGATTTCTCCAGATATATGCCCAGGAGTGGGATTGTTGGATCAGATGGTAGCTCTATTTTTAGTTTTGTAGGGAACCTCCATACTGTTCTCCATAGTGGCTATACCAGTTTACATTCCCACCAACAATGTAGGAGGATTTCCTTTTCTCCACACCCTCTCCAGCATTTATTGTTTGTAGACTTTTTGATGATGGCCATTCTGACTGGTGTGAGGTGATGTTGAGCATCTTTTCATGTGCTTTTTAGCCGTCTTCATGCCTTCTTTGGAGAAATGTCTATGTAGATCCTCTGCCCATTTTTTCATTGGATTGTTTGTTTTTTTGATATTGAGCTGCATGTGCTATTTGTATATTTTGGAGATTAATCCCTTGTTGGTTGCTTCATTTGCAAATAGTTTCTCCCATTCTGAGGGCTATCTTTTCATTTTGTTTATGGTTTCCTTTGCTGTGCAAAAGCTTTTAAGTTCAATATGTGGAATATAAAAAAGGGGTACAAATGAACTTATCTGCAAAACAGAAATAGAGTTACAGATGCAGAAAACAAACTTATGGTTACTGGGGGTAAGGGGTGGGGAGGGATAAACTGGGAGATTGGGACTGAGATATCCACACTACTATATATAAAATAGATAACTGATAAGGACCTACTGTTTAGCACAGGGAACTCTACTCAGTACTCTATAATGGCCTATATGGACAAATAATCTAAAAAAGAGTGGATATACGTATATGTATAACTGATTCACTTTGCTGTACACCTGAGACTAACACAACATTGTAAATCAACTGTACTCCAGTAAAAATTAAAATATATGTATATATATAAATTCAAAATTTCAGAAAAAAGAAGAGCAAGGGGGCGAGGCTGGTGAGATGAAAGGTCAGAGGTGAAGGCAGGAGGGCAGCATCGTAAGGCCACTGTTGTCAGGAGGGTTTGGATCTTAGCCTAAGAATATCGGGAATCTCTTGGAGGGTTATAGTCAGGGAGTGACGGGAACAGACTTGTGTTTTTAAAGGACTGATCTGGCCGCTGCCTTGGAGTGAATAGATGGCCAGGAGCAGGAAGGGGACCAGTTAGGAGGCTGATGCAGTTGTCCTGGTGAGAAATGGCAGTAACCTGGACTCGATGGTGCCTGTGGGTGACAGGAAGTAAACAGAAGAGAATGACAGTCAAGATGTGGGCAGGAAGGAGGAGAGTCACAGGTGACTCCAGGTTTGGGATTTAGGCAAGGGCAGATAGGAGGACACTCCCAGAGATATTTGGGGGTGTCTTTACCAAACTCTCACCCCACACCGAGCTCCAACAGTCCAACTGCCAGCCCCTCAGAAGGACTCTGCCTCACAGTGGCTGCGGCAGTCGGCCCCCAGGGACCTCAAGGTCCAGGGAGGTGGAGAGACCGCCTGCCTGCGGCCCTGTATCAGGGCCCAGGCTGGGACCCAGGACTGTGTCCGGGATTTCAGAGTTGTGGAGGGGACAGTTGTTGAGAAAATTTTGCCCCACCCTGCATGACAACTTGGTTTAGCATTTTCTTCTAATTCAGCAAAATCTCTTCCCTCAGCATCTTTCCTGGGAAATGTCCTGGGACTCCTGCCCCAGTGGATGTTAGCACAGCAGTAAACTGAGTAACATCCTACAGGCCTGCTTCCATCTGCCTCTCACGGGACCCTCCCAGCGACACCGGGACACAGGCCAGGAGGCCTTATTAGCGTCCTCCCCATTCTACAGATAACAAAACTGAGGCTCAGGGGGAGGATGCCACTTGTCCAACGTCACACAACTTGGAAATGAGAAAAACAAGACCAAAACCCAAGTTAGGAGATTCCACATTCAATGCATTTTTCCCAGTTGCCTTTTTTGTCTTTCATCTCTCAGTAACTTTTGAAGTAAATGACCTGGCACATTTTTCTTTCAGAGCATCTGTTGGTTACCTACCAACAAAACATTTTTTATCTTTCACTCGAACTGTTTGAACTCTTGTACCGCCCTGTTGTGGTTCCTTCCACATCCATGTAAATACATCTTTATTACAACCAGCTGCAAAGCAAAAGTTCGATGAAACACACCATCCTTGGTACGATGCCCTTCTCAGCATCTGACCAGCCTTCTTGGTGGGCCTATTTACTCATTCATTTGATAGCTATTTATTGAGTCAAATACTGGGAAGACAGCAGCAAACAAGACAGACGTGGCCCCTGCCCTCAAGCGCTGCCGTTGCACTAAGGGAGGTGGACAGTCAACAACGAAGCTGCTGTCTAGTAGATTGTCCAGGCTATCGGGGAGAGTGAAGCCGGTGAGAAGAGGTGGTGGGGAGGGACTGGGGGTGGGGCAGTTTTACACAAGGTGGTCACGGAAGGCCTCTCTGAGGAGGTGACCTTTCAGACTGAATGAAAGGAATGAGAACATTCCAGATAAAGGGGAAGTCCTGAGGCAGGCCGAAGCTTGTCTGGGGGCATGGAGAAGCCAGTGTGGCCAGATGGACAGAGCAGGGGAGCACGTGGTGGCAGCTGAGGTCAGGGAGGGAAGTGAGGGCAGATGGCAAGGACTCTGCCTTAACTCCAGGACGGATGGGGGCAGGCTTCAAGGTTTCGAGCAGGGGCACGTGGCCAACTTGCAGCCCCCTGGCTGCTCTGTGGAGCGTAGGCGGCAGGAGGCAAGGGTGGAAGCAGGGAGATCAGGGAAGAGGCTTCAGCGGCAGTAATTCAGGTGAGAGATGCTGGTGGCTGGACCGGGTCGGTACAGTGGGGGTGGGGAGGAGTGGCCGTGTTCTGAACAGATGTGAAGGTTGAGCTGATTGGACTCTCTCTTTTATTGGATATGGGGGAAGAGAGAAGGAGAGGAATCATGGGTGACTCTTGGCACACGGGGGTAATTCTGACACTGCTGGCGTGCTGACGTTCAAACCTGGCACTAACCACCCAGAGTTAGCGCAGACCCTATGAGATAAACGGCACGGTTCCCAACAAAACCATCCCCACCTCAGATGCCAGCCACCAGTGGTGTCCCCAGGCTACCATACTTCTAATGGGCTGGCTACAAATTTGGGGTTCCTACAACCCGTCTGGTTTCGTAATTCACTAGAATGACTCAGAACTCAGGAAAGTGCTATACTTACAATTAGAGTTTTATGATAAGGGATCCAGGTCGAGACCAGCCAAGTGAAGAGATACTTAGGATGACCATGATTAAACTGCATCTCTACCCCTCCCCCTCCCTGGAGGCAGGGCTGGCCCATATGCCCCAACCCTCTGTTCCCCTGGTTGGTCTTTTTGGTGGCCAGCCCCCATCCTGACTCAGCGCATTAGCATAAACTCAGGTGTGGTCCCAGGGGCTCAGGAACAGCAAAGACACCGCTATCTCTTGGGAAATTCCAAGAATTTAGAGTCTCCTTCCCAGGAACCAGGGACAAAAAGCAGTTCAGTTCTTTATGATACAACAGGGTAGATGCTGGTGCCATTTACTAAGACCTGCAGAAGAACGGAGACCAGGGGTGGGGCCTGGGAGTAGTAGGTTTGGTGGGGGAATGAAGGGTAGTGTTTGGGGCATGTTGACTCTCAGACGCTCATTAGACATCCAGGTGGAGATGGGGAGGAGGCAGTTGGATCTATGAGGTGGGCAGGTGTTATTATTTCCTCCCTAAATCTTTTTATGTAGGGGAGGGAGGGAGGGAGGGCAAAAGAGGACATGGGAAAGGGATGAGACCCAGGGTGCTGTGTGGGTTTGAGAGGATGGAGGCTCATCCTTGCTTTCAAGAAGGGAACTAGGAATCCTGGCTCCTTGGAGAGCAAGTGAGGCCTAGAACATTCTCAATTTGGAACCTGTCGAGCCGGTCACTTTACCTGGAAGTCTGTGTCCCAACTGTTTCATTCTCCTTTTGCAGCAAATGTATTGATGGCTTGGTCTCAGGTTGTGTGGGCAGAAGCATCCAGCAGGAGATAGCACTTAGTGATATAGGGTAGAGGGCATGACATCCTGCCACTCCCATGCACAAGTGACATGGAAAGGGGCTGGAAACTGTGGGCCCAGGGGCCTGGGTTTGAAAATGTCTGGGATCAAGAGGCAGGTGGTGAACAAGTCTGAGGGATGCTGGCCCTGTCTGCTTTCGCCCATCCTCCCCGGGCAGCCACAGGGCCAGTTCTTGAAGAGCCGGAGCGCTTTCAACTCTCCCAGGGGTTCCGTGCTGCCTTCCAGAAACCCTGACTCCCGAACCTCCTTGGCTGGATCTGGGCTGCAGGTCGTATTTCACGGCTTTTTCTGGAGCTTCCTTCCTTAGTTCTTGGCGTCTCCATGTGCCCCTTGGGAGATCTGAAGGAGGGGCAGTTAGGAGGAAGCGGTCACGCCTCTAAAGCGGTGCCGAGCCTGGAGACTTGTGTGAGCTGTTTCACTCCAGACTTGTGCCACTTCACAGTCGAGCAAACTGACTCACAGAGAGGCTAAGGAATTTGCCTAGATGACCCAGACGACAAGCAGGAGAGCAGGATGGGAAGCTGGGCCCACGGGGTCTGGAGCCTGGGTCCAGAGTCTGCCTGCTACTGCCCACATGCATGCCCTCAACTGAGTTTCTGAGGCTGGTGCCACCGTTGATCCTGATCTGGTCCCTCAGTTGGCTTGGCTGTTCTTTTCTCCTTCCCCTCTATCATCTTTGCAAGTCCCAGGGGCCCACTCTCCTCAAATGCAGTTCATGGCAGACCGCAATTTGGGAATCCCTTGGCTCAAATCCTGGAAGAGCCCCAAGGTCCTGGAAATGCCCCCAAATTGGGCCACTCCAAAAATAACCGAAGGGAATGAGAGGCTTCCAGAGTCCAGAGTCCAGAACTGATGGGTCAGGGATTGGCTGGAAGGAAGGCTCATGCGCTTTGGTGGCCGGGAATGTAATCATCAGATCTTCAAGGCCAGAGTCTGGAACAGTGGGCCAAAAAAAGGATGATCGCTAGCTAGCTAGGTAGCTAGCTAGCTAGAGAGATAGGTGAGGAAAAAAAAAAAAGAATAAAAGGGGAATGGGGAGAAGCAAAGGAACCAGCAGTGGTCTGGGAGGTTAGACTGGGTCACAGGTTTTTCCAGACCTGTGATGAGTCCACTGGGAATGTACAGTGACATCAGGAACAGTACAGGGCAGTGGGCAGCACAGCATCACAGGGGGGTGGAGAGCTCAGTTGGTTGAGGGGTGACCAGCACTACGGGGTCATTCAATGTCTGGCCAAACAACCCACTCACCTGGGAATAGAGCAGAGGCACTGCAGTGTCCCAGCGTGTTCACCTCAACAGCTCTGGGTCATCAAAAGAGCTTAAATTACAAGGGAGGTCTGCTACACATTACCTTGTGAGTTTTATGCCCATTCCCATTAAAACCAACCCAGAAACCTGGTAGGCAAAGGAGTTGGCTCTTATTGGGTTAACCTTCAGTTATCTGGAAATCCCTCTGCCACCCCTCCCCTTGCAGGAAGTTCGGGGGCCTTCCTGCACCCCGGCCAGTATCATTTCTGTATTGGCAAAGGGTGTACTGTCCAGCCCCCACCGATGGCCTTTTCTTAGATGTTTTTCTTTAACTTTCTATTTCTTTTTACGCACGCTTGCAAAGCTCCCGGCTTCAGCCAGGCGTGCCGAGGAGGCTTGTAGTAGCAGGACTGATCGATGCCGGGAGGTTAATTGCGGCTGCCAGAGCCGCAGTCCTGCGTGGGGGCAGCTGCGGGCTCTGCAGCAGCGGCTGCCCGCCTCTGCTACTGGCAGCCAGAGGTCTGGACAGCTCCGTACCCTGCAGACCCCTCCAGCCCGGAGCCCCGGTGCCCGAGGCATGGGAGAGGCCCACTCCTCTGGCACAGCTGGCCCGGGACACACTCGGAGGGGTGAGGGGCTGCAAGTGCCGTGGACCCACAGAGGCTGGGAAGGAGCCATGGGCTCTGGGACTTCTAGAAAAACAAAGCTGGTAAAGCTGTTGTTGCGGAGATTGGAGGAGGAAACAGCTCAAGAGCCCGTTCCTGGTGATTCTGTGAAGCAGCAGCAGGACTTGGCTCTGCCCACACTTGAGGTGGCCGAGAATTCTGGGGAAGGAAGGTTGCTATTGACTCACGGCCAGAGCAAGACAGTTATAGGACTTCCCTGAAGAACCTTAGCTCCTTCCCTCATTCTTTGCCAGATGTTAACTGAAGGCCATGTACCTGCCAAGCTCCCTGCTGGGTACCAGGGCGTTCAAGCAGGACAAGAATGAGGCCTCTACCCAGAAGTGCCCCTAGTCTTGCCAGGAGGATGGTTGCTTAAATAACTGTAGTGTCATGTATGCATGATAAGAAAGGGTCTGTCTAGGGGAGGAAGAGGCCAACCGGACTTCAGGGTGCTAGAGAAGATTTTTTAGGGGAGGGGCCATTTGGATTGGCTCCTGAAGGATGAATAGGAGTTCTTCAGGGGACAAAAGACAGCCAAGATGTTATGAGTGAGTGCAAAGAGGTCTGAACACACAAACGCATAATAGGATGTGGTGACAAGCTCAGTAGGCCTGACCAGAGGCTGCAGAAAGTAAGCAGAAAAGATTGACAGGGCCACAGCATCAAATGCCAGGTGAAGGAGTTTGGACTTGGTCCTGCAGGCAGGTGAGAGATGCTGAAGATTTGAAAACAGTGGTATAATGTGGTCAGTTTTACATCTTAGAAAACTCAGTCTGGCTACAGTATGGACAGGATGAGAAGGGACACAGGAAGACGTCTGAGGAGGAAGCTGTGTCCTCAAACTCTTGGAGGCCGTTCTCTAGACCAGGGTCGTCGGGAGGTGAGGAACAGGGTACAGCTCTGCTTCTTTCTGAGTTTGAGCGTCAATATAGGGTGGAAGGTCAACTGTAAGGGGAAAGCAGGAGTCTGGGGTGATTTCAAATTGTACCACGGGGACTGGATGGGCAATGGGGCCTCTTGATGAGAGAGGGAACGAAGGAGGGGGAGCAGGTGGCAGGGGGGCAGGAAGGACACGTAATGAGCTCAGATGTGGCCATACTGAGCTGGAGGTGCTAGAGGGACATCACTCTAAGATGGTGGCACTGGCAGGTACCCTCGGTCCCTTATCCCGGCGGGCTCCACGGTAAAGCCTCTGGGGATGCTGAGTCAAAGCCACATGTATGACTCCATACCCTGAGATTCCTGGTCCTCCACCTGTGGTTGATGAATTGTGTGTCAGCCATCGGTCAAGCAGTAAGGTCTCACCCTGCACCTCCTGTGTGCTTAGAATCTTCACTGCTTGGGAGTACATAATCCTGTGTGCATGTATGAAAGAGGGGTGCTGCATCCCTCCTGGGCAGATTCCCCAACTGTGAATGGGATGCTGCTGAGCAGGTTGTGCTGGTGTAGAGCCTATGATGGAAATTGGACCTTGAGAAAGTCTCGTGTGCTGGCCACATGCCCAGAGACCCTCGACAGAGCGGCAGGGGGGCGAAGGAGGGGCAACTGGAGTCTGGCTGATCGAGCATTGCCCTGGCCCCCCACTCACCGCCTTCTGGGATCCTGCTTGGCTTTGGAAAAGACCTTGGGGTTAGGAGAAATAGAAACAGAGATTAGGGAATAGAAATAAATAATAGAATAAATAAATAACCTAAACAGGAAGTAGAGATCGTTTCTGAGGTGGGATGCCCCAGTGCTAGAGGTCTGGGGGTGCCTGGCTTTGTGGGGGATCCCCAGGTCAGAGTCACTTGGACAGACAACTCCATTGTGTTGCGCTCTGTGCTGCCTTTTCCCCTGTCCAGGCATATTCAATCCTCACACAAGGGGATCAGAGCGGTGAAGCAATTGGCCAGTGTCACACAGCCAATACGTAGCAGAGCTGGGTTCCTGCACAAGCCTGGCCGACTCCGGAGCAGGGCTCTCCTCTCTCTCCACCCACTGCCATGCCAGTGGCAAACCTTGGTCTCTGCCTAAAGTTGAGAAAGATAGAACATTTGCCAACAGTATGAGATTCATCCTGGAATCACCAACTTAAGTGTTTTTATAAACAGACTGATTGGGAGCAGCAGAAGGGTGTGTGTGTGTGTGTGTGTGTGTATCTGTGTATGTATATAGACACATATTATCACACTTATGTATTACTGAGCACCTACTACGTGCCAGATCCTGGGGACACAGCAGTGACTGAGGCAGACTTTTTCTAGGCTCTTGGGGAGTCACGGGAGCGCCCATGGGGAGGGGTGCAAACACACATGTATGCACGCATTAGTGTTCCAAGACAATGTCATAAGGATAGACACATTCGCCTCACATAGATCCACACGGATACGTGCCCCAGTCTCACACTCCCACGTGTGCTCACCCCCACGCACACACATCCACCCACAGGGTTAACTCAGCAGAGGGTACTGGACCCTCAGCCTGATACGTTAGCCAAGAGGATTTGACGTGCAGCCCATCCTATTTCACCGCAAAGACCAGCCCAGGACTTCAGTCCTGCTCTTGTCTCCACCCCGCCCATCAGCCAGGGCCCAGGCTCCTCGAGTTGATGGTGCAGATGCAGCTTTGCCGGAGGTTCTGCTGAGGGTCACCGCCACCATCTATTCAACACGGCCCGGGGCACTTGGCATGTGTTGTTTCCTCTCACATTTACTCCAGCCCTGGAGGTGGGTCCAGTTATTACCCCATCTTAGAGCTGAGGAAACTGAGGCTCAGAAAGATGGGGCATCTCACCCAGGATGTCACGCAACTCACGAGTGGTAGAGTACACACCTGAACTCTGAACTCCTCGATGAAAACAGCAGCCCAAAGCTGGTGTTGCTCAGGGTGACCCCGATGCCCAGAGCCTCCGTGGATGGTGGGGTCCTCGGGCCTTTCCTATAACTTCCTGACAATCTGAGGCCTCCTGGGACACGGGGCACTTCTCTCCTGATGCCCCAGGCCTGGTTCCGAGAGCCACTGTCCAGTTTCCTCACAGCCTGGCCTCTCTGGGCAGTGACTTATCAAGTGGGAAGAAGGCACCTCAGAGCTGCGAGGAGGCTGCCGCTCAGGGGTGGTGAACAGGCTGCTTTGCAGCAAGACGCCCGCCCCACTCCAGCCTCAGTCTCTCTAGCCATTAAATGTGCATAATAAGAGTACCAACATTGGGTTTTATTCGGTGTTAAATGAGATAGCCGTCAAATCCTTAACCTAGAGCCCGACACAGAGGGGGTACTGTTGTGTCATTATTCCTGGCATCTGTTCATCCACCCATCAGTGATTTCCTGGGCCCATTTGGTGGGGGAATTAGCGTGTTATGCTCTAGACATATGGGGCAGACTTGCACTCTAGTGGGAGAGATGGAAGTATTAATAAGTAAAGGTACTTTGGTGCAAGAGATGCTGGGAAGGAGGTCTGAATGGGATACGGTGGGGACACAGAAGGCTGTGGTACGTTATGTCAAGAAGCTAGGGGAGCCCTGGAGTGGAGCTTCCTAAGAGGGGGATATTTTCCCATCAGGTAGGGTGATTGCAGGACGAAGGACCAGTAGAGGCAAAAGTTCAGGACAAGAAGAGTCAGTGCACTAGAGAAAGTGTTCATGGACCCGGGGAGCAGGTCCTGATATCCACGGCCCTGGCGTGTGAGCTAGGGGAGAGAAGCAGGCAAGGGTAGGAAAACATGGAGTGGTGGGAGCTTGACGACTCTAAAGGGGAAGTGGGACTTAGCTCCAGGCAGCGGTTGCTGGGAATGAAAGCTGGCCTCGTGTTGCTAAGTCTTGCAAGTTGTCAAGAGATGCCAGGAACCCAGGTTTTTATGTGAAATCTCCTGACTTTGAAACACTGACCCAACACTGAGGAAGCCAAACACAGTATACCTGGGGGCCACCAGTTTGCAGCCTCTGGTTTAGAGGCTGTGCGTGAGGTGGACTGTGAGTGGTGGCACCAGAGGAGGTGAAACTATGGATCCTAGACTCTGCTTTGTGCCGGTGGGCCTGTGTCTGCGTTGGGGCCAGGACCTGGCACATGGCAGTGCCTAATCATGCTTGTTCTGAGGGTGCGTCAGGCAATTTGGACTTTATCTAGAAGGTTAGGGGAGACTAAGGTTTGGGGCAGAAGAGCAAAGCGATGGGACGGCTGTTTTTTTGTTTTTGTTTTTGTACGCGGGCCTCTCACTGTTGTGGCGTCTCCCATTGCGGAGCACAGGCTCCGGACGCGCAGGCTCAGCGGCCATGGCTCACGGACCCAGCCGCTCCGCGGCATGTGGGATCTTCCCGGACCGGGGCACGAACCCGTGTCCCCTGCATTGGCAGGCGGACTCCCAACCACTGCGCCACCAGGGAAGCCCGGGACGGCTGTTTTATGGCCATTACTCCACCTGCCAGCTGGAGGCTGGCTTGGAGGGGGGAGATGGGAGGCCGAGAGCTGGGTCAGGATGCTTAACAGGGCTCCATGCAGAAGGTATTGGTGGCCGGGGCCAAGGCTGTGGGGTACAGGAGGGGAGGGCTTCTAGAGGCATCACCTCTGCAGAGATGGACTTGGAGCACAAAAGAGCTTCCCGATCCACCTGGGGGACTCAGTGGTGCATCTCACTGACCGGCGAACCTGGGGGGAGAAGTGTGTGGGGGGCAGTGGAGGAGGGGCGATGAGCCTGGTTTGGGCCATGTTAAGTTTCCACGCCCTTGGAACACCCAAGAGAAGCTGTGCCATGTGTCCAAACATGCAGCTGTCAGGAGAGGGAGGGCTGAAGACTCAGAATCACACCCGCACCCGGATCTTACCCTTTCCAGGGGCACCGAAGATCTCTGTCCTCTCTGTGGTTGCTCTGTGGTCTGAGAGTTGAGAAGTTTATTTCCTGGGTGTTAGTTTGTGTTTTGTTCCTAGAAAGCCCTGAAGAGGGAGAAAGCAGATTGAGACTTAAGGCCAGAACAAAGATCTGTGAATTCATCAACTCTGATGGCGTCTCCCCACCCCCACCCCGTGACGTGGGCACCTGGCGGGAGGACAGGCAGTGGACATACGGGTTACCCAGGGCACACAGCTACCATGTGGTGAAATCCCAATCCCGTGCCCAGAAGCAGTCTCTGAGCTCTGCTCTCCCGAAATCTTGCGACAGGGTTTTACCTGTACTTGAGAGAAGAAAAGGATTTGCTAAGCAGATTGATGGTTTAACAAGCCCACTTAGGAGCGCGGGCTTTTAGCGGCAACATTTGCATTCCAACGATGAGTGTACAAATTATAAATGACTCCTTATCTATTTTTAAAGCGGTTTAAGACTTCTCATCTGCTGTCAAGAGTGTCACTGAGCCTACCAAGGACATTCAGAGCAACGCTGCTGCACTCCTTATGAAAAAGAATCTCTTAGGGAACTCACATTTACCGAGCAGCTCGCATACTCCAGGTGCTGTGCGGGCCTGGGAGAGGCACCGGCTCATCTAAGCCTCTCACGGGTGCCCAGAGGGGTGGCATTACCACTCCTTACAGAGGAAAGGAGGCCAGGCCCAGAGGAGGTGAGCTGCGGGTGCAGGTGCGCTCAGCTGCAGGCGCAGAGTCACCCAGGGCTGCTACCAGGTGTGAGTTCTTTCTGCTACACCTCAGGGTGCTTTCTCCCTAATTCAGGTTTCCGTCCCTCGACCAGAGCAAGGATGGTCTGAAATGGAGCGTCACAGGGTTTGGAGAGCAGGGGAAGAGGGGAAAGGATGGAGAGAGGGGGCAGAGAAGTCAGGAAAAGGAGGAGGTGGTCTCTGAGGGCTGGTACTGGGTGCAGCCTGATTCACATCCCAGCTTTGCCACGAGCACCCTGTGGGCGAGTCCTTTCCCCTCTCCGGGCCCCAGTTTACCCATCTGCAGAGGGTGCAGTTTGTCCTCTGGATCAGCTCTCCCCAACTTGGGTCATTTGTGTCCCCCTTCACAAGTCTCACCGCCTCTGAAAACCACCTGCACTGTTACCCAATTATTCTTGGTTTTCTCAGTTCCATTTTTATTCAATTGCATTTTTTTTTAGATAAACTTTATTATGTACCTTCAGTGGACTAGAATATCCCTCATGCAGAAGCTAACCATCAAAATGTATACAAAGAAATGAAAAATAATAATGTGGTTAAATTCTACCCAGCTGTGTGGCCTGAGGTCCTCTCTCTCTCTGTCTCTCTGTTAAAAGAGAAGGGGCTCATCAGGTGCCAGGGGGTGGATGTTAAAGACCCACTGACCCTGAGTGGAGTCCTTCCTCCTTGAGGGAGCCAGCCGGAAGCCCATTTCCACACGTGGGGCAGCATTTCGTGCCTCCTGAAATCACCTCTGCGAGCCCCAGGGTCTGGGGTCGCGCTCTGCAGAAAGCCAGCCAGAAGTCATGCGCTGACCTTCCAGCACTGAATCTGGGAAGTTCTGGGCTGGAGAAGCCACAAGAGGTGCTCGAAAGAGAGCAGAAAGGAGTGGGATTCCAGGACGGGCCCTACTTTCTGTGACAAGAGGTGGACACGTGTCCCATGCTTTCTCCCTGTTGATGGGGTGGGGAGGGGCAGGTGGGGTTCCGAGGGGGCTTCAGCCCAGCACTTCCTCTGCCATCCAGGGAGAGCTGCTGGAGCCTCGGCTTCTTCCTTCAGCTGGCGGGGAGGACGTCTTGAGGCCCCTCGAGTTTGCCCTCGATCACCTGCAGGGTGGGGCAGCCTGTAATCCCCGTAATCCCATATTAATGAATTTATGTGCCCCAGAGCTGGCTTAGGTGGGAGAAATGAAACTAAGCAAGCTCCTCTCCCTCCCTGGGAGGCTGGAGGGGAGCCGGGGGATTGCTCCCAATGGGGTCAGAGTCGTCCCCGTCAACCCTGAGCTCCAGGCAGCCTCCCTCTGGGCTCTGCCCAGGTTCTCGGGGTGTGGGTCCCCCTTTCAGCTTTCCCTGCGGTCACGTGCGAGCTTGTACGGCGTGTGCGTGCTCGTGAGAGTCCCCTCCTGGCCTCCAAGGGGGCCTTCGCTCAGCTTCTGGCCTTCACGAGGAGGGGGGCGGGGGTGGAAGGGAGAGATGCCTTCTGAACAACCAAGAGCAGAGAGAGAATGTTAGATTGAAAGAACCTTAGAGACCATCTAGTTCATTGTTACTCCACGGCCAGGGGTGCAAATTATGACTTCCCATTTTACAGATGAGGAGACCAAGGCCCAGAGCAGGGAAGGTCTGACAGCCTGTCTGGGGCTGAGCCAAGCCAGACCTCAGTCTCCTGACTCTGGCCCAGGCCTCTCCCCCTGCATGATTCCTCCTCTCAGGGGGGCTGGCGAGTGGCTTCAGAACCCGCCCCAAGGACCTGCCAGGTGGGTGTCCCTGTTATGCAGGCCTTGAGCTCGGGGTTCAACCCAACTAGACTCATATCTGTGCCTAGCCTGTGCCAGGAGCATCTTTGCTCACACTCACCTTGGATCATGGCCTCTGGGGACACCTTCCCCTTTTCTGCCTGGAGATTGTGGCCTCTTCCCCTGCCCTCTGCCAAGCATGCCACACAAAGTCTCCTCCACCTGCAGAGATTCTGAAATGATCTCCGCCGGGCAGTTTGGCAAGGCCGGGAGGCTTCCAGCACACGGGAGGAGACCCCCGTGCCCCTAACCCCGGGCGCCCTCCCTGCATGCGCCAGGACCTCCCCTTTCAGAGCAGCTGGGTTTTGCAGGTCACAGTGTGTCCAGGTCTTGGAAACTGGGGGTCTTGCTCAACTGCAGGTTGGGGGTCCTTAACTGCAACTGCAGAGCCAGCCTCTCTCCCAGGATCCTTAGTTTTTCCATCCCCTAATACTTCATCTGGCTTCTGCCCGACCTCCATCGGTTTTCCATGGTCAACCCCCTACCCCAGCGCACACACCACCCGCCTCCCACCCCTGTCCCATCTTCCCAGGCCCCCTCCCCTTTGCAGGGAGGAAAAGGGTTGGTGTCCTGGTGAGCAAGGTATGCAGTCTGCAGCTGCCCCCAGGACAGTCAGTTGCCGTCAGGCTCTCTGAGCCCCCTGCAAGCCGGAGTCAGGATTGGCACGGGCTGGGCAGGGGGCAGGGAGAGGGCTGCAGATCCTGCTGATGGAGAACCACAGCACCAGCCCGTCTGGAGTTTGAAACCAGAGGCTTGTGAGGGAAGCTGTAGCCGACGCCACTGATGCCACCGAGCCTGTTCCCACCGTGAAAGGGCCTTTTGTTCCACACACCCCCCGCGCACCCCCGGGTTCCTGGGTGAGCAGTGATTCCATTTTAATTAAATCCTCAGAGGCGGGGGTTGAGCAGGCTGCCCGAGCCCTCTCCTCGGGGCCCAGGGGGAGCCACTCGGCAGGGGCAGGTGCGGGCCCCACCCTGGCTGGAAAATGATGAATAGGAGGTGGGCTGGGAGCCCTGGGCAGCTATTTCCATGCCAGTCAGCAGACGGTTAATGTCAGTGCAGAGGAATCCACGCTGCAGGATGCCAGCCCTCCTGGATATCCAGTTAGCGGCACCTTTAGGGACACACTTAGGAAATTAAACCCAAGAGCAGGAGAAAGATATTTTCTGATGTCACACAGGGCCAGCAGGGGCTCAGAAGGGAGCTGATGGGGGGCCGTGCTGGGGTGGCAGCCTGTTCCCCCACCCGCCCCAGCCCCTCTGCTCTCTGATGGCATCCTCTGTGCCTGCCACACGCTGGTTTCTCGCCCAGAAAGAGTCCACTGTTCAGCAAGCCAGGCCAAACTAAACTCTGAGTCGAGGGGCCTGTGGGAAAACAGCCCACGCTACCCATCCCACCTTCCCCTTGATCCATAGAATTCCTGCTCACATGTCTCGTCCTCCAAAAACCCTCCAGAATATGGGTTATGCCCTACCACCCCACACTCCCTGTCACCCAGCACTCGAAAAGCACTTTCTGTTTATTTGAATTCTTGTGAATTGGCCATCTCTCCCCTGTAGAACGTAAGCTCTATGAGGACAGGGCTTTGTCTGTTTTGCTCACTCAGCGCCTGGCACAGATCACATACTCAGCAGTGGTTGAGTGAATACACTTAGGTAAAACCTGGGGGGCGAAGACTCCACTTAAAAACATGACATAGGGCTTCCCTGGTGGCGCAGTGGTTGAGAGTCCACCTGCCGATGCAGGGGACACGGGTTCGTGCCCCGGTCTGGGAGGATCCCACATGCCGCGGAGCGGCTGGGCCCGTGAGCCATGGCCACTGAGCCTGCGCGTCTGGAGCCTGTGCTCCACGACGGGAGAAGCCACAGCAGTGAGAGGCCCGCGTACCGCAAAAAAAAAAAAAAAAAAAAAAAAAAAGACATAATTTCAGGAGTGTAAAGGTCTATCGTGACCGCTTTGATTCTGGGGCTTGTCCAATCAGCAGAGGTTCCCTGAGCCCCTGTTTCACTCTGTGCGGGTCCCTGCGCTGCATCGTGCTGAGGGTACAGAGATGAAGCCAGCACCGTGCCCACCCTCGAGGGGCTCTCAGTCCAGGGGAAGACAGACATGAAATCACAGTTCAGCAGGATACGGCTGTAAGGGAGGGCTGGAGGAAGTGCAGCCAGGGGAAGGGAAGCTTCCTGGAGAAGGAGACAATCCAGGAGGATGAGCAGGAGTCTAGCTGGGAGAGAAGAGGGTGCAGTGCCCCAGAGGGTGAGGCTGTTCTGAGAACCTATGGCGAGGAATGGTGAAGCCTAGGGTTGGAGGGTTGGTGAAGACGTGTCCCTAAGGGGCTTCAAATGGCACACCCAGACTCCAGACCTTGTCCAGAAGGCAGTGGGGAGCCACTGAAGGTTATTCAGCAGGGGCAGGGCACCAGCAGCTGTATTTTAGGAGCATTTCTCCAGCAGCAGCTCAGAGCGTGGACCGGAGCTCCAGAAGATTCGGGGCCTGCCTTTGCTTCCACAAGGGAAATGGAATATGACACCAGGCACTGGGCCCCTCTCTGAGGACGACTGACAGTGCAGGCCTCTGCAGAGGGCCCGGCAGTAAAATGCAGGGCAAGGGGGATCACACACCTGTTATAAGATACGCTTTCCTCTGAAGGGGATAAACGTCTTCCTAGATTAGTGGCCGAGAGGACAGGTACCACATCCGTGTACCCCAGGTGTGTTCTTCTCCAGGCCTGGGACTTCAGGTCATCACCCTTGCTTGGTTCATTCTTGGCACTTAGAAATGCCATCCTCTTGGTTAAATGCATGTTGTGCAGTCAATCAACAAACACTTATTTAGTGCAGATCCAGGTTTTTGTTTGCTCACTTGCTTATTTACTTTATTCAACCACAGATTCTCCTGGAGGTTGGGTGGGTGGGGAAGCTTCATGGGCAGAGGCTCAGAGCTAAGAATTCGTTTGGAATTAGTTGAAGAGGAGGCTAAGGCTCTTTAATTTTAAACCCTTATAGCCTTGGGGTGGAGTTCCCTCCTTCTCAAGAGAAGGAACAGTTGGGAGGCGTAAAAACGACATTTCTTTGTGTTCACCCCACATCTTTGTCATTTAAGAACATAAAGTTTGTGGCATTAGGCTAAATGCTTAACATGTGTCATCTCTTAATCTTTCTAACAACCCATGAAAGTAAGAAGTGTAATTACCTCCATTTCACAGGTGAGTAAGCTAAGGCTCAGAGAGGGTAAGTCACTTACTCACAGTCACATAGTTTGGAAGCAGAGTAACTGGGTTTTGAACCCAGGAGCTCTGACCCCATAAACCCTATTTTGAGATAGCATAGCCAATCTTCCTCATACTGCTACAGCTAGCTCAGCTCACCCCGAATCGTGCTCAGTTTACCTCTTCGTGAGGCCTTTCTGGGACACACATCTCAGAGGATCTTGTCCCCTTCCCCCGAATCCCAAGGAGGGCTGTGCATTCGGAGGAGTCTCTTTTGCTGGTGGTCTTATCACGTATCTCCCCCTGATATCTGCCTTTTGGAAGAGCTGTGATATCTGGGCCCCTCTCCCCAATAGCCCAGCCTGGAATCTAATCTGAGGTCTTGTTCTCATCCTTCCCCTCCTAATTATGTGATGTTCACCGTTTGCAAGTCCTTTTCCCGCTTAATCCCTGCCACCTCCTTCTGAGGTGACACTGACGACCATTTGACAGAGGAGGTGACCAGGGCTCAAAGACTTGAGGACAATGGCAATAATAAAAATTGCAGCAGCTAAAATGTACGCTGAGCTTACGTACAGGCAGTAGGTACTGTTATTGCTATTCCCTTTTAGCCCTTGGGGAAACTGAGGCACCAGCTTCTAGAGTAACTTATCCAAGGTAACAGCTAGTGGGAGGCAGAACGGAGGTTCACATTCAGGAAGTCAGGCTCCAGAACCACAGCCTGACCCATTTCACTCAGCTGGCTAGTGGGGAAGAGGGCAGAGGACTTGGCAAATTGTGTGTGTGGGGGTGACTTGATTACTCATTACTGACCCCTCCTTCAGCTCCACTGGTGGCATCCTCTTTCTTTCCTTCTCAGCCTAGGGTTTCTGAGTGTCCTGCCACCACAGAATCCCACATGCTACAGGGGCTGGTTTAAGTGCTATTGGTCACTGAGAGGCTGTGCTCCTGTGTGTGTGTGTGTGTGTGTGTGTGTGTGTGCATGCATGTGTCTTCATGCCTGCGGTGTGCTGTGTACCAGTTTGCTGAGATTCCTTGCAGCCTGGGGAAGCCTCACACATCACGGCTCTCTCTGACTCCCTGCAGCCTCCTTCATTTGGGGATAAAGGCTTTCTTGACTGTGTGTTTCTCCCGTCCCTGGGCTGCTGCTGGCAGCTGACTGTCGGGATTTCATCTTAAGGGCCAGAGAGAAGTGGGGGTCCTTCAGAATGATTTGAGCCTTCTTCGGGAAACTCCAGTTTTCTTTTGAAACTAAGCCACAGAAGCATGACAGCCAAGAAATTCACAATCTTGCCTGGGACTGTGTTTTCTTCTTTGAAAAAAAATATATGGGCTCTTTTGACTACCAACGTGACTCTCAACCACCCTAGAGTGACAGCCTCGCACTCTACAACTGTGAGATGGGGCGTGCTCATCTAAAAAACAATTTTAAGAACTCGTTTTCAAAGCCTTGGCACCTCCCTTGAGGTCATCATAGACACACTGCAGACCTGGAAGATCGAAATCCGTGGTGACTGGGAGATGAGTGGTGAAGTTTGTTCACTCAGCGGGCATTTCTTGGGTGTCTACGCTGCGCCTGATGCTGGAGTTATGGGGGTGTTCAGATCTGCGTACTCCCTGCCCTCGCGGAACTTGGGTTCTACACAGAGAGAAAGATAATGCGCTAATAAATCAAGTCGATCGTTTCAGATGGTGGCGACTGCCTGAAAGAATGTGGCACAGGGTGACATGACAGAGTGACAAGAGGCCACCTAGCTCAGGTAGTCAGGTAGTCTGCAGAGGGGGCCTTTCAGCTGAGAGCGGAGTGACAAGCAGAAGATCGGAGGGAAATGCGCTTCAGTCAGAGGGTATAGTCAATGCAGAAGCACCAAGTTGGGAATAAGCGTGGTGATTTCAAGGAGTGGCAAGGAAGGTGACAGCGGTGGGAGATGATGTCAGAGAGCTGGGCAGAGGCCAGTTCGTGTAGAAACTTGTCAGCCATGCAGAGAGCTTGGATTTTATTCTATTAAGTAGACTGCATTTTCTGTTGATTAACAAGTGATGTTTTGGGGTTTTTTTTAAAGCATTTTAAAATTTTTATTTATTTATTTTTGGCTGCATTGGGTCTTCGTTGCTGCACGCAGGCTTCCTATAGTTGCGGCGAGCGGGGGCTACTCTTTGTTGCGGTGCGCGGGCTTCTCGTTGCGGTGGCTTCTCTTGTTGCGGAGCACAGGCTCTAGGCGCGAGGGCTTCAGTAGCTGTGGCAGGCGGGCTCCGTAGTTGTGGCTCATGGGCCTAGAGCACAGTCTCAGTAGCTGTGGTGCACGGGCTTAGTTAATCCGCGGCATGTGGGATCTTCCCAGACCAGGGCTCGAACCCGTGTCCCCTGCGTTGCCAGGAGGATTCTTAACCACTGCGCCACCAGGGAGGTCCAACAAGTGATGTTTGAATTCAGGAAAGGTGATGGATTATGGTCACATTTACTGTTTTGTTCTCACAAAATTTTCAAGCATCTGGTAAACACAATTTTGATGAAGGTAATATCCTCAATGGAAGGTGACAGGGTCTTTTTAAATGAGTCATGGAAAGTTGGTGTAATGATCCCAGGGCTCAAGGTTCACTCTGAGGTTTCCTAACTGTGTGACCTTGGGCAGGTCATCTGCTATTTCTGAGCCACTGGTTCCTTGTATGTGCAGAGGGGTGATATTTGAGTCACAAGGTTATTGTGAAAATGAAAAATGATAATTCCACAGAAAAGTATTTTATAAACTGCCAGGTGGTATGCAGCTGGAGACGTGTATGATTCCATTGAGAATTCTCTACTGTGGCATCCCTCAGCAATTAGGACCTTAGATCGCACCTAGGGGAGAAGATGCTCACTAGAGATGTTTAAAAAAAAAAAGTCTTGGAAGACCTAAACACTAGGGGAGGGAGGAAGATATCAAAGAAGAGTATCTAATACCCCACCTCGTGCCCTGAGGACCTCCAGCACCCCTCCTTCCCCCAAAGTCCCCCCAGACACCTGACCATGCCCTGTAAGTAAAGGCCCACTTATAGCAGAAGATGCCAGCCCTACTGTGGCTTACCGGTCCTGGAGCCAATCCCACAGGGCGCTTGGAGCTCTCCAGGGTCCTGACCAGCAGGTGCTCCCAGAATATTGCGGTCACCTTAGTATATAGCTCTGACTCCAATTGCACTGTCTTAGAAATGGATTGTGGTAATCACATCTGGACCTAGAACAAGTATCTGGGAAAAGAACCACATTGGGATCAGGCAGACCTGGCTTAAAATCTCTAACCAGATTATGACCTTAACTACTTAAACTTCCATTTCCTCATCCTTAAAATGGGGGTGGTGATAGCTGTTTCATACTGGTTTGTATAGGTGCTCATTAAATAGATGTTCCTCTGCCTGGGCGGTGAGCTCTCAGATAGGTCCATTCTAGACCAGAGGATTGGTTATGAGGGTACGGATTCTGGGGTCCCTCAGACCTCATACAAGTTCCAGCTCTGCTTCCTCCTGATGGTGTGAGTAACTAAGCCACTCACCTGTTAAATGGGGCTAATCTTGCATACTTGATAGCTAGAGTTTAATAAGTACCAAGCAAAGACTTGGGGATCTCGACTGAATTTTCAGGTGACCTTCCTTTCCTTTTTAAAACAGAATTTAATTTCAAGTCCGTCTCTAACCTAACAGCAGGTTTATGATGTTTCCCTGAACTCCATTACAAGGGGGCAGACAGTAAATCGAAGCAAATGGTCGTGTTCCAATGTGACAGCGTGAAATGAAGTGAAAACTGACGTGTTTGAGTTGAGCCGATATAACCACTATGGGAAACCATCGCTCTTAGGTGGAGTCCACACATACGACCATCAGTGTTAAATGGTCATGACCCCAAGAAAAAGATCTGTTCTCAGAAGGGATAGAACCCTTGGTGTGTGTCAGAACAAAACTATTTATGAGGTTTGTTTCTAGAGTTTCCATATTCATAGGGGAAGAAGAACAAAGCTGTGGGTCTTTGACTGCCTGAAACTTTTCCAACAGAAA
Source organism: Stenella coeruleoalba (assembly GCF_951394435.1). Classification (NCBI taxonomy): domain Eukaryota; kingdom Metazoa; phylum Chordata; class Mammalia; order Artiodactyla; family Delphinidae; genus Stenella; species Stenella coeruleoalba. The sequence continues at coordinate 98,548,424 of NC_137156.1, read as the reverse complement.
AGCACAAAGCTGGGATGGACGGAGTCCCTGTGGGCAGAGAGAAAAGCACATCACCTAGGCTTGACTTCAGATGTCTGCTCCACCACTTTGCTGGGCAACTTTATGTTTAACTTCTAATTTTGGAAAATTTCAAACATATCGAAAAACAGACTAGTATGGCAAAGCCCCATGTACTCATTACCCAGTGGCAATAATTATCAACCATTGACTAATCTTGTTTCATCTCTCCCCCATCTGTCTCCCTCCCTCCTACTACTACCATAGTGAGGCAGATCAGCTGGGTGGCAGTAAGTATTCACCTCTCTGAGCCCAGTTTCCTAAGCTGTAAATCAGGGCTGACCGTGACATCAAAAACACAGGGTATCTGGGAAGATGAAGAAGGAGAAAGGTGAAGTCCTGACAGCGGTTGTTCTCAGTGGCTGTGAGTTCTCTCTTCTTCCCAGCCGCCCCTCTGGTTGAGCCTTGGATCAGTGTAGACTTGGCCCTCAGACCCTCTTCTCCAGGTTAAGGCTCTCTGATCTGCCTCCTGTTCACATGTAACCTTTGTGTGCGGACCTACCTTCTGGAACTTGGCCCCCACTATTCTCGTTGCCCCTCACCTTTGGGAATTGAGGCTGCCCCTCCATTCCTCTGGTCTGTCCTAATCCAGGGCTGAGGGAGATGCCATGGAAAGTCAGGAAACATGGATTGCTATCACGCTAGTTAAATGGCTGTCCCCAGTGCAGATCTCAGCTTCCTCCTCTGGAATAGTGCTGCCTTCATGTTATAAAGTGCTTTGCAGGATTTAAGCTATGAGGACTATTACAGTGCCTGATGTTCTGATATTCATCCCCTTTGGAGTAAGCATTGTAGAAAGGGATTGTAGGGGTCAAGGAAAACAGAGAAATGGAGCAAGAGGAAAAGCCTGAGGTCAAGAGAGGGTATGTTTTTACGATGGAATAGAGTACAGCATGCTCAGGACGTAATGGGAATGATCCACTAGAGAAGGAACAAGAGGATGATTCAGGGGAGAGGGGAGCGGGGGTACCCATGAGGGCGAGCCTGTGTATGAGGCTTCACTGTAGGCAGCCCATGGTCACAGAGGCCTTGGGGGTCAGCTGGTGTGTTTGAACTTTATCCTGACATCAGTGGGGCCATTGAAGAGCTTTGAGCAGAGGAGGTGACATGGCCATGCCTGCCGTGGGGAGGGCAAGACTGCTTGAGGAGACCCATTGAGGAGGGTTGGGGAATGCTCCAGTGAAGGGTATCCCAGTGAATCCCAGTGCTGAGCTGTCTGCTGAGCCCAGTCACCAGGGATAACAAGGCGCTTTTGAGCCTTCAGCAGGAAGCCCTTCTTGCCCATTGTCACCACACCACAGCTTGTGAAGTGCGGGGACCAGGAGGCAGGGAGTCCAGGAGCTGAGCCTTCGTGTCAGCAGACATGGATGGCTGGTCTTTGAAACCTGGTCCCCAGTCCCTGGGTCTAAGGCACATGTACAGGTGCACATGCTTCAGATCCTCTTTCCCGAGGCCAGGATTGGGAGCACAGCTGCCCCTCCCTCAGCTTCACCGATTTCAGCTGGGGAGGAGGGAGCATCGGGGCTCCACATAGGAGAACCTGCAGAAGCCACTGCTCCCTTGGGCCTGGGCGGCTGCTGGGGGAAGTCCCAGGCTAATGATGGGGGCAGAGTGAATCCAAGAGCTGCTCTGCCTCCCTTTCTAGCTCGGGGTGGAGAAGATTGGGCTTCCAGGCAGGACGAAGTGAGGACCTACAAGCCCTGGGCGGTCCTGGGGAGGAAGGATTGATCCAGGGGTGGTCCTGGGCTTACAGGAGGCCAACATCATTCTAGAAGTTTTTTTTCTAATTTTTTAAATTAAGGTATAATTTTCATGCAGTAAAATTCCCCTGTTTTGGTGTACAGTTCTGTGAGTTTTGACAAATGCATACGGTTGTGTAACCACCCCTCTAATCAAGGTATAGAGCGCTTCCATCACCCCGAAATTTCCCTGTCACTTTTTTTTTTTTTTGCAGTTCGCGGGCCTCTCACTGTTGTGGCCCCTCCCATTGCGGAGCACAGGTTCTGGACGTGCAGGCCCCACGGCCAGGGCTCACGGGCCCAGCGGCTCCGCGGCATGTGGGATCCTCCCGGACAGGGGCACGAACCCGTGTCCCCTGCATCGGCAGGCGGGCTCTCAACCACTGCGCCACCAGGGAAGCCCCCCGTCACTTTGCAGTCAGCCTCTTCCCCTCCCCCAAGTCCCCAACAACCACTGATCTGTAGATTTGCCTTTTCCGTAGCAGCATATGGACGGAGTCATACAGTATGCGACCTCTGAGCCTGGCCTCTCCCCCTCAGCATAGTGTGGTCGCAGTGGTCGCTTCTCTCAGCAGTTCACTCCTTTCTGACGCTGAGGAGTATTGCATTGTCAGGACTCACTGGAGCCTGTTTATCTAGTCACTAGGTCATCCCTGGAGAGGCCTTAGGGCTGTTTGCAGGTTTTGGAAATTATGAATAAAGCCACTTTATTTTTGTATAAACTTAAGTTTATAGAAGTGGGATTTCTGGGTTGTATGACTGATAGGTTTCTGTTTAATTTTGTTAGACACTGTTCAGTTCTTTTTCCCATTTTGCATCCCCACCAGCAACGGACGAGAGCTCGTTGCTCCACATCCTCGCCAGCACTTAGTATTGTCGTTGTTTGTTTCTTTGTTTATTTTTAGCCATCAATAAGTATTGGGGGCCTTCCTAAGTACCTCCTAAGGGCTAGGCACTGAGCTAAGTGTTTGATACCTATCTCATCAAGTGCTGAGCATTTTGCAGGTTTGGAAACTGAGGCCCAGAGGAGTCTCCAAGGTCCTGCAGAACAAGGGCTGGCCCAACGTGTGGAAACTCCACTGTCTATTCCAAAGCTCAGCCAACCTGAGAGGTTCTGCCCCAGTGTGGGGATAGTACTGATACATGCTCACACCACAGGAAAACGGGTTCAGCCCCAGGCTCGCCTCTCCCTCTACTCTCCCCTGACAGCCGCTTCTTAGCCTGTCTGCCTCCTTTGATGGTCTGTAAGCCCCCTGAGGGACTGTGTCCTGGTCATCTCTGTATCTCCAGGCCTGGGACAGACCCAGCAAAAGCGTGCGGCAGCCAGTGTATGAGCTCCTGCTGCAAGGCTGACTCCTACGCTGGTGCCAGAGGAACCTCAGTCCTTTCCCTGGATTCTAGCAGCCTCTCTGGGCCGCTCTCATCCCATAGAGAGGGAGCCACTAGGAAAGATGGGGCCAGAGTTTGGGAAGACCAGGCCAGGTGTGGACAGCTCTGTCAGCTGAACCCTCCACGGGGGCCCGTCCTGACCTGTGACAGCCCCCCAGGTCCTCCCAAGATCTGGTGTCTCAGAGCCAGGCCCACACCACCCACCCTCCAAGGTCTGTGGGCTTTGTTCCCCGCTTGCTGCACCAGCTCATGCCCAGGAGAGAAGTCAGGGTCTGGGAAACTTGCTACTGTCTCTCAGTCCTTCCTAATATTAATCTACAGGCTTATGAGGTATTGCCAGCCACGGGCAAGGCAAGTCTCTTTGGGAATCTGACAGGACTTGAACGTAAAAGAGGAGGTTATTTCCTGTTGGGTCCATTTTTTTTCTTCTTAATTTCTGGACACTTAACCTCTCTGAGTTTCACTTTGTCTGTAAAAATGGACGTAAAAAGCATCTCTCCCTGTAAAGACTGTGGTAGAGATGCAGTGAGATCATGCCGGTGAATTGCTCCGTAGGGGAACCCCAAAGGCGGTGCTCCAGGCTGGATGAGAGTAGTTACCATGCCGCACCCACCGTTCTCTCTCAGCCTCCGTCTCCTTTGAGTCTCACCATGGCCCTCAGAAAATGGTGCCAAAACCCCCTTAGGACATTCATGCCAGGAGGTGACCAGCCTTACCTTCTCCTGGCCACAGTTTCCACATCTGTGAAATGGGAATGTTGAACGGGACAGTCTCCACCAGCTCCCCTGCTCTAAGAATCTCCCCGTTGCAGGTTCCATTTTCCCATCCCTTCTGTAGTGCAGGGAGTGAGTAGATGTGGTGAGGAGGCTCTGGGAGAGGATTTGGGGGCTTGGTGCCCTGTGTAGCCAGGAAGACATATGGCCCGAGACCTTTTCCTCCAGAAATCCAAGGCGGTGCTTGCGGCTGTTAGGCTGGGTGAGGCTGGCCAGAGTTAGGCAGTGGGGCCCCCTGTTCTTCCGGGCTCTGCCTTTGACTCAGAGTCAGGTACACAACCTAAGTGTCCAGCTGTGTGGACACTTGTGCAACAAGTTGTGCAACAGACAGCCGTCAGAAATGGGTCTGGGGACTTGGAAATAGGTTCACGAATCTTGATGAGTGACAGCCCTTAGGCACTTAAGGCAAGGTACAGTGTAAGCCTCTTAAACATCTGTTTCCTCCTCTAGACCAGCGGGTCTCAATGGGGTGATGTTTGCCTAGCTTACCCACCCCACCCCAGGGCCATTTGGGAATGTCTAGAGACATTTCTGATGGTCATGACTAGGAAGGAGCTACTGGCATCCAGTGCATAGAGACCAAGGCACGTGGCAACCCCTACAGCAAAGAATTATGCAGCCCAAATGTTTACAGAGTGCCATGGCTGAGGCTCCGTGCCCCGGTCCAGGATCCCGTGAGAGCCAGTGCCGCGCACAGCGCCTGCAATACAGTGAACCGCAATATGTCATTTTCAAACAATGTACCTCTGGATAAGTAAAATCTGGCAGGGAGTACTCCTAAATGTACCATTGGCATGGTGAGATTGCTGGAGATTCCTATTTTCCTCTTTGCTTATCTGTATTTTTTTTAATTTATTTTTATTTTTGGCTGCGTTGGGTCTTCGTTGCTGCACGTGGGCTTTCTCTACTTGCAGAGAGCGGGGGCTAGTCTTCGTTGCGGTGCACGGGCTTCTCATTGCAGTGGCTTCTCTTGTTGTGGAGCACAGGCTCTAGGCGCACAGGCTTCAGTAGTTGTGGCTCATGGGCTCTAGAGCGCAGGCTCAGTAGTTGTGGCGCACGGGCTTAGTTGCTCCGTGGCATGTGGGATCTTCCCGGACCAGGGCTCGAACCCGTGTCCCCTGTATTGGAAGGCGGATCCTTAACCACTGTGCCACCAGGGAAGCCCCCTTATCTGTGTTTTTAAAAAATTTCCCACTATGATTTGTAACGCTTATATAATGAAAACTTTATTTAAGGAAGGAAAAAACAGGGTAATGTCAGAAAGGCATAAAATGTGTACTGACTCTATATAGTAATTAAATTCATTCATTCATTTAAACAATATGTATTGATCCCCCAATATATACCAGACATCGTTGTAGGCACTGGGGCTACAACAGTGGAGGAAAAAAACAGATAAAATGGCCTTCTTGGAGCTTATGTTCTAGCAGAAGAAAACAATAAAGGACTAAACACATAAATATGTGATATTTATAATACAACAGAACAGCTGGTGGTGACAAGCGCTGTGAGGGAAAGTAAAATAGGGCAGGGAGAGGGTGTGATGAAGAGCTGATCGGAGGAGACCTCTCAGAGGAGGTGACTTTTGAATAGGGACCTGAGCAGAGCTGGGGAGCAGGACATGATAAATGGACAAAATGTGGATGTCATGTGTGTTGAAAGCAGAGACATGGACGCCCTTCTCTGGAAGGTCTCGGTCAAGCTTTGAGAAATGGCAGGAGTTCTTATTTTGGAAATGCAGTCCATTTGAGATGCTCCCTCTGATACCTCTGAGGAGAGGCTGATGACAGTTTCTAAGCAGTACCTTCCTCTGAGGGCTGGAAGGATGCACAGACACTTAAAGACTGGACCTTTGAGGATGGGGAAAAGGTTCTGTCGAGGACCCACAGAGGTTCTCTTCCTGGCGAGGCAGCCTAGAGTTCCACTCCCACCACTTGCCAGCTGTGTGACCTTGGGCAGGTTGCTTAAACTCTCTGAGCCTCAATTTCTCATCTGTAGAATGGCAACAGTAACACCCATCCCCCTGGAGTGATGGAGACTCAGATGAGGTGATACTAAGGAAGCTCTGCCACGGATCCTGGCACGTAGAGGTGCTGTACGTGTACCTCTCCTCCCTCCTCTTCTCTCTTGCCAGCATCCTTCTCTCGTTCTTGCTGGTGATATGAGTTAAGGGGCCCCAGGTTGCAGGTGTGAGGAAGATGAAGTCTCCAATACCACTCTGTGAATAATGGCAGCGTATGGACATCACCGAGCAAAAGCGATGATGCTGTGGTTTTGATCAGAACAAACCAGTGCCACTATTTGTCTTCTCTCAACATGTCTTTGGCTAATAAACAGGACTGCTAAGGGGAAAGCCCTACAGCGAGGAAGCAGTCTGAGCAAAGGCGCTGAGTGAGTCAGTGAGGCGGCAGGTGTTTACTGAGTACCTGCCATTTTCTGGGCACAGCTCTGGATGCTGGAGATACCCCAGCAATCTAAACAGAGAGGACGGAGAGGACGGTGGCATTAAACTCATAAACAAATAGAGAAGCTAGTTTTGACCACGGTGTGAAAGAAAGTGATGGGGAGGCAGCCTCAGAGAAGGCCTCTGTGAAGAGGAACATTGGGGTTGGATCTGAATCATGGGAGGGAGGGAGGCGCACATCTGGGGAAAGCGGTCCAGGTGGGGGGAATAGCAAGTGCAAAAGCCCTGAGGCAGGAGCAAACCTGTGTGTTGGTGAGAGGGAAAGAAGGCAGGTATAGAGAGTGATGGAGGAGGAGAGGCAACGGAGAAGCTGGAGAGGCCAACAGAGCCAGACCATGTAGGATCCTGCAGGCCATGGAGTGGAGCTTGCACTGGATTCTAACTACAGGGCAAACCATTGGAGAGATTTGAGCAGGGGAGTAACATGATCTGATCTGTGCTTTGAAAAGACCCGTTCTGGCTGCTCTGCCTGCTACAGAGTTGTAATAGACAGTGGTGGCTTGGACCTGGGTGGTGGAGAGGAGGAGAGAAGGCTCCTGTTTGGGATATATTTGGAGATCGCACCATTAGGACTTGCCAGGGGATTGGACGCAAGGGCTGGGGGAACAAGAAGAGTCATGGACGGCTTCCTGGTTTTCTCCTGAGCACCTGGGAAGATTGTGGCCATTTGCCCAGGTAGGGAGCCCAGGGCAGAAGGATTGGTGGAGTGGGGTCATGTTGGGATGCCTGTTAGATATCCCAGCCGTGATGCTAAGGCGGCAGGTGGATTGTGTTTCTGGAATCAGGGGTGAGTGCTGGGAAGTGATGGAATGGAAAGTTAGAGCCTTAAGATTGCCCAGAAGTAGAAAGTAAAGAATAGGAAGCTAAGGCAGGATGTTCAGGGAAAATAGCCCCTGGGAGCCGTGGTTGTGAGGACATATCATGTGAACATCAGCCACGAGCTAAATGTGGCCTTCCTTCCGGAGAGAGCGGCCAGCTCGGCTCTGCACGGCTTTTCAGGACTACGATCTGTGCTTCTCTGGTTCTGTAGTAGTTGCAGGTTCTGCTGGGTACAGAAGTGCTCACGTGTGTCAGGAAGCCTGGTAAAGATCCAGGGGTCACTTGGAGAGCCCCCATTTGGACCCCTGTATGCTGTGTCAGACCAACAGAAGGGGAGCAGGAAAGATCTCCTCCCCCAGCCATCAGACCCCTCAGGGGAGGTACCACGGTAGCCTCGCCCCTGCCTGTCGCTCCCCGTTCCCCATCTCCCCACCCTGGCCTCTGCCTCCCTCTTTCTGCGCGTCCCTCCCCTCCCTGGGCCTTCCCGCTACCTTTTCTCACCGCCTCTGCCTGGCCAGCACCTGCCCTTCCCTCGAGACCAAGCTCACAGTTCACTTCTCGGCAAGTCTCTTTTGCTTAATAACCACCGTGCAGCCGCACTGTCCACTGCAGGAAGGTAGTGGCCGCCACTGTCTAGTTTGCGGCGATGTTCCCAGGGCCCAGCAAGCAGCAGGGCTCGGCCAGTGACTTGCTGACTTGGATTCCCCAAGGAGCTGTCATCAGGGTCCCAGGCACAGCTGCTCCATTTGGTTTCCAGTCTGCGCTGAGGAGTTGCTGGTGACCGAGGCTCGGTGACCCTCGTAGCTCCCTCCCAGCTCATGACATGACACTCAGCTTCCACATTTGTACTGGCCCCTTAGAGTGGAGGCGGAAGACCCAGGTAAATCTGAACACCACCAGATACAAATCCTGTTCGTCACGTAACTTCCTTGGGTCTCAGTTTCCTCATCTGTAAACTGGGAATCACAGATTCCCTCACAGGGGGATTCAACGAGGTCATGTTTACAAAGCTACCTGATGGTGTTCATGAAATATGTTTAAAACAACTTGTATCTTTTGTAGTCAGTCAGCTGAGATAAGAAATGCCTGGATGAAAGTTGGGAACAGGGCAGGGAGCATACAATCCCATAGTTTCTTCACCACAAAGGACTGAATATGCTCGGGCTGGGAATAAACGGGGCTTAGGGTCAAGGAATCAGTCTTTTCTTCATGAGGCCTTCTGGATGTGTTGTGGGATAGGCCACGCACGTCTCCAGCATTATCTTGGGAGTCCAGGAAGTGCTGAAAGAAATGATTTGTTAGTGGGCAGACTCTCCTCTCTTTGTTGTTCCTTGAGCACTTGGACATCAGCATTTCACTGCAACCCCAAGCATCGATCAAAATGCAGTCCTCCCAGCCATGGGACTTGTGAGTGACAGGACCACGATGTCTCTGCCTCCTTGCAGGGGCTTCAGAAGATGCCACACGGTCGGTCTAGATCACATCAAGTGTTCCTTTTGCCCAACAATCCAGCTAACCAAGGTGATGAGAAGAGCTACACAAGAATCGTCTGAAAGCAGAAAGTGCGGGAAGCATGCACTTTGTTTAAAAACAAGCAAATTTGCTGGAGATTGGGAGCCTGTCACAGACATTGAAGCGAAGGTGGTTTTAATGACTATTCATTAAACCTTCATTAAATACCTACTCTGTGCCCAGCACGGTGCCAGTACAGAACTGCCAGGTTAAGTGATCAGAGGGACACCTGTTCACAGGAAGGCAGCTGGGTTTGTGCGGTGGCTTCCCCACGGCTCCCTAAGCCACTGTCCCCACCCTAATGCAGGCCACCCAGCACCTCGTCCCATGAATCCTGCAGGGGCCTTTACTTGGGTCTCCACGTCCTGTGTGGTGGCCCTGCCACTGCATCTCGGCCGCTCTCCTCATAGCCCGTCACACTCCAGTACCCCACCCTTCTGCTGGTTCTTAAATCACCGGGCTCCACCCTACCTCTGCCCTCAGCACTCTTCCCCAGATCTTACAGGACTAGCTCCTCTTCCTCATTCCATTCTCACCGCAAATGTCACCACCTCCCAGAAGCCCATCCTGACCATCCTAACACCCTCACCCCCACCATGCACACAGGAGTCCCATCTTCCCCTTTGATTTTCTCCAAAGCACATATAACCCCCTGGAATGATCTCGTTGGCTTGTTTACTCATCTCCATGTTCATTGTCTCCCCACTGGAATGTGAGCCCCAGGACTTAGGACCCATCCCCGTGTCCACAGGGCAGTAGGCATCCCCGTGTGTTTGCTGAATGAAAGAAGATGCAGAATCTCTGTTTGAAGGCCCCCAGTCACAGGGGAGCAAGCAGACTGGCAGGTGTCAACTTGGGTGTTTGATCAACAATCCGCGAATTCTCTTTCCTACTCTTAGCCCCGGACGCCCATAGCAGCCTCTCCAGCAACTCCCTCCCCGGAGCCCAGCTCCCGGAGAAAACAGTGACCCCAAAACTAAGGATTTCTCCCTGGACCTGGTTACTGCTTTGGAATAGGGAAGGTATTTTTAAATGTTCTTGCAAGTGCCAAAGTGTGTCTTGTTAAAAATAAGGTTTGTGTTCATTGAAATGCCGTGCAGGCTCACCACTCTGCGGCAGTGTTTAAATTAACCACATCGTGCACCGAGCGAATTCCAAACAGCCTGGGAATCATTTGGGGCAAAAAAATTGGGAGCTGATATTTGCTGAAGCCGGATCTCATTTATGTTCTGTATCACCTAGCAAACCTTTCTATAGCGCTTACTCTGTGCCGGGCGCTGATTGACGTGCTTTGCAAATATCAATGCCTTTACCCCTGCCACCAGCCCATGGTGTTCCCCATTTTACAGTTGAGGAAATCAAGGCATAGAGTTAAATCGCTTGCCCAAGTTCACATGGCTAGTGCCCTTGCGGGAGTTTTCGCCAACATTTTGGCCACAGCAAAAACCTTGCTTATAACCCACGCTGTCAAAAGGTACCCAGCTTTCACGTGTGCCCTTTTTAGGAAATTAGGAATCCTTGCAATGCCTCGGTAAGGAACTTCCTGCATCATTTCTCTCCTTTTCCTGTGAACCTGGCAGCCCTTTGGGGTCCTCAGACAAATCATCGCTTGTAAGCATCATTTCAAGAGTGTCTTTCTGTGGTTGCCCATCACCCCAGCTTTGGGCCAGCCTTCCCCGGCTGGCTCATGCCCCTGCTTTGTCCCAGTTAGCTGGACCACGCTTCCACATTTCCTTCATGTGCTCTTCTAGATCTCTCCCCTCCTCCCATCCAGCTAAATCTCCTCTCCCTGACTGACTCAGCTAAGATCCTGCCTCTTCCAAGAGCCTTCTGGGCTGCTCTGGCCCCATTTACCCTCATCTACAGAACTTCTCTTGTGCTTGTGGAATCTACTTACATCTTGCAAGCTAGACCTGGTGTGTTTGCCTTGTTTGTAATTAGACTGTTCGTGGAATCTAGGACATTGGTGGATTCAAATCCCAGCGCTGCCGCCCACTGCCGGGGTCCCCAACCCCCGGGCCGCGGACCGCTACCTGTCTGTGGCCTGTTAGGAACCGGGCCACACAGCAGGAGGTGAGTGGCAGGCGAGCTTCATCTGCGTCTCCCCATCGCTTGCATTACTGCCTGAACCATCACTCACATTACCACCTGAACCATTGCCTTCATCACTGCCTGAACCATCGATTGCATTATCGCCTAAACCATCCCCCACCCTCATCCGTGGGAAAATTGTTTTCCACGAAACCAGTCCCTGGTTCCGAAAAGGTTGGGGACCGCTGGCCTACTAGATACATGACCTTGGACAAGTCCCTTCATCTCTGAGCCTTTACATCCATAAAATGGGCATAGCAGTGGTTCCCAAGCCCTATAGGGTTGTTGTGAAGATGTAACAAAATAATGTGTAAGATCTCATAGTCTGCACTTAATCTCTGTCAGAGGTCAGCAGATTTTTTTCTGCAAAGAGCCAGATAGTAGCTATTTTAGGCTTTGCAGGTCAATTTCTGCAGCAGCTTTTCAGCTCTGCTGTTGTAGTGTGTAAACAGCCATAGACAAAGGCGGTAGCTGTGTTCAAATAAAACTTTATTTACAAAAACAGATGGCGGCCAAACTTGACCCACAGACTGGAGTTGGCTGACAGCTGGTCTTCGGAGCAACCTTATTATGATTGTCTCTGAAATGCTGTAAAAATCAGAAAAGAGAGGGCTCTCACTTCCCTCCCAGGCATGGAAGTTTCTGCACAGAGCAAGGCATGGGAGCAGACAGGCAAGAAGGGTGAGTCGGGAGGAGGTGCTCTGGACAGGGGTGAGGCCCAAAGATAAGAAGCAGAGGGTGAGGGGAAGAGGCTCTGTGTGCAGGGGTAGCGTGGGAGGGCACCTGGCAATGTCAGTTTGGGCCAGGCCAGGCTGACCTTGAATGCTACACACATTCACGGAATCACCAATTCTGTGTGTAACAAGTATTTCCTGAACACCTACCACGTGCCACGTACTGTGCTGCATGCTGAGGCCATAGGAGAGCAAGACACACAGAAAACCCTGCCCTCATAAGAGCTTATGTTCCCTTGAAGGAGGGAAACTGAGGCCCAGGACACCTTCCTGGGGATCACGTAGCTGGTAAGCATCCTTTGGTTTGCAGTGCATTTCCAAGGTCACTGTTGCTGCAATGGGACGAGCACAGGATATGAGGTCACACTGACCTGGGCATGAGCCTCACTGCCCTGCCGTTCTGCCCCTTTACTTTTGTGAGCCTCCGTGTTCCTGACTCTAACGCGAGGCCTGTGATCTGTGCTTCCCGCCGTTGACACAGGATGGTGGGACCTTGGACCATCCTCACCATTAGAGCCCCTGGTTGTGGTTGCATGCGTCTCCCTGGGCCTCTCTGTGACCAGGGCGCCCAGAGCTCCCACGTGTCAGGGGGTGTTAGCGACGTTGTCAAGCTTGATGGGTTGACTCGTACCACGTTTATGGAAGGGGACAGCAAGGGGCCATTACAGGTTGTCCATCTATCCTCCTGCGGGTGGACGTGTGGGGTGTTTCCAACTTAAGGCTGTCATGAATTAGGTCTCTAGGAATATTCAAGTTTGTGAGTGGACATACATTTTCGTTTCTTTTATTCAGAGTAGGAGTTGGGGGCCCCAGGATAGGTGTAGGTTTAGCTTTCCTAGAAACTGTCAAAACTCTTTCCAAAATGGCTGTTCTATTTCATGCTCCCGCCAGCAGTGTCGGAGAGTTCCTGTAGCTCCACGTTCTCAACGATACTTGTACAGTCCGTCATACTCATTTTAGCCATTTTGTCAGGTGTGTAATCATACCCATTTCATGGAAGCAGAAACTGAGGCTCACACACGCTGAGCCCTTTGCCCCAGGGACTACACACCTCCTAATGGCGGAGCAGAGACTCGGGTTCCGTGAGATTCTGGGACTGTGTCGTAGCCAGGGTTCAAGGCACAGAGCTCAGGACAGAATCAGAATGGAAGAGGAGGTGCTTGTGTCAGTGTTTTCTGAATGTGAAGCACTCATCAGTGGCAGCGATGGGCCAAGCCGGTCCTCTTCCTTGGTGGCACGGTGCCCTGGGTCCGCGCCATCCTCTCCATGGAGAGCCCGGGCTCCCTGGTAACTCTGCTCTTCCCTGCCACGCTGCTGGGAACGCGTCCCCATGAGCTTGCCAGGAAAGACTGTTCTTTTGTGAGCTGGCAGGACACAGTCTACATTCTGTAGCTCAGGGCTCTGTCAGAGTCTCCGTCCAGGGGCTCTACTGTCCCCAAAGGCACTGGTTGTTCCTCTCAGGAAAACAACCCCTTCTGAGGTTGGGAGATTAATGAGGATGCCGGGGCTGCCTCAGACTCCCGGTCGGCTTGGCCCAGCCTTGGGCTTCTAGAGCCCTGTGTTCCTCTGGGTGTGCCTTGGAAATGAAGGCTAGGGCCTGAGACACCAAAACCCCGAGATCCTAGGCCGGCTCTGCTACTGTCTTGCTGGGTGACATTGGGAAAGTCGCCTTTCCTCTCTGAGCCCCTGTCACTGTGCGTAAAATGGAGATACTAAGAAGTCAGGGAGGCTGGGCTGGTGTGTGGGGCTCGAAGGCCCCTCTCAGCATTTCCTATGGCAACTTGGTGGCTTTGACACGTTTGTTTATCATCCAGCTCGGTGCTTCTCGAGTTCTAATGTACATACGGTTCTCCTGGGAATCTTGTTAAATGCAGATTCTGACTCAACAGGTCTGGTCTGAGAACCCGGCCTTCTGTAGAGCTCCCAGAAGATGTTGGCCCTGCGCGTCTGAGGACCACACTTTGGGTAGCAAGAGCCCAGGAGCCCCTCCCTCAATCCATGTGTTTCTTTAAATCACATTTTTTGAAAACTTAGATTTCTCTTAACCAGTGACATAAATGAACCACTGGTTTGAAGTACCAGGCATATCTTTTGCCAAACACGCAATAAAATGAACACGATGACCTGCTGGTGCAAGCATGACACCCCTTCCCCACCCTGCTGAGATCTGTTTGTTCTTTTTTTTTTTTTTTAACATCTTTATTGGAGTATAATTGCTTTACAATGGTGTGTTAGTTTCTGCTGTATAAGAAAGTGAATCAGCTATACATATACATATATCCCCATATCCCCTCCCTCTTGGGTCTCCCTCCCACCCTCCCTATCCCACCCCTCTAGGCGGTCACAAAGCAACCAGCTGATCTCCCTGTGCTCTGCGGCTGCTTCCCACTAGCTATCTGTTTTACATTTGGTAGTGTATAGATGACCATGCCACTCTCTCACTTTGTCCCAGCTTTCCCTTCCCCCTCCCGTTTATTCTTTTAAAATGAATATCGTAGGCTCTGTCAGGTTCCTTACACTCATAACCTAATTTAATCTTTAAAACATCATGCAAACTACTCCTTTTAAATGTCTTTTCTCCATGTTATGCAAGTAGTATAGTTATAGTGAAACCTGAAGACCAGTTCGAAATTAGAGATAAGGGAAAAAAGAAAATAATAATCACCCAAAATATCACACTCATATCTCAAATGGGAAATTGAGGCACAGACCCACAGACTGGCTCATCTAAGGGCACACAGTTGGCAAGTCTCAGAGCTGGGGTTTGGATTGGGTCTGTCTGGTGGTTTTCTGTGATCCCATACTGCCTAAATTTCAAGCTACTTTTCTAAAAGATTTTAAAAGTAATAACTCAACATTATAGAAATGTTTTAAATAGAAGAAAAATATGACCACTATCGTATTTTGCATTCCCTTCTGGCCTTTTCTTTATTCTGTTATTTTACAGATATAATTATGAAGTATGGCCAATTTTATATTGTACTCGTTTTACTCTGATTCATTTCTCAGTGTTCTCATCTGTAAAGTGGGGATGATAATGGAGCCGACCTTGCAGGGTTGGGATGGGGGAGGAATGACATCCTGCAGGGAGAGTACGGGGCCCGGCACCTCGTAATTCAGAGCTCAATCAAAGCAAATGCTCTTGTGCTGTGGACGTTATGTCTATGATTATAAACAGCCACATCCTAGAACATCAAGTCCATCTACTCTGATTTCTGTGTTGCTGAGCAAAGAGGGGGCTTATAATTCTTTTGTTTTAAATAACACAGTGATGAGCTAGACTGTGGCCTCCCGTTACTTTCCATGGCTGCTTCCAGCATCCAGCCGAAGGGACTCTGTGCACTGAGGTTGAGGAAGAGAAGGGTGAACATTTATTGATCACCAGCGGTGTACCTAGTATTAGGCCGGGTACATTTACCCTTGTCTCTTTTAATTCTCAAGCATCTGTGAGATTTATTATTCCCATTTTACAGATGAGGAAAACTGAGTCTCGGGCAGAAAAAAAAACACAAAGAAAATAACCTGCTCTCTATTAGCTGAGGCTTGTTTAATTATAGTGTCACTTTTCTTAATATGGACTTTTAAAAGAAAGCAAACACACACACACACACACACACACTCCTTTAAAGCTTTTAAAAGAAAACAAACTCTACATGCCCTCTAGCATCTGTCTGGGGGTAGATCTAGGAGTGGTTCACCCCTTAACCTTCTCCTTCCCTAGCCCTGGCTGGAGAGGACCTGAGGGCTGAGAGGGGACTCGGTTATGAAAGCCTGCAGAGTACAAGAAAGACAGAATTCCTATGCAGCTTCTGGCCCCCTGAGACAGTGGTAACCAATGCTTGTGTTGCGGGGAGAGGTGGGCAGCGGGGACACGAGGAGGCCAGTGTGAGTGTGGGCCTGAGATTTGGGAACCCGGGCTGTCCTTTCACCTCTGCACCCCTCTCTGTGTGACCTTGAACGAGTCCATTTTCCTCTCTGGGCCTTGGCTTCCCCATATGCTCCGTGATCCTAAAAGGAATCTTCAGCTCCGACATTTGGTGAAGTTTTTAACAATAAGTTGAAACAAAGAAAGTATTTTCAATTGCTTTTCTTAATGTTCTCAATTAATAAGAACATAGAAGAGACAGTGGGATGAGGCATCAGGGAGCTTTCACCTGTATCCCATGTATCTTTGTGTTGTGGGATGTGTTTTGCACTAAACAGAATTCCATTCAAAAGAAAGAAAGGAGTCTGGTCCCGGCTCCATGCTTCCGAGGTTCTTTCTGAGGCCCTGACCCCGGTGACTTATGGTCTCCCTCCTCCCTCCATCCCTAGAGATGAAAGCAGCAGAGCCCTGGACCCTGTTCCCAGTAGGCTGTGTCCACCACCTGCCCTCACACGAGACCTTTTCTTCTCGCGAATGGGCTGCACGCTCAGCTCGAAGTCAGAATGTAAAGTAGCAGACGGAAGAGCTGGTGTTTCCTGGGCGTGGCCTGTGCCAGGTGCTATGCTGGGTTTCCCACACAGCCTCTCTCTCATCCTCTTAAGGAGGGAGTGCTGCTGTCACGCCCCTTTCCCAGGACAGGGACCCCAGGAGATCCTGAATCCAGGCAGTCTGGCTCCAGAGCCTGTGCCCTTGACCACCTGGCTAGATGCGTGAGACTCAGGAGGGGCTGCAGGGCTGCCTGGGGTGACGGGAAGGCTGCCCAGAGATGGGGCATGCAAGCTGGGCCCTTAGTGGGCATCCACCAGGGCCTGGAGGGGAGGGAGAGCCAGTGCCAGGGAAGCTGGAACCAACAGTCTCAGGGAGCGGGAGTGGTCAGATGCACTGACGGAAAGTGGGTTGAAGGCACAGTTGAAGATGAGGATGGTGTTAGAGGCCATGTTAGGAGGGGATGGAGTGAAAGTCAATAGAAGAAAAGGTCGATATAGGGAAAACCCCTTGACTAGTTTGCTCTGAGAATGCCTGCAGCCAGGCAGAGGACTGGATGATTCAGCTCTCGGGAGACTCACCAGTCCCCAAAGAAACACCCACGGACACTGCCATGTTGGGGCCTCCCAGTGCACAGCTCACCTCAGCCACCTTCAGTGAAGCCCACCCTTCACCGATCACCCCTACCCCACAGAGCTCCCAGGCAGCTCTTCGTGCTTCTCCCCTGGAAATAGACATCCAGGCTCAGCAGGCATCTGAAGGAAGCAGGAACTAAAACAGAAAAGAAACAGAGAAAATAGAGATGATGCAGGAAACAGAAGATAACTGCCAGAAACCACTGTAATTAGCATCTCAGAGAGGTAAGATACTGCGTCTATGAAACAGAGAGGCAATAGGAGGACCATTGGGAAAGCAAAAAGGACTCTTGGAAACCTACTTTTAAAGTTGCAGAAAAGAATCCTAATTCAATAGGATTTGTAATGGGGAGAAACAGGCAAGTCTGGCTGCTGCATGGATGTTTGGGGAAGGGCTGGTAAGAACAGAAGAGGCTTCCGGGCTTGAGCAAGTAGGGCCGGGCAGAGCCCATATTTGCTGAGCTGGCAGCTGGTGGAGGAAAAGCAGGTTGTGGGAGGCCCATCATGATTCATTTTATTTTTTTTATTTTTAAATTTTTATTTATTTATTTGGCCTGACTGCGCGGGTTACGGGATCTCAGTTTCCCGACCAGGTATTGAACCCGGGCCACAGCAGTGAAAGCCTGGACTCCTAACCACTAGGCCACCAGGGAACTCCCACGGATTCATTTTAGACGAGTTGGGCTGGAGAGAGATCCACCAGCAAAGAAGCAGAGGGTTGAAACCCACTGAGAGGAAACCGTTGCTCTCAGAGTCTGGAGCCTGGCACCTCATAAGGCATCTCTACCTCAGCCAGCTCTTTTCAAAAGGAAACCCCCAACCCTGCCTCTGAGATACTTATTAACAATACAGAGTCCCAGGTTTGCCAGGTCAAAACCAGGGGGCTGGGAGTACGCATTTCAACAAGCTTCCCTGGGAGTCGGATCAGACCACCGTTTGAGACCCGCTGGTGTCAGGAGTGGGTGGTAGACGAGGACCCAGGGAAGAAATGGAGAAGTCAGGATGAAAGGAGTGAACAGGAAATGGAGGTAGGTTTAAACCCAGCAGGACACTCACGTGGCGCATTCTGCCATCCGGATGCGATGAAATTATTACCAACTTCAAAATAGCAACAGCTCTTGAGTATTCAGTAGCAAAATCACTGATTCAGGGAGCAATTAACATAGACATTCAATCAATTATTCATCGCATTACGAATGTGTAGCAGTAATCAAATTGGCCTTTTAATATGTATTTTTTCTTTTAATTAACCCTGTCCAAAAGTGGAGTAAAGATCCCATGCAGAGATATATTGGGCTTAATTAAAACAAGAAGGAGGAGAGGGGAAAAAAACCAATGTTTTATATCCTTCCCGTGTGTCAAAGGAGCCTGAGGGCAGGAATTGCTTTGTGTGTGGTGGTTGTCTTGTGCGTGTGGTTTGAGGTGCACCAGGAAGCCCCAAATCCTGTCTGCAGGCGTCTGAGAGTGTACACAGTTAGTGGTTAGATGAAACTTTACTGTGTCCCTCTCTATGGCAGAATAGAAAGAGCACTGGCCTTGGAGTCAAGAGATCCAGCTTCCAATTTCAGATCTGCCGCCAAGTTCCTGAGTGACCGTGGGGTTGCCTCTCTGAGCCTCAGCTTCTCTCAGTGAGGGGGCTGAGTTAGACACTGCTGAACAGTCTTCCGGCTCCGACCTTCTGTTCTTTATCACATGGCCACTGCAGATGCCCTTCCAGCCTGTTAGTATGAATGAGTGTATGCCCCTTCCTTTAAGAAATGAGCAGAGAGGCCAGTCACTGCAGAGTCATTTACCTGGGAGCTTCATTGGTCACCCTTGTAGTGTGGTTGGAGTGTGTAGTTTCACCACACACCTCCTCCTACCTTCTATTAATAATTGCTAATTATTATTAGCAATAATTGGTAATAATTTATCAAGCACTCCCTATGTGCCAGGCACCAAGTGTGTGTTTTTGTCGTAAGATATACATAGCATCAAATTTACCATTTTAACCATGTTTAAGTGTACAGTTCAGTGGCATTAAGTATACAGTCATCTCTAGGTATCCATGCGAGACTAGCTCCAGGACCTGACATGAGTCAACCAAAAAAAAAATACACAACCTAAAAATGGAGAGTTATGTTTTATTTGGCGGACATACTGAGGCCTTCAAGCCCGGGAGGCAGCAACTCAACCCTGAGAAAACTGCTCCGAGGTGAGGGGGGAGCTCTCACAAAGGGCAGGTAGTAGGAACAAAAGATTACTGTTATTAAAGGAAAACTAGATATCTCAAGTTAAGGAATTTAGCGCTTTTCTATGTATGGGAAGATGCAAGAGTCTGGACTCTCTGAAGTCATTCCTTTGATATGCACCTCAGCTCTCTGGGGCCAGTATCCTGTGTTTTCGCATCCTGAGTTTCCTCAGGGCTCACCGTAGGGGCTGCAGCCTGATGGCTGCTAGATGACAGGTATTCTTTGTTTCCTTCCTGACTTCCCTCAGAGCTCACCAGCTCACCTTCAGTGGCGGCTGCAATAGCTGATGACTGTGACATCCTTTGTTTGCTGATGTGGCAGACAATATTTTATTTCTCACATGGATACTAAAATGTACCTAGTCAGCTCTGCTTATCTGGGGTTCCACATCCATGGATTCAACCAACCACTGATCGTAGACATAATACCATATTTATGGAAAGAAATCCATGTGTAAGTGGACCCATGCAGTTCAAACCCATGTTGTTCAAGGGTCAACTGTATTCACATTGTTGCACAACCATCACCACCATCCATCTCCAATACTCTTCATCTTCCCAAACTGAAACTCTTGTCTAAGAGTTTTAGGTGGATTATTTTTATTGGATCCTCACTACAGCTCTGAGAGATAGGGTCTATTATTATCCCTGTATATCAGTGAGGCATGGCCAGCGTAATGCTGTGTAACAAACAGCCACAATACCTCAGCCAGAGGCGATAACAAGCACTTCTTTAGCTCACGCGTCTGCACGGGGGCCAGGGTTTGGCTGACCCAGGCTGGCTTTGTTTGTCTCTGAGGCTCTGCCCGGAGCCAGCAAACTCATTGAGAGTAATATTTTTCTCATGGTGGCAGCAGCGGTCCACGGGGGGCAGATTGAAACCTGCAACAGCTTTTAAGGTCTAGATTCCAAGTGGCACCCCTCAGTCCATTGGCCAAAGCAAGTCACATGGCCAGATGCAAAGCCCCGGGCAAGGAAATTGACTGCACTCCTTGAATGGGAATAACTGCAAAGTCAGTTAACAAGAGGCATGAATCCAGGGCAACCTCAAGAATGAGGGCCTGTGATATGACCTTCCATAGCTCCATTTCA
This sequence comes from Stenella coeruleoalba, assembly GCF_951394435.1. Taxonomy (NCBI): domain Eukaryota; kingdom Metazoa; phylum Chordata; class Mammalia; order Artiodactyla; family Delphinidae; genus Stenella; species Stenella coeruleoalba. Next base: position 98,528,478 of record NC_137156.1, on the reverse strand, counting down.
GAGATGACTAATTCCTACCTCACAGGGCATTTAAGGAGTCATCCAGGAGGCCATGGGAAGTCACGCAGGACACGGCTGGGTGCAGAGGAGGAGCCCAGCAGTGCTCACTTCCATTAGGAAAGGGTTCATCCAGGGCACACTTAAATAAGGGCACCCCCGCCACAGTGGTTTTAGTGTTCTTCAACAGTTTACAACTCCATCCAAAGCTTTTAGCTTGGCATTCAGTGCTGGGAGGTGAGCCTGAATGGCCCAGCCAAGCTTATCTGGCTCTCCCCGCCCTTCCAAGCCCCCAGCTTTTTCCAGACTGTTTGCTGCACACCCATGTCTGTGCCTCTGTTCATGTGGACTGCTTCGTGGAAACCACCCAGGCTTCTGCATCCAGGGCAGGGCCCCCTCCTCCAGGCTGTCTGTCACTAGGGGCTCCAGGCAGAGAGCTGGCTCCCCTGGCCTTGAGCACAGGCTCCCCTGGCCTTGAGCGGCACAGCTGGCTCTCCCAGCCCATGAGTCACCTGCCCCACCCCTGGCATCCCTGCTGAAGGTTCTGTCCCTGGCACCACTGGGCAATCCTCTCACCCCCAGACAAGGGCCTTCCCCAGCTTCTGCCCACCTTGGGGAGCTGGAGAGCCCCGGGGGGGAGGCACTGACCCCGTGGGCACCAAGTCAGTGCTGGCTGTAGCCTCCTCCTCTTCACTTGGGTAGCCAGAGAACAGAGCTTCCAGATGTCTCCCCTTCTCAACCCCTGGAGTTTCAGACTGAACTGTTGGAAGAACTGAAACATGGAGAAATTTCTCTTTTCATTTGGGGCCCAAGATAGACAAAAAGGATGAAGTAGGCCAGCTCGCTGACCCAGAATGTTATATTTAAACTCAGCTTTGCGTATGTGCTTCAGTAATGACAGCGAGAATTTATCTCCATTAAGGACCAGGGAGCAGGGTGGGGTCAGGTGGACAAAGTGGGCCTTTCTGGGTGTAGCCGAGGGAGGGGTCTTTCAGGCCTGGGTCAAGGTGGCGGGATATGTTGGGGGGCTGAGAAGTTGTGGGAAAAGCGGGCTGTCCTTGGAGGAGCAGGAAGCCCTCGGCTCCCGGCCAGTGGAGCATCAGGCTGGGCTCCAGCGATGCCGACCTGTGCCAGTTCATTGCTCAACACGCCGGGGGGTTTACATGCAACTCTCTCCACCAAGAAGCAGCCTCTGTGTTCACATAATTTTGGCCAGAGAGAGTGAGGAATCTACCTTCTTATCCTTGCCTGAATTATGGGGGAAAATCAGTTGGGATAGTTGACAACTATTTCGTTTGTTCAGGTGCAACAGCTAGGATCCATTACAGCTCCAGCCCAACCTGCTGGGGAGACATTGACTTCTTAAAATCACAAATAATGGACCAAGCTGACCTCACGGCTAGGCAGAGTGGGTGGTCACCTTAGTGATGTGACTTGAGGGGTGCCAGGAAGCTTCGCTTGCTACAAATCCCACCCACTCACCAAACTGCTGCTGCCTGCAGTTCCACCATCAGCACTTTAATCATCAAATCGTAAAATGTCAGGCTGTGATTAGCCTAGGAAACTGTCTAGTTCAGTGTCCTGGCTCAAAGTGTTCCTAGAGGGTACCTGAACAGGCCCCTTATTTCAGAGTGAATTCACGGCAGAGCAGGGTTCAAGTCCAGGGGTGAGATTCTCCATCCAGTGCGAAATTCCCAACACCAGACTTTGCTATGCATCTCTATCTCCCAGGGATTTTGTTAAAAATGTACATTCTGGGTCAGTAGGTCTGGGGTGTGGCCTGAAATTCTCCATTTCTGACAAGCTCCCTCATTCGGTCCTCATGACAATCATGGGAGGGATGTTATTATTCCCATTTTGTAGATGAGAAAATTGAGGGTCAGAGAGTTGGGTAATATGGCATGCAGAATAATAGCCCCCCAGAGATGTCAGCGCTCTAATCCTTGGAACCGATGGCTGTGTTACCTTCCATGGCCAAAGAGACTTTTCAGCTGTGATTAAGGTTAGGACTTTGAGGTGGAAGATTAACCTGGATTACCCAGGTGGGACCAGTCTAATCGCAAGAGTTCTTAAAAGTAGAGAACCTTTCCCAGCTGTGGTTAGAGAGATAGATCCGTGATGATGGAAAGGGGGTCAGAGAGATATGACGTTTGCTGGCTTTGAAGATGGAGGAAGGGGGCATAGGCCAAGGAATGCAGACTGCCTCTAGAAGTTGGAAAAGGCAAGAAAATAGATTCTCCCTCAGAGCCTCCAGAAAAGAATGCAGCCCAGCCATCAACTTAATTTTAGCCCGGTGAGCCCTGTGTTGGAATTCTGACCTATAGAATTGGGAGATAATGCATCCGTGTTGTTTGAAGTCTCTACATTTGTGGTTATTTGTTATGACAGCAACAGTTTTTAAAAATGCTGAATTTGGTGCCCAGAGTGGGCTGTTGCTTTAACAAATACCTAAAAATGTGGAGTGGCTTTGGAACCGGGCAGTGGGCAGAGGCTGGAAGAATTTTGAGACACATGATAGAAAAAAACGTAGTTTGCCTAGACTATACTGTTAGTAGAAACATGGTTATTGACAACTTGATTAATGATGACTCAGAGGTAATGAGGATCATGTTGTTGGAAACTGGAGGAAAGGGGATCCTTGTCATATGGGGACAGAAATCTTAGAAGGACTGTGTCCTGCATTTTTGTGGAAAACAGAACTTGTAAATGATGAACTTAAATGTTTAGCTGAGATTTCCAAGCAAAGTGTGGAAGGTATGGCCTGCAGGGCTCTTCCTGTTGCTTATAGAAAAATGTGAGCAGAAAGAGATGAATTTGAGAGAAGAACTGTTATACAAAAAGGAAGCAGGACTTGATGATTGGGGAGTTCTCTGCCTATCTCACTGGGAAAAGATGCTAAAATTAAGAGGTTTGCTGTCAAGAAATCATGCTCTAGAGAAAGGCTCTGTGTGCAGCTGTACAACTTGCTGCTAGTACCTTAGAAAACCCAAAAGTTCAAAGTATTCAGTCACACAGAAGGCTCTTTGAAGAGATTACAGGCGTGAGTCACAGATCCCTTCAATCAAACCCAAGAGTATCTCAGAAGCTTAAGGATGTGCATTTCCTAAGCCATCTCAGCAAATTCCAAAAATAAAGAAGGGATTTACAAGGAAAGGATGTGTGGAGCCTCTTGTGTAATGGAGTGAATCCCCATGACATACACAGGAGACCCACAGGGTTCTTGAGAATGCTATACCAGCAGAAACACTGCCAGATTGGCCTGAAAGAAAATACGAAATGAAAGTAGGCTGTCAGATGCCTCAAATTCTACTGACAAGGCACAGGCTGTTAAAAGTACTCATCTGCAAACACATGCTACCTTAGTGGGCATATGGGATAGACATGAATCTTAGTGGGCCACAGGGCAACCTGTCATAGACAGAATGATGGCCCCCAAATTCATATCCTAATCCCCAGAACCTGTGACTTTGTTACCTTACATGGCAAAAGGAAGTGATTAAGGTTAAGGAAATAGATTCTCCCCTAGAGCCTCCAGAGTGAACACAGCCCTGCCAACACCTGAATTTGAGCCCACTGAGATCCATGTTGGAATTATGACATACAGAACTGTAAAATGATAAACATGCATCGTTTGAAGCCACTAAAGTTAGGATAATTTGTTGTGGCAGTGATAGAAAACTAATACAAGCAACTGGCCCCAAGTGGCACAGCTCGCATAGATGGTACCACAACTTGGGTCCTTTAGATCCCTGTGTTTCTCTTCTTCCCCAGTAAGGAACTTCTTCCTAGTGGAAGTTAGCATTGACCTCTTTCTAGGGGGCCTCTTACTATAATTCTAAATGATCCTGGGTAAGTAACCCACAGAGTGCTGGCTCTGACTGGATTTTAGACTACAAACAACAGAGACTGAACCTGGATAATCTGGGCAGAAAAGGAATCTGTTTAAAGTACCTTGGGTCTTGAAGGAACTCACGGCAAGGGCTGGGAACCAGGCTCAGGGCTGCTTCACCAGGAGGAAGGCTCCACACTTCACAGTGAAACCAGCCTGGGAAAGACCCCACTCCCAAGGTTACTGCCTCTGCACTCCCTAGCTCCCAATGACAGGTCTGGGGTGTCTGGCCAGTGGAACCTGGGTCACGGGCCTGACCCTGTGCAGCAAAGGAGGTGGAAAGCCAGCCACAGGCATTTTCAGCTTCTTGAGTGGGAAGGTGGACTCTGAGTCAAAAGTTGGGCAGCTCCTAAATAGAGGAAAGGGTTCAGGCACCAGGCAGCCAAAGTAAATGACGAGCATCCCAGGGGCAATGTGTTGGGTTAGGCTGGATTTTAAACATAATTCCTGTGTTCCAAATAAGCCACATAATGGCCCCCCAGAGGTGCTAGTGCAGCTTCCCAATTTTATTTTCTCTCTTTCCACGCCTGGAAATTCTCCACAGTCTCTTGGCCAACCAGGTGTCCCAGTCTGTGCTTGTAAAATAGAGTCCGTAGGTAGAGGCAGCCCCAGGGGGTGTAAAGAGGGGTGTGTGCTGTGAACCCTACCAGCCTGGATTGGCTGACCCTCCACAGGACCCTTCCCTTCTCGGGTCTTGCCTCTTCCACTGTCATCCCAGAGGGCTGAGCCTGAGCCCCTTCTCGCTCCGACACTCCAGGAGGTTCTGAATGGCTCAGCTTAGTATTTTTCCTTGAGCTCACTCACTTTCATCATTTATTTTCTTTTTCTTCTTTCTTTTTTAAATTTCGTTTATTGAAGTGTAGTTCCTTTACAATGTGTTAATTTCTGCTGTACAGCAAAGTGAGTCCGTTATACATACATATACATTCTTTGTCATATTCTTTTCCATTATGATTTATCCCAGGATACTGAATATAGTTCCCTGTGCTATACAGTAGGACCTTGTTGTTTTTCCATTCTCTATATAATAGTTTGCATCTGCTAATCCCAAACTCCCACTCCACCCCTCCCCGAGGCCCCTCCCCATTGGCAACCACAAGTCTGTTCTCTATGTCCGTGAGTCTGTTTCTGTTAAACATCGTCCTTAGCTTTGTCATAAGGAATAATGTCCAGGAGGTCAGGGTTTACATTCTAGTTAAATTTTTTTGCCACTTCATGCCGCTAATCCATAACTACTAAAATACAAACTGATTGTCAGGATAGTATTTAAAAGCATCTGTATCACTCTTTGGGACAGGAAAGGAGTCAAGTCCTGTTTCTACCCCTTCCCCCTTGGGCGAGTCACTTCACGTCTCTAAGCGTCTGTCCCCTCGCCTACAAAATAGACTGCATCCTTCCCAGTAGGATGTGAGTGAGGAGTGGAGACAATTCAACTGTATCACCTGTATAACAGGATAGTGCCTTGCACATAGGATGGGCTCAGTAAAGAGCAGCATTGTTTTCACAGTTGTCACCTTTGTCACTATTACTCTTGGATGGAGTGTGGGCTGTGGAGCCACATGAGGATTTGACGTCTGGCTCTGACGTCCCCAGAATATGAACTCAGAAACTCAAAAGAGGGCAGCAGCTCCACGTCACTGAGTTCACCGGAGGCTCCGTCAAAATGGGACGGCTCTGCAAATAGCGGCATCGTGCTTATTGTTTCCTGTTGACAGCAAATCTCTATCCTTTCTTTTTTTCCCCCGGGCACTGGTCAGTTGGTAGGTTTTTAGTCTGCCTGTTTGTTGTTCAAACAAAACTGAGGCAGGGAACATGGAAAACCAAGGCTACACGCCTGCAATCTAAACAGCAGGAACCATGCCAGCGGAAGGAGATGGTTTTGGGGTCGGAACACGTTCCGAGCATCGTCGGAGCCGCTCTTAGGGGATGTTGCCTGAGCTTATCCAGGAAGTCATGTGTGGTGCTCAAACCAAAGGAGAGACAATGACTCCCAGGCCTCTCTCCTGAGAGGACGTTTCTGAAGCAGTGGGGGACAGAAATAGCCGGTAGTAAACTGATTGTTCAACAGTCAGAGTTGAGGTGTAGGAAGCAAACTTCCCATGAGTTCCAGCCTCCTGAAAACCTGTATCTCTTTAGATCTTGGAATATTTAGGTTTCCTCTGGGAGGTTTTTCTTTCTTTCTTTGAACATCAGGTGGGTGGATTTTCACACCACAGGCCACCCAACCCCTGATCCTGCCAGGGGCCTAAAAGCCCAGGCCTGCTTTGAACAGCTCTTCCCTGACCTCCGTGCCTTTGGAGTGTGGACGGCAGAGAGGTGGGAACAGGCTGGCTTAGCTCCAGTGTCGAGGTCAGGAAAGCCCCTGCTGCCCTCCTGGGTCTCCCACTTGAGGGCTGAGCAGAGGCAAAGGGGTGCCTTTCATTCAGTGGCAGCTCTACACTTGATGCTGGCAGGGTCGGCAGCATCAGGGGCATGGCCTGGGCCTTGGGCCCCCCAAGAAAGAACCAGGGAACCAGGCCCACACTCCTTGGTTCTCCTTTACTCCCTTGAGGGACAGGCCCCAACACCTTCAACTCGCCTGAGGGGCAGGGCTCATTTCGGGAGTTGGCCAAACAGGAGATGCTGTCTTAGCCCTTCTCAGAAAGTCCATGCTGCCTTCTTCACACAATTCCCTCCCTCTCCATTGACCCTCTGGGTCCCGAGGACCCCTCAGTGATGCTCTGCATGAACCCAATAGCCATTCAGTCATTCCCTGAGCACCCGCTAGGTACTGTGGATAAAACACAGTCCTGGCCTGCAGGGCGTGCCAAAACCTTTCCTTGTTTCCATCACCACATCCCATTCCCCAAGCCTAGGACATATTCCTCATGTTCATAATAGTCATAAATAGAAATGACAACAGTACTGGAGCTAACATTTCTTGAGAATTTGCTCGGGCTGAAGCACCTCTGCAAAGCACTTGGCCTGAATTTTCTCTTGAAAATCTCACAACTATCTTGTGAAGCAGCCCCTGTTATCATCTCCATTTTATAGAAGAGGAAACTGAGACTCAGAGAAGTCAAGCATCTTGCCCAAGGCCACACAGCTGATAGATGGGGTCATCAGATGGCCAAAAGCCAGGCTGGCGAGCCCTCTCTTGCCTCTGTGCCTCTCCTGTCAGTGTGAACAAAGTCAGGATTGGCAAATGCAGGTTTGATTTGGCCTCTTCCTAACACAGGAGACATTATTAGTCTGACTTAGTGATTCCAGAAACTGAGGCTCAGAGAGGCCAATAGAATTCCCTCAGGTCACCCAGCTGAGACTTTGGTTTCTGGACTTCCAGCTGCAAAACTCCTTTTGCTGTGACATATGGCCCCTTCATTCCAAAAGGGCATTGTGTCCTTCTGCGGGCTTTGATGAGCTGTGGCTAAGATGAAGGCTTGTAGGTTGCAGATACGCCTTGGATCCCTGCCCCTGGCAGGGAGGAGGCACTGGCTCCAGAAGACTCAGCCCTGAAAGGAATGGGCCCGGTCTGGCTGTCAGTGGCGAGAATGGAGAGCATTCTGGGTTGTCACAATGGCTGGGGGCTGCCGGCATTTCTGGGCAAGGATCGGGGGTGCAACAGGCCCTGCAATGCATGTGGACCTATCCTCAGTCTGACAGTGGTCGATGTCTTGTTGAACGTTGATGCTGGTGAAGATCCTGTTTGTTTGTATCTAAGCCCAGAACCTAACTCTGTGTTACAAATTGACTCTTGATATATCCTAGAATTTCCAGCAAACTACCAAGTAAATCAAGGGAAATCTGTACTTCATTTTATTCAGAACTTCACCAAGAACTGTCCCCAATTTAAAACAGGACCAGCAATGTCACCCGTGGTTTTTGAGATGCTGATGCAATAGCTGTGCCTGTGTTAGTAACTGTCACGTTTTCAGTGATTCAATGTGATATGTAGGAACTTATTTATTTAGCCCTCACTTCAAAATGCCCAACATGAAGAAAAGAGTTGACAACACTCAGTTGAATGGTGTTTTCTCTTCCAAACTGTTCATCCCCAGTAGGATCCATTGTCTGATGGCTTCATCGTGTCTTCCGGAGCCGTCACAGCCAGGCATTGTGATGTGGACGTGCGCTCTGTGTTGTTAGAGATGACTTTCCTTTCACTTCTCCTTTGTATTACAGTTGGGGCATTACAGGCCCTTTAAATTATGTGTATTGCTAGGTAGTATTGCTGTGAATTTACTTTCTACATAGTAAAAGGGGTATTGGATCAGATGGGGCCAAGAACCACTGGCATAGTGGACAGAAACAGAGTTGTGGATGCTGCCCTGCCCCTAGTTAGCTGGGACCTCAGATACAAGTGTGAACATTAGCTCTTACCCCAGGCCTCTGACATCATCTCTTTAACTTGGTTCTCCCACTGGACTAGCAGGGGAACAGGAGGTGTTGACAGATAATGGATGATGGGCATTTGGATGGACCGACAGGTGGGTGAATGGATGGATGGACGTTTAGGTGGGTACGCAGATGGAGAGGCAAGTGGATGGATGGACATGATAGGTGGGCAGACAGATGAGTGGGTGGCTGGGTGGATGGAGAAGAGAGGTGGGTGGATGGAGAAGATGGGTAGGTGGACGGATGCGTGGGTGAGTGCACAGTCAGGTGGTAAACAGATGGTCCGATGGGTGGACAGATGCAATGGCTAGGCAGACACAGATGGATGGGTGGATGGACAAATGGGAAAGCGGGTGGGCAGACAGACAGGTGAGTGGGTGGTTAGGGGGAAGGATGAGTGGATGGAATGAGGAAGGTGTAAGATGAGGCACAGAGACTTTTACTCACTTTCCTGAAGTCACACAGCTGGCCTGTAGAATTGGAACCCAGGCAATCTGACTCCAGATCCCATTCTCTTAATCACTGCATTACATTTGATGAAGTAACTTGCCCAAGTCCCCATTTAGGAATGGATTAAGCCAAGATTTGAAGGCATGTCTGTCTGACTCATTACTGCCCCAATGGGCTGAAGACTGGAGAAGAACACTGGGGATCAGTTGTGAATGCCATGGGACCCTGGACCTCATCCTCAGGCAACCAGGGAGCTGGCAAAGGGTTTTGTGTAAGTCTGGCCATCACACTATCCGTTCTGGGTTTAGAAGGACAATTCACCCAGCAACGTAGTGGCCAGGTTTTAAGGGAGCCCACCTGTGAGGAGGCTGTTGTAGTAACAGTCAATGAGGAATTGAGCCAGAGATAGAGCTGAGGGGGCAGAGAAGCAAGAATGGATTCAGGAGGCTTCCAGAAGCCCAAGTTGTCAGGACCTGGTGACTAAGCCCAAGTGAGAGAGGAGGAGCAGCGAAAATCACAGAGGTCTGTGTGACCTTGAATGCAGTCACTTACCTTTCCTGAACCTTACCTCCTGCATCGAATGTATGTATTAGTTAGGGCAATAAAGGCAGTGCTGTTACAACAAAGAGGCCCCCGAGTACTGCCGCTTAGGCAAGCTAGAAGCATTTTTCTAGGGTAACAGGTGGCTGCTGTAGCCTGACACGGGGCTCTGCTCCACAAGGTCACTCACTGACCAAGGTTCCCTCCCTCTTCTGGCTCTGCCACCACTTAGGATGTTACTCTCATCTGCACGGTTGAAACTGGGTCCCAGGCATGTCACATTCCAGCCCACAGGGAAGGGAACCAGGGGAAGGACACACACCCAAATGTTTTAAGTCAAGGTCCAGAAGTGACACATATTATTTCCACTCATATGCCACCCCAGGATTGGCCCCATGGCTACACCTAGCTGCAGCGGAGGCTGAGAAGTGTAGTCTATCTGAGCAGCCATGAGCCCAGCCAGATCTCCATTACTCTGGAAGGAGAGGAAAATGCCTTTGGGAGGACAAGAGGATATCTGTCACACCTGGGAAATGTTGGGACGCAGGCTTATCATTGGGACAAAATGAGATAATGTTCATGGAGCACCCGACATATACCTGGCATGAGGTGGAAGCTTAGAAATGGCAGGTGTCATTACCATTATTCTTAATGGATGTGCAAGGGTACATGAGGGCACTCCCAGAGCTAGGAGGGTCTGACCACAGATCAGCACATGGTGAAAGAGATCATAGATGCCTAGAGGCAGTTTCAAAATGGAAAGGAAGCTTTCATGCCAAAATCTGGGCAGGATAGGGTCAGGAGAGGAAATGTTTTAGGAGAAGAGGGAGGCAAGGTCAGCCTGAAGCCAGGGTTGAGCAGAAGGCAGAAGGATGTTGGTAAGGCACATGCCCCCTATTGGGGAGCAGGGGAGGAGGGGCTGCTGGCCTAATAGTTCACCTGTGTGTCAGCTTAGCTCAGGTGTAGACGTGGAGGTATGGGAGGCCACTCCAGGTACTTCAAACAGAGGGAATTTAATGCAGGGAATTGGTTGCATGGTAATAGAAGAACTTAAGCCACATGAACGACAGGGGGGCAACCCAGAGATTAGTAACAGCAGAAAGTGACGGTCATGCTGTGGATCTTATATTTATAAACCCTCAGTGGTTTGGCCAATGTGATCCTTTTCCGCATGGATAGATCCACTTGGCCTTAGCTGCCAGAGACAAGATTCCAAGTCTGAGAGGGGAGGCTAGCCCAGAATGGAGATCTGGCTGTATCCTTAACACTTCCTTCTCACCAGGGCTTGGTGGAAGTTTCCGGAGTGGCAGCCCTATGGAAACACTCTGTGTGGGGCTTGCGTGCATGCAGACACAACCATGTGTGGTTTCCCATAACGTCTGCTCATCCCCCTCTATCCATTTCTGCCCTTCTGCCTGCCTCTCTGCCTGCCCCTGCCTCACCATATCTCCCATGCCCAGGAGACAGAAGAGAGCAGCCTCCAAACATCTGAAGGGTCACCTTGGTCAGAAGTGTAGGCTTGTTTGCTATGGCTCCCATGGGTGGAACTGGGCTCCACAGGTGGAATTTAAAGCATAAGAAGACTGGGTTCTAAACCTGGCTCCACTACTTAAGAGCTGTGTGTCCTTGAACAAGTTTCGGAACCTCTCTGAGCTTCAGTTTCCCCTTCTGCAGAATGAGGATGCTAATACTGCCCTTGGACAATTGTTTGCAGGGATCAAATGAAATAATCATAGCAAGGTGGCTGACACAGTGGCCTGGTTTTTCTTGTTCATTGTTGTTATTAATGATATATGGTTACAGGGAGGCAAATTTCAGTGTAAGCAAAAGATTTCCAACAGTCTGAGCCAACTGATGTGGAGAAGATGCCTTGGTAGATGGTGAGCTCCCTTTTACAAAAGGTATGCAAGTAGAAGCCTGACGATCGCTTGTCAGGATCCAGAAAACCCCTAGGAGACAAGGAGGTGTTGCCCTGGGTGCCCTCTGAGGTCCCTGCCAGCCCTGAAAAGCAGTGACTGATGTATTTCCTGCACCATTTCAACAGCAATCTGGGGGATGCCCAAGTTCAAGGAGGCTCTGATTCTCAGACTTGATAAGTTCAACCCCAAACCAGCAATGCCTGGCTCTCTCACCTATAAGAGTAGAAGGAGAAAAGCCATATAAGATCTTGACCCAACACTCTGACTTGAGGGTCAGAGTGGTTCCATGGTGGCTTGATTGGATTGTTAAGTTACCAGGAGGTAGTGTTGAATAGTGGTTAGGACTCCAGGGTCCTGAGGTCAGGCAAAACTGGGACTGAGCAGTTGTCCTTGCAAAGGTGACTTAGCCTCTCTGGCATCCGTGTCCCCATCTGTAAAGTGGTGATGATAGTATCTTCCTCATGGGTTGGTACGAGAATTGGATGAACTAATACGTGCAAAGTTCTTGGCTCTGTGTTGACCCATAGCCAACACTCACTATAAGGTGCTGACGTCATTAGTACTCTAACAATTTTGTTTGTTTGTTTGTTTTTGCGGTACGCGGGCCTCTCACTGCCGTGGCCTCTCCCGTTGCGGAGCACAGGCTCCGGACGTGCGGGCTCAGCGGCCATGGCTCATGGGCCCAGCCGCTCCGCAGCATGTGGGATCTTCCCGGACCGGGGCACGAACCTGTGTCCCCTGCATCGGCAGGCGGACTCCCAACCACTGCGCCACCAGGGAAGCCCTCTAACAATTTTTATAAAAAGAAACAAAAGTTTTGTGTCAGCCTGTTTATATAATGCAACAGGTGGAAGAGAAATGAACTAGGGATTCAGAAAATAAGGGTGGGAAAATAAGATGGAACCATGGGCAAGTTAGTTCACAGCCTATGGCTTAGATTTGGTTTTGAGTCTCTCAGAAGTCAAAGCAGAGAGGGAAACCATATGTGTTTCACATACGTACATAATTGTAACCATACCTAAGGCAAAACCAATCATATCCATTATAGAACATATGGGTGGGTATTCCATAATTTATTTACTTAATCCCCATTGGTGGGCATTTAGGTTGTTTCCGATTTTACTCTATCATAAACAATGTTACCATGAACATCCTAGTACCCACATGTTTAACTGATTCTTCATATTTACCCAACGTTGCTATCAATTCAGTGACCAAGTTGAGTCGCAGACCTGCCTAGTCTTCCGGAAGGGAACAAACAGAGCTTCGATGAGATGGGGGTCCTGAGAAGCAATTAGGGACTGGAGATTGAGAAGGGCCGGTGGGTGGAGGGGACAGGGCAAGAGGTGATTCAGGGAATAAGACATCCAGCCATCGTTTCCCTGCCGAGTTTTCCCTCCTTCCCCAAGGCCCAGTGGGAGAGATCCTGCAGGCCAGGAAGGGAAAATGAGGCAGGATCCCCACCACAGGGAGGGGAGCAGCTCATCACGAGATCAGACCAGATATGAGACAGAGAATAGCAACCCCCTCTCTCAGCAGGAGCAAGCTCATGCCTAACCCTGCAGCCACGCCGGACTACGCACCATTCCCCGTCATGCCACCTTGCCTCTGCTCCTGCCGTCCCTCCAGCATGGAACACCCTCTCACTGGTTCTGGCCCCTGGTAATCATCTTTAGATGCAGATCAAATGGTCTCCCTTCCATAACAGCTTTTGTCGCCACCCCACAGCACTCTAGAGGATCATAGTACCTCCCACGATGTAGTGCCGTGACTGTTTATATATTGGTGATCTCACCCACCCTACCCTCCAGAGTCTGAGTTCCCCAAGAGCAGGGATGTTGTCTTGTTGAGTCCCTCATGAAAGCAAGTTCTAGAAATGCACAAAGGATGCAGCTTTTGTGTAAGGTGCTCTTGGAGATGCAGGATAGTCTAGCAGTGAAGTGCAGCAATTTTAGTGTCAGAAAGCGTTCGAATCACTGCTCTGCCTCTTGCTGTGGGACCTTGGGCAAGTCACTTCACCTCTCTGAGCCTCAGCTTCTTCATCTGTAAAATGGGGATGATAAAACTAGCAGACATGTTCTGATCCATGTGCCAGACACTGCAGATATTTGCATATTGAAATGTCGGGGGACTCCTGGGGAGTCAGCCACTATGATGCCATACGACACTTAGCACATGTGCCATGGAAGTGAGCCGCTGCCACATCCCATTCTGGCCAGGCGTCCAGAGATCAGCTGACTTCTCTCCGTTGCTCATTCAGACTATCAGTTGAGCACCAACTGTGTACCAGGTGCACTGTTAGGCTCTGAGAGACTAGCTAAACACAGGACAAGTGCTCTCTGCTCCCAGGAGCTCTCAGTCTGGTGGAGGAGACAAGAATCAAATCATCACACAGATAACTGTACAGTCTCCATCCCAGGAACTGCTATGAGAGACACGTACAGATGCTCTGTAAGCACGTCGGGAATGGCTTCTGATTAGAGTGTCAGGGAAGACCATTCTGCACCGGTGACCTGGATGATCGGAAGAATTTGCCGGGAAGAAAGCAGGCCATGAGGGGTACAAGAAAAGGGAGCAGGATGTGCAAATGCCCTGAGGTGGGAACAGGTCTCATGCACTGGGAACACTGAAGGAGGGCCAAAGTGACTAGAGTCCACAGAGCAGGAAAGGCACTGTGAGGAGGGTGTGTAGGGGCCGGCAGGACGTGTGTAGACTTTGGACGTTATCCTAACTGCAGGAGAGCCGTTAAAGCTTCCTGTAATGGGATCTGGCTTCCAGAAGACCCTTCTGTTGGAGAGTGGATTGATTATGGGGGTGAGAGTGAAGGCCACAGACCAGGTCAAAGGTACGACGTTCATTCAGGCCAGTGATGACAGTGGACCGATGGGCTGGTGACCGTGTAGGGGAGAGAGGTGAGAGGGATGCAGAACCTGTGGGACTGGGCCGTGGGCTGGCTGTGAGCTATCCATGGGTGGCAGGCAGCTGATTGGCTGTGGGAGCCGTATCCTGAGACTGGAGGAGGAGGAGAGAAGGAAAGGGCTCAGCTGGGCCCGTGGGGCATTTGAGGGGCTTCTCAGCTGTAAGGCCAGGCACTCAGAAGAGGGGCCGGCCGTGGGGAGGTTCCTTTGTTTTCAGAACACGTCAGAGAGAGAGCCTCAGCGAGACAGCACAGGTTGTCAGCCCCTGCCTTGAGCACCTGCCGAGCCGCGTCCCTCCTCAGAGGCCAGGTCCTGGCTGTCCACAGCCATGTCAGAAGCTTGGCACGTTCCGACTGAGGGGCTCTCACACCCGAGGCTCCCCACCCTGGTCTGCCTGTGACACCTCGTTATAGAGGGCGTCCACTACACCGTGCTTTTCCCTGGTTTGTTCAGAAGCCCAGCTGCCGCCTTTGAGTTTCAGCCATCTCATTATCCCTGGAGTTTCTACTTCTTTTTGTGAAAATTTAATTGCCTGCTAGATTTGAAAGGGCCTGGACCAGCTGTTCAGGTTTGGGAAGTCAGAGTTAAATGCACCCAATGATCAAAGGCTGCAAGAGGCCAGCATCCTTCTTCTCAGCAGCGCCTTTAAACCGGGGCAACTTCACTCCTCCCAAAATGGAAACCAAATCGCTCAGCATGGAAACTTGAAAGGAAGAGTGTTAAGCAATTCCCAGCACTTGAACTGCCTGCTGCATCTTTAAATCATTTCGCTTTGGAAGCGGAATACCCAGGATTCCTGAGCTCCCCTTGAGGGAACGTGAGCGGGGACGTCATCTGTGGGCCTTGTGCCTCCTTGAAGATTCTTTCCAGTCAAGCCCAGGATGAATCTTGAGAAGCCAGTGAGGTCTGCAGATAACCTCCAAGCTCCCACTTTGCCCCACGTGGCTCCCCACCACATTTCAGAGGGCAGGACTGGAAGTCAAAGGACCTGGACGCAAACCCAGCATCCCTGGCTGGGCGGCCTGGAGCGTGTCTGTCCTCGCCCTAGGTCTGCTCACCTGTAAAATGGGCTGATTACGTCCCTATCTACCTCACGGGTTTTTGAGAGGCCTCCATAAGACACAAAGTGTGAAAGTGGACAAAAGCATCACAGCCCCAGTGGTCACCAATTATTCTGCCTATTACCCCTCCCAGGGACACACATGTTTCAAAAAATAAGGAACTTAGAGAAACAGGCAGAGTTTCTCAGGGAAGAAAGGAATTTCTAAAATGTTGGAAAACAAATTAGTGTTTGAAGGGCAGGTATAACAAGTGTGAAGTTACCTGGAGAGCCATGAGGTATAAAAATAGAAGAGTAGGTGACAGGAGCAGCTGGCCTCACTCCTGGAGGCTGCGTGGCCACCTTCTGTCATTCTCCTCTTCCCTCTCCTCCTCTCACCTCTCCTGCCTTCCTTTCCTCCCCTTTCTGTTCTACTGTCTCCCCTCACCCATTTTTTTTACACACTGGTTTTTAAAAAGTTACCACCTTAACCATTTTTAAGTGTACAGTTCAGTAGTGTTAAGTGTTTTCACATTGTTGTGCAACAGATCATCTTTTCATCTTGCAGAACTCTGAAACTCTACACCCATTAAACGCTAATTCTCACTCCCCCCTCCCCACACCCATCTCTCTCCTTTTTTTCTTCTGAGTTCCATTCTCTCTTTTTTGTTCCAAGAAAGTTATAAGCTATGTAAGTCAAGAGACTTTCTGTGGAAAGTGACTCAAACTGACTGAAGCCCAAAAAGGAATTTATTGGCTTGTGTTAACTGAAAAGTCCTAGGGCAACAGGCTTCAGGTATAGCTGGATCCAGGGGCTGGAACAATAATATCAGAACTTATTCTCTTCCTCTCTCTCCATCTCTCATTTCTGCCTCTTGCTGTTCGTGCTGCACCCTCAGGCATTCTCTCATTGTGTGGGGGTAATTGTGGCCCCCAGCAGCTTCAGGTTTACATGCTAACAGCTCAGCCACCCCAAAAGAAAGAAAGCACTTTACTCCCTGTAGCCTTAGCAAAGCTCTTAAGACTAACTCTCAAAGGCTCACAGGTCATGTGCACATACACAGACAGGTCACTGGGTGGGGACTGCAAAGCTTTTGGCCAAGGCTGGGATTTACACCCATCCTGGGAGTCCCGTCAAAGTCCCACAGTCTGAGAGTCAGGGACGAGCAATTTCCCAAAGGCAATCCAGGCTGCTCTGACCCAAAGGAAGAGGCACAGATGCCAGCAGAGGCACCACAGGCATCACCGTGCCAGGCAGCACACTTCATTCTGCCAAGCAGCTTATTACGATCCTGTCCTTCCTTCCTGGTATTGCCTTACTTCTGGATATGGGGGAAATGTCCCCGGATTACTCGCTTGCCATGCCGCCTTCATAGTACCATCCTCAGCCAGCATGCAGCGCTACGCCCCCCCAGCTTTGGGCCATGCCTGGTTCTGCCACTGGACCTCTGATACCTGTCCTCCCCAACCACCTTGGTCCTTTCACCATGATGCCCCACCTTCTGCTTCTTGGCAAGAGAGTGTATAAACAGCATGAGCCTCAGACTCACACAGATCCAGGTTCGAATCTCTGCTCTGCCACTCACTGAGATAAATGATGGCAGGGGAAGGATAAAGACCGAATAATGGTACAGAACTTTGCCCTCTGGTACAACACTTGTTCCAGCCGCTTCTGACCACTCTCCCCACCCTGGACACAGCCCTTGGTGACTGCGCCCTGTGGTACCCGACTCAATGCCCAATCCATTTCTCCTCCCTCCCTGTGAAGTCGGCCCCAGTACCCTGTCCTCTGGGAATCCTATCCCCTCCACGCCCACTCCCTGCATCGCACTGCAGCCTGGTCTCTCCTGGAGCCCTGCCCTGGGATCTCTCTGCCACCTCCCTCCATCAGCTCTTCTATTAGAATGTTCTTCTGTCTCCTTCCCTTGCACTGCTGAGGCACGATCTCCCTGGGAATCCAGGCTCGTCAAGGCACCCAGATGCTGCCCAACAAGGCCATGAGAGACCTGAGCTGAGCTGGTGGAGCATCTGCAGTTTGACTTTTTTGATGTACTTCTTAGAAGCCCATGTTTCCCAAGCATCTGCCTGCCCTCCAGCATCTTCATTTATCTCCTCAGCCACTCCTGGGCCCCTGGAACTGGAACTGGATCCCTGAGGCCACAGTGGCCACCCCAGGGTCCACTCCCCATGCTTACCTCTGTGCCTCAGAACAGAGACCCAGGCTGGAGGCCATAGAAACCAGTTATAAATACCCGGCCAGGGAAGGAAGGAGGGAGGTCACCACCTGGGGCTCAGAGTAACTCATGGTGGGGGAGCAGGAATCGGGGGGCATGAGTACCACCGAAGCCTGGCGTCCTGGGAGAAAAAGCAAGAACTGAAATATCACACAGTCCTGGGTTCAAATCCTGACTTAGACATCCACCTGCTGTGTGACCTTGGGCAAAGCACTTTACCTCTCTGAGCCTTAGTTTTGCACATCTGCAAAGTGGGGACAATGGCACCGCCCCCAAAGGGTTGCTGTGAGCATTCAGTGACATAATACTTGGAAGAAGCTCAATGAATATGATTCCAATTAATAAAATAGGAAAGAATAAATAAATGGGTATAGCAGTATTTTTTCTATAATAGTATAAATAATGTAATAACATGTCAGTTCTGCATGCGTGTTCTGAGCACACACTACGTGGCCTCCTTGCTGTTTCTCAGACACGCCAGACACAGTCTTTGGGGATTTTGCCCTTTCTGTTCCCTCCCCAGGAATGCTTCTCCCCACATGTCTACGTGACTCACTCTACTCGCTGACTCCGATAGGGGTGTAAACACCACCTTCTCAGAGAGGCCTTCCCTGGCCCCTTATCCAAAGCAGAGGCTCCCCTGTCATTCCCTGCCCCTTGCTGTGCCTCCATGCTTCATCACAGTGACACCCCCACCTGGTACGTTCTGTTTTTATTTGTGCAGATTGTTCCATGTCTGTCTCCCCCACCACTGGAAAGTCAGCTCATGGGGGCAGGGACCTTGTTCCCCTCTATCCTCCCAGGGCCAGAGGAGAGCTTGCCACATAGTAGGTGCTCAGTAAAGATTTGAGGTCTGTCAGAGATGAATCAGACACGCCCCTGCCCTGGGGACCGTGGTTTTACGCTAGGAAGCATCTAAGATAATAACCTTTCTAATGAAAACAACGGCCATTTACTACAAGTCTACTCTGTGCCATCACTATGCTAAACCCTTCCCATGTAGCACCTTACGTGCTCCTCCCAACAGCCCAGAGATGGAACAGAGGAGACGAAGCTCAGAGAGGAGGTGTAACTGGCCCAGAACCACACAGGCAAGGCCAGGACTGGAGCCCAGGGGTATCTGACAGCATGGCTTGAGCCCTAAACATGAAAACCAGGGTGCCACAGAAAAGCTGGAGACCCAGCACAAAGAGTACCCCATGACCTTGCACCTTGACGTCAAGGAAGGCTGCTTGGAGGAGGTGGCATGTGAGCTGGATCTTGATGGACACATGAGGAGCCTTCTAGGCAAAGCAGAGGAAGAGGAAGATTCAGGTGTCAATCCTGTGGTCCATTCCACAAGAATTCATTGAGCGCCTTGTGTGTACCAGGCAGAGAGAACGCTCTTCTGGGAATGAGGCTCTTGAATTCCAAACGCTTTAGAGCCAGTGGTCTTGGGGGACCCATGGCAGGCCTCGTCCTGACTGAGAGAAAGCGGGGAGCAGGCATTGAGTGCCAGGCATGTGCCGCAGGCTTCCCCTTTGTCCTTTTGCACTGTGTTCTCTCCACCTGATGTGAAGGGTGCTGTGCCCATTTTCGGATGAGGAAACTGAGGCTACAAGGTCGTGGGCTATGAATGCTGGCTCCAGGCCACCTGTGTTTGGTGATGGGACACAGGAGGAGAGCGCCTTCTACCTGCCATAAAACGAGCCACTGGCCTGCCGAGAGAGACAGAGGGGACAGGGTTTGGGGCCCCGGGTCCCAGTGAGACCTGTCGGTGGAGAATCAGCAGAGAAGTGGCCTAGAAGATCCAGCCCCTCGGCGGATTGTGTCGGTAGCCTTGGGGAGGTCTCTGTCATTATCTGTGTCTCATGCTTTGTGACCTTGAGCAAATCACTCATTTCTCTGGGCCTCTCCTTTCCTTAACTCCAAGTTCGCTCAATGATCTCCAAGGCCCCCGCTTCTGGCTCAGACCTTGCAGATTTCTAACCCTAGCACGTTAGTTTCCTGTTGCTGCTAGGACAAATTCTCACAAACCAAGTAGCTTAAAATAAATCAGCTAATAGCTCTCTAAGTCAGGAGTCAGGTGCAGGTCTACAGGGCTAAAATCAAGGGCTCTGTCCCCTTCTGGAGGCTCCTGTGGAACATCCGATTCCCTGCCTTTCCCAGCTTCCAAAGGCTGCCGTGTTTCTCACGGGCCCTTCCGCCATCTTCAGGTCAGCTGATGAGCAACCTTGATGCCGTCTGCAACCTTCACTCCCGTTTGCCGCATAACCTGACATAGTCACAGGCTCGGGGATCAGAACCTGGGTGTCTTTGGGTGGCTGCTGTTCTGTTCCCCACACCTGGCAAACATCTGGGGAGGCTTTGGGCAGCTGCTGCTTCTCGCTGGACCTCAGCTTCCTATATTTTGAACTGGGGTGATCATTACAACCTCCCTGCCCATATGGCTGCTTTGGAAACAAACTGAGATGATGTCTCAGGCACTGTTCATGGGCTAGTTCTCTATTCCTGGGGTGTTTCTGCTGCTAGTATCAGCTGCTGATGGCTCTCACTGGGTACCCAAACTTCCCGTGCTCTGCTCTGAAAGGCTGCAGCCCCTCCACCCCTTAGCCCAGAAAGCAACCATGTTTCTCTCAGTTGCTGCTGCTCGTTATAATCTCTCATGTCTTTTCCCAGAACCCCAGGGGCCCCTGGCGTTTGGGAGTTGAGGAATGTCACTCAAGGAGGCTTATTGAACGCTGAACAGTAGCCCTCATGAGGTCACATGGCCGCTTAGCAACTCCTCAGGCCCTTAATAACCGGACCAGAAGTGTTGATATTTACCCAGCAGAAACTTTGGCCTATGTGGAGAACACCCAGTTCCTTCCAGAGAGCGGCAGGCCCTCCAAAGCAAGCTCCACCCACTCGTAGCTGCTGCTCTGGCTCTTTTGAGAGTAGGCCTGTGAGGGCACAGGGAGCCTTGGGTTGCGCCTGGCTCCGTGCCTCCTGCTGGGACTCAGTTTCCCTCGCAACGTGGGGATCAGATAAAATGATCAGCAAACAGGGTGACCATATGTCCTGGTTGGCCTAGAACAGCCCTGGCTTCTCATGACTATTAAAAATGTCCTTTTTATTCTCAAAAGTGTCCCCATCTGGAAGATCAATCTTCTGATCACCCTAAGGCCACCTCCAGCCCTTGAATGTAGTTTTCTTCCCCTCTACCCTCTCCTCCTGTCCTGAATTAATCCTGAATAGTTCAGCCAAGATTTTTCAAGGGCTCTTTCTGGGCCATCCCCAGAGCCGGGAACCGAGGCGAAGCAGATGCGATCCCTGCTCTCGGGAGCTTCCAGTCCAGGGAAGAGTGCCACTTAAGCGCTCTGCCGGATCTAGGATCGCATCCAGAGCCCTGTCATTCTCAGCCTCACTTGCACTCTCCCCACTCAGCTATTTTAGTAAATAATAATACTCCTTGGTATTCGGGTGGCATTTTGCAGTTTCTAAAGCGTTTCCCTTCTGTTCCCTCATTTAACCCTGACGTATTGGAGGGTGTGATTTCAAGTCCCCATTGCACAGATGAGGAGCTGGAGGCCAGGGGTCACGGGGGGGGGGGTGGTCAGGACAGTGAATGGCTGGGTGCCCTTGGTAAGCAACTCAAAAGCCACCTCCGCGGGCTTCCCTGGTGGCGCAGTGGTTGAGAGTCCGCCTGCCGATGCAGGGGACACGGGTTCGTGCCCCGGTCCGGGAGGATCCCACGTGCCGCGGAGCGGCTGGGCCCGTGAGCCATGGCCTCTGGGCCTGCGCGTCCGGAGCCTGTGCTCCACAACGGGAGAGGCCCGCGTACCGCAAAAAAAAAAATCCACCTCCTCACCTGTGAAATAGAAATATTAGCACGTGCTGCAGAGAACGGTCGTGAAGAATACACGCGACAGCGCAGAAAAATTCCTTAAAAAATGACAGCTGCCTAAAATGAGCGCCTCCAGCCTG
Source organism: Stenella coeruleoalba (assembly GCF_951394435.1). Taxonomy (NCBI): domain Eukaryota; kingdom Metazoa; phylum Chordata; class Mammalia; order Artiodactyla; family Delphinidae; genus Stenella; species Stenella coeruleoalba. The sequence goes on along the minus strand of NC_137156.1, from coordinate 98,507,173 downwards.
AGCTGTTGTGGCCCCGACAGTTGCATTTCGGGAACATTCTCCTGCTCCTCATGTGCCCACAGACACCTGTTTGGGGGTCTCCCGAAGCTTTTCAGGGCACTGGGAATATCTCGTTGGAATCCGAGCTCTGCCTCGGGGCAGCAGTGTGACGTGCTTTCAGCCTCAGCCTCTTCGTTTGTAGAATGGGCATGAGAATCGGCCGTTGTGAGGATGGGCTGAAGCAAAGCACGCAGAGGGCTTGGTAGGGGGCCCAGCACACAGGCGTGGTGCTCGGAAGGCTTCTGTGTTGCCTTCCTGACGTGAAGTGTCGGAGGGGTGTTCGAACCCGTTGCAGGGGGGAGGAGTCCCCACAGGTGGGACTCGCCCCCCCGACCCCGGAAGCCTGTGCCACCGCGTGCTTTAGGTCCTCTGCGTCCAGCCGCGCTGGCAGGGAGGGGGTTCGGCTGATGAAAACTGCTCCCTCACGCCCCACTCACTTTGCGGGAGGGAGCAGGGCCCCTCTTCCCCTCTGCTTTACAGAGCAGCTCCACGGGGGCAAATCTGTCAGATTCCATGGTGATGCCTAAGTGGTTTCCCGCCCACGCCCCTTGCAGCACTGAGTCACCACCCAGCGCTGAGACGAGGCGGAGGCCGTGGGAAGGGTGTTCCCTCTCGGGCTGCAGCAACGCTGCACAAGATTGCTCCAGAAAACCAGAACCGTGCCCCACGATAAGCACGGCTACCCTCCTTATGCAACTTTTTGACATTGTTCAAAAGCAAGGCTAATGTTCCTTCACTTCCATTTGCTGAGGGCCCTAGAGAGCCGGCCCAGCCAGACCTTATGCCCTGCTTCCTGCAGCCCAGGCAGAGGCCGGCCTCCACACTGTACAGGTGGTGAAACTGAGCCGTGCCTGTGACCGCATGGCTAGGACACGCGCAGCCCCGGCCCTCTGCACCAGCCCTCAGACCTCCCCCTCTATGTCCTGCCGGCTCCTTACTTAGCTTTTGGAACCAGAGACAGCGAAACAGGTAACTATGATACATTTTATTCTTTGTCAAATGAAACGTCATTGTGAGCAGTTATGTCCGGTTGGTGGGCTAGAAGTTTGAAGTCGATTTCTCATAAAAGGAAAGAAAAATCTATTTCTAAATATAAGTTCCCATAAACTAGAAGCACGTTTTAGGGGGAATATTTCTTTATACGAAACTTCAGAACTTCTTCGTAGTGCAAAGCTGGGCCTGTGGAGGATGCATGTGGTAACTGAGTATTAAAGGGAAAGGACGTGGTGCAGAGGATCATACTTTGCAGATAGCAGCCACGGTGATCACAGGTCCTAGCTTGGATCTGAGTTGCTGAGGCTGGCACTCTTGCCCCATCGTCACTGTGCTGCAGTATGTGGGCATCCATTCACCTTTGCCTTGCCTGGTCCTAAAAACAGCCCTACCTGCTTCTCCAGGGGCTGTGTCTTTCCTCTTTCCCCACTGAATTCACTAATTGTTCTTCCATCAGGTACTCAACTCACTGTCCTGTGAGCTAATTAGGACTCAAGCTCGGCTTGGGAGGCCCTGTGTTGGTGGGGGAGGGGATAGAAAATATTTGCATAGTCATTCCGGTGACTTTGCATGTTGGCTGCCTCTGGCTGGAGTCTGTCAGGTGAACCGCTATGCTGTCTGGCTCAGGCCAGAGGGAAATAGCCATAAATGAGAGTGGAGGGGGCAGAAAGGGTCCACAGGCGTTCCCACCAACCTCAGGCCTGTGTGAGCCTTAAACTTGCTTGACCTGGGTCGAGAAAAGCCAGACTGCCCTTTCAGCCAGCAGAGCAGCGGGCTGAGTCATATCCTGCCAGCAGCCTGGCCTGATTGGAGTTTATGCTCTGCTCTGCATCAGGTCTTGGCCGCTCTGCCTAACAGCTTCCTTCTCTCCCAGAGCAACTGTGAATGTTTCCCCTTCCTTTTCACCATGACCTCAGCCGGCATGGATTTCCTACTATTTAAAACTCTTCTGCAGCTCGTTCGGTAGAGTTTGGGGTGACACTGATCTTCACCATAATCAGAAGAGTGTGTGATGTTGGTGCCCAGGCAGCCTGGGTTCCTGGAATTGTCTTGACAAGGTTTCTATAAAATGAATTTCTGTGTATGAAAACCTGGGTTCTGGTTGACTTTCACTGGAGCATTTAGAATGTCTCCTTCTGGAAGGGAGAAGTTTTTAACCCCAAAAGTTAAGAGAGCTGTATCTCAGATTGCTCCAGGTCTTAAAAAAAAAAAAGAAAAGAAAAGAAAAAATCAGAGAAAAATGTGCTTTCTGAAAACAAACAAAACAAAAATCTGATTTATAGAATTAGGATCTAATTTATTTCTGTGTTAAAGAGGAAAAAATAAAGATATTGTTATGTGGTTGAATTAATCTTGAGATGACTGAAAATTCAGAAAAACAGTCATCTGCAGCAAGATAAAATGCCCTAAGTTCCAACTTATTCTTCAGTAAAGTGTCTTGTCACATTTCCACTATTTGCTCAGTTTCTAATTCTTAGAAAAATATGTCTTATCAGCTTCCCTTTGAAATAAATATTTATTGCTTTCATATTGTTCTCAACTCTTCAGTTGCTCATACTGTTGAGACTTCAGAGGCTCTGTTCTATGTGGCTAGTCAGCCACAAAAGATTCCCTTGGGCTGAGTCCCCAAGACCTATCTTGCAATGGAAGTCATTGTTATTATGATTTCCTTGGGGCTCTTAACAGAATGTGACCACATGGCAGGATACCAGAAATCATATGAAATTTGGAGTCAGAACAACCATTTATTTGCTTTGTGGCCTTGAGCAGGTGACTTAACCTTGCTGACTCCCCTCAATTTCAGCATCAATGAGCAGGGTCAAGTGCTCCTCCTCGTGCTCCCCTGCCATTGTGTGGGCCTTTGTTCGCCACATTGAGCTATGTGGTTCCCTTCTCTACCTCCTCAATCCCTCCCGGGCCCTGAGAGCTACCTGGGGAGAGAGTCTTGTCATCTCTGTGTCCCCATGCCTAGCACAGAGGCTGGCAAGGAGCAGAGGGCAGGGGTTTTGTGTGGGTGGGGAAAAGAAAGGAAGGAAGGGGAGGGAAGGAGGGAGAAAGGAAGGAAAAGTAGGGGGAAGTACAAATTTTCAACTCCTCTGGAACTCATAGTTATTTATTTTAACCACAGACTGGCCTAAGTGATAAGACATGCTAAAAACAATAGTATTGCTGCCACCTATCACGTCCCAGTTTTCAGCACTGATTTTACCATCATCTTATAGCTGACGCATATTGAGCACTTATTTATACATGTGAGCCTGTTTACTCTCCTAGCAGCCTGTGTGGTAGCCACCACCATGATCCTCCACTGACAGATGACAAACCAGAGGTCAGGAGAAGTTGAATCACTTGCCCGTGTCACACAGCTGGCACATGGTTGGACCCTGGATTTGAGCCCAGGTCCCCAAGATTCTAGAGCTGGTGCATTTAACCAGTGTACCCTCAGCACCCAGTTTAGGACTTGACAAGCAGTTGATTTCAATAAAGAGTCTTTGAATGATTGAGTGAGTGAGTGAGTGAATGTTCTTCCATGGCCATTCTCTCACTAGACTTTCAGTCACACTGTTAGTTCTTTCTTCCTGGAATGTGTGATGATTAAAACAGAACATCTCAGACCTGGGTTCAGATCTGAGCTTTCCACGTCACTCTGGGAAAGTTACCCCTCTCTGAGTGTCAGCTTCTTTCCTATCGACATGGGAATAATATCAGTGCCTTTCATCTCAGCCTGGGTTCTCCCAGAAGCAGACCATGAGACAGTGATTCAAGTGTAAATAATTTATTTGGGAGGCACAGGAATGCAAGTAGGGGAACAGGAAAGTGAGACAGGAACGCGCAGGAGGTGTTTTCAAGCAAGTTAATTATCAGTATAGGCAACTGAGGCTCAGTTGCTCTGGGGGGACTCTGAGAGCTAGCATAGAGCCCACAGCTCATGGTTTTCCCACCCAAGGAGCAAGGGAGCTGGGGTATTTATATACCAACTCCCAGCTCCCATCAGTCATTGGCCAAGGGCTGCCAGGGTTGGGGGAGTGGCTTTACTTCTCTAGAATTTGTGGATTCTCTGCCCACCAGAGAAGGTCCTCTGGCAAAGAGATGCAGAATCTGTGGCGGAAATGACACCACAGTGGTTAGATCTGTGGGATTATGGGTGGGGCAACAGTAGCATCTCTGCACTCTTAGCCGTCACTGTGAGGATTAAGTAGGATTATTTAGAGTTTGGAAGCAATTATACTCCAATAAAGATGTTAAAATATAAAAATAAAGTTTGGAGAGTAGACCCTGACACATATTAAGCGCTCGATGAGTGACGGCCTCGAGGGGCCTTTTCCCGGGACCCTCTGTGTGATACAAAATAGCTGTCCTCGGGATTTGCTCCTTAGAACCCCACCAATCAGTCTGCAAGTGGTAACATGGTCCTACTGAGTACCAGATACTAGGGTACAAGCAGTGAGCTTAGCCAGCAGGGTTCTGGCCATCCAGCATTCATGGCCGCTCCTGGCTGACAAAAGATGAATGAGAAATGACAGACATGCCTCCAGGAATGACGGGGACAGTGCTCGGAATGGTGAGGACCCTGGGAGCCACCCTGTCCACCCCCAACACTTTGCAGAGAGGGACTCATCCCAAGGCACGTGGCTAAGCGGGAAGTGCTGGGACTGGACTCCTCCCCCATTGCTCTTCCCACCTGCCTTGGAAGTGAGCATAACGCATGTGGAGGGCGTTGGGCAAATCCTCCACCTGGGATTCCCAGTGGTTATTTTTGTAACACAGGAAACAGGTTCAGGAAATGCCTAAATCGAGGAATTTCCTGGGTGGAGAGTCCTTCCCACTTTTGGACTTGGCCTTACAAGGGGCTTCCCTGGAGAGGTATCTGGAAAGTTCATGCCTACAGCTCCCTGGGGACTAAAACTCAGACGTTTCATGGAACAGATGCATGGGAATAAGGATCTGTCCTCCCTGCCACAGGGCAGCTGTGTGGCTTTAGGCTGTTCCCTCTCCCTCTCTAATCCTGTTTCATCATCTGTAAAATGGGGACTGTGAATGAAATAATGGGCGTGGGAGTGCTTTGGGAGAAACAAGCTGTGTGCATCTTATGAGTAGGGAAGCATTATTATCACTGCTGTTGATGTTATTGCTGTTAGGAATGGTGTCACCTTGGGCCAGCCGGTTCCTCTCTCTAAGGATCCTCTCTCCTCCCCACCGGCTGTCGTCGACCCCAAAGGGCCAGGAATGTGGAGGCAGCCCCCCCAGACCTGCAGCCGTAGCATATGACCTTGTCAGGCCTGTAAAGGATCAAATGTTCCAACCCCTTGTAGTGGGGCAGCTGAGGCTCAGTGGAGGGGAAAGGACTTGCCCAAGGCCACCCAGCCTCAGCGGCAGTCGGCTTTGGCCCAGGGATGCTGACTCATAGCCCATAGCTCTCCCCCACCACCTGTCAAGGACTGTGCCTGCCCCGGCCCCTCTGCCCCCTGCTCTGCCCCAAGCCCCTCTCCCCTCCCCGACCTCCAGCCAGGGAAGCTCGCTGCTCAGTTCCGAGTGCGGGAGTGCACCCTCTCTGCACAGCAAGTCAACATCCCTGCCTCGGAGTCGAGGTGTGGCAGATGGCAGAGCAGAACTGAGCCTCGGTTTACTCTTGACTCATAGAGGACATCGCACAAGTGCACAGCGCTCGCTGGTGGGGGCAACAGGTCTGGCACGTGGGGCAGCAGAATCTGCCGGCTTTGAGAGCCACGCAACCTGAGTTCGAATCCTGGCTTGGCCACCTTCAGCCGTGCGCCCTCAGGTACACAGTCTTCCCTCTGAGAGCCGCCGCTTCCCCATTTGTAAAGTGGAGCAGTGAGGCCCAGAGGCCATCCTTTATCAATTTCATAGGCACATGGCTTCATGGAGGGAGAAGATGCACATGTGGTGAGGGGACTTTGGGGGCTGCTTTCTATCTCTAGAGAGGGGAAGTGATGGGAAAGTGGTGTCAGAAGGGAGGATCCCTGGCAGGCCCCAAGTTGGGGCCAGGAGCGGAGCTGTCCCAGGTGTGACCCCGCCGTGCCCCCGTGTAGGGGTGTATTGGCTGGTGGCTGGAGCGGAGCCAGGCAAACCCCGGGGACCCAGACCCTTCCTCTGTTCCCCATAGGTAACCCTGGACAGAGGGACTGGGTAGGGTGGGCCCAGGGAAGGAGAGGTCGAACCGAGGTGGGCAAGGGGCACACTGAGAGGGTCTTTGGTCTTCAGTGGGGAGACTGAAGGGTGGGAGGGAGGGGAGGTGAGAGGCCTCCTTCCCTCCCTCCTCTGCCCCCTGATCGAGTCAGGCTGATGGAGGCTTCTCAGACTAAGGTCCAGCCTCTGGATGATGGGATAATCATTTGAGGGGAGGGGGCTGTGAGAGTGATGGGGGATGGGCAAACCCATCTTCCTGACTGATGTACCATGTGCAAGTATGTTTTCCTACATATATGTTTACTATAGAAAACAGGGAAATACAAACACTTTATAGAAGAACCGAAACTTTCACCCCACAGTGTTGACATTTGGGGAACACTATGTCTTTCAAAATTACTATATCTTTTTTTTTTCTAGGCTATAAACATAATACATTTCTTGTTGTAGGTCATAGAAATTGAGATCTTATCTACTCTGAATTTTTCACCTCAGGTTATTAAGATATTTTCCTGGGTTATTAAAAATTATTTGAAAACATGATTATTGATAGATACATAATATTCTGTCCTGTGGCTTCTCAGTAATTTACGTAACTAATCTCTTAGATTAGAAATTTAGATTGTGTCCAGATTATTGCCATGATTAAAAAGAAAAACACCGTGATCAACATCGATATGGCTCAAACATCGTTTGCATTTCTAATTCCTTCCGTTAGAATAAGTTCTTAAGCAAAATGACTGGGTAAGAGGATGTACATTTTTTCCTTTATTTTGTTTTTTTACTATTATATTTGATACATACAAAGGAAATTATGTAGCATATATGTTAGTTTAATAATACAATGTATATCGTGGACTTAGAATGTCACCAATAACTTGCATATTCCTGTGTGAGTGTCCCCATCCCAACTCCCTGCCTCTTTCAGAGGAAGTGACCATCCTGTGTTTATCATTTCCTTGCTTTTTTTTTTTTTTCTATAGACTGTATTTTTTAGAGCAATTTTAGGTTCACAGAAAAACTGAATAGAAAGTACAGAGAATTCCCATATGCTTCTTTTAAAAAAACATTTCTATCTCGTGTGTGTATGCTTACACCATCTATTGTTTAGTTTTGCTTTTGCTTTAGTTCTTTAAAATGTCATTGCGCAGTATGTAACCTTTTGAGTCTTGCTTCTTTCCGGCAACATTCTGTTTCTCTGATTCATCCACGTGGTTGCTGCAGCTGGAGCTGGTGCATTTGTATGGCTGTATAGTATTCCAAGGCATGAAGATATTGCACTCTCGTTGATCTGTTCTCCTTCTGGTGAACATGGGGGTGGTTTCCAGAGCAGCTGTTGCCATCAGTGTTGCTGGGAACATTCTTGGCCATGGCGCCATCACCTAGAAAAGGAACACGCGAGGTTAAAGCAGATTTGGGAGGGGGTAGAATCCAGAGTGGAGCACACACAAGCTTGAGCTGAGGTGTCCACAGGCCATGAACTGATCTGGCTTTGGAGGAGGGCTGCTACACAGAATGTCTCGTGGGCTTGCCTGAGCTGGAATGCGCCGTTTCTCATCCCTCAAGCTCAGCTGCCAGGGTCATTGTCTTGGGCTTGGGAGCAAGAGTAGAACCCTCTCCCCTGCCCGCCTTCAAGGAGGCAGAAGCACTGTTTGTGAAGGGAATCACTGTCCCTCCCCCTTTAGCCTCAGTGCCATTAAATCTGAGTATCCCTAACTGTGGATGGTATACCCCTGATGGTACCTAAGAGGATACTAGGTGGTATGAAATAACAGCCCATCACCTGGTGAGAAAACTCATCTGTTTCCAGTTCTCTTTCAGTCTTCCAGGTCACCTCAAGGCTAAAGGTTCTGTCTGGAACTAGTGTGTCTTTAATTATGGCCCCCTCCCTGCCTGAACACTGGCTAGACTCTAGGCAGAGAGCAAGCCACCTTTGGGCTCAGGGCCTCAGGCAGGCAATAGAATCCACTAAACATCAGGACATCCTGTTATAATTTTTCTGTTGTGGTCATCTTTTATTTGTGGTGAGTGGCACTGGTTTTCCTTTTAAAATAGATGTGTTTAAGTTTTAATAAGGCAAGCTATTAAGAGAAAATGAGATTGATTAAAGGACAGATAGTAATCATCTTGACAGTCATATTTGATTGACCCGGGTTGGGGAAATTCTGACCTCAATCAGCCATTCTCCAACTTTCTGTCTCCGGACACTTTACATTCTTAAAAATGATTGAGGACCCCAAAGAGTTGTGCTTATGTGAATATTATCTCTTCATATTTACCATATTCGAAGTCAAAACTGAGATTGTAATAATACTTGTATGTTAATTCTTTTAAAAATAACAATAATAAATCCATTATGGTAACATACTTTATGAAAAATAACTATATTTTCCAAAAAAAAAAACAACTAGGACAGTAGTGTTGTTTTATGTTTTTGCAAGTCTTTTTAATGACTTAATTGAAGACAGCTGGATTCTCATCTGCTTCAGCATTCAATCTGTTGCCATGTGATGTTTGGCTTACTGTGTTTGAAGAAATTCCAGCCTCACAGAGATATGTTGTGGGAAAGGGAGGAGGATTCTAATAGCCGTTCAGATAATTGTAGATATCCTTCTTTGATACTACACCCAAACTCAACAAGTGATAACGTATTCGTTTGCTAGGGCTGTTATTCAACCAAATTTGGGCCCACTCATCCGTGCACAGTAAAGCCAATCTGTTGACACCAGGTTGTGGTAAAGGCAAGTATAGCACTTATTGCAAAGCACCCAATATGGGGCCAAACAAGGAGAATGGGAAGCTCGTGTTCAAAAGACCTGAACTCCTCTATGGCTCTTGGGGAAGGGTTTTGAAAGGCAACATTAGGGGTGAGGGTTGTAGGGTACTTGATCAGCTTGTGGACATTCTTCTGATTGGTTGGTAGTGAGGTAATAGGGTGGCTTTTCAGGAGTTAACATCATCATCCTTCTGGTTTCAACCGGTCTGGGGTCTACATGCTGGTGGTCAGCATGCAGTTAGCTTCTTCTACCTGGAGGGGATTTTAGTATCCACAAAACAACTCAAGGATATGGCTCAAGAGATTACCTAGAGCCCTTGAAGAAGAACTAAAGGTCCTTGACTTTGTTTTATGGCTAAGCTGTTATTATTTTGTCTTGCTTGACTGTTTTCCTTTGTTTCTGCATTTTCTCACTTCTCTGATTAAATTTGCTCTTTGGAACTCGGGGAAGGCCTAAGAAGCTAAAACTTTTTTATAAACAAGAGGTGGGGGGACATGGTGGGGGGAGTCTGTCTGCAAGAAGGCCCCACAGGGTCCTGCTCAGTTACAGGGCTGCCATAACAAAATACCACAGACTGAATGACTTCAACAACAGAAATGTATTTTGTCATAGTTGTGGCAGTTAGAAGCCCAAGATCAAGGCTTGCTGGCCTCTATCCTTGGCTTGCAGATGGCTGTTTTCTCACTATATCCTCACAGGGTCCTTCCTCTTGTGTGCACATCCCTGGTATCTCTCTGTGTGTCCAAATACCCTCTTCTTATAAGAACACTAGTCATTTTGGATTAGGGCCCATTTAATGTCCTCATTTTAACTTAATCGCCCCTTTAAAAGACCCTATCTCCAAATACAGTCACATTCTGAGGTACTGGGAGGTTAAGACTTCAAGATATGAACTTTGGGAGGGACACAATTCAGCCCAGAGCAGACAGCATTTTTTAAATTAGTTGCAATGAAGAATCTGAAGCCATGACAATGAACTTTTCATATTGTACATTATAATCCATTTTTTTTCTTTCGCTTTGATGAATTTTCTTACCTATGCATGGTTTTGCGACATCCTGCACTGGTCATTTAGAAAATATTGGCTCATTGAGTTATGCAGATCTTTTAAATGTTTGTGTATTTCATGATACAATATCATAAAATGTCACATTTGTTATCTTAGCACTGACCTCATCAGAAACGTCTCTAAGTATTGGGGAAGCTGTCAAGTTCATGATGGCACATACAAGTCTTCCAAAATTCTAATTTTCACTTTGGAAGCTCAAATCTTATCATTGGCAACAAATACTTCATTTGTTTTCCTTGAAATGATAGGCTCACTCTGTTCATTTTTGAGAAAATGTCTGCCAGATACCCAAGTCTGAATAACTATTGTGTGTCTGTCAGTTGTTCTTTTATGTAAAAATGGGTTTGGTGAAAACAGAGGCAAGTTCAGCTCACAACTCAAATGCTCATAGGAGAACCTCTCCTCCAACACCCATCATACTTGGGTTACAGCAGAATGCTTGATGCATATATTTCCCATTCCATGTTCCCATGTTGAGAGTTAATAAAATTAATCATTTTTACTGCTTCATCCGGGACATTCCTTAGTGAAGCTGGCATTTTCTACCGCCCGCGTGTGGTGATGAAGAATAGGATGACGACTAGTACAGTTTGGTGCCACTCCCTGATTCATGCTAGGGCACCAGCAGCTTTTGCACCAGCAGTGCAAATATCAACAGGTGAAGGTGGTAAATAACATCTAAATGTTATTAGGAAGATGGTTTTGATCTCTCAGCCCCCCGTGTAAGCGTCTTGGGAACCCTCACGGGCATGTGGACCACACTTTGAGAACCATTTTGACCTAGATAAAAAATACGGAGATGATTTGAGGCCTCGAAAATGACCTTGGTGCCAGAGTGACAAGACCTGGGTGTGATTCTAGCTCTGCCAGTGTGGAACTAAGTGGCCTTGGATAGCTCACTGACCTCTAGAAGCCAGGCACTTTACACATAAAGGGTGGTGGGAGCTTCCTGCCTCCCAGAGCTGGGGAGGGAAGGAAATAAGGTACAGACTTGAGAGCCTTTTGTGAAAGGTAATGCACAGCCCAGGCAAGAGGAACCAGCTGTGGTGGGGAATGAGGCAAGGTTATGAACTTTCATGCCCTGGCTTAAGTCATTTTTGATTAGCGACACTGCCCAGATCCCTGTATTCCCCTGAAGAGACCTCAGAAGGTTAGACCTAGAGACCCTGAAAGAGATGCCCAGCAGGATTTCTAGTTTTAACAAATCGGCATCTTTGGGGCTCTGCTCCAGGTCACCCATTACCACCTACAGCTTTGAAAGGAAAAGGCCTCCTAAAAGCCCGGAGTCCTTCGGGTCCTTGACTGGACAGGTAGGCATTCACCTGGGTCAGGTAGAAAGCTGGGAGCCCATGGGAAATGACAGGCATCTTAGAAAATCTGATTTGTTTAGCTGTGTTAAGACGATATAGATGATTCTGGAAAACTCCAGGGAGCTGGAAAGCACACGTTCAGAGGGCTTCAGGTGGGCTCCTGCTTCCGGGATGGTGGAGTAAAGGTACTTGTCCCTAGGTGCAACTGAGAACCCTAGACATTCTATACAAAATAAGCATAAGAAAATTCTAAAAGATAGAGAGAAGACAGACCTGCTTCTTGGGACCTGGGGACCCAAGAAACAGCATAGCAGTGAGTTCCTGGTGAGTTTTCTTTTTGCCTCATATAGCCCAGAGTTGGAGCTGAAGAAGCCAGAAATGAGGAAATGCCAATGGGCAGGCAAAAAAATGCCCCAACAGAAACCAGGAAAGGGGCAGCCTAGCAGAACAGACACTTTTAGGCAAAAACTGCTCTACTCTAACTAAACACCATAGAAAACATTGTGGCTCCACCCCCACCAGCAAAGATCCAGTGGGGAGATTAGACTTCCCCCTTCACCAGACTGTAATGAAGCGTCCCAAGTCCCCCACGGGAGTGGTGTCAGAGAAGGCCAAGTAGGGAGCCAGGATTTTCATTCCCCACTGCGTGGTGACAAGACCTCACCCCAGTCCCTGTCATGATAGTGGAGAGACCACACTGGGAGCAGTAACAAGGCACTCCTGTACCTCCCAGCCATGGAGGTATCAGTGGGAGCCTGATGGGGAGCTGGATTTCCCAACCAACCCCCTTTCTCTGCTGGAGTAGTGTCAGAGGAAGCCAGCTGAAACAGAAGGTTTAAATGAGATCCAGTCTCATAACATAATACCCCAAATGCCCAAGTTTCTGTAGAAATTCACTTATAACAAGAACTAGGAAGATCTCAAACTGAATGAAAAAAGGCAATCAATAGAAGCCAACGCCAAGATGACAGAGATGTTGAAATTATCTGACAAAGATTTTAAAGCAGCCATCATAAAAATGCTCCAAGAGGGCTTCCCTGGTGGCGCAGTGGTTGAGAGTCCGCCTGCCGATGCAGGGGACGCGGGTTCATGCCCTGGTCCGGGAAGATCCCACATGCCGCGGAGCGGCTGGGCCCGTGAGCCATGGCCGCTGAGCCTGCGCGTCCGGAGCCTGTGCTCCGCGACGGGAGAGGCCACAACGGTGAGAGGCCCACGTACCGCAAAAAAAATAAATAAATAAATAAAATAAAAATGCTCCAAGAAACAGCTATGAACACACTTGAAACAAATGAAAAAAATAGTGTGTCAGCAAAGAAACAGAAGCACAGAGAAGAACAAAATAGAAATTTTAGACTGAAATATATGATAACTGAAATTTAAAAGAAAAATTCAATGGATGTGCTTTACTGAAGGCCGGAGGGGACAGAGGAAAGAATCACTGAACCGGAATATAGGACAATAGAAGTTACCTAAGCTGAATAACCAAGAGAAAATAGACACAAGATAAATAAGTAAACACAGCCTCAGGGACCTGTGAGATTGTAACAAAAGATCTCATGTTTATGTCGTTGGACTCCTGGAAGGAGATAAGAGAGGAAGTGAAACTGAAAAAATACTTGAAGAAATAGTGGCTGAAAACTTCCCAAATTTGGCAAATAACATAAACCTACAGATTCGTAAAGCTGAGCAAAATTCCAAAGAGAATAAACTCAACAAAATCCACACCAAGGTAAAAAATAGGTGAACTTCTGAAAACTAAAAACAAAACAGAAGTCTTGAAAGCAGTGAGAGAGAAATGACACCTCATCTATAAGGGGGAGACAATTCAAGTGACAGTGAATTTCTCATTGGAAACCATGGAGGCCAGAAGGAAGTTGCACAACATTTTTCAAATGCTGAAAGGAAAGAAAAGTCAACTCAGAATCCTATATCCAGCAAAAATATTCTTCAAGAATGAAGGGGGGGCTTCCGTGGTGGCACAGTTGTTGAGAGTCCACCTGCCAATGCAGGGGACATAAGTTCGTGCCCCGGTCTGGGAAGATCCCACCTGCCGCGGAGCAGCTGAGCCCGTGAGCCATGGCCGCTGAGCCTGTGTGTCCGGAGCCTGTGCTCCGCAATGGGAGAGGCCACAGCAGTGAGAGGCCCGTGTACCGCAAAAAACAAACAAACAAACAAGAGAATGAAGGGGAAATCAAGACAGTTTCAGATGAAGAAAAACTGAGAGAATTTATTGCCAGAAGACCTACCCTAAGAGAGTGCTAAAAGAAGTTTCCTAAACAGAAAATAAACAATAAAAAATGAATCTTGGGGCTTCCCTGGTGGCACAGTGGTTGAGAGTCCGCCTGCCGATGCCGGGGACGTGGGTTCGTGCCCCAGTCCGGGAAGATCCCACATGCCGCAGAGCGGCTGGGCCCGTGAGCCATGGCCACTGAGCCTGCACGTCCGGAGCCTGTGCTCCGCAACGGGATAGGCCACAACAGTGAGAAGCCTGCATACTAAAGAAAAAAAAAAAAGAATCTTGGAACATCAGGAAGGAAAAAAAATATGGTAAGCAACAATATGGGTAAATGCAATTGACCCTTTCTTTCTCTTCTTGAGTTTTCCAAATTATATTTGACAATTGAAGCAAAAATTATAACACTTTCTGATGTAGTTTTAAGTGATGTAGAAAGAACAAGTAGCAAACAAAAATTAAAATTGCAGACTTAAAGTTTAATGTATCAATAATTAAATTAAATGTAAATGGTTTAAATAGACCAATTAAAAGACTAATATTGACAGAGTGGCTTGAAAAACATGACCTGACCATATACTATCTACAAGAAACTCACTTCAAATATAATAATACAGGCAGGCTGAAAGTAAAAGAATAGACAAAATGTATATCCTACCAACATTAATCAAAAGAAAATAGGAGTAGCTATATTAATATCAGATAAAGTAGACTTCAGAGCAAAGAAAATTACTAGAGTAAGAAAGGAATATTATATAACAGTAAAAGAGTCAAGCCACCAAGAAGATATAGCAATCCTAAATGTATCTGCACCAAACAACAGAGCTATAAAATATGTGAAGCAAACAGTGATGGAACTGACTACAATTATAGTTGGAGACTTCAACACCCCTCTCTCAATAATCGATAGAGCAATTAGACAGAATATCAGAGCAAGGATATAGAAGAACTCAACAACACCGTAAACCAACAGGATCAAATCAACATTTATAGAACGCATTCTTTTCAAGTGTCCACAGAACATACACCGCGATAGACCATATTCTGGGACATAAAATAAACTTCAGCAAAATTAGAATTTAAATCAAAGAGAATGTGTTCTCCAATTACAGTAAAATCGAACAAGAAATCAATAATAGAAAGATAACAGAAAAATCTCCAGCCACTTGGAAGCTAAATAATACACATCTAAATAATCCATGGGTCAATGACAAAGTCTAAATGAAAAATTTTTAAATATATTGAACTGAATTGAAATAGAAATACAACATATCAGAATGTGTGTGACATACCTAAAGCAGTGCTGAGACGGAAATTTCTAGTACTAAATGCATAATTAGCAAAGAGAAAAGCCTCAAATCAATAATCTAAGATCCATCTTGACAAAATAAAAAAGGAAGAGCGAAATAAACCCAAATCAAGCAGGAGGAAGGAAATAATAAAGAGCAGAAATCAGTAAAATTGAGAACAGAAAATGAATAGAGAAGACGCAATGAAACAAAGAGCTGAGTCTTTGAAAATATCAACAACATTGACAAAACTTTAGCAAGACTAACAGGGAGAGAGAAAGAAAGAGAAGGAAAGAGAGAAATTACCAAAATTAGAAATGAAATGTGATATCACTATAGACCTTGCAAGTACACAATTGGATGGTAAGGGAATACTATGAATAACTCTACGCACATAGATTTGACAACCTAAATGAAATGGACCAGTTCCTCAAAAAATACAGACTACTACAGTTCACCCATATGAAATAGATAATTTGAATAGCACTATAATTATTGAGGAATTTTAATTTTTAAATACCCTAAAAAGAAATCCCCAGACCAGATAGTTTCACTGGAGAATTTTACCAAATGCTTAAAAAATTAACACCAACTCTACACAATGTTTTCCAGTAAGCAGAAGAGGAAGGAACACTTTCCAATTTATCTTATGAAGCTAGAATGACCCTGATATCAAAACCAGACAAAGACAATACCAAAAAGAAAAACTACAGGCCAACATCCCTCATCAATATAATGTGAAAATCTTTAATGAAACATTAGCAAATAAAATTCAGCAATGTATAAAAGCAATTATGCATCATGACCAAATAGGGTTTATTCCAGGAATGTAAGGTTGGTTCAACATTTAAAAATCAGTTAGTATAATTGACCATGTTAATGGTCTAAAGAAAAATCACATGATAAATCCATCAATGCAGGAAAAACATTTGATAAAATTCAACAACCATTCATGGTATAATGTTCAGAAACATAGGAATAGAGGGGAATTCATTCAATTTGATAAAGAACATCTACAAAAAACTACAGGTAATATTATCTTAATGGTTAAAGACTGAATGGTTTCTCCTAAAATTCGGAATAAGGCAAGATGTTAGCTCTCACCGCTTATATTCAAATCGTGCTGGAAGTTCTAGCCAATGCAACAAGACAAGAAAAGGAGTATGGATTGGAAAGGAGGAAATAAACGGTCCGTATTTGCAGCTAACTTCATCATCTACATGAAAAATCCAAAAGAATCTATTAAAGAAAAAAAAAACCTCCTAGGAGTAATAAGTGATTTCAGGAAGATCATAGGGTACAAGATAAACATACAAAAATCTATTGTATTTCTGTATACTAGCAATGAACATGTGGGCACAATAATTTAAAATGCAGTGCCATTTACAGTCACTCAGAAAATGAAATACTTAGGTGTAAATTTAACAGGACATGTACAAGATTTGTATGCTGAAAACTACAAAAAAAAACTGATGAAAAAAATTTAAAAATATCTAAAAAAATGAAGCAACATATATGTTCATGGATTGGAAGACTCACCATAGTAAAGATGTCAGTTCTCTGCAGTTCCTACCAAGATCCCCCAACATTTTTGTAGATGTAGAAAAGGTTATTCTAAAATTTATATGGAACAGCAAAGGAGCTAGAATAGCTGAAATGGTCTTGAAAAAGAATAAGTAAGAAGAGTCAGTCTACCTGATTTTAAGATTTATTATATAGAAATCAAGACTTTGTGGTATCAACAGAGAGGTGACACATAGAGCAATGGGATGGAATAAAGGACCCAGAAGTAGACCCACACAAATAAGCCCAAATGACTTTTGACCAAGGTGCAAAAGCAGTTCAGTGGAGGAAAGATGATAACCTCTTCAATAACTAGTGCTGAAGCAATAGGACATCCATAAAGAAAAACAAACAAACAAACAAACAAAAACCTATCTAAGTCTTATGCCTTATACAAAAATTAACTCAAAATGGGTCATGGTCTTAACTATAAAATTAAAACTATAAAACTTTTAGGGGAAAAATGTAAGGGGAAAATCTCCGGGATCTAGGGCTAGGCAAAGAGTTCTTAAGCTTGACCCCAAAGCATGATCCATAAAAGAAAAAAATTGATAAGTTGGATTTCACCAAAGTTAAAAGCTCATGATCCACAAAAACAAACAACCAAAAAAACCCTGTTAAAAAGATGAAGACAAGCTACAAACTGGGAGAAAATATTTGCAAACCACAAAATCTCCCAAAGTACTGGTATCTGATATGTATAAAAAACTCTCCAAACTCAACCATAAAAAGAAATCAAACAATCTAATTAGAAAATGGACAAAAATCATGAAGAGAAATTTCTATGAAGAGAATATACAGGTGGCAAATAAGCACATGAAAAGATGTTCAACATCATTAGTCATTAAAGATAGGCAAATTAGAACCACAGTGAGATATAATTACACACCTGTCGGAACAGCTAAAATAAAAAATGACACCACCAAATGCTGGTGAGGATGCAGAAAAACTGCTTCACTCGTACATCGTAGGCAGGATGTAAACTGGTACTATAAAACCATTGGGAAGTTTGTTTTAAAAAAAAAAACAACTAAATATACAACTACCATGTGACCCAATAACTGTCCTATTGTGCATTTATCCCAAATAAATGTAAACTTATGTTCACACAAAAACCCTGTACAGAAGGTTATAGTAGCTTTACTAATAATTGCCAAAAATTGGAGATAAGCCAGATGTCCTTTAATAGATGATTAAGCTACCTACGGTCCACCCACATGAGGGAGTGGTACTCACCCATAAAAAGGGTTGAACTGTCTAGACACACAACAACCTGATGAATCTCCACTGAATTGTGCTGAGTGAAAAAAGCCCGTCCCAGAAGGTCGCACATAGCATGATTCCATTTATAGATATCATTAAAAAAGCAGCATTATTGGAGAACAGATTCATGATAGCCAGGAGTTAGGGATGCGTGCGGCGTGGTGGGGGGAGGTGCTGACTATAATGGGACAGCCCAAGGAAGCTTATGGTGGCAAAAAGTTCTGTATCTTGATTGTGATTGTGGCTACGTAACACTACACACATGATAAAACTGCACGCACACACACGCACGTACACACAAGTGCATGTAAAAATAGATATTATTATCCTATCCTGCAGATGGGGAAACAGAGGCTTGGAAAGGTCCAGCCACGAGCCCCAGAGCCTCTGTCTCTCCAGAGCACATGCCCATGACCACTCTGCCTCACTCCCTCTGCCCTTGCAGGCCACACCAGACAGCAGACAGAGGACAGGGAGACCCCACCTTGACAGCCTGCTGGCAGTAGACTAGCTCCCCTGAGATGGGGCCTGGGAGGGGTGAAGCCCACCCAGGCAGGTCTTTTTTCTTTCTTTTTTTTTTTTTTTGCGGTACGCGGGCCTCTCACTGTTGTGGCCTCTCCCGTTGCGGAGCACAGGCTCCGGACGCGCAGGCTCAGCGGCCATGGCTCACGGGCCCAGCCGCTCCGCGGCATGTGGGATCTTCCCGGACCGGGGCACGAACCCGTGTCCCCTGTACTGGCAGGCGGACTCTCAACCACTGCGCCACCAGGGAAGCCCCCCAGGCAGGTCTTGATGGAGAAGGCAGGGGCAGCGTTCCCCTGCTTCTCTTCCATCTCCACCCGACCTGACCCTGGCACTAGCCCAGTGCCAGCACACAGGGGACGCTCCACACCGCTGTTCCCTTCCTACTCCTTCCTGACTTGAGTCCCCATTGGGTCACCCACCCCTAACCAATGCCATCTCCCCTTTTCCAGAGCTGAACTTCGTCACCCAGTCCCCAGAGCTGGCAAGACATGGGCCCTATTTTCCAAACCCTGACGCCTTTCATTTAACCAGAAGACGTGGAGGGGTGAGTTGGAGACTGGGGTTTTGCTGGAGCTGGAGATGGGGAAGATCTGGAAAGAGAGCACCCTTGCAGGGAGTGCTGATGGAGGGTCTGATAAGCAGGAAAACAGTGTTTGACAGCAGCTGCCTTCCTTCTGCCATTCTAGCAGGGACACTTGAATTATTTATGCACCATTGTGCAGGTGTGGGGAAATCCCCCCACGTGTCTCTGCGTTTGAATAGGGAGAACAGCTAGGAAGCGTAGAAGGAAGGCAGCATCACTGCACACAGTGAACTGAGTCTCAGGTCCCTCGTCAGTAAAATGGGGCGGCAGCAGCATCTCCCTCTTGTCAAGGTCAAGCAAAGATAATCCATGTAAAATGATTAGAAGAGTAGCTGGAACAAAGTAGGTGCTCAATAAATGCTAGTTGCCTAGTGCACGTTAGTTAAATGGGGCAGCCCTCTCTGGGGTCAAAATGCCGCCTAGCCTTCCAGAGCCAGCCCATATTGCAGCTCTGTGAGATTTCTCTGGCTCCTAGCTGGGATTAACCACACCTTCCTCTGTTCTCCCAAAGCCCTTTCTTTGGGCCTCTGTTATTGCCTTGCTCGATCCGCCCTGCGTTATATACCTAAGAACCTCAAAGTCCATGCCTGCTCCCCCAGACCCACCCCTGTCAGGGAACAGAGGTCACACTGCTCATCTTTGAGCATCAGAAGCAACTTACCTTCCGAAAGAACAGCCTCTGAGCTAGAGCTCAGAGTCAGGATCTCAGGTGACCTTCCCAGAAGGTGTTGTCAGCCCTTTCACAGGTGAGAACACTGAGACCCAGAGAGAAGTAACTTTCAGCCAGGAGCTGGGAGAGCCAGGGTGCAACTCAGAGATTCTGAGCTCACTTTCTATTACCCTACCCTGCCGGCATCGAGGAAGATGAGTGACTCCAGACCCACATAAGGGAGGAAGCAGACAGGCAGACCAGCTGCATGCCTCTCTCCTCAGCCCTCAGAGATCACCCAGATCTCTTACCATGCCGAAGTTTTGTTTCTTGCCCAAGCACTTTGGGACTAACCAGGTTGTCTCCAAACACATTACATAATTGTGCACATATTTATTTAATGCCATCTCTTGAATATTAAACAATCGGTAATTCGGAACAGAAACACGGGCGTCTAAACCCAGCAGCTTTTGACAGGTGTGGGTGGGGAAGGAGGTTGAGGAGAGCCATCTATGAGCCATTACGGGGTAAAGAGGTGACACCCCCCTCCTCCTCCCAAGATGGGTTGAAAGGCTTCCCAGGTTTATGGTTGGCAAAAACGTCGTGGAATTTTCACCATTGGGGTTCCACCTCTTTTATTATATAACAACAAAGATGCATTAGCTCTTCCCTAAAGGATGCCTGGAGCCGGGGCTTGGCCACCTGTTTATCTGTTTATGAGTGTTTACTGAGCATCCTCTGTGTGCAGTCTCTGTTACACTCTGATTCACCCTTGGGGTGCCTTCGAGTATGAAACACATGAGACTTGGTCCTCATACAGGAGACCAAATAAATACAGAAGATGGCTTCTGGGCGTGGTAAGCACTGTGAAGAAAACAAAACAGGGCTGCAGGGTGGGGACCGGCGGGCAGTCCCTGAGGAGGGGACTTCTGACCAGAGGTCCCGATGGGAGAAGCAGCCAGCCATGCAGAGGTCAGGGTGGTGGGGAGAGCATTCCAGGCGGATGGGGACGGGGGCAAGGAGCAAGTGGCCCTGGTGGGGTTGAGGAAGAGCGAGAAAGGCAGTAGGCTGGGGAGGGGTGAGTGAGGGCCCCATGTAGGCTACTCAGGCAGAGGGATACACCTCTGCCAGAATTGTTGGGGCCAGATCGAGAGGGCCCCCATGAGGAATTGGAATTGCAGTCTGTGTGCAGCGGCAAAGCTGTTGGAGGGCTCTAGCAATCTGTTGAATGTTAGGAAGACATCTTTCTGCATCTGGGAGAGGACTGGGAGGTGGCAGGCATGCAGGGAAGAGCGGGGTCGAGGTTCTAGGGCTGGAGTGCTGGGGGTGGGCAGGGAGACTCCAGGGAAGGCACAGGAGGGGCTGACCGGGCCCCAAATGCTAAAGGATCTGTCCAAGGTGTTTCTCCCAGGGCAGCTGTGGAGGGCCTGGCCTGAGCCTGCAGGAATCACAGTAACTCTGATATTGATGATAATAATAGTACCTAGGAGTTACTAAGCACTTACTGGCTGTGAGCCAGACATTGGGCCGAGCCCCTCATCCTCACCAGCAGCCTGTGATATATGTACGTTCATTATCTCCATTTCACAGAAGAGGGAGGGGACCAAGGCGCAGAGTGGTGAAGTGAAATGCCCAGGGTTGCTCAGCGAGTTAGTAGCAAAGGTGGGATTTGAACCTCGTCCATCTGACTCCGCACGTATGGCCCTCAGTCCATGCTGGCTGAATGAACTGATAACAATAACAGCAATAGCAATAATGAGAGCAGTCACTTAACTATGGTGCTGGCTATGTGCCCG
This sequence comes from Stenella coeruleoalba, assembly GCF_951394435.1. Classification (NCBI taxonomy): domain Eukaryota; kingdom Metazoa; phylum Chordata; class Mammalia; order Artiodactyla; family Delphinidae; genus Stenella; species Stenella coeruleoalba. The sequence goes on along the minus strand of NC_137156.1, from coordinate 98,485,936 downwards.
GCCCTACTCTAAGTGCTTTAAAAAAACACGAATCGTTTAGCCTTCACAACAGCCCATGAGGCAGGCACGACCATTATCCCCATTTTACAGAAGGAGAAACTGAAGCATGGAGCTTACCCTAGCCAGGATTTGAAACCGGGAGTTCTGGCTCCAGAGTCCAGGCTTTTAGCAAAATGCAGTGTAAGTTGGGGGAAGTGGACCACCTACGATCTGACTTGGCGCCATCTGCATTTCCAAGTCTGGGGCCAGGCCCCAGGCCTGTGGGTGGGGCAGGCCCTCCGGGAGCCTGTGGGAGACCACGAAGGGCTGAGCTGTCCCCCACAGAGCCTGCTGGCTCCTCAGTGGCCAAAGCAGAAGGCCTCCCAGAGCCTGGCCCTCCTATAGCTGCCAAGATGAGCCAGTGCGACCTGAGCAGAGAAAGTCCTTGACAACAGAATGGAGAAATCCCACCACTCTCTTTGCCGACAGGCACGTACAAAGAGAAGTGAACCGAGAGGGGTTCATCAAGCCAGAGAACGTCCATGGGAAATGTTTACTCCAAGTCTGTTCAGGAACAACCCCCAAAACAGTCCCAGTGGAACCTCTTTTAAGTAAAAACTACAGGCATCGTTCCCTATAAATCAATCCAACGCAGAGTTTCCACATCAGAGCAACATATTAGGCCGTCGTAACTAAGGCCAGTTTACAAGTAAGTCAGCCGTCCTTCAGAGGTGGACGGTAATTCCCATCTGAGGGGCAGTGCTGGGGCCGGGGAACAATGCATGCGAAAGTGCTGTGTGAAAGGTGGAAACTTACACACATAAGGGCTTTTAAAGATTCGCCGATTCGTAAACATCTCATCCTTTCCTTGCATCCTGTTCTCCTCAATGAGAGAACAGAGAAAAACATGGGCCCATGCCCTGGCCAGTCTGCCCAAGAGTCTGCAATACCAGGGATGGAGCAGAGAGGCTGGGGCAACGCACCCCAAGCCCCGGAAACTCCTCAAAACAGGTTCTGTATTGGGGAGGTGGGCGTGGCAGACGACCAAGCTCCACGGCTCTCCTGCGGGTTTCAGGTCCTGACCATGCAATCCTTGGCAAGGCGTTTAAATTTCTGCCACTGCAGTTTTATGTCTTTAAAATGGGAGTAAGAAGCCCTCCCTCTTGAGACTGTTGGAAGGATTAAGTGGGAGAGGACATCTCAGGGCATGGAGTGTCACCTGCTGCTCAGTAGGTCTCTGCCCCCGGCGGCCCCAGTGGGAACGGTTGCCTCAGGTGTGAGGACCCCGGACCCCTTCCCACTGGAAGCACATCAGTTTCTCTGAACCGTACAAACACTGGGAACACGTTGCCACCTGTGTTAGTTTGCTGGGGCTCTTGTGACAAAGCACCACAAGCTGGGTGGCTTAAATTAGCAGACGTTTAGCGTCTCACAGACCTGGAGACTGGAAGTCTGGCATCACGGGGTCGATTCCTTTTGAGGGCCGGGAGGGAGACTCTGTTCCCGGCCTCCCCTGCAGCTTCTAGTGGTTGGAAGGTTCATGATCCTTGATGATCCTTGGCTTGTGGATGCATTACCCCATCCCCACCTGCACATCATCTTCCCTCTCTGCTTGTCTATCTCTGTGTCCAAATTTCCCCTTTATAAGGACACCAGTCCTGTAGGGGCAGGGTTCACCCTAATAACCCTCTCTTAACGTGCTTACCTCTGAAAAGACCCTATTTCCAAATGAGGTCATATTCACAGGTACTGGGAGTTAGGACTTCAACATCCCTTTTGGGGGACACACAACACCCTCCTAATTGTTTGAAGCAGACTCTGAATGGGCTCCAGGTTCATTCACGACATTTCTGAAATAGGCTCAAAGAACATTTTACATCATTTTCTAAAAGAACGGTGTCCTCAAAATCACTGACTCCTTAGCTTCCAGTAGATCCCTCATGAACACTTGGCCTTAACACACCCCAGTCTGGCTCTCTCAGCCATTATCTTATATGAAGAGCAAGTGGGTTTGAACCCAAGCCCTTGGTCAGCCCTGACTGTGAACTGGACTCCAGGAACATGGGAAGCCACGGTCCCAGCTGTTGATGCGGTCACAGGGGAAGGCCACAGGACAGATAGGAGTGCACCAGGGTCCTTCCCAGCAATGATCTTCGAGAGGTGAGGGGAAGAGGCTTCCTTCCCGGGAAGGAAGCCTTTGTCTCCTTGCAGGTGGACATGAGTGCTCCCAGGACCACAAGAGAACCCTCACCTGCTCTTTCCGTGGTCAGATAACTAATCAGTCACTCAACTGTCATTCTGGGATGAGACCCACTCCTGGGCCTCTGTGTACACAGGAAGTGCAGGGGAACCCCGAGCCCATCATCCCCACGGCACCCCCAGCCCGGGTCCCTGGAGAGTGAGGGGTCAGTAGTAGACCCCACCTTCTTGCCTGATCTCCATTCTTAAAATAAGCTCCCCCACCTTGAATATTGGAGGTGCCCACTTCACTTGCACTGAGAGCCAGGAATCCGTTTCCAAACGCGCCGTGACTGGGTAGGAGTGCCCTGGACTCGGCGCAAGCAGGCCTGGGTGCTGGGCCGAGTCCCAACGCTGCCAGTCTGAGCTCTCTGATCCCAGGTGAATCTTGCACTTTTCCAGTCTCAGCTTCCCATGTACAAAGTGGAGATGGTTCCTACCTCACGAGTGAGGGCCATCTCTAAAGGGTTCGTGCAGTGCTGAGCATCCAGTCGGCATGCTCCCTCTTCTCTCCCTGGGCTTCAGTTTCCTCCCCTGCCAGCAGGGCTGTTGGACCAAACGGGCTCTGGCAAGCTCCATGTGGCTCTTGGGGTGTCCTCCAGGGAGTCCAGCGTCTGGCCGGGCAGAAGAAACCTCCCAGCCCATAGGCCTGCTCTGCCAGGAGCTCGCTGAGTGAGCTGGGGCAACTGCTCCCCACTGCTCACAGGCCTGCTGGCTCAGGGTGACCGTGGCGAGGTTCCTGGAGACTCTGACCTCATGCAGCCATCCAGAGGTCTGAGTTTGTGCCTCACCAGGTGCCCTAAATTCTCATACCCCAGTCCTTTCTTGGCCATCTCAAAGGCTCTGAGAATGCCAGTCAGATGCTCCCTACCCATCTCCAGGTACCCAGGCCACCTCCGGCATGCTGGAGGCAAAAGCATCTTCATGGGGACACCGCCCAGCGCCTCGCACATGCCATGTCCTGTGCTCGGCACCCGACAAGTACTTGTGCAGCTGAATGTATTATGGGATCCGCTCACCCAGGTTGAAGTCCAGGGGGCAGAATGTTTTACCCCTTCTGGGGGAGGGAGGTAAATGTCCCAGGGACATTTCTATTCTCAGAGTGGAGCCGCAGTAGAAGAAGATGCATAACAGAAGCCACTAGTGCACTCGTGGTGGGCTTGTGGGCAGGAAGGCTAGGGGTGGGCTGCCTTCAAGTCAGCCTTTCTCTGCAACTCTTGTTGTGGAGTGAGGTCTGACCCTGAGCCTTGAGATGGTACTGTTGGTGCCTTTTCACTGCCTCTGGGGGAATTCTGCTCACCGCACTGCACCAAGGTGAGAATGAAACAAGAAAATAGGTAGGAAGTAGCGTGGGCACGTGGCGTGGTAGAGAGAGCATGGACATTGGGTTCATACCTGGCCCTGCTGGGTGACCTTGAGCAAGTGACCTCCCCTCTCTGGGCCTTAGCTGACTGATCTAGAAACAGGTCACAGTGTTGTCATGAGGACCAAAGGCGCTTCTGTAGGCCACGTGCCCACCCCAGCCTCTCCCCCGCCACGCCCCCAACCCCACCAGCTGATTGCATGACAGGCCTTGCCCCCCTTTGCGGGGCTCCTGGCATCATGCAGACAGGCCAGATGCCCAACGTCAGGTGCCAAGAGCAGAACCCCCTGGGCCCGGTCTGGGAGGGGTCCTGCCCTCCGGGTCTGTCCTTTCACTTGGTCGACGCTGGGTGCTGGCAGCTGCAGTAGCAGAAGCACTGTGCTCAGGCTTGGAAAGACCAGACAGTGTCAGTCACTCAGTGTGGGGCCCTTTCCTCTCTGTGCCTCAATTTGCCTGTCTGTAGACTGGGCGCAGCACCCCCTGCCTCAGGGGCTGGCATGGGGGCTACTGAGGTTACCAATATGCAAGGGCCTGGTAGGTAATTGCTCAAAACTATTTGCTGCGTCAGAGTCCAATGGGGTCAAAGGCCACTGGGGTCCCAGGCATTCCTGAGCTCCCTCAGGCCTCACTCTCAGCCTTGGCCTGCCTGGGGTCGAGGGTGCCCCCTCCCCAGGGTCAGCGGGAGAAATAAGAAGGGACCTGCCTTCCCTTCAGTAGGGAAGAACAATAAAAACTTGTAGCATCTTATTGTTAGAAGGAACCAAAGAACTCCTCAACAACCCCACCCAATGACTGGTAACTTTTTAAGTTCTTGCTGGTTACCTCCAGGGACAGGGACCTCACTACCTGTTGCGTGACCCAGAGCAGAGACGGCACCCAGTTCACACACCTTGTGCTCAGGCGTTTTATGCATGTATAAACCCAGTGCTCCTTACTCAGGGCATTATGACTTTTAGTTTACACACAATTTTAACCACATGAGTTATCTGATTTCTTAAGCTTAATTGAAGACCCTGCTCGGGTTTCACCTCCCCTGAAACATCCCCAGCAGGACTTCCATCCCCAGGAAAATTAACCACTCACCCTCTGTCCCTGCAGCTCTTCAGATACGTCTCTGTTGTAGAATGTATCCTATTGTGTTTTACTTGGCTGTTCAGTTACATCTCTCTCACTAGATCCTAACTCCCTAGAAGGAGTGGGTCAGTGGAAAGAGCTTGCTTGGACCTTAACTCAAATAAGTCTGACCTTCATGCCCTATTCCCTCCTGGCTGTGTGACCCAGAGGAAATGATCTAACCTCTCTGAGCACACGGATCAACGTCAGAGTTTTCATGAGCCTCTCGCCCTCCTTGAGCAGAGTCCAAGTCTTCCTACCCCTGTCTCCCTAGTCCCTGACCCACAGTGGGTGTTGAGTACTTGTTGAGGAGAGGAAGCGCAAGGAGGCCATGGGTACAAGTTATGAGGTGGCAGGGGAGGGAGTTTTTCTGCTGGAAGAGCCAAGAGACAAAACAGTCAGGAAAATAAGATGTGCAGGCCAGACACGTGCAGCAGTCTGGGGCTACTTAGGGAAGGGGCAGCAGAGGGAAACACATCACCACCCAGGAGCCACCCCAGGCAAGCTGCCAGCACTGTGGTCCCTGAACCAACTTTGTTCAACAGGGGAGTGTTCATCTAGTACCTGTGTGACTTAAACTGCCTTTTAAAAAGCAAAAGGCTGAGAAGCGAAGGAAATCGCGAGGGTGACTAAATAATATGTTTGCGACATAGATGTTCTACTGGTTGTCAAATAGGAGCTGTTGTGATCAGCAAAATATCAATTCATGTACAAGTGAAAAACATAGTCAAGGGCGGGTTCCTCACACCTGAAAGGTTTAAAATAAAACAAACGTCAGCGCGCAAAGGGGAAGATTACAGGAGCTGGGAAGTCCCTCGTGTGGAACTGCTCTTCTCCAGAGATGCTGGAGAAAGTCTGGCTCTCCGTTCGACAGGAAACAGGTGTGTTTTCTTCCTGTTCTCTGTCAGTGGACAGAAGGGAATCGGGCACGCTCTAAGGGAACAAGCGAGGAGTGTCATGGGGCCACGAGACAGGATGAGTGGGGGACTGTGTCACCTTTTTTCCCTTTAGTCTAGAGAGGCTTCCTGGAGGAGGCGAGATCCAGGCTGTTTGGTCCAGGCCCTCCCCACTGCCCCTGGCCTGGCCTCTCCCCAGTGCTCACACACACGTGGCTGCTTCGTTGGAAGCCTCTATGCTCGGGTCTGGCCAGAGGCACATGTGGTGGCTGCCCTTTCCCGACGTTCCCAGGGCCACTCTATACCAGTGACTTGTACAGGGAGTCCTCAGAACAAAAGGACTTCCAGGTAACAGGATTGGAGCCAGGGCACCGCTGATAGGATCAGAAGCCTCAAGTGAACGGTAGCCCAGGAGGAAGCCAGGGCCACAGAGAAGTGCTCACCACCCACACTGCTTTTGGCAGTGGCACTGTTTTGCCGAGCATAGGCGCTGTGGAGGCCGGCCATGCTCCCCCGCCCCTCCCCACCCTGGCCTCCCCCTCGCTGGTCCCAAGACCAGAGAGGGAGGCAGCCCTGCTGGCAGCTGGACCAGGCGCCGTGGCCACCTCACAGGGTATAGCCACAGGCTGCAGACTTCTGTGGTTGCTGTCGGTGCTGAAGCCAAGAGGTCAGAGTGGAGGTTTGTGTCCGTGGCCTGGGATGCAGCGGGGACACCGGGGGATTCGCCACCATCTCTAGCCCAGGTGTGGGTGAGTGGTTCACCGGCACAGCCCGCAGCCCTGGTCTGGCTGGGCCCCTCGGGGTCCTGGGACTCCAGCGCAGGGCGGGCACTGAGACGGAAGCAACTTAGTGCAAGGGGAGGGGCCGCAAGCCTGTGAGTGCTGGGCCGGGAGGGAGGCTGGAGGGCAGGCACGCCCTTTGGAAGTTTATGAGGAGCCCCACGGGGTCAGTCTCTGGCCCTCACTCAGCTCTCTGGGCACCCTTCCTGCGGAGGGCTGCTAACGTGAGCGCGAGAGTGAGATAGCCCAGGTTCAAATCCAGACCCCTGTGTGACTTTGCACATTTACCTCTGCTCTCTGTGCCTCAGTTTCCCACCCTATAAAATGGGAGTGGTGATAGTGGGACCTATTTCTTAAGGCTGTTACGAAGATCGGATAAGATGGTAGATGCAGCCGCATAGCTCTGGGCATCTCCACTGCCCCTGCTACTCCCTGAACAAGGGACCCACCTTCAGAGGGTGCCTGATCAGCGCTGGAAGGAAAATTAGGAGACTCCTTAGGTTATCTGCCTGATTCACAGGTGCAGCTGCAAAGGAGATGATCTAGGTTATAGCCTCAGACTTCAAATCAGACAGACCGGGGTTGGAACCCTGTGTCTGCAAACTTTTCAGCTGGAAGCCTCAGACAAGTTCTTGACCCTCTGACCCCCATTTTTTCATATGTGAAGTGGAGAAAATTATAGGGTCTACTCCATGGGATACTTGCGAGGATGAAATCATGCCTCACACGTAAAAGTTTATCCTGTGCTTCATACTTAAATCGGGAGCCACTATCACCACCACCATCATCACTATTGTTACTATTACTGTTGTTGTCATTGTTGTTGATGATGATGTTTTGAGGAAAGGGAGACTCGGAGAGGGAAAGGGACCTGCCAGCAGTCACACAGCAAGTCAGAGGGCAAGACAGGGTCCAGCCCCGACCTCCTAACCCCCAGTCCCTGTTCTTTCTGCTTCCCTCACCATCTCATTGAACCTCATTGGTCTTCGCCGCCTCTCAGCACATCCTGCCTAGAGCTTGGTTTCCGCTTGCAAGAGGTCACCCTAAAGCATATAAGACCTATCTTTTACTGACCTCATTGCTTCTGGGCACAGTTTGGGGGCACCACCCAAGGGAAGCTGGCATCCCCCAAGATGCTGGGCCAGCAGAGAGCTGGGGCAGGCTATCTTCTCCCCGTGATTTCCTCAGTGCCCCTCCAAAAGCCCACAGCTTCCCGCTGTGCCCAGGGATCCTTGGCCAGGGAGGCCACTGAGGGGGGCAGGATACAGCCTTTGAGGGCAGAACTCCTTGTTTTCCAAGAGGCTCCTTAGGAAGGGAAGGATTGGGACCTCAACTTCCACCAAGGTTTCCTTGGATGTTGAGGACAGATCTGGGGTCACCCTCAGGGGTCTCCTGGTTCCTTAGCTGATCTGGGGCACCTCTGAAGGCTTCCCTCTGTCTCTCCACCTTCTAGCCATCTGAGCTTGGGCCTTCCCTGGCAGGGAGGGACGGAGACACAAGAGGAGGCTGAGGAGGGAGAGGAGAGAGAGGACGGAGTTTGCTTTAAGGAGAAAGAAGAGTTATGTACTTGTTTTAATAATATAAATATTACATGAGCAATGATAATTATTATGATTCCCATTTATTGAACACTTACTATGCACCAGGCACTGTGCTAAGAACTTTATATATGTTATTTCAATTAATCTTGACCATAGCCTAATCAGGTAGAAAATATCATGATACCCATTTTACAGATGAGTAAACTAGAAGAGACTTATTTATATACCATGTGGTAACTACAGATGCCAAGCAGATGAAATAAAGAAGGATAGATTCTGAGTGAGATAATAGGGAGTGCTGGGGACTGTGGCAAATTGGAGAGAGCCATTCAGTTGTTTTTTTGTGGAGGCATGATACACATACATTAAAGCATGTACACAGCACTGATCTCAAATGTACCATCTGATGATTTTTACACATATTTACACCACCCAGATCAAAATACATGTAGAATATTTCTAGTACCCCGAACATTCCTTCTGAGGCATACAAATTTAATTTTTTTTTTAATTCTGCAAAACGATCACAGCCAAGAGGCACCTAAGGAAGCATGATGACTAAATATAATCTGGGATCCTGGATGGGATCCTGGAAGAGAAAAAGGACTTTAGGTAAAACCTAAAGAAATGTGACTCAAGTATGGACTTGAGTTAATATTAGCATATCAGTATTGATTCATTAATTGTGAAAAATGCACCATAGTAATGTAAGCTGTTGATAATAAAGGGAACTGGACGTGTGGTAGGTGGGAACTCTCTGTACTATTCTTAGCAAATTTTTTGTAAATCTGAAACTGTTCTAAAACAAAAAGTCTATTAAAAAAAAAAAAAAAGCACTCTTCAGATATTTAAGCAAAATATATCCATGGGCAGGGTCTGGCCTTTGAGCTGCCAGTTTCTGACCTCCAGTGGTCTAATGCCCTTATTTTACAGATGAGGAAACTGAGTCCCCCAAAGGGGAAGGCACTCGTCAGGGCCCCAGAGTAGGTCAGTGGCAGAGCCAGGACTGAAAGGCTGGTCAGTGCTCAGCTGTAAAGGTTGGGGTTTGGGGCGTGGGTTCAGGGCTGCCAGGGTCTCCCTGAATCCTGAGTGCCTTGCTGAGGACTCGCCCTACAGGAAGCTGCCAGGTGCCACCGGCTTCCCTCTACTGCTTCCCCCTGAGCTCTCCAGGGCTGTCAGTTGGCAACCAGTTCTCCCACTGGCCTCAGCCCCAAAGGGAGTGGTCATGGGCAGTTCCTGTTCTGGGAGCAGGGTGTCGCCTTCCCACTCCCCCCTCCCCAGCCTCGATACACCTGATACATGTCCCCATGGCCAGCACGGGGTCTGAGTTGAGCGTTGGATGGATGGGGAGTGAAGAAATGAAGGGGGGAAGAAATGAATGGAAAGCGTGGATGGTTGGGAGAGAGTGGGGGGAATAAAGGGTGCCAGGAGTGCAGACTCTGCAGCCAGATGGCCTGGGCCTGCCACCTCCAGCCACAGCACCTTGGACAAGTCAACCTCTCTATGCCTCAAATTCCTCATCTGAAAGTGGAAATGATGGTAGCTCCTGTGCCTTACAGGAGTGTGGAGAGGATTAAAGGAGCTGATTGACACGAGGGAGGGAAGTTATAAATATAGGCCAGGAGGGAAGGAGAAATGGGGGAGGGGTGATGATTTCGTTTTCATATTGGGACATGGAAACCTGGATGAAGCCACAGGACTGGCCACTGACCCAGAAAAGGGGTTGGGTAGCTTCACACAGTGGTTAGAGCACAGATTCGGGAGCCAGGCTGCCAGGAATCAAATTCCAAGGCCACCACTTACTAGCCACGTGGCCTTGGGCAAGTGAGTTAACCTCTGTGTGCGCCAGTGTCTTCTCTGTAAAATAGATGTGATAACAGCAGCACTCGCTTCACGAGGTTGTTATGAGAATTAAGTGGTTGTTTGGTATGTGTGTAGCCCGTGGGACTATACCTGGTATGTTTAAAACAACCTCTGGCATATAACAAGTATTTGTTAAATACCTGGGAGAGGTTTTGTACCAGAAACCCACTCCTCTCTCTGGAAGGCACTGACTCTTGCCAGAGATCGAGGTCCAGGCGTTATAAATTCTCTTACCTCCTGAACCCAGGCAGGAAACTGCCCTTCACGAAGCCAGATGGGGTGAGGGCCGAACTGCTGACCAGTTGCCCATCTATATGGCCTCACCTACTCCAGCCAACCCCGGGGTGAGCAGCATTTCTCATATTTTAAGAGAAGCCAGAAATCTGGATTCTGCACAATTCCCCAATTTTTAAACATTGGCTCTTAGTTCAACTTTATTTTAAGCTCTGAGTAAAACAAACAAATTTATTTTAAGCTGGCTGCTCTCCCAAACAGTTGATTTGCAGCTTCCACCCCAGTCTAGCCCTGCCAGTTTGCTTTCTTTTATTATTTTTTTCCTGCATTTTAGAGAAAAGGAAACTGAGGCACAGAGAGAAATGCTTGGACCTGTGTGTCTGACTTTTTATTGGAGGCAAGAAGCAATCTCCTAGTTTCCCTCTCCCGGCTGCAAGCGACACGGGGTCCCCGGGGAATCCACCAGGCTTTGCAGCAGGTGAGGGAGGGAGACTTGAGGGGGAATTTTCCCCTCCACCTGGGTTCTTCCAGTAGCGTATTTGAAATACGATGTTTGCTGACCAGATGCCATCTGCGCCATGCGTCAGGGGTGCAGCTGATATGAAGCAGAGTTTCCCCACTTCCAAAGCCTTAACAAAGATTAGGGATGCTGGGACCCCCAGCGTCACTTCCAGCACTGGCGCAGCAGATGGGAGGCCACGATTCCAAGGGGTTCCTGACCCTCAGTCTGTGGGAAAGAGCTAGCAATAAACTCTATGTAGAGGAAGTCGCCTAAGTGAGAACTAAAGGGGTTGAGGAATGAGGGGAGGCATGTTCTGGAGGGATTTTGTTGTTGTTTTTTTTTTTTTTTTTTTTTGCAAGAGGGTTAATTTACAGACCTGTCCTACTCTGAACGTGAGTTGTTTTTTCTTTTCTGTTGAAAAACTGCTCTTTGGTTCCCATTTACTTAACCTGCCTGTGCCTCCGTTTCCTCATCTGTAAAATGGGGATAAACATTGTACTAACCTCCTGCAGCTTACGACGAGGATGCAGTAAGACGGCGTGTGCCGAGGATTAAGCAATAAAAACCAGTGTGGTTGTCATTGTCGGCTGCAGCCCGCCTCCCTGTCTGCACAGGTGGGGACTTGAGGAGCTGTGGCTCTTGGCCTTTCTTCCCCCTGACTCTCTACGTGTTTGTGATCTTAGCTTTGTCTGGAGACCTACCAGCTGTGGAGTGCCTCTCATAGGTCAGCTTCCATGCTAGACCCTCCCACCCATTTTCTCTTCCTTAACCCTCAGAGCAACACTGGGAAGCCAACACCATCATCAGCTTTGCAGATGAAGAACCTGAGGCTTTCAGAGGAAACATGACTTATCCAAGGTCACACCCACAGGGGGACCTGACCTTGAGCACCCCCTGTGACCTTCCTGAGCCTCTAGCTTCCTCATCTGTAAAAGGAGGTTCAGGACACCCACCCCAGGGCTGCTCTGAGGACCTATGAGGTAATGACTTGGAAAGCGCACCGTCAGCTGCAAATCCCAGTCAAATGGGCAGCACTGATGTGAGTCCTGCAGAGGCCTGATCCCTTTCGGGGTTCAGTGCGCTTTGGCAGCAAGAGCTACAGAGCAAAGTTATTTCAAGTGTCTTTTTCTTGGGTGGGTTCCAAAATGCATCTCCTCTCTCCATCTAACAAGTGCAAAGCTGGCTTCGGCAGGGCCTATGCCTAACGCAGGTAACCTCCGGTGCAATGACCTGGGAGGCGGAAGGAGGTGGGCATGGGGGCCGCAGGGGAGACAGGGTCATGCGGAAGGCCTCAGGCTATGGAGTCCGATAGACATGAGATGAAATCCCGGCTCTTCCACTTCCTAGCTGGGTGACCTTGAACCTGCTATTCAACCTCTCTGAGCCGCACACAGAGTATTGTTATGACGGGGGGTCGGGGTGGGGTGGTGCTGAGCACGGCTGCTGCGAAGCATGAGGATCCACAGACATCCAGCGAGACAAGTGCCAGGTCCCAGGCTGGGGCAGCGGACCTTGCAGAGGGCGGGGGGCTAGAGAGAAACCAGCCCCAGGGCCGGGGGAGAAGGGTTCCTGCTGAACCTGGGAAGGGAACACGGGTCAAGCAGGGTTTAGCAGGACACACACCGGGAAGGCACGCCAGCCAAGTAGGTCCTAGCGGCGCATGTACACTGGCCCATGAGGAGCTGGAGGGCAGGCACCGTGTACTCTTCGTCCCTGTGGCCTGGCTCCCGACCAGTGCACGGACTAGATTTTAAAACCTGAATTTAGCATCCACGTTCCTTTCTGCCTCAAATCCTCCTTGTCCTTCAGTCTCCAAGCCCACCACCCGCCTCTGTGAAGTATAGAAGAACACAGGCTCCGGTATCGGACAGATTGGGATTCAAATCCAAACTTTGCCCTTTCTGGCTGAGTAGCCTTGGGCAAATCACCTCCCCTCTCTGACCCTCAGTTTCGTCTTGTCAGTGAGCTAACACTGCCCCTCCCCCCAGCAGAGTTACCGTAGGAGAGGATGTAGATGAAAGCACCTCGCATGGGCCCTGACACAGAGCAGGCATTCCAACAGTGGCACTGCTGCCGTTCCTTCCAAGTGTAGCCCGGGGCCACCTCTGGCTCCTCTGTTCTCCCGAAGGCAGACTGAACTCCCCAAGGAGTTCACGATTTGTCTTTACATCTCAGATGACAGGAGACAAGCACCTAGGCTGTATACCTCAGTGAAGAGTAAGTGTCACCCCCATTCCCACAGTCTCTTTACATGATTTCCACACTGCTCCTATGTTGATTGGACATGGTGGGCTTAGTAACGTCCATAAAACACCTCGCAAATGAGCATCAGAAGGCAGATCGCTGGGATGAAGGGATAAACCACCCTCAGGGACTAACACGCCATCCTCTAGCTGTGAGAATGTACAGGTTCATTAGTGTCTCTGAAAGTTCTCATGTTGAAAGCTCATGAATGAAGGGCTTTCTGGCCCCAGATCCCATGTCTTATTCCCGAGGATCGCCTGGAAACCCTGTGCCGTTGCTCAGCTGACTATTTATGGGTGCCTGTCTGGGACCTCCTGGTCACGCTGCGTTCCTGAAAGGGGGCCCTGGCTCTGATCCCTGCGGCAGGAATCCCACTAAGGTGGGGCTGGTGGGGTCTGGGCCCGTAGAAGGGTCCCATGCCCATCTGGGATGTGTGTGCCCTTGAAGCCTGAAGCCTGTCTGTGCCTGGCTCACACCCACTTACCCTACATGCAGTGCAGGCCCTGTTCTGGGAGCCTCCTCCTCAGAACTGGAAACGGGGTTCCCCCTGCTATTAGCTGGGAAATCCTGCTTTAACACCCAGCCCTGTCGCAGCATCTCCACGGCCCTCGGCAAGGGCCTCGGAGAGATTATCTGCAGCAGCGTGGTCTCACTGCCACCCCCTGAGCCCCTGGTGACGTGGTGCTTACAAGTCATGCGGTTTGGTCCAACATAATCACAACCTAAAGGAACAGTCCCTAGCCCACTCTTGGCCCCTCCGGCCCATCTCTTCTTCCGTGTTACTTAGGATTTCTCTCCACTCACCTCCCACGGGCACGGAGGGGTTCACCGCCGGTGCAGGACCGGGCGTCTGAGCTTAAAGCTGGCCCCCAGCCCCCTTACCGCCTGCTCCAGTGCTGGCTCCCACACCCGGCCTCTCCCTCTGGGCCCCTGAGCTAATTACGGGCTTACCTCAATGATTCTACGGAAAAGCTAACTAAATCAGGGTCGGCCATCAATTTTCCGGCTAAGGACAGGCAGCCCGACCCCTCCTTCTCCGTTCCAGGATTCTGAAGCCCTGGCTGCAGCTTCGCTTGAGTCTGAGAACAGAGTTTATCTCTTAGGGCTGATGTGAGGAACAGCAGCAAGACGGGACATTTCCCTCGCTGCCCCTCTGCCCCGTGTCGGGGTGACCATGTGGGAGCAGGTAGGGGGCTTGAAGGACTGGGGTGCAGCCAGATGTGAGCCGCTCGGGGAAGGTGTGTGAGGAGATGAAGCAGGTGACAACCTCTCACATGCAACATATAAAGCAGCCAGCGTGGCGCAGGGGCTGAGCCAATGTTTGTTGAATGAAGGAGTGACTACAAAGCGCCTGGCCCAGTGCCGCTTACAGAGTAAAACACTGAACGATGTTCATTCTCTTGTCCTTCCTGGAATTCCCATTTGTAACTATAAATATTCATAGGACAAGGTGGCTAAGTTCCTAAAACCTTTATGTGAATACGTTTATTGCACATGTTTCCCCTTTGAAATGTGAGGGCAAGAAAGATCAGGGATGGCTGGGGGCAGTGGGGGTGGGAACTGAGGGCTCTGCTGCCACCGCCTGGCTTCCTTTATCTGGGACTCAGCATCCCCTCTGTAAGGAGGGGTGCCTTGATACGAGTCCCACCTGTGATTTTCAGCCCCTCCCTGCTTTGTCCCCTCATTCGCCGTGGCCTCCTAACCTCCTCGCTGGGGCTGATGTCCGCAGCCAGCACGTGGCCGTGGTTATTTGTTTACTCAGTGCCCACTTGATTGCAGGCAATGAGTGACATGCCTTAACTAATTAAGGAGACCCCGAAGGCAGGGAACACATGGGGGCTGAGGACCCACTCTGTGTGCCAGGTTCAGCAGAGCACTCAGGACACAGGCTGTGGAGTCTGATTTGAATCCCAGCTAGCTGTGTGACCTTCGGCAAGTCACCTAACCTTTCTGTGCCTCGGTTTTCTCCTCTGCAAAATGGGCGTGATAGTAATAGTATCTCTCTCATAAGGTGGTTGTAAGAATTAAGTGAGTTCATACGTGCCAAGTACTCAGAACAGGGCCTAGAATGTAGTTGGCGCTCCCTAAGCATTAACCATTACTCGTATTTCAGAACTAGGAGCTCACTGATTCCTCACCAAAGCCTGGCCTGTACGACGGCTCCCGTTTTACAGATGAGGTTTGGGGAGCAGGAACCACTTGGCCTCGGTTACCCAGAATGAAATTGCGGCTCCACTGCTCTCTCTCAAAGAGGAGGGTCTGGCAGTGCCTGTCAGGACAAGCAGGGCTGGGGCGGCACAGAGGTGGCGAGAGAAGAGCTGGGCCTCCCTCAGAGGCGCGAGCTGAGTCCGGAGGTGGCTATAAATACAAGAGGCGAGGGGCTTTCTAACTAGGCCAGGAATGTGTGTTAATCATTGAGGTCAGCCGGGCCGCGGCAGCTCTTGGCTGGAAAAGGGTGTATCCAGGAGCGCGCTCTCCCAGAGAAAGGAGCTGAGGGGGGGGGGGGGGGGGGCGACAGGCAGTGCCCAGCGGGGGGCACGCTGGCACCCGGGCTTTGTCATGGGGCAGGGGCCGACCCCCAGGAAGGCCTCTCCTGCCCCTTGTGAACCTTGCGAAACCCTCCTGTAACCCAGATCAGATCAGCCGCCTCAAACCCACCGGCCGGCCAAGGCCACAGCTGTGGTTCGCAAAGGGCAGACCCGGGCCGCATTCTGGAGAGTGAGCACTTATTTTAATGTGTTTGGGGGGAAAACACAACTGGCAAAGCAAATCCATGATCTCGTGGCTGTGAATGCTTAAGATAATATACTAAGAAGGTATATACGTTTTTTAAAAGGGAGTTGAGTGAAAGAAGGATGTGAAGTGTGTGCTATACCTGTGGAGGCGGCAAGCATCATTCCTGAGGTGTAGGGGCTTCTGGTCCCCAGGCGAGCTGCCAGCCCCCTTGCCGTGGGGTCCCAGTGGCCTCTGCCACTCCCAGCCCACAGCCCAGCCCCGCCCTCCCCAAACAGGCCAGGCACTGGCACCCCACCCCACCTCCACTCTCTCTGTGCCTGTCCCCCTTTCCTGGCAAGGACCAGGAGAAATGAGGCCCTCGCTGGGACCTCCTCCGGGCTGCCCTAGGCCCTTGTCCATCCACGGCCACTCCCTGCCTACATGAGAGTCATCATAGCTGGGACCATGGCTCCCTTGGTGATGGGGAAAGCGAGCTCTGGGTGTTTCTGTCCTCCTGCTATGCCCAGGAGGCAGACACCCGGTCACATTCTGGAGCCGTCACTGCCTGGTGCCAGTCCGTGCACGTGCACTGTCACCCTCGGGGCTCCGTCCCCTCCCTCATCTGTCAGATGGGGTCACCAACTTTCCTAACCTGGGGTTGGTGGGGGGGGGGACGGTGCACGGAGTCAGCGTGCTTACTGCACCTGAAGGCCCACGTCAGCGCTCCACAAACATTGTCCTGATTATTCGCATCATCAGCACAATTGTCATCATCAGGGGCCGATGGACGTTCAGTAAGTGAGTCCACGGGGGTGCAGGGTGGAGGGGAAGGGAATAGGGCATCTTTGCATTTAGGGTCAGGAGAAAGTTCGCAGTGCCTACTGGCTCCGCCCCTCTCACTTTGAATACGGGGCAGCTGAGGCCGGCGCTGCAGCCCTGGAACCAAGGCCCAATCTCCTGATGCCCCACCGCCATCTCCCTCCCCAGGCTGGGGGAGGAGGTGACTGAGGCCCCACTCACCTGCCCAGTGAGGCACAGCAGGCCTCCCAAGCTTCCCAGCGAGCCTGGGGAGGAATTCCAGGGGCTGCAGCAGCGGAATTCTCACTTCACCCAGGCAGTGAATCGAAAGCCTCATTCTTTGTAGATTCCTCCCATAGGTGGGAGCAGATGTGACCTTTGTCATTTGTTATTTTTAGCAGAGCAGGCGAAGAATGATAAAAACCTGTACGGAGCTGACTATAAATAACATGCCTGTGGCGTTTTTTTTCTTTAACACATCTAAAAATTGTAGATCTCAACAAGCATTGCCCTTCAGAGCAGAATAACAGCATTAGCACAGCGCTGTACAAATAGAGTCAACCTCACCCCAGCTATTAATGGGGATCACCGTGCAAGTCCCCAGGGCAGACAGTTTTCTCATCCCCATCCTGCAGGTGAGGAAACAAGGATGAGCTCGGCTGGTAGAGCTGTTGGCACGGTGCCTGACCCATGGCAAGAGCCCGATTTATATCACCATCCTTACCGAGGAGTCTCTGAAAGGCCGAGAAGCTTGTTCGGTGTTACAGGGGAAAGGCCCAGGGCCGGGACCTCCTCGGGGCCACCTGTCTCCAAACGCAGTGGTTCACTGGCTGCTGATGGGCCTTATGGGGCTGGAGGAGGAAGAGGTGGGCATGGAAAGGTCAGAGGAGTGGGTGCCAGGCATCGTGGAACTTCAGGATGAGAGTGTGAGCGAGAAGGTTGTGGCTGGGACACTGGAGGCTGAGAGGAGGGCTGACAAGGGTTCAGAAAAGGGAGCGAGGGAGAGAGAAGATAACTGGCCACCAGGCTTCTAGGGCTGTGCCTCGCCAGGCTCACCTCATCTGACTCCGAAATCCCTCTGGGCAGAGCAGCTATCCTCAGCCAGCCCCGTGGCAGAGAATAAGAGAGACCCAAGGGCAGGTTACCAACGCTGGGGTGGGTGAGGGTGGCCAGGTGTGGAGGAGCAGGTGGAGAGAAACCAGGGCAGAAGAGGTCCCGAGACCCGGAAGGCAACAGACTCCAGGCAGCAGGTTTGCGCTCCTGACCAGGGCTCGGTGGTGTGCTGGGGAACGTTCTAGACCGGCTCGTAGGGAGGTGAGGGCCCTGATACGTAGCGTTTGCCGGTGTCTGTGGTGTAAGTGCTCCCACCCTGGCAGGTCGCAAGCTAGCAACGTGAGATGGCCATAGACATGATCAGTTCTCACGAGCCACTCGGAGTGACTCCAGAGCACCCCAGGCAAGACTGCCGCTGCGCCAGCCACACAGGGAGGGATACTTATGTCCCAGTTGCTTCAAGGAAAGAGAGGAGGGCCTTGTGTGCCGTTTTAAACTACCATTAACTGTGGACAGGTGAAGCATTTTACATGCAGTATCTCAGTTAATTCAAAGCACAATCCTCTGAGCTAGACATTATGTCTATCGTGCTGATGAAGAAACTGAGGCTCAGAGAGGTGAAGTGACTTGCCCAAGGTCACACAGCCAGTGAGTTATGGAGCCTGGATTTGAACCCAGGAGTGTGTGTGTTCAGAGCCCACACCCCAGCCACACACACCCCCAGCCTCCAGCCAGGTAGTTCTAGGACCTGAGTTGGGGCTGGATTTTCAGGCAGGAGTTCATGGGATCCCTCTGTGGGGCTGGCGGCCGAGAGTCCTGACCAAGGCCCAGAGGAGATGCTTACCTCCCTTGGGGGAGGTTCTGAGAGGTCTGAGACACCCTCAGATGGGTGGGGCACTCACTACCTAGCCCTCACCCAGGGCAGAGGCACCACTCAGCACCCCCAGGGCTCCTCAGACCCTCCCTCCCTCCCTCGCTTCTTTGCAGTTGAGTGTCCTGCCCCAGGAGGCAGTCCCCACACTGCCAGGCATGTAGTACGTGCTCAATTCACACTGAAGAAGTGAACCAATGGTATCTTCTGATTCTCTCTCGTTTTGTTTGAAATCAAAGACCAGATTTCCTATGGCTTCAAAGTGTTATCACCTTGCAGAAGAGGGACGGAGAAGCAAGCCAGACTTTGCTGAGCACCTACTATGTGTCACATGCCTATGTTACTCATTCATGCCTCCCAACACTCTCACAACTGCAGGTATTATTTCCATTTCACAGATGTAGAAACTGAGGTTCAAATTGGCCAAATGACTAGCTCAATAGTAAGTGGCAGAGCTGGGGTTCAATCCCATATCTTTGATCCCCAAGCCCCTGCTCTACTCCTCTGCTGTGCCGAGTCCCCCAGAAAGAAACAGCACCTTTTATCCAGGAAGCTACTTACAGTTTGTCAAGACTTGTCCATTTCCTTCTTGTATTTTGTCATTGCAGATTGACCCATGGCGGTGACAGGGCAGGAAAGCTGAGGGAGAGGAAGGTGGGCTCAGGAGAGAAGGATGCCCCCTGCCCCACAGCATTTGGTCCCACCCCGGCCGACTCCTGGTCCAGGACTCACCCCACCTCCCAGGGCAGCCTGTCAGTGGTCTTGTAGTGAGAGTGTTGGCCCAGCCTTGAGGGCAGTCCCATGCACAGAGGACCCCACTGATGCAGGGTCTCCTTAGAAGGTGGCCCTGGCCCCTGTGTAGGTGCTTGCTTTTGGAGCCGTATCTGATGAAGAGGGGTGCTGAACAGGTAGCCCCACGAGGTGACAGGAGAGTTTTCTTATAGGGTTAAAGGTCTGCCCTGGAGCCAGCACTTGCCTCCCAGCCCTGGCTTAGCTGTGGCGTGTCCAAGGCAGATGGCTGCCTGACTAGGCCTCAGGCTCCCCATCTGTAAAACGGAAGGGTAGGCTGACAGAGGGGCATGGCAGCGTCTGCCAGCCCCGACGGGCCCCGATTCCACATAAACCAGCTCCACAGGCAGATCCCAAAGGCAATTCCCTCTGGGGAGAAAAGTGGGATGCCTTTGTGGGGACGACTTTGGAGGCCATCAGCATTGCCCACTGCCCACCTCCCTCTTCAGCCAGCTCTGACTCCACATCTCACTTCTACCCTGCTTCCGTAGGCCACTTGCTGGACACCCTAGTGGGACCCAAGCATTCCCCAGACCTCTGGCAGGGTAGGAAGGAGATATCTGAGTTCAAATCCCAACTCCACTTACTGAACAACCTTGGCCAAGGTCCCTGACCTCTCTGTGCCTCAGTTTTATCATCTATAAAATGGGGATGATAGTCAGAACTACCTTAAGGGGTGAGAATTGAATGAGCCAAAACACGAAAAGTTCTTAGAACAAACGTACCTGGCATGTAATAATTGTTCGGCCAATACCACCTCTCAGTACTACTATTTAGGATTCATAGTAATACCATCTATTCTGCCCAGCAGGGCAACCATCAAGGCCCTGGAGGGAGCACTGGATTGAGAGTCCTGAGCCCACAGCTCTCATCTCAAGTCACCCACGACCCTGGGGACAAGGGCCCCCTTCCCCTCTCCTGGCCTGTTTCTCCTTCTGTCAGGTGGCTCCCCTCAGCTCTCAGCACATCTGGGAGTCTGTATGTGTCTATTGGATGTGCTTTTCCTCCCAGCCGAGGCTGACGTGTCCCTGGCCCAGAGTCTGCCCCAATCCCGGTTAGTAGAATGGGCACGTTCCTTGGGGAAGGTGGGTGTTACGTGGTGCGGCTGTCCCACGGCACTGTGGAATTCTGTCCTGCGGCAGGCCCTTGCCACGGGCCTTATGTTCCTCATCCTGTTTAATCCTTCACACCCTTCTAAGGTTCCTCCTATTCCCAGGATAAGGACAGGACTCTGTAACTGGTCCACAGGCCCCTGCCCGCTCCTGCCCCTTGCCCACTCTCCCTGTCTAAGTCATCCGGGCCTCCTTTCCACCCCCTGAGAAAGGCTATGCCCTTTCCGGCCTCAGGCCCTTTGTCACCACCCCGTCCTTTTACCTAGTGAGCTCCTGCTCAGTCACCACCCCCTCGGGGAAACCTCCAGCTGCCCCCCTCACTCCCACGAGAGACATTTCTGCCTAACGTGCTCATGGCCTCCGCCCCTTTATCGCAGACCCCTTGGTAAATTTACATTCGTTTGTGCGCTCATTTCATTTCACAACTGTCTCTAAACCCTCCTGAGAGCGGGTACCGTGAGCCCTTCTGCTCACCGCCGTATTCTCAGCACCTAGCAAGGAGCCTGACGAGTAGTGGACATCAGTGGATGTTGCTGAGCAAGTGAGCCGCCAGAGAGGCAGGAAGCAGATGGTGCCGTGCCTGTTTTACAGATGAGGAGCCTGAGGCCAGAGAGATGCAGAGATTTGCCCGAAGTCACACAGCCCATCAGGGTGGAGCAGGGTTTGAGCTAGTCCATCGGGCTCAAGCTCCCAAGCTTGGTGCACCCACCCCCACTTCCTTGCTACCTGTGGGTGCAAAGAGGGACTGAGACAGCTGAGCCCCTTCATGTCCCAGAGGCAGGGGTTTGAGTGACAGGTCAAGGGCTTCGGTTATGCTGAGAGCCCTGGCTGCTTGGAAACCTCATAAGGGGTGAACCCCCAAGCCTGCCGCCCCTCTGCAAGCCTTCCAGGAGACATCTGAGTTCTAACTCTGGCTCCAGCTGTTTGGTCCTGGGCTTGTCCCCTCCACTCTGCAGACCTCGGTCTCTTCATCAGTAAAACAGGAGTGATCTGCTCCACATAGCAGGTTCATTGTGTGTTAGCACCCAGGAAAACACTCAGCAGACAGTTGATATGGCCCCCGCAGCCTCCCTCCCGTTCTGATGAGCCGCAGACCACGGGCGTGGCCACGTTCATGCCTGAACTTCTTACTGATCACAACTCCAGTTGTGTCCGGCTCTCCTGCCAGTTAGCAGGCAGGCCTCTCAGCTTGTAGGATCTCAGTTGTCACCCCTC
The DNA here is from genome assembly GCF_951394435.1 of Stenella coeruleoalba. Lineage (NCBI taxonomy): Eukaryota > Metazoa > Chordata > Mammalia > Artiodactyla > Delphinidae > Stenella > Stenella coeruleoalba. The sequence goes on along the minus strand of NC_137156.1, from coordinate 98,464,631 downwards.
TGCCCTTGTCCTCCCTGGGAGGTCCTCTTTCCCTGCTGGGTCCCTACAGCCTCCTCAGTGGGAGGACGTCCGCAGAGATCACAGGCTTCAGGGCAGTGGGCGTTAGGTTTGAATGCTCAGTCCTGTGCCACCCAGCTCTGTGCCCTGAAGCAAGACGCTCACCCTCTCTGGGCTTGATCTTCTCCTTTAAACTGAGGGCTGAGAACACTCAATTCTCCTGGGGTGGTGATGACGAGTGAATGACATCTCTTGTGTTAAGTGTCTGGCACATAGTAGGCGCTCAGCAAATGACAGATTTTCTTCCCTCTTCTCCTGACAGTCCTGGATTCATCGTCCCCTCTCCCTCTGTTTCCTCCTTCCTCCTCCTTTTCTTCCTCCAGGGAGTCAGCCTTCTGGCAGGAGTGAAAACACATACATACACACAAATGTTAAATAGGGACCCCAGCACAGTACCTCACATTTAGTGAGGGCTGAATAAATATTTGATGACTGAATAATCCAAAGAAATGAATTACTGACGGTAAAATGTCAGGCTCTAGGTACCTTGGAGAGAGCATTTAGGGACGGGCTCCTCTCTGGTTGCTTAACTCACCTTGAGTCCAGCCCTGGGCTCAGGCATCCTGAGCCTGTTGAGACATCTCTGGACAGGGTTTCTGAGTGAAGTTGGGGGGGGTCTTCCTTTCCTCTTCCCAAGATGGGCATACAGAGGAAGCCCCATTCATTGACAGGTTCAGGAAATAGCAACTCTTAAATCAGGACCTCCAAGCAAGCCCAAAGGATATTTCCAGAGCCATAGAGAGATGCAAATACCAGTTTAAAACCACCAGGGGAATTGCATTTTCATTCAACAAACCTGTATTCATCGGTTCAATCAATATTTATTAAGGCTCTGTGCCCAGTGCTGGGACACAACAGGCTAATGAGACTTGTTCCCTATCCCTAAGGATCCCCCCAGACTGATGGACAAGACAGATGTACATAAAAAATTTAATTGCAGCAAATCTTTTGAGGGGGAGTAGGGGAGGCAGGGATGATGGAGGGGAAATCAGGGAAGGCTTCCTGGAGGAAGGATTGTTGGAGGATGATAGAAGTTCTCCTGGCAGAGAAGTGGGGAAGCAAGCCATCCCTGGCAGTGTAGACGGTACACACAAATACACAGAAGCATGGAAATGCAAGGGTGTGTTTCAGAAGCAAGGAAGGCTTGATGTAGGGAAAGTGGACAGAGGATAAGGGGAGGGGTCTGGAACAGTCATCCAGGCCTCATGAGTCATGGTGAGGAATTTGGGTTTTATGCTGAAGGCACAGGGCAGCCAAAGAGGGGTTTAGAAGAATTAAGGAAGGTCCTTAGGGTGCAGGGGGTGGGTAAACGGGAGGAGGATGGCAGGCGGAGCAGCAGGGAGACCGAGGTGAGGAGGCAGGATGGACGGATGGGAGTGGGCAGTGTGTAAGTGCATGTGCATTAACAAGGCGGCATTAACCTGAAGGGCTAGCCGCCCGTGGATGAGACCGTGTTTCTCGGGCCTGGAAAAGGCAGCCTCCCCCAGGGAGTCCTCCCAGAGTAGCTCTTGACTCACTAGGCTCTGTGTTCTGCCTGCTCCCTAATTGGCCCCTATTCCTGCCCTCGCAGAGAGGTGGCAAGTCGGCCATAGCCACATACCTGCCCCGCCCCGCTGGAGGAGTGGGGTGGGCCCTCTGCGCTGAGGTTTTCTGATCTGTGGGAAATCGAGGTCCCGCGTGGCTCCCTGGACCCAGGCTTATGCCTGCCTCCGACAGTCCCTGGACTCAGCGTGGGGCCTCGCGCAGCCCTGGTTTTAGGCCCCGGTTCCCCTACTCTATGACCTTGGGCAACATCATTTCACCTCTCTGTACCTCAGTTTCCTCATCTGTAAAATGGTGGGGGGGAAGGGTAAAAATAGGACCTACCTCCCAGGATTTTGTGACGCTCACACCACATGAGACACACGGTAGGATGTCGATGTGAATGGCAGCTGGAGTTAGCCAGGGGTCAGGCCTGTACCCTCCTTCCTGAGGGAGCAAGACCCAGTGGGAGGAGCTGGGAATCGGGGACCTGGGTTCGAGTCTCAGCAGAGCTGTCTGGGCCTTCAGAGTCCTAGAGACCAGCCCTGCCTAGGCCCCACTGGTGGTATCTGAGAACCATTACAAGCCAGTGGGATGAGGGGCTGGGAGAGGCCCACTCCCCCAACCTTTCCCAGGGGCCTTCGGAAGAAGTTCACCCCTATGTTTTTTCTATGAATAACCACTGCCATTCTCCTCTAGCAAACCTGCCAAATAGGTATTATTGTCCCCACTTTGCAGATGAGAAAACTGGGACTCAGGGAGGTTGAGTCATTTGCCCAAAGTCACATAGCTGGTAAATGAAGGAGCCAGGATTTGAACCCAGGTTTGTCTGACCGCAAACCTGGGCTGTCTTGTCTCAGCCCAAGATCAGGTTGTCTTGAAGGACTTTTGGACTTCGGTGGGAGTGGGTATAGGACCCCAATGTGGTAGAGGAAAGACTTAGGACAAGCTGGGCCACATAGCCCCCTAGACATTCCGTGGCCCCTCGAGGTCATGGGCCTAGGAGAGCCTGAGTCATGGGCCTCAGAGTTGGGTGGCTTGAGGCAAGGACAGAGGGAAGAGCCTAAAGCTCGAGTGGGACAGATCTGGGCTCAAATCTCAGCTCTGGCCCTCGCTGGTCCTCACTGGCCCTGTAATTCCTAAGCAAGTTGTTCAAAATCTCCAGGCCTCAATTTTCTCCTGCAAAATGGGAAGAAGCCCGATCTCTCCGTGAGTGATTAGTGGAAGTCAGACAAGGCAGGGATGGGAGGGGCCTTTGGAAATAGCTTCTCATCCCCTGAGAGGCCCAGCCAGCAGCTCACTGTGACGGCAGCTGCCCCAGGACCCCCGGCCCGGCTTCAGAAGACCCTGAGCTGGGCAAGGTGAGGGCAGGTATAGCCTTCGTTCCTGCTTCCCCTCAAGGGGGAAAAGCCCCAGAGGGCCCACATCTCCTAGAGAGGACACAGCTGGCCTCGGATCGCTTTCCATTCTGCCTGCCTCAGACCTGTCTGGACCTACCTCATCAGTCTCCCTTATGCAAAATGCCTCCATCAGCTGGGGCCAGGCTCCCCACCCTCATGCCTGGGTGGACTGACCCTCTCTACTCCCCCTCTCTCTCCGGCCCCAGGATCTGCCCCAAGGGGAGAAAACTGGGCAACTAAACACTGTTTGAAATATGACTGGACCGGCTCTCCCCTCACCCCTGCCCTATTTCTCATATCTTCCCCCAACCCTGACCCTCCAGCCATGTCCACCATAAGCCAGATCATGCTGGAGGCAGAAGCTGTGGGTAATCCTCCTGGCTGGCCTCCTGCCTCTCTCCCCCTCTTCCCTGTGAGGGACCCTGACCTGTCGTTTCCAACCTTCCCAGAGTTGCGACACTGGGCCATTGTTTGTCTGATTTCACAACACCTCTGCCTGTCCAGTACCTCCTGCCCCCAACATATCCTGGAAGGACAGGCCAGATGCCCCAGGTGTGTCTGCTGCAGGAAGGGGAGGCAAAGGGGGCAGGGCAGGGGACGAATGTCTGTGGCCAGATTCGACCCTCAAGGATGACCTTGGCAAGCCACTTACATTCTTTTCTTGAGGCCTCAGTTTGCTCCACTATAAAATGGGAGAACTGGATAAGAGTCTTTCTAGTTCTGGTATTTGAACTTAAAATCACATAGCAGCAGATTTCATTCAAGCCTTTATTGCAGCACCCACTACGTGCTGGGAGCTGGGAGCTGGGACTCTGGAGACAGAGTTGATGTGGTCACAGCCCAATGAGGGAGACAGATGTGAAACCATCACAGTATGTTGTGATCAGAGCTGGGCCAGAGTTATGAACTAGTTCTGTTGCTGGAATCAGGAAGGACTGTCCAAGGAAGGGGCATTTGAGCTGGACTTTGAAGGATGAGTAGGAGTTCATAGGCCTAACATAAGAAAAAACTTCCAAACTCTGCTATTTAACGTTTGGACTGCCTCAAAAGTTAGGGAATATCCTGTACTTGGGGTATGGATGCAGAGGCTGAAGTACACAGGCCTGAAATGCCAAGAAGCTGGGAGCTTAGCCAGGTGCCGTGTTAGTCTTACATCCTGAGAACCAAAATCCATAAGCTCCTGAGAGTTTGGTGTCTGTTGGTGAAGGCCCAGCCCACCCCTCACAGGGGCTAGTGAGCAGGCAGGACTTAGAACTGCCAAGTGGATGAGTACTGGGGCCCCCAGGCGGCCTGTGCCATGCTGGCCTTCACATGTAGGGAGCCCTGGGCTTGGAGTCCTCAGGCTTGGGTCACAGGTTCAGTCTACCCCTTCCCAACCAAGGGACTTTGTGCTGGCCACCACACGCCTCTGAGCCACACGCAGATTCCTAATCTGTAACATGGGTGCTCACAGCAGCCATTCCAGCAGTACTTGTGAGAAGCAAGCGATTTACTGTTTTGCAGGTGGCCTTTGTGAACAAAAGTGTGCCGGACATGGACAGGATTGTCATTGCTGAGATGGTAGCTCATAACCGGCCCCTGGTGGGACTGTTTGTTTTGTAATCACAGGGAAAGGGTTTTGCCCCCATTAATGTCACGGTAATGATGGTGGGATTCCTGGCCCAGACAGTTGCTCCAACAGATGGGAGCTGGAGTGGTCCTTTCCCCTCAGCCGGTCTGTGCTCACCCTCACCCCAGTGTCTCCGACACTTTTACTTGGCCCCGTGTTGGAGGGCAGAGGCTGGCCTGGCCCCTCCTGAAATAGAGTTTGTCTTAGAAGTCTGACTGGAGAGGGGCCAGTGGAGTCCCCCGTCTGCACCCCCAAGAAGGGGCCAAGGTGGGAGGTCCCTGTCGCAGGCTATCGGTAGAGGATGAAAGCCTCCCTAAGTGGTGTCCTGGGCTGCTCCCTCGGAACCCAGCCTGGTGCCTTCCCTGCCTGCCCTACTGGAGCCCAGGGCCACCCAGTGCCCAGCACCCTAAGCTTCTCAGCAGCCTCCCTGCATCTCACTCTGCCTGGCCCAGAGACAGAAGGGGACCCCTTAGTGGGGTTAGGGGGATGAAGGGCAAGGGGGTATCAGCGTGGCCTTGTTGACAGGGGCCCTGCCACTGGCGCTCCCGGCTCTATGCCTCCTGTGGCCCCTCTGCCCGGCCAGGTTCTGATTTTGGTGCAGTGCAGACTTTCAGCTTAACGAGACAAATTGATATTCTGTGCCAGCCCAGGGATGGAGTGGCAGCTTGGGACGCTCGCTTGGGCGGGCAGCTCAGAAGTGGTCAGGGGGTGGGGGCAGGGGAAGGAGGCAGCTCTAGTCTGGAACTCCCTCCTGGGGCACCCCCCAGCCCTCACACACCCCCTCCACGCGGACAGGTGCCCCAAGATACTCCTGAAGGTCCTTCCACCTTCAGTGCCCTCCTGCCAAGCAGGGCAACCCTCCTGGAGGGGGCACGGCAGTGGAGGGGAGCCTCCTGAATCTGGGAGGAGCCCCTTCACCCACTGTGCCCTCCTCCCCTTGTTCCTGGGGCTGTCCTCCCACCTGGCTGGATTTAAAGAGGCAGCAGGTCTGCCAGAGATGAGGCAGGAAGGAGCAGGCAGCTGGGTGGGGGAATCCCCTTCCTGCAGACTCCTTGTTGGGGGTCCCTAGGGCCCTCTGGACATCACCAGCCCCCGGCAACTCACCACAGATGTCCCTGCAAATTCTGTAGATGTGCGAGGCATACGCAGTGGGCACCCGTGAGTAGAGAAATGGCCTCTTGAGGGGGTCCTCTGCAGACCTGCAACCCCCAGGCAGATGGGGCTGCACACAGTCCAACCCTGGGGCTGCAGGGGTTCAGGGGTTGTGCTTCCACGGCAGCAGGGAGTTCGCTGCAGGCTCTGCTCCGTCGATCCTGCAACCACAGTTGTGTTTAGACTGTGTTGAGTCCACTGCTCCTCATGTGACCTTTGCCCCCTAGGTCTGGGGGTGTCCTGATCAAAAAGAAGGGGCACCAGAGCCCCTGCCCAGCCGAATGGGTCCCCCAGAAAGTAAAGGAAGACTTAGGGCCATTTGAGCAAAATCCTCTTCTCTCTTTCACTGACCCCCACTCCACTACTCGAAGGACCCCCCCTCCCCTCCAGCGCAGCCCCAAGCCTACCCTCACCATGCCCTTGACATTCCCTCCTACTTCGGGGGAGCGGGCGTATTCCTGGGACTCCGCCAGCTTCAGTTCCTCATGATCCCACGGGAAGAATTAAAACCGCAAACAACACCGTGGTGGTTCGGTCCACGCCCCCACGCCCCCCACTCTCCTCCCCCAGTCCCCCCACCAGAATGAGGCCTCCCCGCGTCCCTCCCTCGTCCTCCTGCCCCCTCCCCCAGCCTCCAGCAGCGCAGCGGCCTCTGCCTCCCCGGAGACTGCATTTTGCCGGGCGAGATGCTCTCCTAGAAGCCGGCGCCGGCGCCTCCCCCCCCCGCCCCCCCCCCCTCCTCGGGCAGGATGGTACAGTCTGCAGAGGGACCCGGGCACACTGGCTGGGCTCAGCCGCGGCACCAGCTGCCGCACCGAGATTACGGGGCTGCCCGCCTGGAAACCGTGCCGGATTTGTGGCGATTTTCATAGCCAAGTAAGTACCGGCATCCCCCAGCATGAGAAATAAAAAATAAAAAGCGCCCCACTCCGCTCTCCCCTTCCTCCCTCACCCATTTTATTTTGTTTCATTTCATTTGGTTTTTTTCAGCGCTGATGGTGGTGGCGGCGGCGGCAGCGGGGGGTGGGGGGGGCGGGGGGGGGGGGAGCCGGGCTTGTTTATCTGACAGCAGCTGAGGCTGCATTGGGAGCCGCCGCTGAGGGAGGCACTAGTGTGAGGGTCCGTGTGTTGGGGGGAGGGCTGGGGCGCTGGGGACACGGGCAGGGGGGCCTCGGACAGGCGGATACCCGGGATCTCAGGCAGATTCCGGCAGCCTCTGGACAGCAAATGCCCCTAATGGATGTTACGCAAGGGCCGGCCAGCCGACAGTGTGGGGCAAGGTTCTTTTCCCTCTGAGCTGCGTCCCAGGGAAACAGAGGACCAGAGGGTGCCCCCTGCCCACTGCGGCCAGAGTCCCAGGAAAGAGGCAGAGGGATGCCCCCGTGGAGGGTCCCCTTGGTGGGGTGGGCTGCTGTGTGCCCCGGGCCACCGGGTCAGGCCAGCCAGGGTGTGTGGTGGCATGGACAAGTCCCCCGGTCCCTGAGATGGCCAGGAGAGGGGCAGGAGCGGGGTGGCCGGGCCATTGTGTAGCGGTCATGCTGGGTGGTGGAGTTGGCACTTTCTCCCCAAAGCCCCGTTCCTCTGCCAGCCTCGGTGGCCTCTGGCTGAGCCCTAGGCACCTGGGGCTCCTCCCTGCTCCCTGGCAGGGTCAAGATTGGGAAATCCAGCAAGGGGCCTCTGCACTCCCCAAGGGTGGGCTGCTATGGGCAGCCACTCTTTCTAGCCAAGTGGCCGTTCCACACCACGGCTGTCCTCTCCTCACCCAGGTCACGTGGCAAGGGGTCTCTGTGGCTGGACTGCCCCAGTCAGGCAAGAGCCCCGGGGATCTGGGGGCCTCCACCCAGAGACCCAGCCTGGCTCGACCTTCAGAAGGGTAAGTGAGCAGCAGGCTGGACCAGCAGAGGGTCTTCGTGTGACTCTGAGCCCCCCTTGCCTGGCACAGAACGGGCTCCTTTCCTCACCTGCATTGCTCTCCAAATCACTGGGAGGAGGCAGAGCTGATGTTTGGGGCATTTCCAGGAGTGGCGGGCGCCCTCCGGAGAAATTCTGCTTTGACGTGTGCAATGCGAGGGGGCTTGGGGCACAGGCCTTGGGGGCCTCCGCCTGTTAACTTCATTGAAGGAGCAGTGGCAGGGAGGGGGCTGCAGCTCTGGGGGAACCCTGCTGGCAGGGTCCAGGAAAGAGGTTGATGGCCCATATTATTTAGCCACCTTTGTACCCCCAGTCCCATTCTCATCAAGGCATATATACATCCACAGATTTGCACAGGTGCACATGTACAAATATAGTACACAGAGTAGTGCATCGTATTTGTTCAAATCACACACACACATACGGCGTGCCCATGCCCTCAGATACACCCAGCACGTGTGAATACAGCTCACATTCCTGAATACCACTGCTCACCTGCAAAATACAGCATATACACGAATGCAGCATGCGCGCACACACACACACACACACACACACACTCACACTCATACCTGGGAGTGCAGCATGCCCTCACATGCATGTAGCACCAACACAGGAATGCAGTAGGCTGCCCGTGGGTGAATCGGCCTGCACACCGCGGTGCCCTGCAGCAGCCGCAAATGTGGCACGCGTCCATGTGAGGGCTGGCCCCTGTGAAAGTGACAGGCACACACATGTGGTGTCCTGAGTGCCATCTGCATGCCTGTCTGGGCATTGGCAGGCACACAGCCTGCTGGAATGTGCCCACAGGTGAATGTACGTTGCACAGGTACAAAGACAGCCCAGGCACACAGATGCAGCACCTCTGCAGGTGCTCTGCGCGCACACCTGCCCCTCAGCAGCTAGGCATCCTCCGTGGGAGCGAAGGTGCCTCTCTAGGCGCTGGGGAGAGGCTTGCGTCTCAGGAACTGCCTGTGGGGACAGAGGGACACCTGCTCCCACACAGGCCTAAGGGGAGGGCCAGGCTTCATTCCCAGGAAGCCACGATTGGGCTCAGCAAGGCCATCTTGGGTTATTGATGTTCTGCAAAGAGGGCTGCCCGGAGTTGGAAAGGAAACAGAGGAGGGGGCGGGAGCTACTGCCCACCAGGGCAGACCAGCTACCGGTCTAGAGGCAGCTCCAGACCACCAGGAGCCTGGACTAGCCCCACCACCCCCTTCTCTGGCACCAGAAAACCGGCACATGGCTGTGGGGTCTCAGAAAGCTGGGGCCTGGGATGCCTCCAGCAGCCTCCAAAGTCCTCTTCAAACCGAAGGTCAGAAAAGCTGCCCGTGGCTGGTCCCTTCCCGCTGTTTTCCCACTACCCCCACCCCACTTCTCCCTGCCCAGCACAGGTGCGGGTCAAGGGGCAGGGGTAGATGATAATGAGCCCTCTAGCATTCGCTGAGCTGATGACTCTGCGTGCGTCGCTTCAGTGGGGCCTCTCATAGCCTCATTATTCTCACGCCCCAGATGCGGAAGCTGCGCAGAGAAGTGAAGACACTTACCCAAGGTCACACAGCTGGAACGTGTCAGAGATGGGTTGGAAGCCAGGCCGTCAGGCTCCCTGCCTGCCCTCCTGGACCCTCTCCTCCTTTCCCCTCCTGGGTGAGGCCAGCTCCAATTTGGGGTGCCAACTTCCTGAGCACCAGTAGGCCAAGAACTTAGGATTTGGGGGTGAGGCTCCAAGAAAGGGTCCAGAGGGTCTCCTGTGGGTGAAGGCGGAGCCCTCCACAGGCAGGCGTGGCCTTGTCCTAGGCAGCCAGACAGTTCTGCCATCCCAGGACCCCATGGAATTGACAGCACCTAGAAAGCCAAGCAGACTGTGCGCTCTAAAGTTCCCTGGCCCAGACCCAATGAGAAGAGGGAAACTGAGGCCCAGCCAGGGGAAGGGACTTGTCCAAGGTCATACTGTACTCTAGGGAGAGTGGGGAGTCTTGCTAGCCCGTCTCAGGTCCCAGGCATGCAGCAGCAAAGGCCTGTTTGGGCCCCTGGTTTCCCCCAGATGTTTGAGTCCAAGTTAAAAGGATGCTTACGCCAGACCCAGGCTCTGCTCCTGGCCAGCTGTGTGACCTTGGGCAAGTCGCTTTGTCTCTCTGCTCCTCAGTGTCCTCGTGTGTGACCAGGGTAGACCTGTCCCTGCCCTGCCTTAGCCCACAGTGGCCGGGGCCCTGGACTCCTGTAGAGGACTGTGCACAGAGCTGTGACTGGCGTCAGGGCTGGGAGCCAGGGCAGCAGAGCACCTTGGTGCTGCGATGGGCCAAGGTCACGAGGGGGAGCAAGGATGGGAACTTCTAGGTCCGTGAGTCTCAAGCACGACTGCACTTAAGGAATCACCTGGTGGGGGCAGATTTCTGGGTCTCCCAGGAAGTCAGGAGGTCCTGGGGGCTGCCTTTTCACGGGAGCCCCAGGGTTCTCATCTCTATGGCTCTGTGCCGTGGGGGAGCCGAGGTGCATGAGAATGAGCTCGGGGAGCTGACAGGCTCTTGGAGCTGGGGGTGACCTGGGCATCATGCTGTTCCCCTGCCACTGCCACATCTGGGGAAACTGAGGGTGCCTGGCACGTTGGTGCCGGAGGGAGACTGAAACTCGGGTCTCCAGCCCTCCAGTCCCCCGTCCCACCCCCAGCCCCTGGCTTCAGCCTGCACAGTTAAATCAGGCCCTTCTGGGAGCAGGGCAACCTTCAAATCCAGTGTGGCTGCAATGAGGGCTCCAAAAAGAGTCACTGGACCGTGGCCTTGAGTCCTGGTGGTGCCTCTCCCCAGCCATCTGACAGTGGGGGACATGTAAACCTCATTCTGCCCTTCCCTAGAAGGGGGATAGATTTAGGACAGAGCTGCTTAATTAAAATTAAGAAACAGCTGTCACATAGTAGTTGCATGGTCAAGGTTGGGGCCATGGGGGAGCCTGAGGTACAGACTATGACTCCTCTCAGCCTCCCTTAGCTCCCAAAGGGCTGCAGGGGAGGTGTCTGAGGTGCAGGATCTGGGTGCCACGTGCAGACACACGCTGTAGGGGGTGGACAGGTCCCTCCCCCAACCCTGCCTGGAGCACACAGTACAATGTGGGAGGCAGGGGTGGGTGTCCTGCCTGGAATCTGGGCGCCCCCCAGCCCACCCTGCACTTTCCAAAGCCAGAACATTGAACCTGCAGTAATTCATTTCTCCGTCCCCGTGGGAACCTCAAACAAATTATTTTGGGAGAATGTCCCCCTGGCTGGAGACAACTGGATGTCTGGCTTTACCCCTCATTAAGAGCTGGAAGTAGGTGGAGATGGCAAGGCCCTGGTGTTCCACATGGTTGGGTGGAGCCTCAGTTCACCCATCTGTAGAATGGATGACAATGGTACCCACTTCTCAGGCCGTGGCGAGGGGCAAGTGGAAGAGTGCTGGGCTCAGGGTGTGGCCCATATTTATGGCTTAGTGAATGGAAGGCGTCGAGATTGAGAATCAGAAGGTGTGAGCTTAAAACCTACCTCTGCTGCTTAAGAGTGCCCTTGTGTCAGCCCCTTTGCCTCTTCAAGCCGTGGTTTTGGATCTGTAAAATGGGACTGTGTTTCCCAGGCTGCCCACTACATAGGACTGCAGTATGACAACAATAAAAAATAAGTGATGCTTTCAGCATCTCTGGAGAACCTGCCATGTGCCAGGTGATGTGCTAAGGGCTTCACCCTGGTCTCCAGACGTTGGAATCATCATGCACAATCCAGGAAACCTCTGCAGGGTCAGATGCAGGGCGAGATGGCTGGGCCTGATGGGGCCAAGGGGAGGGACACCAAGGCTGGCGTTCCTGAGGCTGCAGAGGCCCCTGGGTATAGGGGAGACGGCCTTGGTCTGAGGGTCAGGTGACCTGGTTTCCAGGCCCACCTCAGGCACTGGCAGGTGACCTTGGGCAAATTGTGTCAGCGCCCTGGTCCCATGCTCTCCCCTTGAAGGAGGGGACAGTGATCCTGCCTGCTTCATGTCCTCAGTGGGAGCAGATTCTCCTGCCCTTAGGCCCTTAGGGTAAAGGGTCTGAGCCACTGCAAGTCAGAGGCATTAACAACTGCAGTAGTTACAGCTGCTGTGTGTGTTTCCTGTGGTCACCGTAACAAATGACCACAAACTGAGTGGCTTAAAACAGCTGAAATTTATTTTCTCACAGTTTCGGAGGCTGGGTTTCTGAATGCACGATGTTGGCAAGGCCAGTTCCCTCTGGGGGCCCTGAGGGAGACTCCACCCTCTGCCTCTCTCCCAGCTTCTGGTGGTGCCTGCAACCCGCGGCATTCCTTGGCTTGTAGCCGCATCCCTCCATCTCGAGGCCGTCTTCACTTCACCCTCTGTGTGTCTCCTCTTTGTATCAGGACACCGGTCGTCGGATATAGGGCCCACCTGAAATCCAGGATGACTGAGATCTCTAACTAACTACATATACAAAGACACTATTTCCAAATACGGGCACATTCTGAGGTGCTGGGTAGATGTGAATTTGGGGAGACACTATTCAACCCGTTACAGTCATGATTGTAGTCAGCCTTCACGTCTGCAGATGTGGAGCCCACGGATGCGGAAGGCCCCCTGGAAGGGACTTGAGCATCCTCAAAGTTTGGTATTTGCAGGGGGTCTTGGGACGACTGTATTTATTGAGTATTTACTGCTAGTAAGTCCTTTTGCAAAGTGCCGCGTTTCCTCACTATCACCCATTTTACAGACAAAGAAACCAAGACCTGGGGAATTAAGAGGTGCCCGAGTCACACGGCAAGTGGGAGCAGAGCTGGGATTGAACCCAGGTCTCTGGTGCGCTTTCTCCTTTCTACCTTTTTGGAGCTGCATGGGAGCTGCCCGCAGCCAGGAACCCATGGGGTGCGACCTCCAGCCAGCCTTGTGTTCACCCGGGGCCTGCGGGGCTCCTGGGCCCCAGAGAGAAGAGCTGAGGATGGACAGGGCAGCCCGGGGGCATGAGTGAGCCCCGCTGGCCCCAGGAGACCAGTGTGGGGCAGAGGGTTGAGAGCCCACAGTCCCTTCTTATCTGCTACTTATTCTCCGTGAACCTCAGTGTTCTCATCTGGAGAATGGGAACAGCAACACCACCTCGTGGGGTAATTGGCAAGTTCTAAAATGCTAATCATCATAGTCATCACTGATAGCTAAAATGTATACAAAAGCACTTTGCAAATTTTTTTAATTTAATGTGTGGGAGGGTAATTGCTTATTCCAAGCCACATCCTAATGAGTGGCTCTACCATGAAATAGCTGTGTGTGGTTGAACTAGTGTCTTAACCTCAGTTTACTCCTGCACTAAAGGGGGTAACATTAGTACCCACCTTCTTTGATGCTGTGAGAGGCAAATGGGATTCAAGTAAGGTGCCTTGCCTGGGGTTATGTTCTAGTTGAAGGCCCAGGGGATATTTCCTTATGTGTAAGATGGGGGTAATAATAGTGTTGTGTTATAATAGTGTTATTATCATACTATTACTTGTGTGAGAATTTGGTGAAGTAATGCAGAGGAAGCACTTGGCTCAGGGCCTGCCCAGAGATCGATGTTAAAGTGGCCTCCTCTCGTGCCATTAGAAAGACTTGAATTGAAATCCTAATGCCAGCGTTTACTGCTGTGTGACCTTGAGTCAGTAGCTTTGCCTCTCTGAGCTTGGCATCCTGACATGTAAAGTGGGGTTAAAGAAACCTGTCTCACAAGATAGTGTATGTGACATGATGGACAGAAAACTGTCACAGGTGGAGCCCCAATCATGTCAGACATTTGAAAGAAGTTGAATTTCTGTCCTGCTCCTGGGGAAACACCCCCAGAGGACTTCCTTAAAGATGTCCTTAGAAGGGGCAAATCCTAGTCAAAGGGGTGGGGTGGATTCGATCTTCAAAGACCCAGAGAAGTTGTGCTGTAGTGGAGCTTGGGGTTGCGAGAGCTTGTGGGAGGAAGCTGTGAGTGGATGACCCTGTTTTGGGTCCAAGAGCCATGTAGCTTCCAAGGAAAGAAGCAGGTCGCTTAGGCCACCACGAGGGAAGTTGTCTATGAAGTGGTGGCCTTCTCCACACTGGCCTGGGCAGCTCCACCCATCCATGCCTGGATGCCTGGGGTCTCCACTGCAGGGGCCTTGGGGAGTTTCGTACAGCCTGGTGCCCGATACCCCTGCCTCGCTGGGCTGAGGGCCGGCTCCAGGGTGGCTCGGGAGCTGAGCTGTCACTGCATTCTGTCGAGGCCATGGCGGAGAGGAGGATCCTTGGGAAGCTGTTGGGGAAACAAGGGGCTCTGGGCTCCAGCTGACTGATTCTTCTCCGCGTCCTAATGTGCTGGGGGCGGGGGGCACGTCCCACGTGGTCTGACTGAGCAGTGATGTAAATGATGGTTCAGGACCAAGTCTGGGCCCAGCCAACCCAGCCTCAAACCTGAGGCCCGAGCCCTGCCCAGCTGTGTGTCTTTCATCTCTGAGCCTCAGTTCCCTCAGCTGTAAAATGGGAGTGATAACAGTGCCTATTTTGTAGGGTGTGGTGATGAAAGCTGAATCGCGTGGATTCCCAGATGCACGTTTTGACGTATCTGAGCCAGGGTGCCTGTTACAACGGGTGGCGCATCATAGTAGACCCAGCCATGCCTTTCTCTTTCTTAACGATACATAAAGTAGCGATGCTTCTTGTAGTGGATGCACCTGAGATTCGGTGAAATATGGTAAATAAGATAAAACCTATAAAGGACTTAGGGCCACCAGGCTGATGGGAACAAACCCGGCTCCCACCTGCGTCCCCAGCTCAGTCACAGTGGGATCTTGGGCATCTCTGTGCATCTCATAGGAGCTTTCATTTCCTCTTCTGAAACAATGGGCCTGAGAATCCTGGCCTCCCAGGGCTGTTGTGAGAAGTTAGCAAGCTCGTGTATATCACATGCCCAGCAGAGTACCCATATGCAGTAGGTGCCTAATCATTGGCATTCCAAAGGAAACAGCAAGGATGGTAGTGCAGGGAGGGATTTAAAGCACAGACTCCGGGGTTCCCACTCCTGCTCCACCGCTTCCTTGCCATGTGACGTTGTGCCAGTTTCCTGACTTCTCTGCGCCTTGGTGCCCACCATCTGTAAAATGGAGATAACAGAAGTATCCAATTCATACGATTGCCGTGAGAATTAAAATTAAAGTGCCTAAGGCAGTGCGTGACAGACGTGTAAGCAATTATTATTTAATGGGCTCCTAATGAGTCTCTTCTAGTTCCATAAATAGAGCTAAAATGGACACTGGGCTCAATAAAGTCATAAGAAGACAGACTGCACCCGTTTTATAGATGGGGCAGCTGAGGCCCAGGCTGCACGTTGGTTTGCCCAAGGTCACACAGCTGGCCCTCCCCAGAGCTGGAACCTCACCCCAGCATCCAGGCAGCAGCCTGATGTTGCCTCCTCGCCCGTGTCAGTCTGGGACTGTGTGACTCTTATGGAGAAGGGAGTTCTTGCCAGGGGAGGAAGGCTTTCGAGAAGAAGCTGCAGCCAGGTGCAGTGTCTGCTGGGTTAGGGTTCTCATCAGAAGTGGTTTGCTTCTTCCTTTACGTTTCTGCCTGTTCACCACAGCACAGGGGAAGGGGCTGCGCTGGGCTGTGCCCAGGGTCGGCAGAGCCTGCCAACCACCCTGCAGGTCTACCCGCCAGCACTTCCTGGCCTCCAAGTGCCTTCTCGGTGGTTGCTGCAGAGTTGACACAGCAAAACTCCCTCCTGGAGGGAGCAGAAGCCCCGCTGCCGAGCTGGTCCGGACACCAGGCAGCGCCAGGGCCACGGGAGGGATTGGGATGGGAGAGGGGGAGCAGAGACCTGGGTGCAGCTTGGCCTTGACAAACACTCCAAGTAACCTTGGATCTGTCACGGTCCCTCCCTGGGCACCAGTTTCCCATCTTTGAAACAAGGACTTTGGAGCCAGTTGGGCCCCCTGGGACTTTAAATGTGTAAGATTTGAAATTTCCCAGGCATTGCTGATGGTCAAGGTCACGGGGAAGGGACAGGGCTGGAGTGAAAGAGCTTGCAGCTGTGTGCGCGCATCAGTGTGGATCTCGGCTTGGGGTCCGTGGGAGCAAGCCCGAGACAGCAGGAGCTCCTTTTCATCCCAGGACGATTCCTCAAGAGGAGGAGGTAGGCAGAAGGTATAACAGCCCAGCAGCTGGCGTACGGGTGCTGCAGGCCGGTGAGGGGGACCCGGGCGGGGCACCGACAGTGGCCGTGTGGTCATGTGTATTTGCAACGCAGAGGTTGCTGAGAACCAGCCTCTTCCTAGCAACTATCTGAAGGCAGGAGATTAAGAGCTCTTTAGGCCACTTCTAAATTTATCAACTTACATGACTCACTTCAGATTAAAACGAGGCCCTTCTCCCCATCCCACCCCCAGCCAATTTCGGGTTTCCAGACTCAGAGGATCTTGAAAAGGGAAGAGAATAGAAATCAATAAGACCAATATTGGCTGAGTACTTAGCGTGTGTCAGGCCACGTGCAGCCCTCGGTCGAAGGTGGTAGGCGATGGCAGATGCCCAGTTGGGGGCTGGACCATGAACAACTCCTGTGCCCAAGGCTTGACCTCTTCAACCACAGTCTTTGGAGCTCACTGGGCCTCAGTTTCCTCATCTTTGAAATGGGGCCAGTGTAGGGAGGAGTCGGTGGCCGTGGCCACCCCATGCTTAGGCAGTGGTAATAGAATTAAGAGTGGCTGGGCGTTGGGGTGCAGGCTCTCAGAGGCCGGAGTCTGCACAGACGTCCTCAGGGGGAGGGAATTCCAACAGCTTCCCTCAGCCTGGGACCTCCAAAAGCTTCTCCCGGGAATCTCTGAACTCCAGAGTCAGACCTCGACAGTGGGGCTGCGGCAGCTAAAGGTGAATGCAGGCGGCGCTGGTGCTGAACGGTGACCGGTGAGCCTTCACCTGGTGGCCTCCCCCAGCCTCACTGCAGCCTTCACGGTCACCGGTTTAACAATAACAGTGTCACTGACCAAGGGCTTCTGTGTGCGGCGCTGTCTGCGCATGCGTCCCCTCGCCCCTCGTGGCCGTGACGGGACCCCTTTACAGAGGAGGACACCCGGGCTGGGGGAAGTGCGGTGGCTCAGGCCAGCTCTCCCGACTGGGAAGGGCACCGCTGGGGGGAAGCCGACCCTCCCGCCCCCATCATCCTGCTGTGTGCACTGGACTCAAGGGCAGACCGAGGCCCAGACCAGAATCGCCCAAGGTTGCCCGGTGAGAGCCCAGAAGGCCAGGACTCTGTCCGTGGTACCGGCTGCTACCCCCAAAGGTTATGTGCTGTCCCAGCCCTCCAGGGGAGATGGCGAGGCCTCAGGCCAGACATCAAGCCGGGAACAGGGCCATTCACACCCGGCCCAGTTGCCCAACACAGCTACCCATGGGCACAGGGGACATTCAGGAGACCCTGAAGGTAGACACCTCAGCAACAACAGGCCTGGACCCCAGGAATGAGCATGTCCTGCTCTTCATTCTCGCCCCCTAAAGACACCCGGTAACCCTGGTGGGGTCGGAGCCACACTGGGTCCACATTTGGGCAAGAGGGATGCCTACATTTCTTAAGCGCGTACTAGGCCCTGTTGAGCGAACTGTAGTTCAAACCCCAGCTCTGCCACTGGCAAGCTGTGTCCCCCTGGGTGAGGTGTTCCTTTCTGGGCCTCATGTTTTTCACCTCTAAAATGGGAGAAATGACTGTAGCTGTTGTGGAGATGAGGTGAGGCGTGAGTCAAAGGCTCCGTGCGTCCCCTGCCCGCTGCCTCCTAGCTAACTCATGTGGTTATCACCCTGGCTAGCAACACGTGGTTCTCGTACACATCCTGCAAAGAAGGCGTGCTCATCCTCACTTTGCAGACCGGACACAGGTCCCTCAGAGACGTCCAGGGACTCGCCCTGGTCTCACAGGTCAGCAACAGAGCCGTGAGTGGGAGCTGGTCAGTCCACATGCTTTGAGGGGCTTGTTGACGTATTCTTGAAGCCTCAGAAGGCAGCCAGGGGCCCTGTTGAGAGAGGGTTTTCTCTGCCAGAATGTAGGATTGTGGGATCCTGGGTAGAGGAGACAGCCAAGGTCAGTGGTTAAGAGTGGACTCTGGAGTCTGAGAACCTGGGCTCGATTCCCAGCCGTAATCCTTCCCTGCTTTGTGACCTTGAGCAAGTGACTTAACCTCTCTGAGCCTCAGTCGCCTTACCTGCAAAATGGGAGTAAATCACAGTGCCAACTTTATAATGTTCTTGTGCTGATTAAATGAGTTAATCGGTGTGAAGTGCTTAGAACAGTGCCTGACACATAGGAACTCTATGAAGTATCAGCTGTTTATTATTAACCATAGAATCAGAACGGGCAGGGTAGCCAGGCCCCACCCTTCACCCTCTCTCCCTGGGTCTTGCCCCAGCCTCCTCCATGGCCCCGTATGGCCGCCAGTGCAGGGGGCCCTTCTCAGAATGTCCATCTGGCTGGTCCCTCTCTGGGCAAGGCCTTCAGTGTTCCTGTTGCCAAGCACATAGAGCTCAGGCTCCTTGGCCCCCATTCGGTGCGCCCATGATTTATACCCCACCTACCCTTCCAGCACCTTCCTCCAGCTTCACCTTCATACTACTTCTCCCTCATCAGTTATTTCATCCACTAAGTTTGTCAGGACGTTAGTCATTCAATACGAATTGGAGTACAGCTCCTGTTCACACTGACCCTTTCCCCACCTCTGAGCCTTTGCCCAGGCTGTGCCCATCCATGAACACCCTTTAGCCATCCTTCAACCCCACTTAAATGCCTCCTTCTGCAGGAAGACTTCCTGCCTCTCCCTTTATTGTAAGCTCCCGGTGGCAGGCCCTGGACCTCTGGAGTCGGGCCTCAGCTGATGAGTCTTCTTTGTTTTCATCTTTGTGTTTGTCAGAGATTTCATTAGAACCTTGTTGAATGAACACATGTGGAATAAGTGAAAGGATGACCTTCCTCACTGGTCCCCCATATCCTGTCTTGCTCCCCCCAAATCATCTGTTCTCCCTAAGTGGCCAGATGGATCCTTTTGACCATATAAATCAGATCGTGGTGCTTTCTGCTTAAAGCTCTGCAGTCCTCCCCACGCTGCACAGGATAAAACCCAGACTCCTTCCATGGCCTGTAGGCCCCTCACCACACCCCTCTCTCCTCACTCGTCTCCTGTGGCTTACTGGTGTTCTTTCCATTCCTCAAACTCATCAGCCTCTTTCCTGCCTCCGGGCCTTTGCACATGCTGTTTCGCCATCTAGACTATTTTTCCCCCTTCGCTTTACATTATAGGTTCCTTCTCACAGGTCACCATTGAGGTCCTCCCTGATCTATGTAAAAGAATTTTCCCTGTCACAGCAGTTGTTTTTCAAAAGCATTTATCACAATTGACATTGGTTTCAGTGTTTATTGTCTTATTTGTTGTCTGTCTACCCTCTAGACAACCAGCTCCTGGAGGACAGTCCCATTCACGGTTGTATTCAAGGGCCTAGATCAGGGGAGGGTGTCTGTTTTGGGAGGCTGTGAAGGGCAAAGCAGTGTCCTTCCTCAACATCACACTTGACCCTGTATATACAAGATGAAGAGAAATGATTCTGGGGGTTGCCTGGGAACCCCATGCTCACCCTACCTGCCTCTAGTAGGCCTCGTAGGGAGGGACCAGAGAGGGAGAGAGTGGGTGAGGGGTGCAGCCCTAAACAAGACATATGCACTCCACACCCTCCTCCTGTTTACGTTCTAGCTGGAGAGAGGGCAGTAAACAGACAGCCGGGTCTTTAAATGTTTCGACACCAGCTAGCAGTAACCATGCAGATGCAGCAGAGGAAGGTGCAGGAGGAAGAGCCCTGGGCTATCCCATGCTCTGAGGAACTGGGCTTCGTTGCATTGTTTGTGGCTCCGCCGAGTACTCTCAGACTTGGAGAGCCCTTACTGAGGAGTCTGGGGGCCAGGCCTTAATAAGAGGACATTTCTACTGGCAAGCCTCACCCAGGACACGCTCTGGAAAGTCTGTGCGTGCCTGCTGCTCACTGGCCTCTCCTCCACAGCTCCCCCAGCAGGCACCAGGAGCTGCCAGTTACTACGTCCCCAACCCATGAGGCGGCTAGAAAAGAAACCAGGCAGCGACTGCTTGGAAAACCTATTTCCTTTGTACAAACTGCAGTCATTTGAATTAAAAAATAACGGCATGTTCACTGAAACAGACAGAATGATACAGAAGGGTTTATAAGCAAACAGCTAATTCTCCTCTCCCCACATCCCACTTTTTCCTGATGTAACCATTGTCGACACCGTGTTTCCTCAATTCTGGGATGCACGTTTTCCCACATTTTCACGGCCCTGAGAAAGGGATAAATATTGCAGCTGACAACACATTATAGTTTGGTTTTTTTTTAAGTATAGTTGGTTTACCATATTCCGTCGGTTTCAGGTGTACAGTGTAATCTGAAAAAGAAAGAAAACAAACCTGAATCGTGTTCCAGTTTATCGGAACCACTTTCCCTTTCTTAGTGGTCCGTAGGATCGTGGTGCGACTCAGTCTGACGAAGTCTGGCAGTTCGCTGTTTCCCTCCCTTGCTTGTATTTTCACTTCCTGGAACATATATGTTCGGAGGGATTTTGTTTCCTTTCTTCGAAATCCTTTTGTTCACACCCGTGGCTTTGTGACGTCCTCAGGGTACCGTGGCCATCCTGGTGGCTCGGCAGTCTTTCAGAGACACAGAGGCTAGTGCAGGTGACAAGGGCTTGGGAGCTGCTCGCTCTGCCATTTACCAGCTGTGGTGTGCCTTCTCTGTGCCCCCAGCACTGCACACGTGCAGTGCCCAGCACAGACTGGCACCAAGCGTGCACCCGGGGCTGGTTCTTCCCCGCTTCTCCCATGTAGCCCTGAGACCCAGAGGAGGGGCAGGGAGTCTGAGCTCAGATAAAAAGGTTGGATGCAAAAGGTCAGCTAAAAAAAGCCACATGCAAACAAGGGCAGGAGGCAAAGTCAGAAAACAGGCACAAGGGTCAGAAGAAAGAAAACGAAGGGCATTAACCACAAACCTGAAAAGACGCTTCTGTCGCCCCCAAAGCAAATAAGACACGTTTTTAAAAATCAGCTGAAGCAAATAGAGACTTCTTAGAGGAAGGCCACAGAGAGGCCAAGGTGATGCTCTGGACCGTGGCCCAGCCCTCACCAGGGTAGGTCCAGCACCAGGAGGCCTGGAGCAGCCCGGTGCACCTACGCGCCAGGGCCTTCGGGTCCTTCCCTGCGCCGGTTTCTCCATCTGAATGCCGGTGACTGACGCATATACAGATGCTGCTCTGAGTGCTTTCTGGGATTCATTGAATACAACATCCCTGTGGCAGTTATTATCCCCACTTTACAGGTGAGGGAATGAGGCTCTGCGACATACAGTGACCTGCCCAAGGGCACCCAGCCAGCAGGCTGGCTTCAGAGCCCCCAGCTTAACCGTGACGACAGCAGCCTTACGGTCCCCGAGTGCTCCGTCTAGCAGGGACAGCAGTAATTGCAGATCAGTGTGCTAACAGCCCAGCGAGGGGAAGCCACAGGGATGCGGGGCCCAAAGGAGGCCTCCCATCATTGGAGCTGTCAAGGAACAGCCCCAGGAGGGTGTCACGCGGCCGAATGGAAGGATAAATAAGAGCCAGCCAGCTGGAAGGAAGGTAGGAGGTGGGAAGGGTGCCCCAGGCAAAGGCACCGCCTAAACGGGCGGAGGCCAGCAGCTGCAGCCAGAGCAGAAGGCTCCAGGCCGGCGTGGTGAGCACTCAGCAGGGAGGTGGCAGGGCCAAGCCAAGGGCAGTGGGCTGGCCGCTTTTAAGCTGAGCAGTGATGTGGCCAGATTGGCCCGTTTGGAAGATCCTGTGGCTCTAGTGAGGATAATGGGTTGGAGAGACGAGGCTGGAGGCTGGAGGCCCGTGAGGTGGAGGCTGGACAGGCACCTGGGTAATTAAGGGGCAGGTTCTGGGGCGGGGGTGGGGGGGGCGTAGCGTGAGCTGACAAGGCTTTGGGACTTAAGAGGGCAGCCAGGGGGAGGCCGCATAGAGCTCCAGCTGACACTGGGGCCATTTAGAAAGGAATGGAGATGGTGCGAGGGGAAGCAGGTCAGGGAAAGCCTACGAATCTATTTAATGAGAGCCCAGAGGGATGATTACAAACAGACATAATCATCAGATTATGACAGATCACTGACAAAAGGAATGGGAACGTCCTTCATAAAATGGAAACGACTACCCATCCCTAAAGGTGGAGGGCATTCCTTCAGGCCACAAACGTCAGTGCAGGGCCCACTGTGTGCCAGGCACTGAGGATGCCACGCTCGGTACAGCAGACCCGTTCACTGCCTCGTGGTTTGCATTCGAAGGGGTGGAGATAGACAGTAAACAAAGATGCAAGCCGGTGGCACGTCAGGGAGTGGTTCATGGATGGAGAAAAATAAGGCAGAGGAAGGAAGATGAAGAGGGTTGTTTCACGTATGGGGCCAGGGAAGACCTCCCTGAGAAGGTGGCATTTGGGCAGAGACTCAAGGGAGCAGCCAGTGCAAAGGCCCTGAGGTGGGTGCGTGCTCAGTAGGTTCAAGGGACAGCGAGGAAGACAGTGAGGTGGAAGGGAGCGAGCGAGGGGGAGCGGAGGGGATGAGGTCAGAGAGGTAACAGGGTGGGGGGTACAGATTATGTAGGGCCACTGCAGGGACTTTGGCTTTGCCTTGGAGAGTGGCAGGAACCGCAGGAGGGTTCTGAAAAGAAAAGGA
Source organism: Stenella coeruleoalba (assembly GCF_951394435.1). Lineage (NCBI taxonomy): Eukaryota > Metazoa > Chordata > Mammalia > Artiodactyla > Delphinidae > Stenella > Stenella coeruleoalba. The sequence goes on along the minus strand of NC_137156.1, from coordinate 98,442,243 downwards.
CTGGATTTGTTTGTGGAGAGCAGACTGGGGTGGGTTGATGGGAGTGAGAGGCAGGGAGACCAGGGAGGAGGCTCCCCAATGAGCACAGTGAGTGAAGACAGTGCCTTGGCCCAGGGTAGAGGCTGTGACACTGGTGAGAAGTGATCACATTTGGGGTATGTTTTGAAGGTAGAGCAGACAGGATTTGCAGATCAATATCTGGTGAGATAATTTTATTATAGAACTGAAGAGCTGGGTTGACCCCAGCACCTAGCACATTGTCTAGAACCTTGGAACCACTTAGTAAATGTTGGATGAAAGGATGGATGGGTGGATGGATGGATGAGTGGAGGAAAGGAGGGAGGGAGGGAGGGAGGAAGGAGTATATGTGGGTGGATGGGTGGAGGGACAGAGGGATGGATGGATGGATGGATGGGCAGGCAGATGGACAGATGGATGGGTAGAGGGGCAGGATGGATGGAGGCAGGGAGAGAGGCAAAGAGGCAGGCCTTGAATGCCACATTAAGAAATCCAAACTTTCTCAGAGGCAGTGGGAGCCACTGCAGGTTCTTGAGCAAGGGCATGACAGGACGTGAGGACTGTTGGAGACACTGTCAGATGGTGGCACTGGGCAGTGTCTGGCACCATCTCCCAAGCCGGTAACCTCTGTGGGCACTGATGGCCGATCCTTTCTGTTTTCCTGCTGTGCAACACCCCACCCTCATTCATTTATACATTACAAGTATTCTGTGAGCGTTCACTCCATGAGGGCACTCTGGGGACCTGGTGTGAATGAACCAGACGCAGTCTCTGCCCACAGGACACATTTTCACCCTCCCTTGGGCCTCAGAACCAGAGACAGGATGCAGATTAGTCTTGGGGCTCAGCGGCCCACCAGCTTCCTGCTGAGAAGTGATGGGTTGCTTTCTGCCCTTCCCAGAGACCTTGACTTTCTGCAGCCTCAGTGCAGACCCTCCAGTAATCCAGGCAAGACCTTATGACTGGCCTTGGGACCTAGTGACCCCCAGCATCCTCCTTCTAGCTTGGGGTTTTCTTGTTTGCGATTTTTGTTCTTTGGTTTCATCTGAGGATTTTGTGTGTGTGTGTGTGTGTGTGTGTGTGTACATGTGCGCACTTGCTTGGGAGGAAAGACTGTGCTGGGAATGGGTAAAGGTAAAGGGACCAGCATGCATTTAATGCCCACTGTGTTTCAGGCTCATTACATATTTGTTCACTTAAATATTTCTTGAACTGTCGCTACGTGCCAGGCACTGTTTGAGGCAGTAGGAATACAGCGGTGAACAAGATAGGTCTCACTAATAAATAAAATAAATAATTCCAGGCAGTGGTGAGTGTTACAAAGAAAATTAACAGGGCAATAGAAGGGGCCGCCTGGGACAGCTTGAGCAGGATGGTCAGGGAGGCCCTCCCCTAGGAGGTGACGTTGGAGATGACGAGAAGTACCTTGCCGTGCCACCATCTGGGGGAAGAGCCATCCCAGCGAAGGAGCCAGAATGTGCAAAGGCCCTGAGGTGGGAACGAGTGAGGCGTGTTCAGAGATGGAGGCCACTGTGGCTGCTGTAGGTGCTCAGAAGGGAGGGAGGTGGATGAGGCAGAAGAAGCGATAAGGGGCCAGGTCGTGGGGGCTTTGTAGGTCATGGAATGATGTTTGGATTTGATCCTGACCCTGAAGGGTCTTAAGCAGGGGTGAGACACACACGCAGCCCCCTTTGGCTGCTGTGTGGAAAAGGGATTGTCATCTCATTCATTCCTTGCAACAGTTCTGGACAGTTGATGAGGAAATTCCCATTTCACAGATAGAGAAACTGAGTTGCACAGCTAGTAAGTGACAGAGCAGGGTTTGAACCCACATCTGCATGACCAAGTCCTGCACGTGATCGTGGGCACCCACGGAAGGACCCCGGACCGGGAAATGGCATGGTGCTGGTCGGGCTGCAGGATGCTGACGCGGCCATTGACCGGTTAGGGGCCTCTGGTTTGGCCCCTTCCTGGGTGCCTCTGTGCCCCTAAGGCAGACGCCCCCTCATCTCACTCACCGCCCCCTTAGCTCCAGTTCCAGAGGCACTGGTTCATTCCCTGATGCTTTGGACCTGCCTCCGCTCGGGGGCCTTGAGGGGTGGGCGCCAGGAGCATGGATGTCACAGGATTGTGTCAGAAGCTTCTGCAAAGGCCTTCCCCTGCCCTTGGCATACAGCACACTCGCAGACTGACCTCCCGACTCCTAGGCCCTGAGAGCCAAGTCCCAGCTGAGACTTGGCGGGGACCAGGGCAGCAAGCAGCCCAGGACAGCTGGTGTGCAGCCCCGGCCTCTGTGGCTCTGTGGAGTGGGCAGGAGGGATGGACAAGATTCTCCCTGACCCCGCTCCACCCCCTGTCCCCACCCACCCCTGGAGAAAATTTGGAGACAGGCAGAGTAAATTTGGTTCCTTTGCTGTGATCACAAGGGCCTGCTTTATACGGGCTCCACAAGGAGACAAGCAGAAAGCAAAGAAGAGGGGTCCCCGGGGCAGGAGGCAAGAGAGGAACCTGTTGAGGGTCCACCAAGGCATGAGGGGGCTGTTCCCTGTGTGCCCGACTCACCCTGAGCAGCTGCTCAGGGGCACAGCGAAGGGGGCACAAAACCATCACCCACCTTGTCTGCTAAGCCCTCTTGTCACCCCGCTGCTTCCCTCCTGCGCCCTCGCCAGCGCAGAGCTCAGGGGTAAATGTCCTGGCTGTGTCACCCACCAGCTAAGGGACCTCACCGCTCTGAACCTGTTCAACAGCAGCAAAACGAGGTGATAAACCTTCCCGGGCAGGACGTGACTGAGGGAGCTGCAAGAAGCCCTCAACGTGGTGCCTGGCATATACTAAGTCAGTTTAAAAAGCAGACAGCACGTCTGTGATGGCAGGGATGATGGTGGCCACCCATCTTCCTAAAACCCGCCTCGCCTCTTACCCCCGCCACCATCTCCCCCATCTCACACTCCCCGCCACGCCCCATCTGAGCCCTGACCCAGCCCCGTTCACGGAGGGGGTCCCACCGGGTCAGGTCTGCCCAGGGTCTGCTGTAGGCCAGGCTCTGGGCTCAGGGCTTCTGGCTCATTCTCATTCCATCCTCAGGACAACAGTGTAAGGGCCATGGCCTCAGCCCCCCATCACGGCTGAGGAAATAGGCTCCCAGCTGTGAAGGCGTCTGTCTAGGGGGACTCAAACCCAGGTCTGCAGGGGAAATCGCCACTTTTCCTAACCTTTGGGGATTCTTCTTAGGTTGTTTGTGGAGGCTGTGCTCCACTGTGGGCCTTGGTGTGTGAGGGTGTTTCCTGCATTGGGAGGAGAGGTTTCAGGTGGAGGGAGACCTGATGCTCCGGGTTATTGCCCCTCTTCTTCCCCAGCGGGGCGTTAGGGCCCTGGGGGCCCTCAGCAGGACAGGGTCAGAGCGGGGATGGGCAGAGACCAGCCTGGCTGGTGAGTAGAGGCAGAGCCGGGAGTGGGGCAGCCTGGGGATGGTGGGAAGGAGCCACCGAGGCAGGAGTGGGTAGCGGCTGCAGCAGGTGGGTGTGGAGAGCTCAGAATGCCACCAAGACCCTCAGGGATGGCTGTGGGGGTGACAGCAGGCAAGATGCTGGGGGGAGGGCGTCCCCAGGATCCTCACCTTTGTGCAGACCCCTCCGTGTGTCCCTTCCTCTCGTAGAGGGCAGTGGGGGTAGCTGCGTGCCTGTGGGAGAAGCAGATGGTGGCTGGGCGGTGAGGGAGCTGCCTGCTCACCTGAAAGCTCGCACTCTCCAGGACCTGCGGGCCCTTTTCTCCCTCCCAGGAAGCCTCTGGGCCCTTTAGATTCCTCAAGTATTCCCAGGGACTCGGTTTCTCTGCACCCTTTCTGGCCTCAGTCCCCAGAACTCAGGAGACCCAAAGTCAGAGCCAGCACACATCACCGATGCTTCAGACCCTAAAGAGCTTCCCACCAACTGCCTCCTTTCCTAGGGGAGGAACTGGACTCCGAGAGGTCTAGTCACTGCTCAAGGTCACACAGCGAGTGGATGGCAGAGAAAACGGACTCTGGGCTTGTGACTCGCTCCCAGGGGAGCAGCTGCTTTGTCCTTCCACACTTCCCTCCAAGAGAAGAAAAGCTCCCCGTTCTCCTTGATCCCTGGGCCTCTGGTGCCCAGCCCCATGCTGGGGGCTGATGCCCACACGCTGGCCCCGAGCCCTTCCGTGGGTGGCTCCAGTGTCTGCTGGCTCTGCAGTGGCCCAGTCCAGAGGTTTGGTTTTGGAAGTTTTTTCAGGGACATGTTTGGAGGGTAGCCAGCAGGTCTTTTCCACCGCCGTGGAAATTTCCAGTGATGGAATTATTGAAACCTTCCGTGGCCCTTCTCCCACCCCACTTTGTTCTGAAAAACAACTCCTTGGTGGGTAGGAAGGGGGGAGAGCAGCTGAGATCCCAGATTGAAACCTGTGGAGAAGAATTCCCCAGTGAGAGACTCCCAAGTAGATCTCTAATAGGACCCAGGGGATCCTGGTTTGGAATCCGGGCAGCCTTTCCGGAAGGGATTTCCAGCTGCTCTGGGCCAGGAGCCAGGACAGCCACTGCAGCCCAGGACATCCTCCTGTTCTGTGCTGGGGTGGTGTTGGTGCCTCACTGTCACTCAGTGAATGCTGATTGGTTATGAGATAGGTGCGATAGGTGCGTAGGTGGGTGGGTAGGGAGGAAGGAAAAGAGGGAGGGAAGCACATTGGTAAGACGGGCTCCACTAGGAATCATCCAGGCCTTGTGACCTTGGTCAGCCACTTCACTCCTGTGCTGTCCGACTTCCTGAAAAATGGACACAATCATACCTACTGCACGAGGTTGAAATGAGAACTAAGGCGTGGGAAATGCCTGGCTCGGGAGACGACAGAAACTCGGATCATCTCCAACACAGAATAGGGAGATAATGCGTGAGCTTGGGAGACAGCCCTGACTCTGTCTCTATGAGCTGTGTCGCATGGGGCAGGTGACTTCACCTCTCTGGGCCTCGGTTTCCTCATCCATGAAGTTGGGATAAGAAAGAGCACGTGTCACCAGGATTGCTTGTAGGGGTCAGATGAGACGTAAATTGGCCTGTCCCCGCTCCCAGTGCTGTTCTGGTTCTGATGGCGAGTTGGGGTGGGGGAGGGCAGCAGGCCTGGAATGGCAGAGAAGCCTTTCCCTTAACTGGGGTGGGAAGGATGTTTTAGTTTAGGCCCCTGTGGGTGGGCAGAAAACAGGCGTTCTCCAGCTCAGTCACAGGGGATAGGACCAGCTGAGAAGGCAGCTGTGATTGACAAACCCCCAGGGAGATGTGGAGCCAGTGGAGCCTGGACTGGAAGTGCCCTGTGGATGCACAGCTCAGGGAGGTGGCCACCACGCTCTAGGGTTCCCGCCTTAGTGCAGCTCGACTCCAGCCCCTGAACTGCCTGCTCTCCCTCTCCTCTGGCCAAGAACAAGCCACCCCTGGGTGAGTTCTCACCCAGCTGGGTGGGGCAAGGTGAGGGGTGAGCTGCTCTGGGCCCAGATGGGGCCGTTTCGGCGACAGGGGTTGAGGGTCAGTTGGCGTAAGCAGAGCAGGCTGTAACTGGGAGGCAAGCTGCCCAAGCCCCTGTAAAATGGGGATAATAGAGCCCACCTCCCGGGCTGGCTGTGAGGATGAAACAAAACAGTGTACACAAATACGGCATGGCGCCCCGTGGCCCAGGCCAGCATTCTACCCACTCAGCTGTGTACTGAGCATCTACCGTGTGCCAGCCCTGATCTGGGCAATGGGATTTTACAGTAAACAGACAAAGCTGTCTGGGGTCGTCAGATTGTCCAGGACATTCTGGTTTTAGCACTAAAAGTCCCGCACCCCAGAAAACCCCCCATTCTCAAGAAAATCCGGACAGTTGGACATCCTAACGCAATTGCTACCCTTACGGAGTTTAAAGTTTAGTAGAGGGAGACAGACAGTAAGTAAACATGTAACATTCATGGTGGTTGAAAGTATTATTTTTTAAAATAACCCAGAGTAAGGGAGTAGGGGGTGATGACGAGACTCGTCATTTTTGACGGGGTGGGCAGGGCGGGCCTCGCTAAGGAGGTGACATTTGAGCAGGGACCTGAAGAGGTTAGGGAGTGAGACATGTGGACATCTGGGAAAAGAGCACTGCAGGCAGAGAGAACAGCGTGGGCAGAAGCCCTGAGGTGGGAGTGTGCTGGCATATCGGAGGAACAGAAAAGGAGATGAAGCGGGGTGAGGAAGGGTTGGCCAGTTGGATTACTTTGGGCTCCTTTCAGAAGCAAGTCGTATAAATGTCAACGCAAGTTAACTTAAGGAAAAAAGATGTGTTGACTTCAGGTAGGGCTGTATCTTGGTGCTCAAAGGAGTGTTTTGATTCGTCAGCTCTGCTTGCATCTGTGTTATCTTCGTTCTCAGGAAGGTCCCAGCAGCCCCAGCCAGATGTCCTATGTGTCTGTAACTGCAGCAAAAAGAGATGCTCTGTTGTAAGGTCCAGGCATGGCAGGTGAGAGGAGGCTGAGGGAAGAGCATGGGAGGTAAAGAAAGGGGAGGGGAAGGGGGAGGGTCGGCAGAGCCAGTGCACCTGGGCCCCCGCCTTGTAAACCCTGGACTTTGGACTTAGTTCCGAGTGTGCTGGAAGCCATAGAAGTTTTCAGCTAGGAAGTGGCATGATCATTTATGTTTTATGAATGTCATTCTGGCTGTTGTGTGGTGAATGGATTGTAGGAGCAAGGGGTTAGCAGGGAGATCGATGAGGAGGCTAGTGCGATCACCAGGTGAGCCTCGATAATGGACGTAGAGATGGAGGGAAGGGGATGGACTGGGCGGGAGGGGACTTAGGGGAAACCCTGGACCACGGCTGGGGCCCAGGTGGGAATAGGGTCCCAGCAAGGACTATGGCAGAGTCTACACTCCAGATGGACTGGGGTGTGGGAGGGAGCTCTGTGCCAGGGGCAAGGCAGGAGCCCGTCCCTAGAGCTGGGGCCTCTTTGCCCAGATGGCATGAGCCCCCTGAGCTGGCGGCCTCAGATCTTGGACTCCTCTCCCAGTTAGGGTCCCATTGAGCCCAGAGCCTGGAGCTTGTAGGTAGGGCCCAAATGGCCCCAGCTGTGAGGAAAGGAGAGTTGAAAGGTCCAGGAACCCACCCAGCAGACAACAGGAGGCCCAGAATTGAGGAAGCCTCCTACTTCAGACATGGCCATTGCCCCTTCCACCAGTGCTGGGTCCAGGGCAGAACAGTATCCCCTGTGAGCAGCATCAGGGTCCTGGGTAAGTCCCAGAGCTTCTCAAGACTTGTCCTGACGTACTCTAGGTGCCTAAGGGCAGCCAAGGGGTCTGCCCTTCCTTGAGTCACGGAGACTGACTCACGTCACATGCAGGAGAAGAACTGCCCAGAGTCTAGGCTTATGGAAGATGGTGGGCCCACGCTGGGTCACCCATCTCTGACCCACCAGACTAGACTAAGTCTTGGGCCATTTCCAAACTTTCCAAAAAAAAAAATGTCCAGTCAGATGAAACATGAGCATTTTTCTAAGGTTCCTGCTCTGAGCAGGCTTCAGGTAAGGGGAGATCCAGGTGTATCTGAGTTAAGCTTCCCAGGGCATGTACCTAGGGCAGTTCTCAAAGACTGCATGCTTCAGAAGGGACTTGTGTCTCCATGTACCATTTAGGGATGCGTCCATGCCCAAATCTGGTGGCTAATGAAGACAAGACTACGGCACAGAGAACCTAGGAGAGTTTGGCTGTATCTGGGAGCATGGCTGGACTCAGGGTCATCTATGGAGCACCTGTTTGGGGCTCACCACCTTCACATGCATCATCTCTTCTTATATGACAGTCCTACAGGGGAATGTTATTATCCCCACTTTACAGATGAGGGAACTGAGGCTGAGAAAGGGGCTGCATGATGTTTGTCACATAATAAGTGAAATTGACGGAAAGTGAGTGTCACTCCCTGCCCTTTGGAAATGATGAACACCCTAGCGGCCCACTTTGGGAAGAATCTTGTAAAGCAAAGGGAATCAATCTTTTCACTCCATGCATCCACCCTCCCTCCCTTCCTTCCTTCCTTTTTTCTTTCCCTCCTTCCTTAACTGTTTACAGATGACCTGCTATGCGCTAAACACTGTGCAAGGCCCTGGGAATGTATAGCAGTGGTTAAAACGCAGACACAGACGCTGCACTCGTTGATCTAGGGTCAGACAGTAATCCAGCAGTCACACAGACACGTGTAAAATACAACCATGATGAGTTCGACAGCAGAGCACATAGTAGGCAAGTCGGGAAAGGCCTCCCTGAGGAGGTGGGATTACGCCGAGAATAGTAGAATGAGGTGGAGTTTGCTAGGTGCTCATGGGGCAGGGAAAGCATTAACATCAGGCAAGGGAACAGAGCAGACAGAGGCCTAGTGGGGAGAGTGAGCAGTGTGGCTGCAGCAGAGAACGTGAGAGAATGGGGTGTTGGGCAGGGCTGGTGGAGCTGGGCCAGGCCACCCGGGGCTTTGAAGGTCACTTAATAAGGAGTTCTGTCTTAATCCTAAGAGCAAGATGGGGAGGATGTGATGTAATCAGATTTGCGTTTCTGAGTGGAAGCGGAGAGGCCAGTTAAGAGGCTACTGCAGCCACCCAAGGAAGAGATGAGGAAAGCTTAAGAGCAGGGGATGTGGAGATGCAGGGAAGTGAGTGGTTTCAAGGAAATGTAGGAAGGAGCGAAATCAACAGGACTTGGATGATGGAGAGGGAAGTGACAGGGGTAACTCTTGAGTTCTGAGCTGTCCGCCTGAAGAGAAGATGAGGCCATTCATGGGGGCGGTGAACCCAAGGGGAGAATTAAGTGGGGGTGGGGAAGTTTAAGGGTTGGATTTCAGACATGTTAAGTTGAACTCCTACCTCACACCATACACAGATCAAAGTGAGAGGGAAGAAGAGGACGGGGGAAGTTTGGGGCAAATATTTCTTAGCTATGACAACAGAAGCATGAGCAACAGAAGAAAAACAGTTAAACTGGACTTCGTCAAACTTAAAAAGTTTTCCGCATCAAAGGATACTCTCAACAGTGAAAAGACGTGAAAAGATGATCCATGGAATAGGAGAAAATATCTGTGAATCATATATGTGATAAGGGATTAATATCCAGAATATATAAAGAACTCCTACAGCTCAGCCACAAAAAGCCAATCAACCCAATTCAGAAATGGGCAAAGGACTTGACTAGACATTTCTCCAAAGACAATACACAAATGGCCAATAAGCACATGAAAATATGCTCAACGTCAAAAATAATTAGGGAGATGCAAATCAAAACCACAGTGAGATTCCACTTCACACCCATTAAGATAGCTATTATAAAAAACAAAGCAAAACAGGGACTTCCCTGGTGGCGCAGTGGTTAAGAATCCACCTGCCAATGCAGGGGACACGGGTTCGAGCCCTGATCCGGGAAGATCCCACATGCCGCGGAGCAACTAAGCCCCTGCGCCACAACTACTGAGCCTGAACTCTAGAGCCCGCAAACCACAACTACTAAGCCCACATGCCACAACTACTGAAGCCTGCGTGCCTAGAGCCCGTGCTCCCCAACAAGAGAAGCCACCACAATGAGAAGCCTACGCGCTGCAACAAAGAGTAGCCCCCACTCGCTGCAACTAGAGGAAGCCCGTGCACAGCAACCAAGACCCAATGCAGCCAAAACTAAATAAATTTATGGGAAAAAAAACCCAGAAAATAACAAGTGTTGGCGAGGATGTGGAGAAATTGAGACCCTTCTTCACTGTTGGTGGAAATGTAAAATCGTGCAGCTGCTGTAGGAAATTGTATGGTGGTTCCTCAAAAGATTAAACAGAATTACCACATGATCAGCAACTCCACTTCTGGGTATGTACCCAAAAGAATTGAAAACAGGGACTCAAACAGATACTTGCACATCCATGTTCATAGCAGCATTATTCATAATAGCCAAAAGGGGGAAGCAACCCAAGTGTCCATCAACAGAAGAATGGATAAAACGTATGTCTGAACATACAACGGAATATTATTCAGCCTGAAAAAGGAAGGAAGGTCTGACACATGCTGCAACACGATGAATCTTGAAGACATCATGCCAAGTGAAATAGACACGAAAGGACCAGTGCTGTGTGATTCCACATACATGAGGCCCCTAGAGTAGTCAGAATCATAGAGACAGAAGTTGAATTGTGGTGCCAGGAGCGGGGGGGAGGGGGGAGGGGGAGCTAGTGTCTAATGGGGACAGCGTTGCAGTTGGGGAAGATGAGAAAGTTCCGGAGATGGGTGGTGGTGACGGCTGCACAACAATGTGAATGTCCTTAATGCCACTGAACTGGACACTTAGAAATGGTTAAGATGGTAAATTTTATGTTATGCAGACTTAACCACAATAGGAAAAAAAGTAGATGGGAAAAATTAGATGGAGATGACACATCGATCCGAACGTAAAATCTGCAACTGTAAAGCTTCTAGGAGACATAGGAGAACATCTTCACCACCTAAGAAAAAGACTTTTTCAGAGAAGACACAAAAAAGCATTTATCGTAAAGAAAAAACTGACAAGTTGGACTTGAGATCGGTTGAGTGTGAGGGGTGGGGACATCCGGGTGGAGAGGCCAGGTAGGAAGCTGGTTGCCACTCGTGATGAGGTGTGGGCTGGAGGAACCAGGTTGAGGCCCCAAAGTCAGCTGATGTTTCTAGCTACAATCTGCCTTTGGAGCCGCCAATGGGGTCACCCACCTTAGGATCCACCAGACTAGAATAAGTGACTTTGGGCCACCTCTGGAATAGGTCTAGTTGTGGATGTCCAAGCAGATGAGCCCCTGAGCATTTTCCCAAGGTATCTTCTCTGAGTGGCATCTCGCTGGGCTGTAGCTTATACCGTCCGTCTACTTCTCTGGCCAGATTCGGGGTGCATCTGTGATCACAGCTCTCTGCACTGCACTGTCTCTTTCTCTCCCATCCCTGGGGCTAATGGAGGAGTCGGATGAAATCTCATTTCCTCTAAACAAGAGGCTGATCAATTATGGTGACCAGAACTTGCTGTCTGGAAGAATTAGCTTTGCATTTCTCTTGGGAAAGACCAGTGTCCGAGCTCTTTCTCCTCCGCCAGGCTGGCCTGGAGGGGAGTTGGTTACTACGGTACCCAGACCCACAGGACCGCGGGAAAGCTGTAGAGTGAGAGGTGATTTTCAAGTGGCCTTGCCTTGCTGAGGGCCCCCAAGCCTGGGCTCCCAGCCTCAAACCTTGCTCTCTCTGACCATCCCCAGGCCCCTGGATTTCCTGGCTCTACCGTCTTGGTACTGTTTCTACACAGCATTCATTGGAAAGCAGGGAGTTGACTTGGTCCCGCTGCAGAGTGATTCTGGGTCTTTGTGGGACAAAGGGGTCAGGGACTGCTTTGAGAAGCTGATGAAAGCCATAGGTTTCCTTCTCAGAAAAAAAAATGCAAACCTACACAAACCTTTACAAAGGACCTTTACATGGACCTCGGCTAAAGACAGCCTGATCTGGGGCTCCCTGCAATGGCGCCAAGCCTACCTAAATGCTTTTCTGCTTAACCCTCTGGTTATCTTCAGGGGGAGGTACAATTTATGCCAGTTTTGCAGATGGAGAAACTGAGATTCAAAGGAGTAATCCTAGCGGCCTGCCTGGTCCCAAAAGGAGTAACTGGGCCTGTAAGCTGGGAATTCCCAAATTATTTCTCCTCCTGTACAGTTGGGAGTCCCCACCCCACCCTCCCATTCACAGCTTCTCTGATTGGGAGGAGGGGATATCAAGTAATCAGTGGTGGGAGGCCTTGACCCCCAAAGGGTGGAGCTTTTGCCTGATTCACCTTTGAGTTCCCAGCATCCAACCCGAGGCCCCCAAATCAACTGACTGAATGACAACTAAGAGAATGCATGGGGCATCACAGGGGGAGGGACCTTTGGCTTTGGAAACAGAAATGCTCCTACACATCAGCTCTGTCCATCCCAGCTCTGCAATCTGGGCCTCTCGGAGCCTCAGTTTCCCTGTCTGTAAAATGGGAGCAGCAGCGCTCCTCTGACAGGGCTATTAGGAAGATGAAAGGAGACAGCTGTGTGACAGGCACTGTGCTCAACATTCCGCAGCCATTGTCACACATCTCCTCCCCCAAAGCCTAAGCACGCACGTGTAAATATCCCCCTCTTGCAGATGAAGAAACTGAGTCCCAGAGCAAGGCCATGACCTGCCCAAGGCCGTGTAGAAGTAGCAGAGCTGGAATCAGAGCCCAGGTCTGCCTAAGCCCAGTCCGTGCCCTTGAACAAACGCATGGTGCCTGACACCTACTAGGTGCTCATTAAATGGGCAAGGTGCCGCCCCCAGCCCCCCAGCTAGAGAGGCTTTCCGCAGGAGCCTGCGGGTGGTAACATCAGACACAATACAGAATAATAGTGGCCTGGGAGCATGCAGGAGCTTTGCTGTGACCCCTCCAGGCGAAGTCCCCCTCTCCCCAAGACCTCTTTGAGTTCCTACACAATGAAGTCTCTAGTCACGAGCTGGGGCAGTAGTGAGGAAGATGAACTTGAGTGCTGTCTGGGCCCTGATTTTGTCTTTTCACTTTTTTCCCCTCCTGCTGCAGCGGCAGGTGGGAGGCCCGGCAAATGCCCAGTGGCCGCCCCTCATTCTCACACCCACTCACCTACTCCCTCTCTGCAGCTTCCTTCCTGTGAGTCTGTGCAGAGCCGCAGCCCAGGCTCAGGATGGAAGGGATGAAGTCCACATTCTTGGCCCCCTCCCAGCTCAGATGGCACTTTTCCAACTCTTGGGTGACACGGAGATGGATGCTGAGTACACGAGGGCTCTCCGTGAGCCTCGGACGTGCCAGGTCCAGGACGCGGAGGTGGACCGGCCTCCTCCCCCAGGGGGCTCCCAGAAAGACAGTGACAGTGTAGCACGTTGAGAAGGCCATAGAAACACAGACGTGGGGTTGCAAAGTCTGCCTGGAAGATCAGAGAAAGCTTTAGAAGAGCAAGAGTTAGAATTAGCCTTTGCCCAAAGAAGGAGCTCCCCCTGCTTTGGGGGAGCAGCCCGGGCGAGAGCCTGAGGGTGTGGAACTTCACAAGGTGCTTATTACAATTGGAAGGAAGGATACAAGTGAGGGGCCGAAGGCCGTAAGACTGGAGAAGTAGGCAGGACCTGTGTGTTGAGCTGCGGATTTTGAACCTTGTTCTGAGGGTACTAGGGAGCCATTGAAGGCTTCCGAGCAGGGAGTCACCTGACAGGTCAGCCAGCAGGCTGCGTGGCTCTGTCCTCCTCTGCTTGACCTCCAAATGCTGGGGGCTCGGCTCCGAGCTGCTTCCCTTCTCTCACTCTGCTCTCTCATTGGTGATCTCACCCCGTCCCATGGCTTTAAATATCATCTTTAAGCTGCTGATTCCCATATTTTTATCTTCAGCCAGAGTCTCTCTTCTGCATTCCCAACTCATCATCCAACTGGCCGCTTGGCATCTCTACTTGGACGTCTCACAAAACATCTCAAAGTTAACAAGTCCAAAACAGGATTCTTGATCGTGCCACCCAACCCCCAAAACCTGCTCCTTCCCCAACTTACCATCCCAGTAAATGGCACCGTCACCCACCCTCTCGCTGAAGGCGGAGCCCTCACCGGCCATGCTCCTGCGCCTGCGTCTCCCCCGCTCATCCTCTTGGTTCCTCTTCCTATCTCCCACCTGCCCACGGCCCTGCAGCCGGCACCCTGTCCGCGCTCGCCCGGATGACGCAGTAGCCGCTCTTTCTTCCCACCCTCTCTCCCTCTCACCCTGACAGTGTATCCTCCAATAGATGATGGATCTTAAAAACAAACGAACAAACTTCGTGCTAATCTGCCACCTGAAAGTCTTTAGAGGCGTCCCTCTGCACCTGGAGTAAAACCCAGGCTCCTCACCATGGCTTCAGAGCCTCACACAGTCTGGCCCGTGTCCTTCTCTGAGCTCGCCTCATCCCTCTGCCTCACTCACAAGGCCCAGCCATGCTTTGTGTTATTAAAACCATGCTCCACCCCTTCCTGCCTCAGGGTCTTCGCCTGTGCCCTTCCCTCTGCCTGGCATACACTGGCCCCAGCTCTTTGCACGTCTACTTGGCAACATAAGTCCCCTGGCAGTCGGTCATGCCTTAGTCTCTTCATAGCACTCTTCACGGCCTGTCTTTTCCAACAGAAGCAAGCACAGTGTGTCTGGCACACAGTAGGTGCTCATTAAATAACTCTTGAGTGAGTAAATCACAAAAGGCCAGAGCAGAGGGGACCTAGAAGCAGGAGATCGGGGGGAGAGAATGAGACCTGAAAGGACAATGGCAGGATGAATAGAGGAAAGGAATTAGTACCAGGTGGGACATTTGGATTTGATCTTAGAGGCACTGGGGAGCCACGGAAGGATCTTGAGCAGAGTCCTGGGAGGGGAAGTGATCCTTAGAGCGGGGGAGGCTGTATGCCCGGTGGCCATGTGACTGGGCTCTGAAATCGGACTGCCATGGGTCAGACCTTGGTTCAGCAACTTCCAGCTGTGAAACCACAGGCAAACCCCTTAGCCTCTGTGCCTCGGTGTCTTCCTCTGTAAGCCAGGGCTTGCTCCTGAAGCCTCCGCAAGGGCAGCGGAGAGGCTAAATGGGGTGGTGCACGTCAAGTCCTTGCTCAGTAAACATGGAGCTCACAGTCTAACGGGGGAGACGGGTAGATACACCCTGGCTCTGGTTCCCCAGGACGAGCACTGGACCGGACATGCAAGCAGAGAATTTAGTGCAGGAGGGTCAGGAAAGGCCTCCCAGAAGTGACATTGGACTTCGGGGAGACACTTTCCTTGAGAGAATGTTTCGAGTCAGCAGCCACTGGCCAACGAACAAGGGAGGAGGAGGTGGGCTCTGGCTGCTTTAGCTCCCAAAATAACCCCGATCCGAGGGCGGACAGCCCGGCAAGCCCCGGGAGCCACCACCATGCCTCTCCTGGCTGAGTTCCGGAGACCTTGGAGCCGCCCTTGCGCTGCCCTGTGTCCCCGGGTGGCAAGGGGACTGGAGGAGGGATGCCCGGCCCAGAGTTCCAGGCCCGGGCCAAGGGCGCTGGGTGGTCAGTGCAGGCACCGTGGCCCAGGCCCTCTCTCCCCGACACACAGGCTGCTGAGCTGCCCCACGAGTACCCAGTCGTGTTTGCGTTTCGGCTTCTGGACCCGCGGCTTGACCACCAGGGCAGAGAGGACGCGATGCTCTGTCCTTCCTCTCTGTGTCTCCCATCGTCCCAGTTTCTCTGTGTCTCTCTGGCTCTGTGTCTGTCTGTCCGTTTCCCTCTCTCTCTCTCTCTCTCCCCCTCTTCCTCCCTCCTGCTGTCCACCTCCCTGCCCCTATCCTGCTTCTCTCTCTCACTGCGTCTCACTTTATCTATTTCCAAGTCTGCCTCTGTTTCTCTCCCCCTCCTCCACCTCCTTTCCTCCCCCGTCCCTCCCACCCCAGCCTCTCAAGTTCCTCTCTGCCTTACGGCTTCTCTTTCTCCCCTTTCTTTGCTCTCCACCCAACCCCCTCCTCCCCCTCCAGTGGGAGGCATCCTGGAACACACACACACACACACACACACACACACACACACACACACACACACACACACACACACACACACACACACACACGATCTCGAGCCCAGCACCACCACCCCCAGCCTCCCACACTGGCCGAACCTGGCCCAGGACACAGGGATGAGGGCAGGGTCGGCCAGAGGGGTGGATGCGGAGGGTAATGGATGTGGTGGGGGAGGTGTCCTATCCTCCCCACTTCCCTCAGCCCCGTGCTCAGAGCTGGGAACCAGGGGTGGGGGAGTGGGGTGGAGGTTCCTGAGCTGTTTCCTCCCCTCTGTGCGACTGCTGGGCTTCCCGGCCCTTGGACTGCAGGTCGGGTCATTGGGCCCATTCAGCAGAATTATAAATAGCATCCTGTGCCCAGCCTGGCCCACAGAGCAACCACGGCCGCTGCAGGGCCCCCGGGCCCCCCGTCCTCCGTCCCTCCAGCCATCCCTCTGAGGCAAGACTTGCCCATCCCCTGTGCTGCCAGCGGGTCCCCAGGTCAGTATCCGATGTGCTGTCGCCATGGCAACCTGCGTGTCCCCGTCCAGCCCAGGCTCAGGTTGCGGGAGGCGTGGGCCACTGAGGGAGAGGTCCAGTGGCCTGGAATCAAAGGTCGCCGCTCTATGCTGGGGCTTGCCGGCTCTCTCCGGGGCTGGGGAGTGGGGTCCTGTCCCCTGAGAAATCTCACGCTGCTGAGGGTGGGGGAGGGACAGAGATGCCTGACGCTGGAAGGCCTGGCAAGAGGGGCACTGCCCCAGGCTTCTGCCAGCGAACTGGGCAACTTGGGCCAGCCTGGGCCTTGAAGCCAGAGAGATGTGGGTTCAGATCCTACATCCCCACCTACTACTTTGGTCACCTTGGGACCACCACTTAACCCCTGAGTTCAGCATCCTCAGCGTTGAGACAGGAAGAGTGATACGCCTCCCTCTCCAGGGGCTGCTGGAGAGATCAGAGACCACCAGCTGTGAGGCGGGCCCCTTAGTTCTCACCCATCCTCTCCTTAGTCCCCGAGGGCGGTACCGGTCGGGGCGAAGCTTACGGACTTCAGAGTCACACTGGCCTGCATTCCTATCTGGCCTCTGTCATTTACCAGCTCCATGATTTCAAGTAGGCTACACAATCTCTCTGAGCCTCAGTTTCCCCATCTATAAAATGGGCATGAAAACAACATCTGCCCCTCATTGTTGTTTTGCGGATGAGTTGGGCTGAGGTGGGAGAAGCCTCTGGCACGGTGCCACGCACATAGTCCGTGCCCGCACGTGGCAACTGCACTTTCCATCACTTTCTGAATTTTTATTTCTCAGCGAGATGACCCTACCTTCATCACTGACTCAATGGTCACTTCAGGCAACAACTCCCTTTCCCTCCCAGGGCTCAGTTTCTCCATCTGCAAAATGACCACAGGACCACCCAGGCCCTGCCCAGGTCTGAGATTTGTGTATCTCAAGCAGCCCCACCGGGCTGGGCTGTATTATTATTAACTGATGCCCTCACCCGAGCCCTGTCCTCAGCCCCCGAAACCTGAGCTGCCTGGTTGCCTGGCAACTGAGGCGCGAGCTGGGGAGGCTTGGGTGTCAGGGTGTCCAGCTGCAGCCCCCTCCCTGCAGGCCGGAGCCCCGTCACTATGGTCACTATGTGGCCGGGAAGCAGGAGGGCTCAGGGCTGGGACCCTTGACCGGGGCAGCCCAGGAGAGACCTCCTCTTCCTCTCATACCTGCCCAGGGCCGACCTGTCTCAGAGCCCACTTTCTCGGGGTAAAAGGGGCCATCAGCCTGGGATATTTTTATAGATGGGGCACGTGGTCAGGCTCACAGAGGGAGAAATCGGAGCTTCCTCGCGCTGCTAACTGATACGGTGGCCGTCACTGTCACCCTCTTCTTGGAAGCCTGCAGCCGAAGTTTGCCCAAAAGCACAGATAATTCCCTGACCCACTCCTAGCGCTGCCCTCAGGAGGCCTGATGCCGCTTCTTGGAGCTCTGAGGGCACTTTGCATGGTCACATTTAACCAATCACATCACCCCTGCACGACCTGCCCTACGTTTTCATTCATTCACTCACCAAACATTGTACTGAGCATCCATCCCAGCCCTACTGTATTCTGCCTGGCCGTGGGCAAGTCGCTTCACCTCTCTTTGCCTCATTTTTCTTTTCTGCAAAATGGGATACTAAGAATACCTGCCTCAGAGTTGTGGTGTGGATCAAATGAGATGACGACTGTAAAATGCTTAGCACAGATCTTGGCACATAGAAAATGCTGCATAAATGTTAGTTTATCATGATTATTTGCCTGAAATTGTTACAGTGTGCAGAACCCGTGCTGCACAGGGAGGGAACAGGGCTGTGTCCGATTCCTTTCTGTCCATGTCGCATCCCACAAGTCCAGGCATGTAGTGGGCCCACAGCGAAAGTTTGCCAAGTGAGTGGAAGTGAGAAGTGAACTCTTTGCCCCAAAATCTATTGCTGCTCAGGGCACTGATTGCTAGGACATCGACTTTAAACATCTTTTACAATTCTGGGTACTTCTTAGAATCTATTACGGCTGCGTCATCTTCACAATTACCAAAATGGGTTTAAAATCACTTTGTAGATTTTCACTCTCTTCCCTGTGTTTGGGGTGGGGCTGGGGCAAGTAGGCGCATGGCTAATTCAGGTGGACTTGAACTGCAGGACAGACAGCTAGGGGAGGGATGGGCAGGAACCTGAGAATGAGCACTGCCTTGCATTTTGCACCCTGGGCGCCTCCCTTGCCTCACAGTCCCAGCACTGTGAGGGACCTGCATCAAGGAACTTGCTTGTCTTCTTTGAGCCTCAGTCTCCTCATCTTTAAAATGGGCACCCTGCTCCCTCTGCCCCAGAGTCACAGGCAAGACAAAGGAGGTAGTACTGTGAAGAACCCCTTCCAGTAACAGTCCTTAATTATAAGAAGATAGCGATGCTCTCCATGGAAAAGGGCTGGGCTGGCACCTCCCCAGGCCTACCATTCGTCAGCAGAGCCACGTTGGGTGGCCGCCAGCCCTCTGGCCCAGGGGCCGTTTCTAACAGCAGGTGATGCGGCCAGGCTGACGGCTCCAGGATTTCACCCTTGACTTCTTCCAAACACAGGAAGGGGCTGCCATCTGCTTCCCGCCCCTCATACCCAGCCTGCCAGGTCAGCCAAAGCCCCCGCCTCGCACCTGTCAGCAGGGTTGCAGACAAGAATCCCACTGGGGGCTTTCGTATGGATGCTGAAGTTGGCAAAAGCCTGGGGGCCTCCTCCCAGCCCCCAGCCCACCTGGACACCAGGAGCTCAGACCTGGGGATCTGTTAAGTGCCAAGGTCAAGAGTACAGCCTTGGGAGTCAGACCATAGTGCAGACCCTGTTGTGACCTTAGGCAGTCACCCCACCATCTGAACCTCAGTTTCATCATCTGTAAAATGAAGGAAATTAGAGTATCGACCTCAGGGGCTGTTACGCATATGAGCGAGATCGTGCGTAGGAAAAGGTAAATGGCATTTGGCAGTGATAACGCTTAGTTGCTCTTATGATTATTTTTATTACTGTTACTGATACTCTGCTGCCATGATTACTGTGACCATCTCCCTGCCAGGGAGGTGATCTCATTTCCTCTAGTTAGACCACAGCATCCATCCTTCCCGGAGGCCAGTGCTGGGTACACAGTAGGCGCTCAGTGCATGCTCTCCGCCTCAAAAGCAAGCAGCTGTTGAAGAAGTGGGTGAGCCCAGGACCCAGGCAATCTTGTTCTCTCTCAGTTTCTGAGGTCAAGCTGTGGGTTCCTGTGGTCACTCAGCAAGCTTCTGTTAGACACTGACTCTGTCTGTCAGGTGCACTGGGGACCTGGAGATAGATGGACACAGTCCCCTGACCTCGATGGTGTCAACGGTCAAGCCCAGTGGAGGGATCAGTTGTCTCTGCCTGGAGAGTGGGGTCAGCATAGTGTTCACTGAGAAGGGGCCCTCTGAGCTGGGCCCTGCAGGGTGAATAGGAGTCTAACAGGCAGAGAAGCAAATGGAAGGGAAGAGCTTGTGCTAAGGCATGTTCACAAGGAAGCTCTGAGCTGATTTTTTTATTTTTTAAAACAGGAAATTTTCCCCCCATAGATGTCCCAGTATCCAGAAGATAACTCTGGCTGATCCAAGGGCAAACACATGGCCACTGGGGGGCGGATTCCGAGAGCCATAGAAGCCCCCTCCCCTGTGCCCAATCCAGTGTCCAAGACTTACCACAAGCCAGTATGTGAGGGTCTCTTATAAGCTATCTAGTCCAAGCTCCTCATTGGACAGATGGAGAAACTCAAGCCAAAGAGGGAAGATGGTGGCCCGGGGACAGTTAATGGCAGACCTCCTGGCCAAGCCCGCCCAAAGCCCATCCACCCATGGCTGGGGGTGACCAGCCCCAGAGTTGTATGTTCTGTGCAGAACCCTGATGCCCCAGGTCGCCCCCCGGAGACATCACTCTCTGCGGGGCCCACCAGAGGCCCCTGCATCTTTCTCGCCTTAGTTCCTTACTTCTGAACTGTAAATCATCAGTGGGTTCTTTGTGAACTTCAAGCTGAAAAGCAGTTCACGACTCGTATAAAATGATACTCTGTCGTCGCTGTCATTTTGTTCAGGTCGGGCCCTAATGGCAGAGTTCCCTGGAGATAAAGTCATCTGATGGCACGGTGTGGGGTTCAGAGGTTCAGGGCCACCTTGCAGACAGCCACAGAGACAGTGACAAGGCATCTTCTACAGGTTGGCCTTCTGTTCTGTTCTGGAGCCTTTGTGGGTGCTCCCTCTCGCCACCCACCCATCTCCCAAACTGTGAGACTAAGGTTGTCTCGAGGTGGTAGTAAGAGTCTTTGCCATGACCCATGACTCCCTAACATCCCCCTACAGGCACCATCTAGAGTCTTATTTCCAAAATACATTCATTTCTGCAAATCTCAGCACAGCCCCCGCTGCCCCCGCCCCCAGCTCACACATGTTCAAGCAGGCTTATGCATGCCCTCGTGCAACCACACGTGTGCTCCCTGGCACACGTTCTGCCCTGGCACACACATATGTATGCGTCCACGGTCATGAACTTCAAGCGGAGAAGAGGGAGCAGGGTTGTTCTGTGTGAGCTGGAAAGCGCCCATTAACTGTAAAACAATAAAAAGTTAGCAAGAAGAAAATTTCAGCTCAACCCAAAGAACTCGGTAATTCCTAGCGCGGACATAGATTATCATGGAAGGAGGGCGTGAACCCCCCGTCAAGGGAAGCATGCAAGCCCAAGCAGGACTCTACACAGGTGCTATGATACTAAGATGCTATGATACTAAGGGGCTTGGGCATCCCAGGGATTTTCACCTCTGAGGTCCCTTCTGGTCTGTGGATTCAAGGAAGCTTGTGGAATCGGGGCCTCTTCTGGCTTTCCCTCAAGTTTTGCAAACAGTGATGCCCCCTTGGTGTTCTCCGCCCTGGGGCGGGGCTTCCTGGAGTGCCCCCGCAGTTCAGGACGTGGTGCACAAGGACCAGCTCCAAGCAGGCCTGATATCGTTGGCATCTGTGGCCCCCGCTAAAGATGCCCACACCAGAGCCCCCGGAACCTGGCACCCATTTCATGCCAGGCCTGACCCTGGAGAGGGAAAGAGGTGACGGCTCTGGCTTTGTCAGTCACTTGTAACAAGGAGTCTGGGGTAGCAAAAGCCCTGATTTAGCAGGAGGTGTCAGGGACTGAGATATCTAGAGAGGTCGGGAGTGAGTGAGGTAGGCTGGAGGAAGCTCCCAGGACTTGGAATTGTGCACGATTTGAGCATAGGTTCTGACTGCGTCTGAACCCCAAAATCTAAACTCCCCTGTATTACACCCAGCAGAGAGCAGGCCTTAGAAGCAGCGTGACATGAGGTTTGAAATCTAGGGGACATCAGGCTCCCCCCACCATGGATCCCTGTACCCTTTCTCTTCTGGGAGACCCCCCAGAGCCATGGGGAACTGCAGGAGAGAAAGGAAGGGCAGACATGGCGGGAGCAGGACTTTTGAAAAGCAGAATAACGGTGATGGGGTGGGGGAGGGGGTCTGGGCTGTGCCCCACGGGGAGAGGAAGGGAAATCAGAGGGAGTGGCACCTTTGGGGGCCATTGTGGGAGGTCTGCTGATGTGGATACCTCCAGGGTCCAAGGTTTGGGGTCTCCTGGGGCCTTGGAAGCACTGTGGCTTTTGAGCTCTTAAACTTTCTGGCAGGACTTGAACTTCCTTGAGAAGCCGGAGGGGTCAGGCTGGGGCTCAGGGCTGGTTCTTAGTGAGAAATGGGGAGGGGGTATCTTCAGGGCGTCCCTTAGGCCTCCTGGCCAGCTCCCAGGATTGGAGATGAACTGGCACTCAGGGAAAATCCTGCACAAGGATGAAGGTGAGACATATCCCTGGAATATCCCAGAAACAGAGGAGAATGTCTTAGGGGGGTCAAAGCTCTGGCAGAGGCCTTGGGCCTGAACCTGGCTCTGCCAGCACCTGCTCTGAGGACTTGGGCCAGTGCCTTCCACTCAGGGCCTCCATTTCCCCGTCTAGAAATCACTATCATTCCAGTTGATTGTGTGTCTCTCACTAGCCAGGCTCTGGGCTGAACCCTGTGCCCTGCATCAACTCACACTATCTTCCCAGCCACCCTGCAAGGAAGGGACCGTCTCCATTTTAGAGACGCGGCAACTGAGGCCAGAGAAGTGCCTTGATTTACCCACGATCCCTCAGTGATGGCAGATTGAGGGTTCTTACCCAGATCTCTCTGACTCTAAGCTCAAAGAAAGGGATTCTGACCCTACTAGGTTGCAAGTCCACTGAAAAGTGGTTTAAGAATTCACAGAGGGAAGAAGAAGCTTCTGGGAGTGGGAGGAAATTCCCAAGAGAAGATGGCACTAGGGATTGTGGGTATAGGGGCCCCGATATGGGGTAGAAGCAGCAGGCGAAAAAGAACGGGTATTCCAGGTGGGAATCCCAGCCACGCAACGTGTGGAGGAGGGGCTGCCGGGGCTCCACGATGATGGGGAGAGAGGGGAGCCAGGCTACACGCACCCGTCGTCGCCGCCTTACATTCGCTTCAGGGAAGGTAAGGCCCACGGCTCTGCACAGCTTCAGTGAGGCTGGGGTCCCCTGGGCCCACGGCCCCCGGGAGGCTGCGTTCGCATCTGTCCCTGTGCAGATGGCTGGTGAGCACAGCTAGCAGCGCCCACCCGCACCCGCTTCTGTCGCCGGGGCTGGCTGCGCCGGGGAGCGTGGTGCGGCGTTATTTTTAGAAGTGACGCCATCTGTTCAAGGTGCCGGGCGGATTCTGTTTGTCTCCGCAGTGGCCGGGACAGCCATGCCAAGTCAGGGGAAGAGCTGCAGAGCTGGCCTGCTGGGTGAGGGGGCCAAGGAGATTCTGCAGGCCCGTGAGGCGTGGGATTCTGGGGTCGGAGGTCTGGGGCTGCCAGAGGGGAGGCTCCGGGGCCAGGGACGGTCATCGCAGGGCGTCCTGTGCTCCCAGCGCCCCGCCTAGTCCCTGGGCCTGAGCCTGGACCTGCCTCCTGACAGATTCTGGCCTGACCTTATCCCTGTTCTCCAGCTTTGGGTTGGGGGGGAGAACAGTACGATGACCAGACCACAAGGATCCCCTGTGGGATGTAACACTGGGTGTGGCAGAAGACACGGGTCTGATCAGTGTGGTCCAGGAGGGCCAGGACATCTCCCCACTAGACCCAAGATGCTTCTGTGTGTCACACTGTCTTAGCCACCACCATCTTCTGCCTTCTGAGTCATGCTGGGAGGGACTTAGGCAGGGTTTCTGATGGCAGATTGCCTGGGTTCGAATCCAACCGTGATGTGACCCTGGGCAACTTCCTTAACCTGGCAAAGCCTCCACTTGCTCATCTGTGAAATGGGATGCTGGAGCAGCTGCTTCCCAAGGTTCAGGTGCAGATTTGCCAACTTGCTCTCTGTTGCACGCTGCCTGGGTGCATTCAGCACCCACTCATCCAGCCACTCGGCTGACCAGTTTTCACTTTCCAGATGCAGGCTGTGTCCCCAGATCTGTTGTCCCCAGTGTCCTTCCGTAGTCAGATTGCTTTCTCAGTGATGGAACCAGCATTGGTGGAGGCTGGTCTTGTGCTGGGGGCTGGAGAGGCCCTGTTCTCAGAGAGTTCACAGTCTAGTCGGGGAGGCAAGCTGGTAGAACCCACCCCAAGACCGAGGGTGGAGGGTGCAAAGTTGAGGAATGAGCCACATGTGATAAGCTGGCAGTGGGAAGGGGGTTGAAATGTGTAGCAGAGGAATTAGAGAGAACTTCGCAGATTGGCATTGGGGCTGGACCTTAGAGAGGAAGGTTTGGATTAGTGGCAAAGTGGGTGTAGACCATCCCGGGTGGAGGGAACAGTATATACAGAGGGTCGGAGGCCGGAACATGTGTTAGTTGTTCAGCAAATACAAGGAGTTGACTTACACCAGAGCCCAGAGAAGTTGGCTCTGAGCCAATCAGGCAGGATCCTGGATGCAGTGGTCGGGAATATGTTTTTGTTTAATAGGCACCAAGGAGCCAGTGGTGGTTTTTAATCCAGAGGGTGGCATGTTCAAATCCAAGAGGTTTTTAGCGCCGGACAGATCCCAGCTCTACTCCTGGCTCTGCCACTTGTGAGCTTTGTGGCCTTGGCATGATGTTATTTCACCTCTTTGAGTCTCAGTTTCCTCGTCTGTTAAATAGGCATAAGAATGCCGACCTCATGGGGTTATTGTGGAATAAGATGTTTTCAGAGCCTAACAGAGCTCCTGACACATGGAAGCCACTGAGTAAATGAGAGTCCCTGTCAGCATCACTCTGGGGACAGTGAAGGCGGAGGGGGCGGGTTGTGAGGAACCGGTTGAAAGGTTGTGGATAAGGAACCTGAACTAGGTCAGGAGCCCAGGGCGGCAAGGAAGACAATGAAGCTTGAGCTCTTACCCCAGTGGTCCCTGGGTCTGGGTACCTGACTGAGTGTAAGGAGGGAACCGAGTCGAGGGCTACCCTGATAGTCCCATTCTGGGAATCTGAGCGGACGCTTTACATGCCGTAATTGGCACAGAGGCCACAGAAGGATGAGGACATGTGGAAGAGTCTGAGAGCCTGGAGAACCTTCAGAGGGGACATTTGAGAGTCCTGGAAAGTTTGGTTCTGGAGCTTAGGAGAAAGGGCAGGGTGGAAAGGGCAGTTTGGGAATCACTCATGTTAGGATGCAGGTTGATGTCAGGTGGGTGACATTGCCAGGGAGAGGTGAGGCATTAAGAGGGTCAAGGGCAGGACTGTGGGAAAAGACTGCAGTTCACCCACAACAGGGAAGCCATAGGAGAGTGGGAAGAAGGGATGGGGGTCATCAGGTGTGGGCAAGGGTGTAAAGACAGAAGGGCCCTGGAGCGGTTGGTGGGAGTCATTCCCAGAAGACACCTAGGGCCTGGCCTAGCCGGAAGTGGCATTTGGAAAAGCAGGGACAGGGAGCTGGAAATGATTTTGAGCCGTAGGCTGGGCTACAAGAGCAGGACAGGATTCTAGAACGCAGAACCAGGGGAATGTTGGCTACAAGAGGAAGAAGGCCGAAAGAGGGGCTGGAATGGGACCCCCAAAACTCTAGGGCAGTGGTTCTATTTGTTTAACACTCCCAGCCACACCACCAGAGATTGACCCATCTCTGCAGGCTTGGGCATGGGAATCTGTGTTTCAACCAGCCCCCAAGTGATGCCAACAGAGGTGGCCCTTGGGGAACCACACTTTGAGTGGCCCTGCTCTGGGGTCCCCGAGCTCCACTCAGAGAAGCTTTTATCAAGAGAGGAAGGAGAGGAAACCTTGACCATGGGAGGCAGTTCCTGCTCTGGGCTCCTCCTCTGGCTTCCAGACCTTCTGATTCACCCCCTTCAGGTCTGAAGCCAAGTCAGTGTCCCGACAGACATCACTAGCTTTCCACCAAGGAGACTCTGAGGGAGAGAACCTGGGCTGGGGCAGGAAAGGCAGTGAGTGCACAGTCACCAAACCAGGGCTAGTTCCGCTTGAGCCTGGAAGACTCACTGCAGTAGTGAGAAGTAGAATCTGAAAAACACCCCCGAACACATACAAACACCAACCCCTGCCAGTGCCTGCACCAGTCTGACTCCCCTTCTCCTTGGAATCTAGGAGTCCTGCTTTTCTGCCTTTTCCCCTTTTCTATATAGTTCTATTTCCTGGCCTCTGTGTTCTCAGGCCACATAGAATGACTTTCCCCAAGCCTTAGCTTCCAGCTTCTCTGATTTGGACCCCAAAGGACTTACCCAGCTATTCGAAAGTAATCTCCCAACTTAAACTCATCCCTTGGCATCTCTTTGGGTGAATTTTCCTTCCCCATTCCATGGAGGAAAGAATTTAATAAATTCAGACAGAATGAGATGCCACCACTGAACTATGGTCCCAGCAGGAACCAGAGGGAAGGGACCAAGCACAACACAAAAGAATGAATCATTAGTGGTGGGATTTCTGGCATTGGTGACAGGTGGCACTGATGGGCCAAGGTGAGTCTTCTGTGCGTGCATGTAAGTGGCCCCAAGTGACCTTTTGCCTGGTGTCATTTTCTGGGCTCAGGCCCGCTCACTAGGACACCTCATTGCCTGACAACCTGGCTTTGAGCGACAGCACAAATACCTGGGGCCAGCTACCCATGCCTGCTCACATAGCTCAAGGAAAATGCCCTGCGCCCTCCCTACTGCACCCAGTTCCTCAGGCTTCCCAACCCTGCGCTCCGCTGGTCAGCACTGCTATCCTGGGTAGCTCTAAGGGCACTCTAACCCTTTGCCCTATGTCAGCACCACAGAACATGGACAGCTCCTTGGCACGTGGTCCCTAAAACCAACTCAGATCCCGAATCAGCACTGTGGCCTTGGGGACAGCTCCCAGTGGAGACCGTTCCCCACTGCGTGTTTCTTTGTCCTCCCCAGGGGGGCTGTCAGTCAGCACCACAAGCACGTGGGCAGCGCTCACTCCCGGCCTCTGCTAGTCAGCCTGCAGCAGAGAGAGGGGGGCCTGTGGTTCTCAGATTCCCTGACCTTAGCTACCCAATCCCTCCCAGCACCCACCTCCATCCATCCATCAACACTTCATCCCCAGAGACGGCTCCCTGGGCCCCAACCCTCCATGGTCAGAGGTGAAGCCTGAAGACTCCCCAAGGAGCCAGCGACCTGCTGTTGTTTACGGTCAGAGCACTGACATGGCAGAACCCTGTGCTTCATTATAGGAACCAGAAAAAAGGGTAGGAGCCTGGTCTGCTGGAAAGAGGGATGGGAGTGAGCCCTTAAGAGTGTCTGTGTGTGTGTGTGAGAGACCCGCCTCTGCCGCCCTCACCCCTCCAACCAAAGACCTATGCCAATCACTGCACTCTCTTTTTCTGTTTCTCCTGTGGAAAACGAGAGTGTGGCAATACCCATGGCCTAGGGTTGTTGTGAAGGATTAAATGAGATAAAAAATGTGGAGCGCATAGGATGGTACTTGGCACATAGCAGGTATGATCCAAGCGTTGCTGTTATCATTTTTTGTCCTTTCTTCAGGCCTCTGCTTGTAATCCACGGAGACAAAGCTGGAGGCAGGAGAGAAGGAGGCAGATGAAGACAGGAAGGGACAGTGTCACCCTAGCCAGTTAGGATCTGGAGGCTGGGGGCAGCCAGGGAAGTCATTGCATCTGTAGGGAAAGTTGGGCAGGGCAAGAAATGAGGCTGGGGAGGTGGCTGAGACGTTTGACTGAAACCAGAGGACACTTTCCAGGACAGCTGGTCCATCTTAGGCAGAGTCACCATCCCCAGCCTCCTCACTGCATGTCCCCTCTCTTGCAGGCCAAAGTGAAGTCTCCCCCAACACTTTTCTGCCTCAGCTAAGCTTTCTTGCCTTGATATGCTGATGACTTTACTGTTTTTGCTTCATCGGAAAACTCTCCTTTTTAAAGGGAAGATTTCTAAACAAGGAGCACATAAAGGGTACAAATCGTGGAAGGCAAGCACTGCCATGCAGAGGCTGAGGGGGGCGGGCAGTGGATGTCAGAGGCACCAGGTGAATTCTCGTCAGCCTGTGACTCCCAGGTTCTAGGGCATTTCTCCTTCCTTAGGCCTCCAGCCAAGCAGGAGTTGGCTTGCAACTAGAATGGTGCTCTGCTGGGGATGGCAGGACAGCAAGGAGGCTTGGGGAAGTGTGTGTGCCCTTAGAAGCCAGTATCCGGTGACGGGAGAATCCTTGAGGATGGCGCTAAAATGGCCCCTTAAGACTGAGTATCTGTCCAGTCCCCCTCTCACTTTATAGGACAGGAAACTGAGGCACAGGGAAGAAGGCATTGGTCCGAGGCCATACCGTGAGTTGGTGAAAGGCATCGGGACACAGAGGAAACACAGAGGCTTTGGACTCAAGCAGGCATATTTAAACTATGCCGGGTCCCATCTGTACGGCATTGGCCATCTGTAACCCTCTGAGCCCCAGCTTTCTTGCCTGTAAACAGGGACAGTGATACTACACAGCCCATGGAAGCGTGTGCTAAGCAATCTCTATTAATAGTAGTGGTCAAGCCAAGATTGGGGCTCAGCAGATCTGGTTCCCAGGCGAGTGCCATTTGGATTACATCCTCCCAAACTCTGACGCAAAAGTTGTGCAGGAATCATTCAACTTGGTCTGCAGAGCCTGACCATGGGGTTTCGGGGGACTCTGTGTGGCAAAGTGAGCGTAACTTCAACAGCTAGAAGGAGGGTCTGTGCACCTCCCTTGCTCTCTTCAGAGTCCCAGTGCTTGGGGCAGGGCCTGAGATGCAGCTTTTTATTGGAGAGGTGGATGGATGGATAGATAGATGGATGGATGGATGGATGGATGGATGGATGGATGGATGGATGGATGGACGGACAGGTGGATGGACAAATGGATGGATGGATGGATGGGTGAGTGGATGAGTGGGTATGTAAGACACCTAGAGGACCAGAAATGTGGGGGGTTTCCTACCATGCAACACTGGAAACTCCTTTGGAGAACAGGGGAAGTAGAGAGAGTTGACCCTGCTGGGCAGCTAAGGGCTGGGGACCTACCCTCCCTTGAGCCAGGCAGGAGAGTGAGAAGCTATGTGAGACACCCTGAGTGCCTAGCAGCCCACGCCCTGGCCCTGCTTCCGCCATCTGTGCCTTTGAGGCTGGTGCGTGGCTGCTTCTGTGGAATATATATATATATATATATATATATATATATATATATATATATATATAAAAATTTTTTTTTTTTAGATTTTCCTTTTCTGGTTAACAGGATAGGAGTTTTCTAAAAATAGCACTAAACTCGCCTCTGAGGTATTCATTTTCAATTCCCTTCCTCTCTCCCCGTTCTGTCTCCTTGACGGTGAGGATTCAAAGCCGAGACTGTCGTTGTCAGCTTTGATGCACACACACATACACACAGATCGTGGGGCTTGCACACTCAGAGGCGGGCATGGGACACACATCTCTGGCTCACTCACACTCACAGGTACACACTCATCCTGACGTACTCCGGTAGACCTGCACAGCACACCTTGTCCTCCAGGGTCACCCAGAGTCAGTACACATCTGCTGACACACCACAGGTACCCTCTGACACACACATACACGGAACATTCCCTCCCCCAGAGAGGGGCGGCTAAGACAATGGCTACAACGCTTTGACTCTCCCAGTGAGGCTGAGGGAAGAAGAGCAGTTGTCCCTCTGCCCCCAGCTGCCTGGCTGAGGTCACCCGTTTCCCCGGTCAGCACCGAGGAGGGTCCCCTCAGCTGGGGCGGGGCAGGGTGGGGACCACAGAAAGGCCAGAATTTGCATCCAGGAGAGGAAAGAAAATGTCCTGCCTGTGGGGATTAGTCAGTCAGGACCAGAGCAGAGGAGAGGCTAGCCCTGTAAGCTGTGCGTACAAGCTGGGACCCTCCCCAGCCTTCCAAGCAGTGCTGGGAGCTTTGTGGGGATGGCATGGTTGGCCTGAGCCCCATGTTCAGGACAGTAGCGTGGGGGGCAGTCTGAGAGCAGACTTGTGGGGGTGAGCTGAGAGCAGAGGGAAGGAGCGAGTTAAGTCACCATCAGAAGAACAGTCCCTGTTGAACAAGTCTTACGCTGTGCCAGGAACTGCTCTGAGCTCTAGCTCAGGTAGGCCTCGCAAAGCCCTGTGCGGGAGGGAGGCGTGCGGGTAAGAGGGGATGGAGGCCCAGGGAGGGGCTAAGACCTTGCCCCCCCCCCCACTCCACCCCCATCACAAAACTACCAAATGGCAGCATCAGGCTTCATCATCAGGGATCTCCAGACGGGGCCTGTGTCCCCACATCTGTCACTGGTGCCAGGGGCGATTCAAAGTAAAGGGTAACTTTATAAATACATATGAAGATGGCATTTAAATTCCGCAGGTCAGAAAACAGGCCGATTCGGCATCCGAAAATTATTTTTAGCACGTAATTCATTTGCGATGTCCCGTCCTTCAATTAGGATTTGAAAAGCTGATGGTTTAGGTTTTGGGGTGTTTTTTTTAAAAGCTTCCTTCGAGAGATAGATTTCTTCTTTGTTAAATTGACTCCAAAAAAAAAAAAAATCCATTGCTCCTTCCTCTGCCAGAGTCTCTCTTGGCAAAGACTTTTTATTAAGGTGCCCCAACCTATTCTTGAGTCACTGAAATGTAACAATACAGAGTCATTTAAATGCTAATAAGAGGAAACCGAAATGCATAAACCCAATATTGTCAGAACATTCATTCTGGATTCTGAAGGAGCTGGCGCACCAGAGCCTGAAGGGACCCCAGAGAACACCAGTCCAATCTCTTCAGTTTCCACATGGGAAACTGAGGCCCAGGGAGGAAAGGGGCTTGGTCAAGGTCACACAGCAGGAGCTTGGAAAACAGGGAGGGGCTTTTCAGTGGGCTGTGACCCCAGTTGGCTGTGTGCCCCCTAGT
Source organism: Stenella coeruleoalba (assembly GCF_951394435.1). Taxonomy (NCBI): domain Eukaryota; kingdom Metazoa; phylum Chordata; class Mammalia; order Artiodactyla; family Delphinidae; genus Stenella; species Stenella coeruleoalba. Next base: position 98,411,783 of record NC_137156.1, on the reverse strand, counting down.
TGTGTTGCTCAACCTCTCTGGGCCCAGGACTGGCTGCCCAGACTTCTGCCCTGCCCAGGCACACGTCTTAGCTCGGGTTGCTATAACAGAATACCATAGGCTGTGTGGCTTAAACAACAGAAATTTATTTTTCATAGTGCTGGAGTTTGGGAAGTCCAAGCTCAAGGTACCAGCAGATTCAGTTCCTGGTGAGAACCCACTTCCTGGATTACAGATGGCCACCTTCTCACTGTCCTCACACGACCAAGAAAGATCATCTCTGTCATGTCTCTTTTTTATAAGAAGACTAATCCCATTTGTGGGGGTTCTACCCTCATGACCTAATTACCTCCCAAAGGCGCCACCTCCAAATATCATCACACTGGGGATTAGGGCTTCAACATATGAATTTGGGGCAGGGGGACACATTCAGTCCATAGCAGCCAGTGTGCCCATCAATTAGGACAGGGGTGACTGTCAGTGTGGTATTAAGAACTGGCTACAAATGAACCTCATCTCAGCCTTGAGGGAGGTGCAGTTGCTAATAACGGTGTGTAGGTAGGAGGGAGGCTGGGGGAGGTGCAGAAGCCAGCACTGTAGAGTATCTGCTCCAGGCCAGGAGCCACACAGAGACCCACACATAAGGGCCTCAATGGGTCCTTACAGCAGCCTGTAAGACAGATGGGTCAACCTCACTGGGCAGATGAGGCCCAGAAAGGTTAGGTGACTTCTCCAAAGTCACACGGCCCATTTTCCTGAAGGGGAAAAAAACTCCCTACTCATGTTAAAAGGAAAAATCTTCTCTGATACCCTGGGCCAGGTCACATCTTCCTGGTCTGGACATGCACAGCACCTGGGGCTCCCTGTCATGGCAAACCCATCATATTATGGAGGTCACTCATCTAATTGTCTCTCTTCCCCCTTGTCAGCACAAAGTAGGTGCACACGACACAATTAATGAGTGGTTGGTTGGATGAATGGATGGATGGACATATGGGTAGATGGATGGATAGTTGGTTGAAGATCATTGTTCATCTTAACACAATAGTCATTAAAATCACCAGTAGCCCATTAACTCATCTCTGCTGTTGTCATCACAGATATAATTACTGCTAACGGGTCTCATAGCTCGTGCTGTCAGAGATGTAATTATCAGTGCCTGTAGGACACGCCACAGGTAGCAGGAAGACAGATAGAAGACAGCACCTCGGCGTTAGAGTCCCTTGTGGTTTTTGCAAAGCACTTTCAATCACATATAGCGCTTCATTTAAGCATTGTAAGAACGCTCTGAGGGCGATGCACCAGGGAAGGCAGCAGAACATCCTGATGAATAACAGTGTCTCTGGATCCAGACTGCCTGAGTTCAAATCCCAGCTCTTCCGCTCGCCAACTCTGTGACCTTGGGCAAGTGACCTCACCTCTCTTGGCCTCGGTTTCCTCATATGTTCTAGGGAATAACAAGACTACCTGTCTCATAAAGTGGTTGTATGATTGCTAATAATCACAATAATTAGTGCTTACCATGCGCTTGACTCAATTCTTAGTATTCTGCATGAAATAATTCACTTAAGCCTCATAATACCTATGAAGTAGATACTATTACTCCCCCTCCCTTTGTTTAAGATAATGAAACTAAAGTGAATTGGCCTCCCAGTCTGTTGAGAGGTGGCAGAACTCGAACCCAGAGGCTGTGTCTTCTGGAGCCCGTCCAGTTAACCTCCACGGCATCTCTGCACACAGGCCTGCTTGGTCCCTGCCTCACCTGCTCCTCTCGGGGATATACCGTTGGGGTCAAAACTCACGGGTTATGGTGGTGGTGCATGCCCGGATGGCCAGGGGCCCCGAGTATTCCTGCAGGACTGCGGGTGGGAATCCCAAGCACACACGTTCTTTGGCGTCTCGTGTCTCTGCTTAAGGCATCAGGCCCATTTTAAGTTCTACTCGGTAAGATACCAGTTGGTCCCAGTGTGAAAATAAGGCTTCCTGTTGCATCCTTGAGTGCAAGTGCCCTCCTGTGAGGTATGACAGGCTTCTCCTGTGGCTCCAGCACCCCCTGATCCAGGCTGGGAAGCTCTGTACCCCGGGTGGAAGCTCACTGGATTTGAACACGGTGGTTCACAATTAGTTCCCAGTAAACCGGGAAGTAGCTGGGGCACAGGGGAGAATGACTTATTTTACAGATGAAGAAACTGAGCCTCGGAAAAGTGAAGGGACTTGCCCAGGATCCCACAGCCGGGGTTCAGGAGATCTCGGATTTGAACCCGGATTGCTGTGATTTAGGATCCTGTGTTGTTCTTTAGAGAGAGGGGAGGGAGCGCCCCCTAGTGGGAGGGGAAAGAGCAACGGGCTGGCAGTCGGGAGATCCCAGCCCAGCTCTGGGCTCCGTCCACTCTTGCTCTGTGTGTCTCTGGACAAGTTCCTTTCCCTCTCTGAGCTTCAGGTTCCTCACTGGGAAAATGAGATTAACCCTAAATTACCTCCAGGTCTAAAACTCTGTGCAAGAGGAAAGGATTGTGAAGGAAAGAGATGAGGCAGGGGAGGGGGACACGAGGGAGGAGTTGGGGCTGGAGTGGGGCTCAGTCCCACCTTCCTGCCCCCACCTTTTCCCCCTCACTGTTCTGGGCCTAGGACGGCCAGCTTTCCGCGGCTGCTGGGCGGGGCCAGTCCCTGTGCCAGACCCAGCTGAGCTCAGCAGAGGCCCTTTGTCACCCAACGCTTGCCGGGGCCTTGGCCACCGGTGTTGGGTATCTGGGTGGATTGGGTTCTCTCCTGGCAGCTCCACAGATGCCACACTCCGGCAAGGGTGGCCAGGCGGGCAGGGAGTAGCCGGGGCTCCCTCCTCCTCCTGGGCTCCCTAAGGGACGTGGCAGCCGCGGTCCGTGGTTCCGGACTCTGGGGCCCCAAGGTGAGGGTTCTGTTGACCCCGGTTCATTCTGAGGGCCACAGTGACATCCTGGTGAATATGCATGAGACGGACCCTCTGGCGAGGCTGAGGCCCTCGATCAGTGTAGCTGTGGGCCGCGGGTGCAGGCAGGTTGCTTTCTCCCATCCCCACGCCTGTGAGACTCAGTGGGGAGAGCAGTGCGTTTCGGCAGATATAGGAGGCGTGGACAGGGGAAGCATCCGTGCTGGGGCGTCTGGGAGCTGTTTCTTGGGGGCAGGGGTTAGGCCCCTGATTGTGTGGGCATGGCATGTGTGTACACAGGGTTGTGAGCTCTGGTATTTTTGAGGGGAGGAGGTGGGGATGTTAAGATGACGCCTGTAAATGTGACTACGTGTGACAGTGTGCCTGGTGGGGAGGGGGTGTCCGCCACCGTGTGTGTGAAGGGGGCCCTGTGTTGGTGTGTGTGTATGGCAGTGGGTGGGCCCTAAAAATAGTAGGCAGGTGGGGTGTTGCACCCCAAGCGGCATGTCACAGGGTGTGTGTACACCAGGGTTCGTTTCGCGAAGTCAGTGTGTCCATAGTGGACAATTAGGGGGTTAGCATGTGTTATGAGGGTACATCAGGCTCATAACCTAATGAGCCTGGGGGTGGGGTGTAGCATGGAGGGCCTAGTGGGTGTCAGTACGTTTGGATTTGCAGTGGGTGCCGGTGCACGATGGGGTGTTGTACGAACATCCACGTCCAGGTATGTGTATGTGTGGTGGGTGTTACTTGGGGTGGGGGGCGTGTGTGTAGCACCTGCAAGCCGGGCCTCCTGGGTACCTGCCCCATGAGGCCTCCAGTGTCTGACCCCTGTCCCCTCTCTGCTTGCCCCTGCAGGAGCCATCACCCCGACCATGTAGATGCCAGCTCCAGGGAGCAGCATGGGCCCCGCTGAATGGAGACTCCTGGGTCTACAGCCCTGAGCCCCTCCGGCCCCTGGACCTTGCCCCACGCCCGGGGACGCCCCTCAGAGCCCACCGCCACTGTCGCCAGCCCACCTCGGCTGCCCCCTGGAGTCAGCTGCCAGGAGCCACAGCCGTCCAGTGAGGGTGTGCTGAGGACAGCCACACGGAGCCGTCGCCTGGCAGCCTCCTGTCCAGCACTGACCCTCGGACCCACCCCGAGCGGGGACCGCGGCAGACATGGGTGACATGACCAACAGTGACTTTTACTCCAAAAACCAAAGAAATGAGTCGAGCCATGGGGGCGAGTTTGGGTGCACGATGGAGGAGCTGCGCTCCCTCATGGAGCTGCGGGGCACCGAGGCCGTGGTCAAGATCAAGGAGACCTACGGGGACACTGACACCATCTGCCGGCGCCTCAAAACCTCACCTGTCGAAGGTAGGTGCACAAGGCTTAAACACGGGGTTTGAATTCGGGGCTCCGTCAGACCCTGGGCTCCCTTACCCAGGCCCCAGGAACCCCCTCATCTGGGCTTGAGCATGGAACCAATGAGCCAATTCCAGCTCCCCAGCCCCTGCTGCTGGGCTGCGTCATGTCCGACTCATCCAAATCCAGACTCTGATTGGGGATCCCTCGGTCTCTGGGGCAGCCGTGGAGCTGCTGGGAAGACAGGGCAGGCAGGAAGATGGGCTGTCACGGGAAAGGTGACAGATGCCCATGTGTGTCTTGCCCTGGAGCTGGGCGTGGGGCTTTCTTACAACTGCCAAAATGAGCAGGCCTGCAATCTCCAGACAGGGAAGGTTTCAGCTTTCTGGAGGGGACCAAAGCCATGTCATCTGCCACAAGGCGGAGAGGAAGGGCACCAGCCCAGCTTGCGCACCAGAGCTCAGAGTTTGGGTTCCATCCCCGCAGTTACCTTCCCCTCACGAGGAAGAAGAAAAGTTCCCTAAATAAACCCCAAAAGCACAGGTGTGAGGTACTCTGCCCTGGCACCCCCAGTCCTGCAGCTTGGTGCAAAGAAGCTGCAGAGCCTCACTTTCTTCCTCTGGAAAATGGCCGATACCTACCTCACAGGGCCTAGTGGAAGCCTGAGCATACAGTAGGTGCTCAGTAGGTACAGTGGCAGCCGTTATTATTCTAAAGAGAGTGGATGACAATCCCTCCACCAGGTGTAGACCACACCCTGGGAGGCAGGCAGCATTTGAAGTCTCATCCCCACTGACAGACAAGAAATCTGAGGCTGCCTGTGGACCTAGCTGCTCAGCCAGGGCCAGACGGTCCGTTGCTGTGCCGGCACCCACTGTGCCCTGCGGCGCCAGGGGTCAGTGTCCCTCTTCGTCTGGGGCCCTCTTCTCTTGGGTCAGGAGGAAAAGCTAAGACTGGTCCTTCTTCCCAGATTCGCTGCTGTCTCTGATGTTTCGCCCACCTTGCTGAGTCTGGGCAGAAGTTTAGAAACGCCTTTTGCTTTTTTGATATTGTTTGGTTTTGTTTTGGTGGGGAGGGTGGAAATAGGGGAAGCGTCGTTTCTTCCCTGCGCGATTCTAGCTCAGGGCTTGAGAACAGCCACGTGTGGCCCTGAGATGGGAGTGGGCTCAGCCGGGGGGGCTCCTGGGCCCCGGCCTCATGTAAACATCGATCTGTGGCAGAATGGCCCATGCTCACCTCCACCGTCAGTTTGGCACACCTGACCTGCTAGGAGGCAGGGTTGTCCCAATGGTCTTTGCCTTTTGAATGGGACCAGGAGATTCTCTTGAGTCAGGAATTATTAAGTGTCTCTGGACCCCAGACTCTGTGGTGAACCTGATGGAATCTATGGCCCCTCCCCGCAGAAGAATAGTCAACTGTGTGCAACAGTGTGGTCCACGCTACCAGCATGTTCGCAGAGCCCCTCAAAGCCAGGCCCTGGACCCCAGGTTAAGAAATCCACCCTCCCCTCCCACCTGACAGGCTCGGGGACCTGGGAAATCGAGTGACTCATGGCCACGCTCCAGCTGGGGACAGCAGGTGTGCACCTGAGGGCAGGAATCCTGTCCTGCTCCTCTCTGAACATCCAGCACCCATCCCGGTGCCTGGCACAGAGGAGGGTGGGTAACTGACCCATAAAACCCTGAGATGTGGCCACTGAGTCCCCAGCCCACAGAGAGAAGCTCTCAGATGGCTGAGCAGCCAGAACAGCAGATAATCCAGACCAAGTGCAGCAAGGACCCCAGGGATCGAGGAGAAACGAGATGGGTGGGCAGTGGAGGTTAGGGAAGGCTACCTGGAGGAGGAGGTGTTTGAACTTGGCTATGGAGGGAAGAGAAGGGAAAGCATGTGATGTGGCACAGAGCCACCTTTCTTAGATAGAATTCCCCTGACTGCTGATGTGCTGCAAGAAGTTACATGAAAAGAAAAATAAAGGAGACTTTGTTTTCTCATCTGTAAAATGGAAACGATAATGACAGCTCTGACTGTTGCTCTGCTGCCTGTCAGCTGTGTGCCTTTGAGGCTTTTGTCTGACCTCTCTGGGCCTTGGTTTTCTAATATTTCATGAGCATCAAGTGAGATCTCTCATGGGAAACGTCCCTGAGAAGGAGGAAAGCCCACAGTAGGATTAACCAGAGCCCCTGCTGCCTTGATCCCCTGAAGGATTTCCCAGGGTGCAGATGGAGCTGAAAGAGGTTTGGGGAAGGACAGAGGAGCGTAAAGCTACTCTTGGACTTGGACTTGGACAACTTGGGTTCAAATCCCAGCTGTGTCACTTAACAGCTGTGTGATTCTGGGCAAGTTACTCAGCCTCTCTGTGCCTTAGTTTCCTTATCTGAAAAATGGGATAATAATAGTGACTACCTCATAGGGTTGTGGTGAGGCTAAAGTGAAGTAGCTTAGTACCCTGCCTACCAGGCACATGGACAGCACTGTGGGTTAGAATTCAGCCCCAGAGACTAAACGCCTCCATTTCCCCATCAGTAACATGGGTTTTGAACGTCGAGATCAGGCCAAGTTCCCGGCATAGAAGTCCTCAGTCAACATCAGCTTTTGTTGTTTCCAGTATGATTATCACTACTCTGGAAGAAGCAGTCACGTTCTCCGGAAACGGTGAAATCTGACGCTTCTGGGACACTGGCCAGTGTCCGAGCTGATGCTACACGTTTTACTAGGCTGTTCTGCATCCTTATCACCCACATTCCTGGCGGCAGGTGGTGTTACCCATTTCACAGATGGGAAGCATGAGGGCTCAAGGTCACCACCATGGCTCACATCAGCTCAGACTTTGAACACAGCTGTGTCAGACACCACAGCCAGGTGTGCCCTCCGCCCCCAGCCACGCGCGTGTACCTAGGAACAGTCCTGCGAAGGTGCCTTCTGTCTGCCAAGGGTCTGAGGAGGGTGGAGCCGCCAGGGCACTTTTCAGTTTCCCTCTCATGCTCAGCATTTGTTCTGCCCTGTTTAGCCCTCTTCTGACTCAGAGAAATGCTTGGCCTCCAGCCCCAGCCCCCAACTTCAAAGCCCAGTGGTCTGGAGCTGTCCCAGCTCCAGCCTGTCCCAGGGTCCCAGGTTGGCCATTCCCGACACCCCCTGCCCTAGTCTGCTGACGTCAGCAGAGAGCAGCCTCTGAGTCACACTCCCGGAAACTGCTCCAGGCCCCGCATAAATTAGCCTTCCTGTTCACATCCAGCTAATTTTAGGCAAAAAGATCTCTGCAAGTGCTAGAGGGGATCTGAAGCCATAGAAATCAACTCCCATCCGGGGTACCACCTGCTGCCCGCACAGGCCGGGAACTCAGCGCCCGTGGTCTGGCAGTGTTGGGTATTTCACTGGGCCATTGAGTGCCATTGCTTTCCTCTCCCACTGCTGGTTCTCTTCCATCCTGGTCATGCCCCTCCCTTCGTGCCCTCCACTGCTCCCTTCTTTTCATACCTGTCCAGCCTAGGACAGTAGAGCCCCTGAGACCCAGGTTTGAATCCTGACTGGCTTACTCTTCAAGGGACACTGAGAGAGTTCAGTGAATCCTCTCTGAGCCTCAGTTGTCTTATCTGTAAAATGGGCATAACACTACCTACCTCACAGGATGATGTGAGAAATAAATCAGGTCATCCACATGAAGGGCTTAGCACTGTGTGGCAGTCCCTAGACACTTACAAAATGATGTTCGTTATCATTGTTATTATTATACCCAAGTATCTCTTTTTTAAAAAAAAAATCATGATCTGGCCCCATCCCTGTACAAAAATTAGGCAATTAAATAAGATGGTGCCCAACAAAGGGTCAGTGTGCTATCAGAGGAGGCTTCCCAGAGGAGGCGACGTCGCATTGTCTGGAAAGATGGGTAGTGGGTGTTGGGGTGGCCTGTGAGCCCTGAGGCAGGAGCTGACTGTCATTCTCCACTGTATCCCAGCACCTGCTGCAATGCCTGGGACTCAGAAAGCATCAGCAGAATGAAGGAAGGGAGGGAGAAGGAAGAGGTGGGGTGCTTAGCGTCCCTCTCTGTGTAGTATGGAAGGCTGCAGTGTGGGGACAGGACACAGGACACCCTGCGTCACCCAGAGAACACTTAGCTTCGGTTCCCGGGAGCCCGGAGTGGCAGTGCCCTGAGCCACTCACTCGGCATGCATGGCTCTCGTCCTTCACTCCTGACCCTGCACCACCAGCTGTCAGCAGGGGCAGCTCAAGAGGCCCTGCTGGGCGCTCCCTGCATTGCATATTTCATGGTGGGGGAGAAAGGGGACAAAGAAGACAGGGCAGCCGCAGGGTAGGGTGGGAACCGGATACATCGGAGTGTTGTGAAATGGAACCTCCAGTTAATTTTGTATGAATCCTATGGCCTGCCCAAGTCGGGGAGAGAGAGGGGCTGAGGGAGGACAGGAGAGCAGATCATGGGAGATGGTACCCCATGTGGCATGAACACGATGATGAACGAGACACCCCTCAGACCTGGCAGGGCCCACATTGCGCAGAGCCACCACTGCGCAGGCACGGGGCGGGGGGGGGGGCATGAAGGCAGCAAAGGGGGTCTCCTGTTTGTCACTGTGATGCTTTGTTTCTCCGTGTGCTCCATCTCCCCAGGTATCTCTGGAGCCCTGAGAGGTCAACAGGGAAAGTGAGGCAGACACAGCTGTAGCAGTGTCCCAGGCAGGGTGGAGCTGGGGGCCCGCTCAGACACAGGGTCCATGCAGGGAATTCATACCTGGCCAGAGATGAGGGAGGACGCCTTCCCCCACCAGCCCCTCCCCACCGCCGTCTTCATGTGAAGCAACCCAGGACGCTGTCAGGGGCAAGGCCTGGAGGAGCAAAGCCCCTCCAGGTATTTAAGAGGCTGAGGTAACCAACCACCTTCTCAAATACATGCAGGGGTGGAGGAGGGCCAGGCGTGAAGCCTGGGGAGGCTTCCCAGCCTTGCCTCTGTCACTAAGTAGGTTCTTGACCTCAGGCAAGATATTTAGACTGGTAACTTCAGCTTTCTCATCTGTAAAATGGGAATTGTGCTACTTCGCTCTCTGCCGTTTGGAGATAGTGAGTTGAATGTGCTTTGAAGGTTTTCTACCAAACAGTCATCACCATTTCTATCTATTAGGATCCTATTTGATAGAAACCCATCTCAAACTGGCTTATGCAACAAGGGGATTTTCTGGCTTGTGTGCCTGAGACGTCCAGGGACTGTTCTGGCCTCAGGCATGGCTGGATCCAGGGCCGCCAGTGCTGAGAAGGGCTTTGTCCGTCCCTCTCCTGCTCTCTTCCACCTCCACCGTCCTCTGTATTGGCTTCATTCTCGGGCAGGCCTTCACCCCGTGAGGCCCCCAGCAGCCAAAGGCACCTCTTTCTCAGGGTTTCCCCCCTACTGGGTCACCTGGAGCCACCCTTGAACTAATCCCTGTGGCCAGAGGATGGAATAGGCTGATAGGCCAGACCAGGTCATATGCTCACCCCAGAGGGGTGTGGTCCTACTGTGTGCGGGGGAGGTATGGAGGAAGAGCAGGCATGCTGCGTGCCCTTGAGGATGGGGAGAAAGGAGAGAAGTGTGGAGGCAGGATTCAGGAGCACCAAGCCTGGAGTGATCATAATGACACTGTTAATAATTACACCAGGGAAGCAGGCAGAAGCTGGGTCCGTCCGGGTGGACGGGGGTCTACGACTAGTGTCCCAGCAGTGAAGGGGCCAACTCTGTGTCACGGTCAAGTCCTGGCTCCATTCTTATCCAGCTGTGGAACACTGGGCCAGTTACCTAACCTCTCTGTGCCTCAGTTTCCTCATCTGTGCCATGAGATTATAACAGTGCCTCTTTCACAGGGTCGCTGTGAGGATCACAGTAACACGTGTCAAGCGCTGAGTGCATGGCAGGTGCTGTCTCAGTGTCAGCTGGGGACTCTGGGTGACTTGAAGGGACAGGTTGGGTTTAAATTAGTGGAGAAGAAAGAGGCAGCTTATCAGGGCAGATAAAGGGCTTAAGCAACACGTGTGAGTCTATGGGTTTCAAAACATGAGTGCCGTATTTGATTTGCAAGGCTTATATTCCCTCCCCAACCCCCAGCGCCACCGGGAAAAATAAATCCCTTAGAAGCACAGCTTTCTGCGAAAGTCGGATGAATCACGTGTAGACGCTTTCCATAAGGCCACCTGCACATCTTTCTGAATCATCAATAAAATAAACCCACGTGCTGATTGATACGTGCTCTCCATCTTCCCAGGCTGGGGCAGCGGAGTCTGTGCTGGGCAAACGGTTCTGCAGGCCTGGGGAGAATGCAGAACAGTTAGAGAAAGGGCCCGACCTGCCACTGACGGGGCTCCTGGGGGCTTCCAGCAGGGCTAGAGGGACCGCACCTTCCTTGAGCGATGCCGCTTGGCTTGGTCAGTGCTTCGTCGTCAGGCACCCAGAGCGGGCGTGGAGGATGTGGGCTGGGGGGAGCGTTTCAGGTAGGCCTCTCACTAGGTGGACCCACCATCCACAAAGCCTGCTTCCCAAAGCCACCTACTGGCTGTAACAGACTGTGAGCACTGACCTGAGTTCCAGCTCTACCCTCGGGGCCCTTGAGCACGTCACTCCATCCCTCTGAGCCTCAGTTTCCCCATCTGTAAATGGTATGATCAGAATACCCACCTGCCAGAACCAGTGGATACAGGGGTTCAAGATTGTCCCAGGTTTCCCCTGTTTCTGTCATACTGAGCGGAGATGTAAGCTGACACACATTCACGCATTGAACAAACGTGTGCTGTGCACCTGCCATGCGCGGGCTTGGGCCACGTTGTTCCTCTGGATTCCGTGTGCTCCTCAGGCGGTATCTGTGTGATGTGGCTGAACATGGGACAGGTGGGAGGCCGGGACGGGGCAGCCTTCCAGCACATTCCCTCTTGGTCCAGGGTCCAGGATGGTGGAGCCCCTTCCTGACCCCCTTCTGCTCCAGAGCTCCCTAAAGATTCCCTGGAAAGGGGGGGGGGTACAGAGCTGGGTTGTAAGTCTCCCTGCCCTGAAGACTCTTTCCAGTCTAGCTGTGACAGGTCTGCCAGCTGTGACCCCAGTTCCAGCTGTGATACCAGGTACAGCTGTGAAACACGGCTCAGCTGTGACCCCAGTTCCAGCTGTGATTCCAGGTACAGCTGTGATACATGGTTCAGCTGTGACCCCAGTTCCAGCTGTGATACCAGGTACAGCTGTGATACACGGTTCAGCTGTGACCCCAGTTCCAGCTGTGATACATACCAGGTACAGCTGTGATACACGGTTCAGCTGTGACCCCAGTTCCAGCTGTGATACATACCAGGTACACCTGTGATACACGGTTCAGCTGTGACCCCAGTTCCAGCTGTGATACATACCAGGTACAGCTGTGATACACGGTTCAGCTGTGACACCAGAGACTCATTAGCACGTATTGAGGGCTCACAGAAGGCCAGCTCTTCTGCTGAGGCTTCACGGCATCACCTCATTCAATCCACACCCTGTGAAGCAGAAACTGTTTGTATCCCAGCTTTCCGATGAGGAAATCGGGGTCCAGGGCACCACCGCTAACAAGGGGCCCAGCCAGGACCGGTACCCAGACAGGCTGGCTGCCAAACGTGCCCTTAATCTACTGTCTCCTGTTGACACGAATAACTCCACAGCAAGGGGGAGTGAGCTTCCAGGCGAAGGAGGGAGCGGTCTCCGCCTGGCCGGAGACAGAGTCAGGAGAGGCTTCCTCTGAGCCAGGGCTCAAAGGGCGGGGAGCAGTTGAGCACACAGAGATGGGGAAGACAGCACGTTCTTCATGAGAGGGGCACCTGAGCAAAGGCCCTGGGGTTAGAGCCGGCACATGCATGGGGAGAAGTGAGGGATTCATTGTGCCTGGAGCCTAGGATGTATCTCAAAGGACAGAGGACTCCAGCCCACGGACTGTGGATTGATTTTTGTAGGCTGGGTTTTAGCTGGTATGTTCATGCAGTGTGTGCAGACTGTCAGCCTGTGATTGTGTTTATGTTTGTCTGTGCTGTGCTGTCCACGTGAGTGTGAAATGGGCCGTGAGCTCCATGAGGGCGAGGCGTGAGTACAGCTCCTCTTCAGGGGCCAAAGAACCAAAGAACTCGCTGAAGGCAGAGAGACTGAGGTCTGGGTGAGGTTGTTCTGATACGAGGTTCCCTGGGGGTCCATGGAGGTGCCCCAGGGGTCAGGGAGATGCTGAGTGGGGGGCTCTGGCCTTTCTGCCCCACCATGTAACAGAGCAGCTCCTTTTTTTTTTTTTTTAATTTGTTTTGCATGGTAAAGCATCTGGTGAGATTTTTTTTTAAACAAAGAATTTTTTAAAAAGAAAAGAAAAAAATGTGTAAACCTCTGGTACTAGAGAAAGATACTGAACTGTAGTGTCTAAAAGCCTGGGTTGGAGCTCAGGTTCTGTAAATTCTCAGTGCCTCAGTTTTTACATCTGTAAAATGGAGTGGGTGAAATCCAGCCCCCAGGGTCCATACTGGTCTGTGGATTAAATGAGGAAACACACTCAGAGAGCCTGGCCCACAGCGGGGCCTCAGGAGGTTCGTCTTGCAGCCACTCCACCCTAACCACGTTCTGGCCTCGTGCGTGGCCCACCCACCTGTGTTAGAGGACGCACGGGGCTGGAAAGCCTCGAGTGGGGACCGACCTGACTCTGGTCCCTATGGACTGAGACATCTCCAAGCCCCACCACCAATGAAGAGGGCAGGTCTAGGAGTCCCTGGGGCCCCTCCAGGTCCTCAGGAACCACCAACCCCCCCAAGAGCAGTACAGACATCAGACTGGCCAAAGGGTGACTAACTCAGAGCCAGCCCCCAGATCCCTCTTCCCTTGAAAGACTATAACTTCATATCTTTGGGGTGTCGCTGAGGCCCCGCCCCAGCCCTGGCCGGGGCAGTGCCCTCGGCCCTTTGCCCCGAGCCCCCGCCCAGCCTCCCTACCAGGCGGCTTCGGAGTCCTGCCCACACTGGCTTCCAAAGACCCGTGTGGGGTTCCCATGCAATAGGTCTGCCCTGGACACCAGTCTCTGGTTACTTCACCTCCCTGAGTCTCAGTTTTCTCATCTGTCAAGTGGGCTGAGGGGGGAGAGATGCTGCTTGGTAACCACAGGCTACACTGTCTCTGGCATTAGGGCGACCTCAGTTGTCCACCCAGCCCAGGTCCCACAAAGCGCAAGAGAGCTGAGGCCGCCTGTCCCTCCAGGCCTGCCTGTCACACGAGAGGCCCCGACAGGGCAGGTGAGTTACTTATACAGGCCCTCCCGTCTCCCCACAGCGATTATCTTACTCCTCCTGGCACAATCCCGGCCCTGCTGTGGTTTCAGACACACAGTTATTTATAGTCAGTGGAAATTAGGGCCTCTGCAGATGGTTCCCTCGTACCCACCTGCCAGTGTCAGCCTCCACCCCAAAGGGAAGCCCCTAGAAATTTCTATGGCCCCAGAAAATGATCCCAGGGACCCTTTCTGAGCAGAAGAGACTCAGAGGCTCTTTCTATAGGATAACTTTGGAGAAGATGCCAGAGAGTTGAGAAGCAGAAGTGAGCCCTTCCCATGGGAGGATCTGGGAGGGCTGCATGGAGGAGGCCGTATTTGAGCAAGATGCTGAGGGATAGTCAGGGTTTGCAGTGGAGAAGGACACTCCACGTAGAGGGAAAAGTGTAGACAAAGGCACGGAGGCAAAGAAGGTTATGTAAAAGGAAGAGCCGATCATTCTGTTTGGTTACGGCTTGAAGGATGGAACCACAGTGGTAGTGATAATAATTAAGGAGTAACTGAGCATTGCAGATGCTCCAGACACTGTTCTAAGAGTTTTACGCACGTCATCACCTCATTCGATCCTCCTGACAACCCTATGGAGTAAGCACTAGTAGTATCCCCATTTTTACAAATCAAGAACCTGAGGCACAGGGAAATTAAATCACTTGCCCGTGGTCACACAGCTAAGGAGTGGAGGAATGCAAACCCAGGCCGGCAATTCCAGAGTCCATACTAGGACTCCAGATGTCAAGGCACAAAGTTTGGGCTTAAATTAAGAGGCAGGAGGGAGGCCTGGAAGGTTCTCGAGCAGAGGAACAGTGCGGCTGGGACAATTGGTCTGAGTGAGTGTGGGTTGGATGGGGAGATACCCCAGGAAATAAAGCCAGTGAGGAGGGAAGGACAGACATCCAAAAGAGAGGGCTGGACCCAGCCGGGGATGGTAATGAAGAGGAGAGCGCACCATACAGCAGGACATAGTCTGTGATAGACGGTCAAGGGCGAGAGTGTCATGCAGACTCGGTTTTCAAGACAGCAGCTGGCCGCTTGTGGTGGAGACGGGCCAGCAAGGAGAGGAGCAAGGCTGGGTGAAATGAAAGGTCTCTGCTGGGCACTGTGCATCCTCAGGGCCCGGGGGATAGGAAGGCAGGCCCGGAGGCAGGACATCTAGATGACAAAGACACCTACAGAGAAGTCCTGTCTCTGCTAACAGGTCCCAAAGCTGCATGGGGGGAGGGCAGAGATCTGGGCCTGTGCTGTTCACTGCTGTATACTAGTGCCTGGAACAGTGCCCGGCAGAGAGTACAGTCAATAAACGTGCAGGAATGAATTCACCTGGGGTGCTCGTCAAGCACAGGTCCTTAGGGAACACCAGCCGCTAAGGGAGCAGGCAACCAACAATGCAGGAGAAGTCAGAGAGGAAGAAGGAGAGTGTCACCTGCAGGTAGGGTGTGGTCAGGGTGTCTGACACTGGATAGGCAATCAGTTAGTAAGGGTTGCCAGGAGGGGTCCAAGGAGGATAAATAGCCCCAGGGACAGGCTGCTGCATGAGATCTTGGGAAACCTCTGCTGGACAAAATATAGTAAGTGCCCTACATACAAACCTTCAAGTTGCGAACTTTCAAAGATTTGAACGTGCCCCTGTGTGCCAGCTGTTGTACTGTACTACTGTAATTTTCCAAGGTACTGTACTGTAAGATTAAAAACTTTTTCTTTATTTTTTGTGTTTGTTTTTTATCATTTGTGTGAAGAG
Source organism: Stenella coeruleoalba (assembly GCF_951394435.1). Classification (NCBI taxonomy): domain Eukaryota; kingdom Metazoa; phylum Chordata; class Mammalia; order Artiodactyla; family Delphinidae; genus Stenella; species Stenella coeruleoalba. The sequence goes on along the minus strand of NC_137156.1, from coordinate 98,396,533 downwards.
TGTTATAAACCTATTACAGTACAGTACTATATAGCCAGCTGGGTTAGTTGGGTACCTAAGCTAACTTTGTTGGACTTACAAACAAACTGGACTTACGAATGCACTCTCGGAATAGAACTTCTTCGTATGTAGGGGACTTACTGTAGCAGAATAGAATGTTCCCTAGGGCTGCCCCGACACACACCAGCTCAGTCAGGTCAAGGCAGATGGGACGATAGCCTGAGGGACTCGCAAACCCGTGGGACCACAGGTCTGGAGTGGCTCTCAGGGACCATCTCAGCCAGCAATCCCAGGGTGCACTGAGGGCCAGGAGGGAAGGGACCTGCCCAGGTGTACCGTGGGTGAGGTCCTGACCCAGGCCCGGGGCCCCTGAGTCGCCCCTGCACATGGTGAAGGGGGAAGACGTCCCTCTTCCCTGCCCCCATCGTAGCCGCCTCACCTCCCCGCAGAACCTCAGCTCTCATTCATCCCTGCCCTGCTGCTGTATACATTTCCAGGGGCCACCATAACGAAGGACCACAAACTGAGTGGCTTAAACAACAGAAACGTATTGTCTCACCATTCTGAAGGCTGGAAGTCTGAGATAGAGGTGTCAGCTGGGTTGGTTCCTTCTGAGGGCTGTGAGGGAAGGGTCTGTCCCAGGCTTCTCTTCTTACCTTGTAGGTGATCGTCCTCTCCCTGTGTCTTCACATCGTCTTCCCTCTGTGTGTGTCTGTCTCTGACTGCAAATTTCCTCTATGTAAGGACACCAGTCATACTGGAGTAGGGCTCACCCTCAAGACCTCATCTTAACTTAGCAACTACTCACCTCTGCAGTGACGCTATTTGGTCACATTCTGAGGTTCTGGGGCTTAGGACTTCAGCATATGGACTGGGGCAGGGGCGTAATCCACCCAGAACATTCTCACTTGAGACAATCACTTCTATACTTGGAGCCACGGTTTCTCTCCTGTCACGTGGGAATGTACAGGGGGACAGATGAGGACTGTGGTGAGGGCAGATGAGCTCCCTTGCATGTGAACACGTATGTCTCCGAGAGCCCGTCACACAGTGGGCATTAGGAAGCAGCGATACAGCCTAAGTGTTCAGCAGCAGGCGTCCTGGGTCTGATCCCAGCTGTGCCACTTACTAACCAGCTGTGTTGTGCGAAGCAGATGACTTCACCTCTCAGAACCTGTCTACTCATCTGTGAAACAGTACTTGCTTGTGATCCGTTGTAAGGAACAAATGAGCTGCTGTGAGCAAGAACACACAGCTCAGTGCAGGAAGCCTGCAGGGGAAACTGCCATTATTGCTATTACTGTTATCACTGTCGTCATCATTATTTACATATTATAGGTTCAAGACGCTGAGGCCCAGAGAGGGAAAGATCTTGCCCAAGCTCAACAGCCGTCTGGCACAAAACCAAATGAGAACAAACTCAAACCAAATGAGAATGCAAACGTTTAACATGCAGGTCTCCTGACCCGCAGTCCCAGCTTTTTTTAACCACATCCCTGTGTGATTTTTTTTTTTTTTTTTGCCGTACGCGGGCCTCTCACTGTTGTGGCTATTCCCGTTGTGGAGCACAGGCTCCGGATGCGCAGGCTCAGCGGCCATGGCTCACAGGCCCAGCTGCTCCACGGCATGTGGGATCTTCCCGGACCGGGGCACAAACCCGTGTCCCCCGCGTCGGCAGGTGGACTCTCAACCACTTGCACCACCAGGGAAGCCCTGTGTGATATTTTTTAAAAGTAATTCCTGAATGCCTAACATTAGGAAAGCAATTAAGCCACCTTCAGCTTCTCCATGTGCCTGATGGAACAATGTGGGAAATTGTTGTTACAGAGAACAAAAAGCAATGTGGATGGGGCTCGTGATATAGTGCAATGTGAAAAAAGCAGGGTGTAGCATGGTCCATGGCAACAACTCCATAGAAACAGATGCGAGGAAAAAGGGCTGAAAATAAACATCCAGAAAGTGCCGGTGTTGTGGTTACGGGTGAGATTAGGGGTGATGGTTTTTCTCTCAGCTTCTCTTTCTGCACTGCTGGGGATGTTCTAAGGTGGGTCAGCTAAGGCATGTTGGTTGTAAGCAACAGAAGCCATCTGGGCAGCGTACCGCAGATCTGAGGGCAGAACGGGTCCCTCTGTGTCAGAGCAGAGGCTAGAAAACCGAGGGAAATAGGGGCGTGCAGGGATGGGTGGCAGGACTGACAGAACAAATGCGTCCTTGGGGAATGTGGGTGGTGGGGGTGGAATCTGCTCCAGCCATCTTGGGTCCTTGTATTGCTGAAGATTCCAGGCAGCGCTGCGCTGGCAAACGTTTAACATGCAGCCCTCTGGGTTGAGAGGGTGTCCTCGTGTGTAGTGTGTGCTAATTTCCATGGTGGCTGCCCTGGGAGACAAGCATTTTCAGCCTCCCATCTTATAATAAAGAAACTGAGACTCAGAGAGGACTTGTGTGGGGTCACACAGTGAGTGGGTGACAGTCGGGACTTGTCCTTGGGTCTCCTCACTTTCCCAGTCCTGTGCCCCTTGCCCCACCTCTTTCCTTGCTGGCATGTGTTTGGAGGAATCACAGTGTCAGAAAAAAAAGCTCCCTAGTCTATTAGAAGCTGGAGCTGGGAGCTGGGAGAGAGCCAAGTCCCAAGAAACCACTGAGTATTCATTGAGAAAAAGTGGTCACCAAACTGTTCCCATCCCAGAGAAGGAGGCATGTGGGGAAATCCTGGGCAAGCCCCACTGCAGGGGGAAAAAAAAAAAAAAAAAAATATATATATATATATATATATATCCCTGCAGAGGCAAACTGTAGAGTGCAGAGGGTAGCTTTGTAAATTACCACATTTTGGCTCAACTCCTAAAGGGCCAAAGTGTTTTCCTTCCACTTGATAGAGGCAGCTATAGGCTATCTGGTGAGTGGGCAGGCACCATCGTAGACTTCTGGATCTTAAGCTTCCTGAGGACAAGGGCAGTCTCATTTGCCTCTGAAACCTCAGCACCTAGCAGGATTCTGCATAAATGAAAATATGAGAGATGATGACATGTGTAAGCATTCTAAGGGCTCCCTAGTCCACCTGCCCCCAACCAGAACCCTCAGCCCAGCTCAGCTTGAGCATCACAGAGATATCAGAAAACCAACCCCTGGCCAAAGCTGCCAGCAGTGTCTCCACCACCTCCCTGTACATGCACCAGGCCAGCTTCCCTGCATTCCCACTGTCTCCTTACCTGAAAAGGTATGTTCTTTTCATCCCCACCTGGAGGTCAGGTCCCGGGGGGAGGGTGCCAGCTGGGAGAGGCTGTGATCTAACAGAGATGAACATCCTGCTGCCCCCTTGCCAGCCTCAAGGACGCATGAGCTGGCATGAAGCTGCCAGCATCCTCTTGAAGTCCCGGGAGATCTAATTATCCAGACAAGGGGAAAGTGTTGAGTGAGTGAACGCTGGGGTTTGGAATAATCCGTTTTCTGACTGCTGCAGTTAATGTGAGGCCAGGCTGCAAAACTGTCCCTGTGATGTTCTGACAATGGGCTTCCGGGACAGCTGGCTGTTTGATCTGGAACTGCCAGCTTTTCTGTCTCCCCCGAAGGTTTCCTAAATTGTCCTAACAATTACCATCTCAGGGAGCCAGCCATGTTTCTGGCCTCGGCACAGTAACAAAGAAAGTGCAGCCACGATGTGGGAGGCTGACGGAGACCAGCCTTGGGGCTGCAGTGAGTCCCAGCCCCGAGGTTTCATTCTGAGCACTGGAGGATGGTGGGGATTGGGGAACGTGCCTTTTACGTATGGCATCTCTTTTCAATATTGTTACCATTTTAGAGATGAGGAAACTGAGGTACCGTGTGCCAAGGTCATTTGCCAACAGGTTGCAGAGGTGACATCCGAACCCAGGCCCACCTGGCCCAAGCCCCCACTCTTCAGTGTGTTCTAGACGCCCTCAGATCTTAGATGGTTTTTTCCTATCTGCGGGTATTTCAATTTCAGAGCCTCTTGGGACACATCCTACCAGCTCTGTCCTGAAGTTTTGTCCCTGAAAAGTGCCAGGGATGATGATTTCATGCTAGCATGTTTCTCAATTAATGTATATTTTTACCTTCTGCTGTAAATATCTAAGAAAGAATTGCCTCCAGTCGATGCTGGACCAAGTAGTACGGAGTTGGAAGGTGTCAGCAGAAAAACCTAGAGTGGAACAAAAGGCTAGAAGTTCCCAAGCACCTATTAAGCTCCGGGCATCAGAAAGCTCTTTCATTTGTTCATTCATTCAGTAGATGTTTCTTGAACACTTACTATGTGCTAGACATAGTTCTAGGCCCTGGGGATAGATGCAGCAGCGAATGAACCCAAAAATGTTGCTGGCCTTGTGGGGCTTGTGTTTGAGTGTGGGTGGCAAGAAAAAAAGCCAAGTAAATGGAAAAATAATTGAGATCATGCATTGTAATAAGGGCTCTGGAGGAAATAAGCAAGG